>NW_027142353.1:25689329-26349921 GCF_026170545.1 Melanerpes formicivorus
CGGGGAAGGGCGTCATACCGTCCCTAAAACTCACAAGGTCACCGTATGGTTCCTGTTTTCCCTCCTTCGGGTTTTTTTCCATAGTGCTTTGGGGATGCTTCTCAATGCATGTGTCTTGCTGTGACTTTCCAGAGCTGTGTTTGCATTTGGCTTGCCTAAACCACCAAAAGAAACAGGCTGCTGAGAAGGGCTCGGCATCCCAGCGTACCCGTCAATTCACACTCACCTCAGCTTCCCTTCCTGCGACCCTGGCAGTCCCACGCTATCAGGGCGATCCCGTCTCCTCCTGTAAAGACCTGACTGTGACAACTCTTTCAGCTGCAAGGCCGTCATATTTCTCTACCTGGAGGATGGGGGGGGTGTTTTGGCTTTGGTTTGGGTTTCTCTCCCCTCCGCCTCTTCCAGATGTTGCTGCGGAGGAGCGTGCCTGCCAAGATGCCTGGAGAGAACAGCCTCGGCAGGGTGTCGGCACACCTGCGCCCGCCCGAACTACCAACCTCTGAAGGCAGGGCAGGCAGGCGGCCGGTGCTGGGCTTCCTGTTTTTCATAGGTACACACCCTCCCGAAGGGCACCACATTTCCTTTATCACTGGATCACACCTAAGGGATCTCAGCCACTAGCTCACCGGCTTCCCTCCGGCTTTCTTCAAACTCTGCCCCGAACAGGAGCGACCCTGCTGTGTGCTGTGCAGAGTGCAGCTCTCCCAACGCCTGCTGCAATTAAGTTAAGTATCTCCTGCAATATGCTGTTAACTCTTTCCCGCTATAATTTATGACAAAAAGGAAGTGGTAAGAGCTACAAAAATCCAGAGTTACTCAAGTGTATGAGCAAGCTCTGACAGGAGAGATGAACACAGTAACGTGTACAGCAAAATAACTTCAGTAACCAGCATTCAAGTATTCCATATGAAACACAATAGCACGGTGCTTGTAAGAAAATGCTCTTTTCCATAGACTTTTGAAAACGACAAAAAGACCACAATGTATTTTTCTCCTTACTCTCATCTATCAAAATATAAGCACTATTAACTATTTGTCATGTTCTGTAGTGATGGAGTGTCCTGTGTAATTGTAAAACAGGAATGAAGGTGCTTAAGGTTTCATGTAAGACAGAAAGGTTACTAGCAGGGACTTGCAAACTTCTTATCTCAGTAATTTTTTTAGTAATAAGCTTCCTTTTAAGTTGAAATGAAGAGGTGTGGTTTTGGTGTTGTTTTTTTTAAAAAAATCTTACTATTTTTAGTATTTTCCAATGTATTTGACATTATCCCTGTCACACACAAATAAAAACTTACTGACGTTTTACTTCCATGTTGAGACTTGGGGGGGGTGGGGTGGGGGGAGGAGGTGGCATGGTGTGTTTTTAAAATGCACTTGCATTTAATAGAAGTCAAGAAATGTAATGATTGCAAGGACTATTTTGACTAGGATAGGAGACAAGTTCCATGTGGTATGAATTTCATAGTTCATTAAGTATTTGGTTTTGAACTCTTTTTGAATTCTTGTAACGGAGAAAAAGCGTAATGTATGTAGTACTGGGTACATCACATGACAGCAATTCTGTCAGCATTACCAAGCAATACAAGCACTGTAATTTTATATAATACTATCAATGTGCCTCAGTCTGGAATGTCATCAACACAATGCATCACACAATGGAAAAATAGCAGAAATTGTTTTGGAAAAGGAATCACATAACATGCCAAATAGATAATGGTTGGAGAAATTCAGAGTCATTTATATGATGTTAGAAGGCTGCACACACAGGAACGCCAACAGGAGCTATACACCTGAGCTCCTGTCCTCGGAAAATAAAAACAAGAACAGTCATGATATTTGCCTAAACACGCTGCATTCCAATTTCAAACAAAGTATTTAAAATTGTTTCTCAATATGCAGTAGGATAAGCTTAACCATAATTAAATGCCAATTCCCTGCAGTCAGTAAATCAGCAATTCAATGAAAAGCTAATGCTCTTACTGGTGGAGGTTAAGGATGGCAGATGACAGATGCCCGTGGCACAGTAGCTTTTATACATTACCAAGAGTTTTTACTTTAAATATCAGTGTACCAATGGTTTCTCTTTGTCCAGTCAATTTTAGATAATGATAATCAAAAAAGTTAAGACAGTACATTTTTTGCTGTGAAAAAGCTCTTTGTAAACTAATGAAATTGAACTATTACCTACAAATTTGTTCATGAATGTTTATTCACTACAGGAGTGGTCTCTTCAGTGTATACTGAATATTTTTGTATTAATCATGACACAAATCTGTCAAAAATTAGACAACACTTCACCCACTTTCCTGCAGGTTGCATTAATGTGAAGTATATAGCATTAAAATTCACATTTATCTACACAAACAGCCACTGTGCTTGGATGGCCTATACGGCAAGATCCTTTACTAAAATGTACTTGGAAAACAGAGCTGCACTGAACCAGTAATATTGAAATTTAAGATTACATCAGCTGAAGGACTACAAGAAGACCAGGCAAAATAAAGATTTGTTTATTATAAAGATCAAATCCACCTCAATATAAAGGAGGGCAAGATGGTTAGTTTCCTAAAATAGAGCTGGGAGTCAACTCCAAAGCATCATTATTTCACAGGCTTCTTCAGCAAACTCTAACATGGGTCTAAGCTGATTTAGAAAAGACTTTGTTGGATGACTTGAGAACACACTAGAAGCATTCTACAAGAAGAAATTCAAACCAGACTATTTTTCTGCTCTGTGAAATCCTCCAATTCTCATGAGAGTCAAGGTTTTAAATTTGAAATTATTCAAACAGACAAACCTGAAGTTCTGAGCATGAAATACATATTGCAAGGGTGATTTTTGGCCATATGCTGGAGAACACAGAAGACATTTCTCCACTAAATTGCTTCATGGCTGCCAGAAAGAAACTTGGATAGACCTCATTCTGCAGGAAGAATAACTTCCCCAGCAAGTGCCTCCTGCTCCCCACACCCCCTTTGACCATCTAGCCCCTATCTACTGTTTATAATTCCTTTTTTGAGAGATTACATTCTTCTCGCGTGGGATGGGGCCACTTGGACCTTTCACATTCCATCAGAATTTTTGAGGACTGGCCAAGTTACCACAGTTTTTTTTATGACAATTAACATCCAGCCTTCTTTTATGTCTCGTACTTTGAAGGTTCACCCTTCATTTTCCAGCGCGTGCCTCTTCACTCAAGGCAATTGACCTGCCTCCAGAGAAAGCTAACATTGCTACTGCAATCTGATGATCATGCATGATATCAGGATTTTATTAGAGGAAAATATTCACCTATGTCTGAGCAGCAAATGGTGGAACCTAGACAGAAACGATGCAGTTGTTCATCACAAGCAATAAATATTTTTTTATTATGTGGGACATGGCTCATGCTTGAGTTTTCATTGCAGTCCTACAAAGCATTTATCTTGATATATCAGGCCTGAAGAACTCCCTCCTAAATTTCCATTAAAGTACTGTGGTTGTGGTGGCTATAGGTATTCAGCAGAATTTTGCAATTTAAAAATGTTTTAATATAGATTATGTCTCGTCACTTTTTGCTATCCTCAAAGGGATGTAACCAGTAATCCATGATGTCAACAGTGATCATGTATGTAGAAACAATTAGAAACACCAAGTGTTTCAAATTCAGTATGCTTCCTCATGAGTCTGTATTTACAGAGAATACACATTAACTACATAAACCAGAACAAAGTTTTAACTCTCATTACGCACAAAGAAGCCTTTATCAACGTGATTGACCTTTTGTCCACTTCAGTGACACATTCTTGGTTTGTCCCTCTTTTTTTAAACATTGAACAAACAAACAAATTTCAATTAAATTTAGTTGATGGTTTTTCAAAACAGTAGAAAAAGCTATTTACAGACAGTATAGAGCACTTAAAAAATAAATCAGAATAGCATTATAAGAACAGCATAGGAGTGGTTGTAGTGAACATGCATTTAAAATGTGGCTGCAGGGAAAGAGCACATTTCTCCACTCCCCAACACTCATCCAGCTTATCAATAGGATGAATCTCCAGAGGAACCGCGTCCAGGAGCTTTCTACTGTTTCTTGCAAGGTCTGGAAGAAAAATATTCTTTAAAGCCAAGAAAAGGGCTTGAACTTCAGTGGGAATACGCAGGACCCACTGCAGAAAGCAAAGGAAGGTGGAAAAAACCCTCCAAGCAGTTTTGTAAGAATCCCCAAAGTGCCCAACTGATGTGCCAACTATAAACAAAGCTTTACAGCTCTCTGAATTAGACTGCTGATGCAAGGCCCCACTGATGGGTCTGGGTGTCAAAGAATAGTTTACCATACCGTGGGTCTCTGCTAGGGCAGGTGGTACTAAAAGGAAATGAGGAGAGGGAAATCAAGCCACAAATCTACAGATGCAAACCTTGAAAAAAAAATAATTTCAGAGCTATAAGGGAGCCTAAGCTGTTGACTCAAGGAGTTAAATAATTAACTAATTACATGTTTCCTTCCTTGTCTAATTTGACTTCAACATCTTGCTTTGATGTTTCTTGCCCTGTTTCACTTAGCAATTCATCAATTCTGAAGCATGCATATTTAATCTGGGGATAAGGCTAAGTACTGAGGCACCTGAACTATGTGGATGCAGCAAAGCAGTCCTGTGAATCTATGTCCATGCTCCAGCTGACCAAGGAAATTGTTTGCTGCAATTTAACAGTAGTTGGTGGTTTTTTAAAACCTCTTCCATGGATACAGGTCCCTGCCATGCAAAGTGAAGTTAAAAAAATTACATGATGGTGTGCTTAATACTCTCCAGAGCACTGAACTCACCAAAGTCATTTCAGATTTGAGGGGGCCTTTGCAGGGGTGCTGCTGTGCTGTCCTTGTCCTTGCAGTACCAAAGGCATCTTCACCTCAACTGCAGGTGGCCCATGAGGTTTCAGTGAGGCAAGGCAAAGAAGGTCCCTGCTCTCATTCCAACTACTCTGTTCCAATAATAATTTAAAATAAATAAATAAAAGCAAGCAACCATGGGAAAATCTTCTATCTACCAGAACAAGGAATAAGGTGTTCTGGCCACCCCCTTTGAGCTCTCTGCACATGCTTCCCCATGAATTCCCAAATTTGAGCAGAAAAAAAATAAAGATGCAAAAAGCACGTTTTCCCTTCACAAGTGCAATCTTACTTTAGCTCGGCTTTGCAATACCTCCCTCTACTGGGAAAATGCTGCTTCATTTCTCAGGGACAGCATTTCTCTCTACAGCCAGAGGGAGGTGTGGATTAATGTCCACAGACTTTAATAATTCAAAATGGGGCCAAACTGAGAGCAGAATGACAGAGCAGCAGCTGAAGATGCTGGTTAGCAATACAGCTAAAAATCTATGCTGTTAATCGGTGGATGATCAATGCCTAAGTAGGTGTGCAAAGAAACCCTGTGATACAGTATGAATCATTTTTTTCCTGCCATTTGTAAATAAGCCTCTTTAAAAGAACAGTGTTTTAATAAGCTGACAAACCCTTGGAGTTTTAAGATGGGTACAATTACTCACATGGACCCTGAAGTCCATGAGATAAACATCTGAAAAAAAAAGAGAGAGAGAAAAGAAAGGGAAAAAAATACACCAACCAAACAAAACAAAGACCAAATAGATGGGGGGCATGAGTTTAGATTAATCGTCACAGCCTAGAACATGTGGAACAACACAGGTAAAGTACATAAACAATTCCTGATCTGTATTTCTAGGCATGGGACTTACCCTTCAGAATCATTTTCACTGCCTTGGAATTGAAAGTCTCTTCCCCAAAGAGATTTTCAAATCCAGTCAGAAATATACTTTCTACATTTAAGCACTTTGTTTATGATGCATGAAGATCCTAAGTCTGAAAAAGAAGACTGGAAAGTCTTATTTTTAAACAATTTTTTCTCTACTTGCACCCTGCCACTGTAGGTAGATGTAACCAGATGTTTACTTTCATGTAATGGGATAAAATGCCCTTGGAAACAGGGCTAAAAACCCACCAATAACAGAACCTGAAAATGGGTGGCAAATGAAGGAAACTGCCTGGAGAGCTGCTGCCCCAGATACTGTGGGGATTTACCTGCTCTCACAGTCAGGTTTGTGCCCCAAAGGCCAGACAACTAAGTTCATCTAGATAAGCAACCACAAAGACCTACTTTTTTTCTGAAGAGCTAGTGGAAGACCTCTAAACAGACCCTACACTGACTTTTCCCTTTCACTGAAAGAAGTATTAGAAAGTCTTAATTCTTCTCCAGAATATGACTCATCAGGGTTAAATAAATCAAGGTTAAACAAAACCACGGCTGCTTCTTTTGACTGCCCAGCAATTATCCTCCTGGCCACTTCAATTTTCAAATTACTAATGCTACATTACAAGTAGAGAAAGAAAAGCCTCTCATCAAGGCTTAGTGTTAAACACTCAGGGACAGAAGATGTCACACTCCATGTGCGTGCTTGAAGGCACCACCTTCTCACAGTATACAATCACATGTGACTGACATCCAGTAGGTGATGCTAATTTACAACTGCAAGTGCTGGGGTTTTAGTAGGACAAACCAATCCTCATCCCCCAAGAGGGTCCTAGAGCCCTTGAAGGGTGTTGCTGTAAGAAGATGAATGAGCTGAATGGCAAGGATCTTGGCTGTACATTTGTGAATGTACACACAGCAACCGATACTCTGATCAGCATTACCTAGAAAGGTATAAAGCAGTGTTTCCTTATTAACAAACCAACAATATCACCTGTAAAAGGGCAGAGACTAATAGTATGATGGTTTCTTGTGTAAAAACCAATGTACCCTGTTAATGCTGGGAACATAGAAAAGTAGCTCAGGTGTCTACAAAAATAAAGCTGAATACAAGTTAAGAAACACAGCAAGGTGCAACTGAAAAAAACAACAACTTTGATTTTTAAGATTCATACACATTTTGGTTTCAAAGTTATTAAAACTTGTAGTCTGCATTCAGACAGAAAAATCTATACTGAAGAAGAAATTCACAGTGCGACAGAAATCAATTCATCCTGAAAATTCAACATAATGTAAAACAGAAACATCACCACCCTCCCCTTAATGCTGCAAGAAATACTTCTTCATATGGATTTTTTCCTATTTTAAAGCACATGAAAAACACACTTTAGAATCTTAAATTAGAGCAACAGTTCTAAACAAACAAACAAAAAGCACAGCTCCCCTACCGTAGGAGGTTTGCTTCACTGGAATAATAACTGACTTCTGAACATGAAGACTCTCTCAAATCTTAGCAGAAGCGATACAAGTTCTGTAACAGGTGGGACAAAACTATTTCTTTCACTGGAATTACACCACTGGGTTCAATTTCTCCATTGCAGCATCTCCTTTCTCAGCCAAATCCACTCTGGCAGTTATCCCACTGCTCAAAAACACCCGACAGCAATGTTGTATCTTCAGACTGACCATCAATCCTCTGTTCCGTGGAGGGACAAAATAGCGTCACTAAAAACACTCCAGAAGAGCAAAGGATGAAAAACTACTGGGAATACCAGGATATCTCTAACATATTTCAAGAATAACAAAGAACTTTGCTCTTACTGGTGCCACACACTTCTAGTAGTAATAAAATTCAGCAAGCAAAACTATTATCCATTCTCTTCTTCACTCCATTTACCACTGTTTCCATACATGGCTCCTGCTCCTGCCAGACTGTCAGCTTGGAAAGCAGCACAATGCACAGCTCAGGCAGACTGTCACAGCCAGACCCTCAGCACAAGCAGCCAGGTTGGACACTTACTGGTAGGGTGTAGCCTTGCTGGCAGCAAGTTCTCACTGAGCAGCCTTTCCCATATATAGCTTTACATTGTAGACTCACTGTCTGAATGTGTTCCCTGTGGTTATTACTGGCAATTGTGATATTATTTTGTTTTTAAGTGACTTAGCAAACCACTTCCTCCTTTCACTCTAAAACTTCATGCTGTGAAGGGGGGGGGGGGGGGGCAAATTCATCACGACTCACACTTCGACTCCACAAATTGCCATGTCAATCCTCACTGCAGAAAAGGGCACAGCTGTAGTTATACCATCAGTATTTTTTAAATGACAAAAGTGCAAAAACCTGGAATGGGAAGAGTTAACAGCTGTTGATCCACTTCTTGGGATCACTGGGGTGTTTTCATCTTACAAACTTCCTGATATTCCAGGGACTATGGACAATTGTGACAACTTCTGTTTGGAGATGACACCAAGTTGGGAGCAAGTGTTGATCTGCTAGAGGGAAGAAAGGGCTCTGCAGAGCAATCTTGACAGGCTGGACAGATGGGCAGAGTCCAACATGATGACATTCAACAAATCAAAGTGTTGAGTGCTGCACTTTGGCCACAACAACCCCATGCAGAGCTACAGGCTGGGGTCGGAGTGGCTGGAGAGCTGCCAAACAGAAGGGACCTGGGGATGATGACTGACAGCTGCCTAAACATGAGCCAGCAGTGTGCCCAGGTGGCCACAAAGGCCAATGGCATCCTGGCCTGCATCAACAATAGTGTGGCCAGCAGGAGCAGGGAAGTCATTCTGCCCCTGTAGTCTGCACTGGTTAGGCCACACCTTGAGTACTGTGTCCAGTTCTGGGCCTCTCAGTTTAAGGAGGACATTGAGACACTTGAACGTGTCCAGAGAAGGGCTGGGGAGAGGCCTTGAGCACAAGCCCTATGAGGAGAGGCTGAGGGAGCTGGGATTGTTTAGCCTGGAGAAGAGGAGGCTCAGGGGAGACCTCATTGCTCTCTACAACTACCTGAAGGGTGGTTGTAGCCAGGAGGGGGTTGGTCTCTTCCCTCAAGCAACCAGTACCAGAACAAGAGGACACAGTCTCAAGCTGTGCCAGGGGAAGTTTAGGCTTGAGGTGAGGAGAATATTCTTCACAGAGAGAGTCTTTTGCCATTGGAATGTGCTGCCCAGGGAGGTGGTGGAGTCACCATCCCTGGAGGTGTTCAAGAGGAGATCGGATGTGGCACTTGGTGCCACAGTCTAGTCATGAGGTCTGTGGTGACAGGTGATTCTGTGATTCTGTGAGATACACCTTAATCTGGGGCTTTTCATAGGATTGTTCCGGTGACAGAGAGCAAAGGAACAGGTAATAACTCTGTGTGCATAAACCTAGACATCTCAATCAAATGTCGCAGGTCCTTATCTGGAAGACAAGCCCTGGAGTCACTGGTGAGCACTGAAGAGCCACCTCTGTCAATGCTAAGGGAAGGGGGAGGAAGCTCTCTCCCCACCCTTCCATTTGCTGAGAAAAGAGAAATAGCTCTGATTTTCTTCTTTTCTGAGACAAAGGCAACTATTTTCACTCTCCATCTCCTAGAAAATCACTGCCACCTCTAACAATCTCATCACAGAGCAAGGAACAGAAAATTAACCACTACCACTAACCAGGAACAGAAAATACCTACCACCTCCTAGAGCAGTTTATGGTGATCAAACTGCATGATTAAGCAAGAGTTGAGCTGTGCCTCTCTTGTGTGGACAGAGACTCAAACTTAAGTTTTCCTAAACCTATCTGAATCCCTCACGTGCCTCTTCAAAGGTCCCAGGCAATCCTCTGTAGGTTAAAGCAGCAATCACAAATGCAGAACCCTCCTACCATTGTTTAACTACTCACTGACAATTGGGGTTGTGAAGTATGCTTGTAGAGCTTATAAAAGAATTAAAGAACGCTGCTAATTTTTTCTTGCTCACTCAGAAGGGTATTTATTAATTTGCTTGTTTATGGACAAGATCGTTAATATTCCTGCCCTCTTCAGCCTAGCACTTGTTTCAGTGAGCAGCTCTTAAAAGCAAATACATCATGTGAAAACCTGACACCTTGCCCTTCATGCTCCAAAGCATGAAGGAAAGAGCAGGGCTAACCCCAGATCTATGGCAGCATTTAAGACAGAAATTCATGTGCTGCTCTGAGACACATCATTTATCACAGTGACCCTAAAGGCAACACAGAAATCTTCTCTATTCAGGTATTTTAAACTGTACTTAGTGCACTGTAGTGTACTACCCTGCAATATTCAGTGCATGTTGGTGAAGTTTGATGCACAGTAATTTGTCTTCTAGGGCCTTCTTACAAGATTTCTGGCAGAAAATGCACATGTATCTCATTAACCCTTCTTACCTGCTTTCACTACATGCATATAATAACACTATTCCATACTAAAACGTGCCTAATTTTGCTTCTCCTTCTCCATCATGCCTCTACATCCTTCTTCTTGCTCCTTCTATTTCTGTCTTCAGGCCACTTAACTTTATCACTACCCCTTTTCTGTGGACAAATTAACAATGTAAATTATCTTTCCAAGCTGCTGTTTCCCATACCACCACATAATGCTTCCTCATTTGAACTTCTTATCTCTTCCTGCAAAAGCCCTGAAAGTACCAAAACAGCAGCAAAGTTGCATTAAACTTATCACTAGACAGTTACTGATGTAAAAGAAAAAATGCATTATAGCTTTGTCTTCTAAAATAACGTGGCAAAAGTCAAGGTAAAAGCAGTTTCAAGGTAAAAGCAGTTTGTCCTTGAGGATGAATAAAAAAGCACAATAAAACAGTTACTCTGTAGGCTGAAGAGAGGCCTCACTTGGTATTGCAACGCACGTTATTTCCTATATTGCTCATATGCCAACAGTTCCACTTTTATAGGAGGGCACCGACAGTTTGTTGATTCACGATGACTGTGAAAGCCGCAAGGCTTCAAGGAGAATGTCAATAAGCATCTGTTAAAAGGGAACTAGGAAAACAAGCATTAACTCTTCCATTAACGCATTTAAAAGTATGTTTGAGTAATTTATTAACCAGTTTGGCTTGGCTAAACTATGTTTTTCAGATTTCTTCATTCATAGTAGTTGGCCCTACTTTATCATCAACCAGTTTTCCAAAACAGCTGTGCTAAAGAAAACTTGTGAACAAGACTACAGCTGAGGAGAGCGGGACAAGGCTCGTAAGCACAGCCAGAGCATGAGACCACACTCATAAGCACAGACAGATTGCTGTAGTCTATGGTTGCCCAGACCAGGTGTTAGGGGAAGTACAGAGCCACATAGAATAACAGAATTCTTTCCATTGGACAAGACCTCCAAGATCATTGAGCCCAACCATCAACCTAACACCACTATGGCCATTAAACCATGTCCCAAAGTGCCATGTCAACACACTATTTGAACATCACCGGTTACATGGGCCAGACAAGTCCATCACCTTGGTCCTGGCACCAGTGCCTATAGCAGCAGCAGATGAGATTGGCAGCTGCGGCTCTGCAGTGATGATGAAGTTCCTGAGGCAGTGGAAAGGTGCTAGATCTGGGCTAATCATAAAATTAGACCAGTGCTGTTAAGCAAAAGTTGACTATGGGAGAAAACCATTGCTTCAAACCCACAATTCCCATAGCATTTTTCTTTGCTCCTCTAGCAGGTCATGAACCGAAAGAACAACACATGAGTGGAGACAGATCCCCAGGGCTGCTCCAGAATGCTCAATGCTTTCTAGCTCCTGGACAGGTCTGTGTTCTCCCTGCTTTGGGCATCTTGGGTAACCTCCCACAAGGAGATCTTTGAGCTGCCCACATTGTTAGAAGCTGGTGGAGAAGCCAGACAGTCACACCTTGCAGCTGTCTGCTTCATCACCTTTTGAGATCACTATTCCCAGAGCAAAACAAGCAGAAGGAAACACATACTCATGCCTCAGCTGTTCCAGTTTGCAAAGGGTGTACACACAAGATGAGTGAGCTGATCTCGGACTACCACCACTGAAAGGGCAAAGTCTAGTTCCTTTTCTCCCCTTCTGCCACTCTTCCTTCCCCCACATCACAGTCCTTTCTCTCCTCACCTTCACCCCAGCCACATGGAGCAGCACCATCCTTTAGATCATCTCACTCTCATGAAAGCCCTCTCCCAGCTGACACAGCCAGATAAACCAACAGAAGACTGCTTTTTGGGGTTAGGTTGGTGAATACAGCTCACGCAAAAGACCAATAAGCTCTATGCTCAGCACAATGGAGTGACATGTAAGACGCAAGATCTAAGAAGAGGCATGGCTTTCTATGATAGAGTGACTATATCAATGAACAAGGGATGACCTATGGATGTCATCTCTCTGAACTTCTGCCAGGCCTTTGACAAAGTCCCCTTCCACATGCTACTTGCCAAGTTGGAGAGATACGGATTTGATGGGTGGACTGTTCTATGGATGAGGAATTGGTTGGATGGTCACATCCAGACAGTAGAGGTCAATGGTATAAAGTATAGATGGAGATCAGTGACAAGTGGTGTACCTCAGGGGGTCCATACTGGGACTGTTTAATATTTTTTATCAATGATATAGACAGCAGGATTGAATGCACCATCAGCAAATTTGCAGATGATGCCAAGGTGAGTGGTGTTGTTGATATGCGAGAGGGACAGGATGTCATCCAGAGGGACCTAGGCAAACTGGCAAGGTGGGCCCAGGTGAACCTCACGAGGTTCAACAAGAGCAAGTGCAGGGTCTTGGGCCAGAACAATCCTCATTATCAATACAGGCTGGGGGATGAGGTGACAGAAAGCAGCCATGCAGAAAAGGACTTAGGAGTTCTGGTGGGTAAGAAGCTGGACATGAGCCAACAGTGTGTGCTTGCAGCCCAGAAGGTAAATCACATTCTGGGCTGCATCAAAAGAGTGTGGCCAGCAGACTGAGAGAGTGATTCTGCCACTTTACTCTGGTAAGACCTGGATGAGAGGAAATTATTTTAAATTAGAGAAGAGTAGATTTAGGTTGGATGTTAGGAGGAAGTTCTTTACCATGAGCATAGTGGAACACTGGAACAAGTTGTCCAGGTACGTATCTGAGGCCCCATCCTTGGAGATATTCAAGGTCAGGCTTGACAGGGCTCTGGATAATCTGATCTAATGGAGGACGTCCCTGCTCACTGCAGGAGGGTTGATCTTGACGCCCTTTGGAGGTCCCTTCCAACACAAACAATTCTATCATCTCTCCATTTCAGTGAGACGCTTCCTCAGTGTGGACACCCAAGTCTGGGACAACTGTCAGATGCCTCTCCTCCCACCAGGTTTGCAGCTGGCAGTGACACTGCAGGCTAGGGAACAGGGAGCAGGCCATGGATGCACCCAAACAGAGGGAAACCTAGTAAAAACTGTATTGTCTTTTCAGGACTTTGTGATCCTGACCCTCTCAAGGCTTGCAATCTTCTCTCCCAATTAATAGGATTCTCAAGGCTTGCAATCTTCTCTCCCAATTGATAGGATTCAGCAAGGTACTTGTAAATCGAAGATGGCTTACATACATTTCCTAAGTCATCTGCATGTGGACTGTGTGCCTACTCTACAAACACCAAGTTAATGACAAACTTTGAGTCATGTTGTGATGGTCACAGATCTGAACCACCACTTCTCAGCTCCATCATTGTGGTAGTTTTAGGCTGATGCCTAGGAAATTTTCTACAGATCTGGATTAGTGGTAGATTGTAAGTAAGTTACCAGTAGATGCAAAAGAAAAATAATTATAAGGTCTAAATAATCCCATTGGTTGATAACTAACATAAAGTTAATTGTATAAACTAACTTTTTCTCTTTCTTGGTTCTTTTCTCTAGCTGATCCTAGCTGGTTGGTTTTGCTTGGCTGTTGCTGGCCTTGGCTGCATTTCTTCGCTGTGGCTAAGTCAACTAACAAGCTACTCTCTGCTTTTCTCCTTTCTCTTTCCCTTGGCGGGGGGAGGGAGTGTGAAGGGGGTCGAGAGGGGGAAGCCCTCTGGTTTCGTCCAGGGGGGGTCTTGTGCTCGTTATAAATTGTAAATGCACGAAGTATTATACATTTTGTACATATTCATTGCATTTCATATTTCTAGATTGCCGTTTCGCTTGCAAATACAGCTTCATTTGCTTCCAACTGAGCTGGTCTGGCAGTTCTGTTTTGGGGGGTAGTTTTCTCCAAATTAGCCGAGGGCTAGTTTCAACCCACCACAGTCACCTTTCTTCTTCAAATACTCCAAACAGCTTTTGCACCAAATACTCCAAACAGCTTTTGCAGCTGCAGCCCTTCAAAGCCACCCCTGCCTGACAACCAGTGAGCCGGGGTCTGTAGCCGGGGCCTAGACCAGGGAGCTGACCGCCTCTCGCCCCGCCGGCCCGGCCTTGCTGCGCTCTCATCGGCAGGTGGAGCCCGAGAGCCGCAATCCCACAACAGCAGCCAGCTCTTCACAACAGCCCCTCCCGCAAGGTGCTGGGGCAGCCGGCCTGCACCGCCCCCCCGGCAAACCCTGCCCTGCCCAGCGCTCGCCCTACACGTCCTCCCAAGTTGTAAAGGCGCAGCCTGTTCAAAAGAAAGGAAAGGAAAACAATCAAACAACCCCCAAAACACCCGGGAGTTTCCTTTGCATTCCTCCCTTTCAGAGTCATCAAAGCTGACGTTCAAGGCATCTAACCCCTGGTCACCGAAGGCTAACAGCAAATTCACTGAAATCACAGCTGGATCCCCTCTGAACCAGCCTGACCCCTGCGATCAGGCAAGAAGTCAAAACCGTAGCCGGTTAAAATAAGAGGAGAGTGGTGGGGCACTGGAGTAAGTGGCTGAGGTTTGTAGACTTCACATCCCTGGGAACATTCAAAATCAGGTTAGTCAGGGCTCTGAGCAACCTGATGTAATTGAAAATGACTGTGCTCGCTGCAGGACAGTTGTACTCCATAGATGACCTTTAGAAGTCTCTTCCAACCCAAACCATACCATTACTGTATGAAATTACACCAATAAATATAATAAATAAATACAAGGCTCCTGCTCCCAACTGACAAGAAGATAGTGGTGGTTTGAAATTTTGGGGGGGCGGGCAGGAATTTCAACCCACTGCACATACCAAGACTGTATCTGGGTCAGGGCAATCCCAAGCACCAATATAGGCTGGGCAGGGACTTGCTTGAGAGCAGCCCTGAAGAAAAGGACTTGGGGGTGCTGGTGGATGAGAAGCTCAACATGAGCCACCAGTGTGCACTTGCAGCCCAGAAAGCCAATCACATCCTGGGCTGCATCAAGAGAAGCACAGCCAGCCAGTTGAGGGGGGTGATTCTCCCCCTCTACTCTGCTCTGGTGAGACCCAACCTGGAGTACTGTGTCCAGATCTGGAGCCCCTATTACAGGAACAAATCTGGACATGCTAGAGTGTGTCCAGAGAAGGGCCATGAGGATGATTGGAGGGCTGAAGCACTTCTCCTGAGGACAGTCTGAGAGAGTTGGGACTATTCAGTCTGGAGAAGAGAAGGCTCCAAGAAGACCTTATTGTGGCATTCCAGTATCTTAAGGGGGCCTACAAGAAAGCTGGGGAGGGACTTTTTAGGGTGTCAGGTAATGCTAGGACTAGGGGGAATGGAACAATAATAGAAATGGGTAGATTCAGATTGGATGTTAGGAAGAAATTCTTCACTATGAGGGTGGTGAGACACTGGCACAGGTTGCCCAGGGAGGTGGTGGAAGCCTCATTCCTGGAGGTTTTTAAGGCCAGGCTAGATGTGGCTCTGAGCAACCTGATCTAGTGTGAGCTGTCCCTGCCCATGGCAGGGGGGTTGGAACTACATGATCCTTGAGGTCCCTTCCAACCCTAACAATGCTATGATTCTATGATTTCTCTCCTTCTAAACTCAGTGCAATATTTAAACACACTTTTGTAAAAATTATATATTGCTACACTTGAGACAAGTCTGGAGCAATGATCTGGGATAAACTGTGCTGCTTGGCTGAGGGCCTTCCCATCAAGAGGTGATTGTTATGATCGTATGGAGGTTATTGATATTCAATAGGCAGAACAATTAATAAAAATATGAATAACTTTATTAATTAACCCCCCCACACAGAAAATATTAATAAAACCTATTTACTGGTTCAGAATATTTGGTTGTGGAACAGATATCTCACCAGCACAAACATGTAATAATTTAAACAATATGAGCAAAAATCCAGAAACAACAAACAGCACCTTAAACTGTAAAGAAAAAAAGAGAACATCAGCAACACGATGGAGATTGCCTACAAAGGAGGGGGGGGAGAACTCAAGAATTCCCTAGGGCAAGAGACCTTTAACAGATGCTTATAAAAATCAGATTTTGTAATTACTCACTGATCGTGGTACCACGTGGCACGCGTGGGGATTTAAACAAAACCAAAATGGCATCGACCATGTGAAAGCTGCAGGAAGAGTTTCACTTTCTGTTGGCTGCTGCAGCTTGTTGCTGTAGCACATACAGGGTTTAACTCTGAAGGCTTTGTAGCTGAAAGCTTTGTAGAAAAGAGGCTGCTGCCAGGACTTGAAGGGCTTATTGATTTTGTAGTTTTGCCTATTTGGAGAGGTTCTTCAGCTGCAATCTTCACAGCTGTGCTTGTTGCTTCTTCCAGTAAAACAAAACTGTCCCAGGGACTCTTGGCTCCTCCTGGGGTTCGTCTCTCGGCCCAGCAAGACATGTCTGCCTGCTCCTGGGCTTTACAACACATACAGTGAGAGGTCTTCCAGTCTGGGTAAACTGAAGCACAGCTCATATTCCAAGCAAGGCTTGTGACTTCTCCCAGACTTTGGACAATTGCAAGGTAAGGTACTGGCTCTTCAGGTATTTATAGATTTCCCAAGACAATGATGGCCAATGACAACATAGACTAAGAGATAAAAACCTGACACTTTAACCTGTAGAATGAGTTTTCACCAAACATGGCCAAAGGCACACACACCTGGCCCACTTGGACCCCAAGACATGTTCAGACAAGCCGAGGCAACATGGGCGATTTCCTGAAGAACCAGACCTGCTGGCTTCGGCCCCGTTGTCTGATTCAGAGCATTTTTGAGGCTTTTTGTCCCTTCAGGACAGCGATAAGCAGCACCAGCCTCACAGCTAGTCTTGTTCTCATCACTGAGTGTTCTCTGCTGGCCCAATGAATGCCATGCAAATGCTGCAGGCCACGGAGAGCAGGAGCCAACCACAGAGCCTCAAGTGCCGGGCATAAGCAGATGGCACACCTACTGTGCTCTGAGACTGGAGGTGCAGGAGCTCATCGGAGGAAGTATTTGATGTTGGGATCTGTCAGAAACTTTCTCTCCTCTAACATGCTTAGGAATAACAGCAGAAAGGCATGACTTTTCTGCTACAATGCTGCTGGAAGAAGTGAAAGCAGCATATCTCTTGTTTAGCAGTTAAACAATGGAATTTGCTCCAAAATCAATAAACACTACTTGCTGGTTACTTTTTGAATTCCAAAGACATTATTAATGTTCATTTACTTTAAATGTGCCCATGGTCCTGGTTACTCTCATAATGTCCTCTGAAGAGTACAATGCTGCACTGACTAGATCCTAACCTCAGAATCCTCATGGCCAGAAGGGAAGATCATTGCTGCCATTCACCCCAGCCTCTTCCTCTGCATTTACCATGACAGGGGGAAGAAAAGTGAGAGGGCTACAACAGTGCCCAGCATGGCTGGATGGTTCCTTGCAGTCTTTATCCTGGCATCCAGGGAGATGTGCAACACCCTATTGTATACAGACAGCACAGCTGTGGACGCTTCTCATCCCAAAACTGACACATGCTCATCAAGGACACATCAAGGCATGGGTTCCATTTCATGGCCTCTGACTTCACCTACTTACTCAGATGGACGTGGGGGTCCTGGTGGACAGAAGAATAACCATGAGATGAAAAATGTGACCTTGTGGCCGAGAAGACGAATGGTATCCTGGGGTGTATTAGAAGAGGTGTGGTTACCTGGTCGAGAGAGGCTCTCCTGCCCCTCTACTCTGCCCTGGTGAAGCCACATCTGGAACATTGTGTCCAGTTCTGTCCCACTCACCCCCCCCCCCCCTCACCCCCCCTTTCAAGAAAGGAAAGGAACTGCTCAAAAGAGTCCAGCACAGAGCCACAAAGATGATTAAGGGAGTGGAACATTTTCTTTATGAGGAAAGACTGAGGGAATTGGGGCTCTTTAGCTTGGAGGAGACTGAGGGGTGACCTTGTTGATGTTTATAAATATGTAAAGGGCAAGTGTCAGGAGGACAGAGACAGGCTCTTTTCAGTGATGTCCAATGATAGGATAAGGGGCAGAAAGTGCAAACTGGAGCATAGGAGGTTTTGCCTAAACATAAGGAAAAACTTTTTCACTGTGAGTGTGACAGAACACTAGAACAGGCTCCTCCTATGGACACATTCAAACCCATCTGGATGCGTTCCTGTGTGACCAACTCTAGGCTATCCTGATCTGGCAGGGAGGTTGCACTAGATGATCTTTCAAGGTCCCTTCCAACCCCCAACCTGTGATGTCCTTTGTGCAAAGAGCACATGGAAGGTGGAAGTGCTGTTTCAGAGGGGAAAAAAAAGGCCATCCTATTTGCTGAGTAGGACTATCATGTTCCTATTTCACTTACAGAGACTACAGATGCATTAACTCACAACCAAAATAGATTTTTCCATCTATGGACACAACCCTGTTCCTAGATTTCAATAAAGCAGCACTAATTGTGGCTGCTGCACTCTTTCCAATCTTCTTCAAGTACTTTGTTTCTTTAACAAGGCCTCTCTGTTATCCTCCTCTGGCAGGACAAGGGCTGTCAAGCTTTTCCAGTACTGAATACAGTCTCTTTTAAAAAAGGGAAAAAATCTAGGTCAACCCTTCTTTATATTTTTAACACAGCATTTCCAAAATAAGATCTGTTTTTTCTGTGCAAGCACATCATAAGACATGCTACATCTTTTCAATACATCCCCCAAATGACCCAGTCCACAGCCATTTGGCTTCCCTTTCAAAGGTACAACTCTTCATGATATTTCAACTTCTTCATCACAGACCCTCTCTCCAGCCTGCCAAAATCACTTTGAGTTCATGTCCTGTGCCCTTAGAGTTTCCCCAAGTCAAGAACATTGGCAAACTTTATACAGCAACTTTCAGATCACTGATCAAGTTACTGAATGCAAGTGAGAAAGGAGGAACGTCCTGGTAGGAGGGAGTCCTGTTGGTGAGTCTCTCAAAACTCCTGCCCAAATGCTTCTTTTCAAGCTGCTGCAGACCTCCCTTCTGGAAATTTTATTTAGACCATTTAGACTATTGTTTCCAAAGTGCTCTGTGCTTCTCTTGAACAAGGCCAGGAGCAGTGAAACCTAGCACTGAGCTCAACGCTTACATCTTGCAAGGTGGTGATGAAGGAGTAGGAGGAGGTAGGAGTAGTCAATTCTGTGAATGACCTAGGATAGCAGTAAACCAGTATCAAGAGAGGAAGACTAGATACATGGAGGAAGAGGAGCTGCAAGGCTTGTTCTCTAACAAAGTTAATCATTATGGTTCTAATTCTAGAACCTTTCTCTTGTTTGCTTATGAAATTTTGTGTGAGATAGCATCAGCAGATACACCTAATTTATTCCCTCCCTTCTGGTTATGAGCCATGATCATCTGTCAGAATTGCTTTGAAATAATCCATTCTTAGAAATCCACATGTCTTTTTAAATGTTCTACTACTCAGTAAGTGCTTATGTATTGACTATTAAGTTGCATTCTTGCCTTGACTGGAAACACCGAGGTGAGATGTTCTTAGCTCAGTGGGCTCATGATTCATCAGGACATCAAGGCAGAGATGCAACCTACCAGTGGGCTCATGACAGATCCATAGTCATTTCCATGGATGCTATCACGCATATACGACTGGTGGCACTATGAGCACAGTATTAAGCCAAAACATTACAGAAACAGTATAACGCTGTGTTTGACTTTAAGAAAAGCATTCTTCCTCACTGTTACGATTACATATTATTATCTTTATGGATTAAACAGGAACAGTGACAGCCGGGGAAAATAAACGACATGCACGCTTGGAAGGTTATGCCTGTGGAGCAGTACAAAAGGACTAAAAGACAAATCTGCTGTGAGAAATTATTTACACATTTCAGCCTGGTCCTGGCTCTGTTCACTGCCAGGGTTTCATTAATGGTCTCCCCTGTCCCCAGGGTTATGTGAAAGGGGAAGTGAGATAACGCCCAACCCATCTCTCTTGCAGTGCGCCAGCTCTTTGAACACTCAGCAGTTACATTCTGACTAACACCATCAGTAGCTGCTTTCTCCCAAATTCACTGGCAGCTGTCCAGTGATCTCCCTCTCAGGCAAATGCTGCAGATCCAGGGCCAGCAGGCTGCTGCTGCTGCTGCCCTGCCCTGCCTCCCACTCAGCCCCTGCCTCCTTGCTGTCTCACCTCTTTCCCTTTTGCTCCTTACTCTATCACCCATCAAGAGTTAGGGATATAAATTATTCTTTTCCCTTTCTCCTCCCAGTGATACCAAATAACTTTTGCTTGTCAGTGTCTCACCAGAACACTGCAAGGGGTTGCCCCACTCCTCAGCCTTTTGCAAGACAGTGACAGTAGCTTAGTTTGTGAAGAAAGTCTATAGCTACCTACGGCATAAGGGGATGTTTGAATTTGAACCTCAGAGCCACGTTAGGGTTCTCTGTCTGTCTGTCTGGACTTGCTCATCCAGTCAAGGCTGGACCACAGAGCAGAAGAGAGAGTTGGGGCACAAGCACTGCCCCAACCTGAGTGAAAATTCAGAAAAAAACTTTTTCCTGTAAAGACTGGATTTCTTTCAAAAGCAATTTGTTCAATGCCCAGGTTAAGAAGCTGTGCAGAATTACATTACCTGTGGTAATCCTCCATGTAGCTATAAACTTCTGGGTTACTGATCAACTGTAGCATAAAAACCAAAAAGTCATTAGAGGTTCACATTTAACCACACTACTGGAGGAATAAATTTAGGCAGAAGTGGAGAGAAAAACATGTTATTACATATCAGCCCAGTGAAAAAGAGCTCAGTGAAATAGCTTAATTGTTTGGAGGGGAAAATACAGTGAGTCACTCTAAAATTTCAAGTGTTCTCAATCTCCCACAAGACTGCCAAATACTTTAAACATTCAGAAAGACTGCAACCTCCCTGATTCATGTAACCTACCTTTAAACAGCTGCTTTAATCAAAGCAATCACTAGACCTCATTGACATTATCACGTGGGTCCTCAGTTTGAATAAATCTGCCATTCAACAAGAAAATGTCTTTAAGATTTTCATTACATACTGGTTGGCATATTTGCATACTGCACAAGCAACTAAGTATTACCACGTATCTGTAAGCACTTCTGTGCTCACCATTCATCTTGCCACCTCACCCACCATGCTGCTTTCCTCTCCTGCTTCTCCTAGCCGATTCTGGGAGACAGAGAAACTGAAGGGACTTACACAGGAATTCATCTTGTCCAAGCAGAGGGACTTTCTAAACAAAAAGAAATACATGCAACATTGCTTTCTGAAGGCCAAAGTACTTTTATTCACAGGACAGCCCTTCTTAGTCTACATCTGTCTTGCATCTCAGTGCACTAATCCCTCAAGAACTCTTCCATCCCTTCAAGTCAACAGCACTGGGGTCGTGCATCTGCAGAAACCATCCCAGCATTTCACTCAGCTCCCCTTCTTTCACCCAAGCAGACTGCCTCTCCCAGCCCACCCTCTCCTCCTTCCTTGGCACTCTGCTCCTCACACCCACTAGCTTATCATAGGACTTTCTTTTCCACCAGTGAGACAGAACAGCACAGGGACCAAATCCTGCTCTGGACTTGCATCCTCAGCTGAGAGCACCTGGAGTGGAAGTATGCTTCAACAGAATGATCATCTAGTGTGGCCGGTTGACGTTGCCCCCTTAAGAAAGGGAATATGGTGGACGGAAGTTGGTAAACGGAAGGAATAGTCTAAACTAATTTCATTGGATGAGTGGGAGGAAGCACTTCTGAGCTGGGACTATACTGGACATTTCCAGCACTTCTCAGTCAGTCTTGCTTCCGCCTCTTCTTCAGGCAACAGCTTTCTGTCCTGGGCTTTCTGCCAAGGCTCCGGCCTTGAGAGAAAAACAGATAACAGGCCTGTATTAACTCTTTTCCAATTAACACAAACTGCTTCTAACATTTTTTTTTCTTTCCTCTCCTCTCTTTCTCTTTCTATCCCATTCTGGGGAAAGGGGGGGAGAGAGGGGAGAGCGGAGGTGGGGGACCCCTCTCTGCCGAGAGGGATTACTCTCATTTCTGTGTTACTCTGTTGTATATCTTTGTATATATTGTAGATATTGTAAATTTGTAAATAATCCCCTGCAAACCCTACATCGCTTTGTAAATATAGCTCCACTGCTTTGCTAATTCAGCTTGCGAGATTTTTTTTCCCTTTCCCTTCAATTTTTTTTTCCCTTTTACTTTACAAAGGGGGAAGGGAGGAGGCTTCTTGGCCTTACCCCTTCCATCCCACGACATTTTTTTTTATTGGCGCCCAACGTGGGGCAGATAATTAGTTTAATTTATTATTTGATTGATTTAGTGTTTTCTAGCTGAATTAGCAAACATGAAGGTATTGTGGTTTGTGGAGCGATTATTCTTTTCAATTTTTGGGGCTCTGATTTACAGGTATTGTTTGGGTTTGATTTTGGATTACCTGGGTAAATATTTGGTGCGGACAATTTATATGTGGGTTATGTATAGAGTTAAACTATGGTATGGAAAATGTATTAATTTCCTATGGCCAGTGAGATACAGGAATGTTACCTCCACCACTCTCCCAATTGAGATAAAGGGTTTTAAGATTCCGCCTGAGGAGACAGTAACTTTAGGTGATGCCTGGGATCCAAAGGTGATTTATTTCATGTGTATAATCCTGCTCTCAGTGATAATTAACGTGTATCTCCTGATTTCTTTACGGCGAGAGAGAAAGGTGTCCAGAGCTTGTTTTGTTATTAAAACTAGATCAAAAAGAAAACGCCGTGGCTCTCGGTCAGTCCCAGAGTCATCTAGTGACGAGGACTGTGGAGAACCCGTGTCAGTTAAAAAGAAGGCTAAAAAGTTAATTGGTAAAGCAGCTCTAAATGACTTTGCTGATTCTAGCAAGCAGCCAAGGGCATCGGCTGGTATCAACATGGCACCTACTCCTTCTCCTACTCCTTCTCCTTCTTCTTCTTCTCCGTCGGCCATTAATGGAGCAACGTCACTTCCACCCACTCCCTCAGTGGGACTGGAAGTCACTGCCCCAGCAGCTGATTTATCTCAGGACCTGTCAGCTTCCATTAAGGTGGCTGTAAATGCAAACACAGCTCCAGTTAAGATGGCTCCTTTAAAGACTAGAAGTGGAAAGGCCCAAGATGGAGAAGAAGAGGTGGAGACTGATCCTGGTGAGGGGCCCTCTACTCTAAAAGATCCTGCTCAGGAGGAAGAGAAGGTTTGTTTTAAAGATCTAGCTAACCTAGTGAGATCAAAGCAGGATAGAGATGAAGCTAGGAAAGCAGCTGGCAAAGGTGGTTCTCAGCTTAAAGAGATCCTTAGGAGAATGACAGCAGGATTTTATGGGCAAAGAATTCAGGGAGATGAAGATGAAGATGACATTACGGACTGTTCTTCGCCAAGGGAGGAATTGCGTAATGTCCGTAAAGATTTCACCAGGGCAGATAAGGAGCCAGTTCTAGCTTGGCTTAGTAGGTGTTATGATACAGGTGCTTCAGCTCTAACAGTTGGAGACAAGTCAGCAGCTCAGTTAGGAACTCTCTCAAGGGACAATGGAATAGATAGACATCTAGGCGAAGCTCTCGGTAAGGTTAATCTGTGGATACGCCTTTTAATAGCGGTTGCCCTGAGATACCCTTCCCGAGATGATCTTCCATG
Source organism: Melanerpes formicivorus (assembly GCF_026170545.1). Lineage (NCBI taxonomy): Eukaryota > Metazoa > Chordata > Aves > Piciformes > Picidae > Melanerpes > Melanerpes formicivorus. The sequence continues at coordinate 25,713,018 of NW_027142353.1, forward strand.
GAATCCTAAACCCTGGACTACCATAGATGAGGGAATTAAGCGCTTGAGAGAATTTGCTGTTAGAGAGCTACTCTATGGTGAACATGAAACTCTGAATCCTGATGACGTTCCTGTGGGTATTGGTCTTGCTAAAAAGATCATCAAACTTGCTCCTTCTAATTATGCAAACATTCTGGCAAGCAGAATTGTGTCAAGAAGTTATGGTGGAGCTTCTCCCACGGTTGGCCAATTCAGTGATCAAATGAGACAATTGGAGGATAGCATGACACGTGGTTCTTTGGTTTCAGCCATTGAAACTTTGTCTGGAAAAATTGAGAATTGCATGAAGGATCTGAAAAATGAATTTAGAAATTCCATATCCCAATTGGCACAAAGGGATAATTTCAATTCTTCCTCCAGGTGGATACAAGTCTCATCTGTGAGGAATACACGTCCTCCAAGGAGGTCATTCCAAAACAGGTCATTCCAAAATAGGTCATTCCAAAACAGACCACCAAGGCAATCACGTAGAACTATTTGGATAACTCTGCGTGATCAGTTTGGTGAGAACATGAGCCGCTGGGATGGCCAGCCAACTTCTAATCTTTTCAGGAGACTGAGGGAATTGCAAAGTGGCAGAACCCGAGGTAGCAATACCAGAAGGGTAGCTGTTACTTCCACAGTTCCCCAGAACGACTCTTATGGCTCCAACAGTGGCTCCAGTCATAACATGCAAAGTTATAACCCTGCGCAATATGTGCAATGCACATGTGCGCATGTTCCCCATAACTAGGGGTGCCCTGCCTCCCGCCAGGGGGAGGAGAGGGATAACAGAGATAATAGAATCTATTGGGATGTGTACATCCAGTGGCCTGGCACTTCACAATTTCGGAAGTACAGGGCCTTGGTTGACACAGGAGCTCAGTGCACCATAATACCATCAAATTATCAGGGATCAGAGTCTATAACTATTCTGGGAGTCACTGGTGGATCTCAAGAGTTAAGTAAGGTAGAGGTTAATATAAGTCTAACTGGTAAACAATGGAGGAAGCATACAGTTGTGACCGGACCTGACGCACCTTGTATTTTGGGAATTGATTTTCTGAGAGAAGGGCGTTTCAAGGACCCTAGAGGTTACAAATGGGCTTTTGGAGTAGCTTCTATAGAAATTGATGGACAAAAATTGAAGCTGTCTGCCAGACCTGAACTTTCTGATGAATCTGCAGTTGTGGGACAACATAAGATACAGGACATTAAATTGCCGGTTGCTTCTCAGACTGTGCACCACAGACAATACAGAACCAACCGTGACTCTTTGTTGCCCATTCAGAATCTGATTCGTCAGTTGGAAAGTCAGAAAGTCGTCAGCAAAACTCATTCACCTTTCAACAGTCCAGTGTGGCCTGTGCGGAAGCAGAATGGAGACTGGCGTCTGACAGTAGACTACCGAGCCCTAAACGAAGTAACACCGCCTATGAGTGCAGCAGTACCAGACATGATGGAGCTACAGTATGAGCTGGAATCCAAAGAGGCCAAATGGTATGCTACCATAGACATTGCTAATGCATTTTTCTCTATTCCCATAGCAGAGGAATGCAGGCCTCAGTTTGCTTTCACCTGGAGAGGAATCCAGTACACTTTCAACAGGCTGCCAATGGGCTGGATCCACAGCTCAAGCATCTGTCATGCAGTGATCCACGATGCTCTGGAGAAAGGCGGTGCTCCAGAACACATCCAGTTCATCGATGATATCATTGTCTGGGGTAAAACTGCTGAGGAAGTTTTCAAGAAAGGTAACAAAATCATTGACATTCTTCTGGATGCAGGTTTTGCCATCAAACGAGACAAGGTGAAAGGACCTACCACAGAAATTCAGTTTCTGGGAGTGAAGTGGCAGGATGGACGCCGACACATTCCAGTGGATGTGGTAAATAGAGTCTCTACCATGGCAAGTCCCACAAGCAAGCAAGAGACCCTACGTTTCTTGGGGATAGTGGGATTTTGGAGACTGCACATTCCTGGATACAGTCAGATTGTGAAACCTCTGTATGATGTGACCCGAAAGAGAAACCATTTCCACTGGGGACCTGAACAACAAGCAGCCTTTGACCAGATAAAGCAAGAGGTAGTTCAAGCAATGGGTCTGGGACCTGTCCGAGATGGTCCAGACATTAAGAACATTTTGTACACGGCTGCAAGTGACAATGGTCCAACCTGGTGCTTGTGGCAAAAAGCTCCAGGTGAGACACGTGGACGACCTCTTGGTTTCTGGAGTCGAGGTTACAGAGGTTCAGAGGCTAACTATACTCCAACAGAGAAAGAAATTTTAGCTGCCTATGAAGGAGTAAAAGCATCTTCTGAAGTGATTGGAACTGAATCACAACTTCTCTTAGCTCCCAGATTACCAGTTTTGAATTGGATGTTCAAAGGCAAAGGATCCACACCACATCACGCCACAGACTCAACCTGGTCTAAGTGGATGGCTCTGATAACACAGAGAGCTCGAATGGGAAATCTCGAAAGACCTGGTCTAGTGGAGGTGATCTCAAGTTGGCCTGAAGGTATCAACTGTGCTAAACCTCCAGAGGAGAAAGTAACTCGTGCTGAGGAAGCTCCTCCTTACAATGACCTTTCTGATGATGAAAAGAAATATGCTTTGTTCACAGACGGTTCCTGTCGTCTTGTTGGAAACAAGCGAAGGTGGAAGTCTGCAGTGTGGAGTCCAACACGCCGAGTTGCAGAGGCGAAAGATGGAGAAGGAGAATCCAGTCAGTTCGCAGAGGTAAAAGCTGTCCAGCTAGCTCTCGACGTAGCTGAACGTGAGAGATGGCCAAAGCTTTATCTCTACACCGACTCATGGATGGTAGCCAATGCTCTATGGGGTTGGCTTAAGAACTGGAAGAAGAGTGGTTGGCAGAGGAAAGGAAAACCCATTTGGGCAGCCAACCTGTGGCAGGACATTGCTGATCGAATCGAGAGAATTCCAGTGAAAGTGAGACACATCGATGCTCACATTCCTAAGAGCAAAGCTACTGAGGAACAGCAACACAACCATCAGGCAGATCTAGCTGCAAGAGTTTCTCAAGTAGACATGGACTCTAATCTTGATCTCGACTGGAAACACCGAGGTGAGATATTCTTAGCTCGGTGGGCTCACGATTCGTCAGGACATCAAGGCAGAGATGCAACATACCAATGGGCTCGTGACAGATCCATAGACATTTCCATGGATGCTATCACACAGGTCATCCATGACTGTGACATTTGTGCTGCTATTAAGCAGGCAAAACGACTTAAGCCCTTGTGGTATGGTGACAGATGGTCCAAGTACAAGTATGGTGAAGCTTGGCAGATTGACTACATCACTCTACCGCGTTCTCGTTCTGGTAAGCAATACGTGCTTACTATGGTAGAGGCAAACACCGGATGGTTGGAAACTTATCCAGTTCCACATGCAACTGCACGCAACACCATTCTCGGTCTGGAGAGACAGATCCTGTGGAGACACGGAACTCCAGAGAGGATTGAGTCAGACAACGGAACTCATTTCAAGAACAACCTTGTAAAGAACTGGGCAAAAGAGCACGGTATTGAGTGGATATTCCACATTCCCTACTATGCACCAGCTTCAGGGAAGATTGAACGCTACAATGGTTTGTTGAAGACCACTCTCAAAGCCATGGGAGGTGGATCTTTGAAAAACTGGGAAAAACATTTAGCACAAGCAACCTGGCTGGTAAATAGTAGAGGTTCAGTGAACCGAGCTGGACCTGCACATTCAGATTTGCTGCGGAAAGTAGAAGGTGATAGAGTTCCTGTTGTTAGAGAAAAGAATCTGTTAGGTAAAACTGTTTGGGTATTTTCACCCTCAGGAGAGGCTAAACCTGTCCGAGGGGTGGTTTCAGCTGAAGGTCCGGGTCACACTTATTGGGTAATGCAAGAGAATGGTGAAATTCAGTGTGTTCCACAAAGAAATTTAACTTTAGCTGAAAGAGGTTAACTTTGAACTGTTGTACAGCTACATCACGTCCAAAGGAAGAATCAATGAGGAATCTACGGTGCACGAACCCTGAGAGCCCTGAGTCAACTAAGAGACCCTGAGAATCCCTGTTTCCCTTTTCTTCGCTTCGTCGGTGAAGAAATGAACTGTTTTCCATTTTTCTCATTTTCTGATTTTCTTGGACTTTTGAATCATCTACATCTGAGCATAGCCGGAATGGACTATGAACTTTACTCACGAACTGTAAATATCATTTTGGATTGGATGGACAGTATGAACAGCCAATGAAATTGTTTAGAAGGGGTGGACTGTGGCCGGTTGACGTTGCCCCCTTAAGAAAGGGAATATGGTGGACGGAAGTTGGTAAACGGAAGGAATAGTCTAAACTAATTTCATTGGATGAGTGGGAGGAAGCACTTCTGAGCTGGGACTATACTGGACATTTCCAGCACTTCTCAGTCAGTCTTGCTTCCGCCTCTTCTTCAGGCAACAGCTTTCTGTCCTGGGCTTTCTGCCAAGGCTCCGGCCTTGAGAGAAAAACAGATAACAGGCCTGTATTAACTCTTTTCCAATTAACACAAACTGCTTCTAACATTTTTTTTTCTTTCCTCTCCTCTCTTTCTCTTTCTATCCCATTCTGGGGAAAGGGGGGGAGAGAGGGGAGAGCGGAGGTGGGGGACCCCTCTCTGCCGAGAGGGATTACTCTCATTTCTGTGTTACTCTGTTGTATATCTTTGTATATATTGTAGATATTGTAAATTTGTAAATAATCCCCTGCAAACCCTACATCGCTTTGTAAATATAACTCCACTGCTTTGCTAATTCAGCTTGCGAGATTTTTTTTCCCTTTCCCTTCAATTTTTTTTTCCCTTTTACTTTACAAAGGGGGAAGGGAGGAGGCTTCTTGGCCTTACCCCTTCCATCCCACGACATCTAGTTAAAAAGAAAGGAAAAAAACCCAAACCAGAATAGTTTAATTCAAGCAAAAGGGAAGAAATTAAAGACTCTCAAGCTCTTAAGCAAGACACACATTAGGAGCACTGTCCCACATCAGCTGGATTTGTGGCCTGTCAGCTGGGCTGGGAATTCTGGCATTTAAGAGGGGGCACATCATCTCCATCTGTATATCTATTCCACTCCTTTTCCCTACTCCTTTGGCTGAGTTTTTACACAAAGCAGTGCCAAGAGAAGTGAATAACTTCCACATGCCAGCTGTCCTCTTGGGCACCCACATTTGTAACTTGCAATAGGGTAAATTTGCAGGTCCACCAGAAGCTCGTTCAGCTGTCCCCAGGAGCAAGATCCCACACCCACACCCCACCAGAAGCCATCCTCGAAAGCCCCTTGCAGGCTTCAGCTTTTTCATTTTCTGAGAGGGCGGGGAAGCTCTGCTCCAAGAGAAAAGGAGTGGCAAGGTGGGAGGAATCCAGGCCTGGAGGCACAACATGTGGCAGATCAGTATGGATGTGGCCTGAGTCACCTCACCTCCACGTTTGCTGCACCCTGCCAGCTCTGCAAACTGCAGCACCACACTTGCTCCCTTCCACCTCAGTCACCCCACTGCCTGTCTGTGCCGCTTTGCCTTTCCTTCTCTTAAGTGGCCTCAGTAAAGTGAGCATCAGATACCAAGCATTTCATTTAGAACAAAACAGCTCTTTTGCCTGCAATGCAAAAGCAAAGAGCTCCTATTCAAATCAAAATGGATGCATTTCAGTCAATTGCACTGGAGAGGCAGGCTGCAAGCATACTGCCCTTTCAGCCAGACCCTTTCATTTACATCTTCTGTTAGAGAAGGAATAGTATTCAGCCAAATTACATGGGGGATTCATTTCAATACACAGTGTCTAAAATCTGGGAGGAGGCTGTATTTGTGGAGGGCTGAATTTAGCAGAGCCGTAATCAGGTGGCAAATAAGGGGAGATAAGAAACTGCTACAGCTGTGGTCTCCAAACTATTCTGATAGCATACCTCTATCAGTAAAACAAAGCATTGAATGTGCACTTTCAATACATGTACATTTATTTATTTATTTATTTATAACTTCTGTGCATATACTACTGAGGTCCTAATATTTTCTTCCCACACCTCAATGCATCATCCTGCGCACACACCACACACCCCTTTGGAGACTGCCAGATAACATGATGGCTGCTTGGTGCCAGGAGCAGGCCACATAACAACTAACAGACAACTGCTGAAACCCAGTCACTCAGTCTGATGCCAGCAGAAGATATTTACAGGACAAATGGTGAAGCAGACAAGAAATCAAGAAGAAAGCACAGTAGCAGGAGGTTTTATCTTTGCATGCCCACTAATCCCTTTCTTCTTCCACTTAGTCTTCTCCAAAATGCTCATCCAAGGAAACTTGTCCCCAGATGGCCCCTCCACAGCCTGCTCCCCTTAGTGGGGACTAAAATAAGGATCATGCTAAGTTCTACCCTTCTGCAGCTGTACCTGCCACAAGCAAAAAGTGCTACTTGTAAGCTCTGTAAAAATGAAGGGCATATGAACAGCCAGAGAAAAACAGTGGTTGAAAAGCTGTTTCAATTTGATTTGGATAAAATGGGATAACCATCCCTGTTTGGATTGAAAGATGATTTTTTTGTTTTTAGGTTCAAGTTTAAGGATGAACCCATGCACAGCTCACCGTTGATTGAAGAAGGATATTGATACTGTCATCTACTCCCTGCTGTCAGCCCATCATGCAGGCTCTTAAGCCAGTGCTTTTATGATACTACCATCAAATACTGCAGGACTATTTTCAGGTAGTATGTATCTCAGGAAGAAAGAAGAAAACAGAAAGAAACAGAACCCAAAGAAAAGCTGAACGAGGCTTCTTTGGATCAAGAGGGTGTGGTATTTCTCAGAAATTTTTTCCCTTAAAAGTAATTTTTAAAGCCTCTGTGAACACACTCCCTTTATAAAAGAATGCAAAGAAGCATTCACAGGGATCCTAAAAATGTTTTAAATATGGGTCACATATGAAGATTGTTATACATATGCAGTGATTTTCAGTTAGTAGTTACTATCACAGCATACCCTTAACAAGCAGTTAAAAACAGAGTTCTGAAGTCAGTACTAATCCACAGTGGGGTTTTGGCGCATCACTTGTGCTCCCCCTGACAACAGACATTTCCATTTCTACTTGCTTCTTCTTCTACTTACTTCTAACTACTTTAAAAATAGCAAGACATTAAGTACAGTTAGCACATCAAGTACTCAGCATATAAATAAATATAAACATTAACACTGGGTGTGAGGTAAAGTACAAGCCACTTTTATTTGTGTGGAAAACAGGGCACGTATAGAAAAATAAGGGTGGTATCACAGTATAACTAAGGTTGGAAGAGACCTCAAGGATCGAGTCCAACCTATCAACACAGACCCCATGACTAGACCATGGCACCAAGTGCCACATCCAATCCCCTCTTGAACGCCTCCAGGGACAGTGACTCCACCACCTCCCTGGGCAGCCCGTTCCAATGAAGAACCTTCTCTTCACCTTGAGTCTAAACCTCCCCTGGTGCAGTTTGAGACTGTGTCCCCTTGTATCAGAACTGCTATTAGAATTACATGGTTATGTTTTCCTTTAATTCATTCCCTTACAGTAAGTTACACATTTATAATAAAGGTAGGAATAGATGAGGAAAACATAAACCCTAGAAGGAAACATGCTGTAGCCTGGGATTTCCAGGAGCACTCAAAATTAGGAAGAACTCATTTGAAAACACTGCTGCCATACAGTTCCACCACCCCCCTTATTTGAACAGAAGATTTAGCAACAGAAACTGCAATCCCCAGATGCTGTGCCTAAGAAAAAGTAAACACTGATCTTGTTTACTAGATATTCCGTAATAGAAAGAAGTTACTTCCAAAATTTTCTTTCTTGCTTTGTAAGTAATACAGAGCTGCAAGCATAGCAAGTTATTTTGAACATAGCCCGTAACAGAATCCATTCAGGAAAGCAAAAATGTGGCATCCCAAAGCCTCTCTATTTTAATATCATTTTTAGATCATGGCAATGCCAGTAACATGCAATTACCAATCCTCTTGCACAAAAGCAGTACCAATTCTTAAAAAGTTACTTTGCTTGTCTAGCAGACATTTCTTCTGGTAGCGCTCATCTGCTACTGAAAAATGAGGCATTAGTCCAAAGTAAAGAGTAAGCATCGGGGGAAAATAAAGGTCTTGGAATAATACTCAAAAAATTCCACTAGTTCTTTTGACAGAAAGTAAAAGATGACTAAAAGCATTTTCATCTGAAACCACACATATGGAAAGACAATTTGGATTCCCTTAAATTCAGGGGGGGAAAAAAAGCACTCAGAGGAAGTTTTTAATTTATTTATTAAAAAACCCCAAACAAACAAACAAAACAAAAACAAACAAACAAAAAACCAACACCACCACAACTTGCACAAACCCAAAGCAACCTAAGACAAAACCACACCTGGCCATGGGAGTCTACCTCCCTGCAGCATCTCCTGCACGCCCTGCTCCTTGCCTTGCCCTGGCTACCACTGCATTGGTGGAGGAGGCTACAGCTGTGCCATGCTGAGACCTGCAGGCAAGGGCAATCAAGAGAAAAGTTGAGGCTTTTTGTCATCTTTCATTCCCACATGGCTGCAAATGCAAAACCCAAGAACAGACAGTGAGCTGATGAAACCTGCTACTTAATGCTGGCATCTGTGACAGCTAGAGATTTAAGCACGCATTTTTTACTTCTTTTTAGTCTATGTGAGAGCTTCAAAATACATCAGGTCATTATAGAAATGCGAAAAGGCACTTCCTATCCCACATGCATAAAATTACGAAATCTAACATGGGTGAAAGTAAAAGATGTGATGTCAGGCACATTCTAATACATTTCAAACCATGTCTTTCAAGTTGGGCCCCTGGCTGCTCTTCCAAGCCATATCAAGTTACTTAAAACTTCTTGCCAAAGTTTTTTTGCAGAAGCTTTAATTGCAGATGAAGAGTCCCGATGGGATTTGCGGAAGCCCATGCCAGGAGCCTTCTGCCCCCCGACACAGGAGCAAATGCAGGCATGTTTTCCAGCAGGACCACCCTGGGAAGACAGACCCACAGGAAAGGGGGACAAAGGCAGCAATAAGCAAGGATAGCTCAGGTGAAAAAATTTCCTGCAGTAAGAGAGGACTTCTGATAACTGAGGGTAGGAGGGAGGGGAAGGCAATTGCCAGCTGCAGCCTGTTAACAGAAAACAATGACATTTCACCCTGCAAAGCCTGATGTCCTACCATGTCCCAATGTGTTCCATATTTATTAGTGGTTAGCAGTAAATGCTTATAAAGAAAGCACAGGAATTCCAGTAAATGGATCCAAGACAGTAATACTGCCAGACAAGATGATATACAGTTATTAGATGAAACCTATTATGTGAAATGGAAGCAGGACCAAGGGGAACACACCCATAAAGACTGTTGGGGACATATATCTGAACTTCTGCTGGAATCATAGTAGAATGGTTTGGTTTGGAAGGGACCTTAAATATCATCTAGTGCCAAACCCCCTACCATAGGCAGGAAATCTTGCCACTTGACCAGGCTGCTCAAAGCCACATCCAACCTGGCCTTGAATACTTGCAGGGAGGGGGCATCCACAAACTCTCTGCCAACTTGTTCTAGTGCCTGATCACCCTCACAGTAAACAATTTCTCCCTACTATCTAATCTAAATCTACACTCTGTTTGAAACCATTACATCTCTCCCTGATAAAAGAGGCCCTCCACATCTTTCCTATAGGTGCCACTTAAATACTGAAAGGCTGCTGTAAGGTCTTCTCCAGGCTGAACACCCCCAGCTCTCTCAGGCTGTCCTCCTAAGGGAGATGTTCCAGCCCCCAACCACCTTCATAGCCCTTCTCTGGACCCACTCAAGCAGGTCCATGTCTTTCCTGTGCTGAGGACTCCAGACCTAACCAGAATACTCCAGGTGGGAGTATTCTGTGGGAGTAAGTGGGAAAGAATCACCTCCCTCAACCTGCTGGCCACATTTTGTTTGATGCAGCCCAGGATGCAATTTGCCTTCTGGTCTAGGAACATACATTATCAGCTCATATCATGCATCAGTACACCCAGGTCCTTCTTCACAGGGCTGCTCTCAATACATTTATCATCCAGCCTGTGTTTGAGCTTAGGTTTGCCATGATTCAGGTGCAGGCCCTTGCACCTGGCCTTGTTGAACTTCATGAGGTTGGCATTGCCCCACCTCTCCAGCCTGTAAAGATCCCTCTGCATGGCATCCCTTCCCTCCAGTATGCTGAGCACACCACACAGCTTGGTGTCATCGGCAAACTTGTTGAGGGTGCATTTGATCTCAAGAATGAGATGCTCAGCACTTCCCAAAATGGGGCTTATAATATAACGCCTTCTCTTCCTGGAATCATTACAGAAAAGCAGCTTTTAAATTATCCACCCTTAAATTATCTTAAACTATCCTGTACCTAAAACTTGAAATTACATCGGATTTCCACAAAGAACACCTTCCTTTATATTCTGGTCTTTCCATGTCTTCACTTTCAGTCTGTAGATGCCAAAAGTTATTAAAACCAAAAATGAAATCAATCCTCAACTTTAACCACTAGCGCCAGGAATCATGGTACAGCAATTAGATACTGAAAGTATGGGGCAAAAGGGAAGGAAAACAAATGAAAATAAAACTTTCCTTGTGGTCTAATCAGCTACATCTGAATTCCTTCCTTAAAACTTTATTTGTACTTAAATATAACGCATGAAATGCACTTAAAGAAATTTATATTTTTAATAAAATGCTAAGGAATGTATATAAGCTAACCATAACAAATATGTAAAGGGAGAGATGAATGTGACTGCAGACACTGTGCTATGCTACAGCCACCCTCTGAACAGGAGTTGGAGGAGTACATAGTGCTTGTGGGTTCAGAACAGCACTTCCACTCAGGGGGTAGGAGGTTGCTTTATCCTCAGGTCAATCATTAATGTGAGGTGTCCCTGCCCACAACAGGGGCGTTGGAACTAGATGATCCTTGTGGTCCCTTCCAAAGCTGATTCTATGATTAATGCAGAATAATCATTTCAATCAACCTATAACTGAGGGTATTAAAATGAAGAATTTGTAAAATGGACACTACTAAAAACAAGAGACTGGTTTTCTCTCTTAAAGCAGGAGATGGATGCCAGTTCAAGAGCATCTCACTGCTGATATTCTTACAAGCATGACATGTGGCAAAGCTTTCAAGCTCCCTTCTTCCTAAGGAAATAATAACAACAATAAAAAAATCTGTATACCACTCCTGGCCCTGCTTTCTGACCTTCAGCACACTGCAATCTCCTTGAAATCACAGTTCAGAGAGACAGTTTATGCACAACCCATTTCACAGCTTCTCAGGCAGGACCAAATATGCTGCAGCAGTATGGTGCTGAGAACCAATCCACTTTAAACTTTCCTACCCAGATCAGACACTTCTAAGAAAATGTTGGCAGGTGCCCTCTCATGGACACCTACTAACACAAAGTTATCTTCAGGTTTTCCACAGCTGGCATAAATTATGCTATGTCCTCTGCCCAATTAAACTGAGATAGTAGCCCCTGTGCCTGACCACATATGTCCCACTGAGCAGCATCATACATTGGGTGTAAGCTCAGTTCTGAGGAACACTTAATTTACACATAATCTGTCTGTGAACATAATCAGCACGTTTTTCTTTCCGAAACTGGGATAGGAATCAGAGTTGCTTATAGCATACATGGAATCTGCCAGTACTGTTGACTAGAATAAAACATCTAAAAATGCAAGCCATGCATAACATGCTCTATAAATTTAGAAGTCTATTTCCACCTGGATAACCCATCAGAGAACATCATGGACCACAAGAGCTGCCTCATGTGGAGGCTGGACACACCACTGGCCCTTTAGAGGCTGAGTTGACAGCAGAGACTATCATGAACCAAAGAACTTCTTTACTGTGCTCCTGCTGAAGATTGCATGGCCCAAAACAAGCCTGGAGGAAGAATATTTTTATAAAAACCTCCTTGTGGTGGAGAGGTCCTCCTCATTTCATTTGCTTTTATTAATCCTTGTAATCTCTTACACTGCCATGCCTTTGGTGATGCTATGATGGGAGTACTGCTAAGAGGAACCCCAGCAAGACACACTTTCCATGGGCCCACCATGTGGGGCTTCAGTACCTAATCAGCAACAACAAAGCAGTCCAAATATCTGTTAAACAACACATTTGATTGTCACTGTTGCAGCAGTTCTTCTGTTCTAACATGGCCTTGCACTATCCTCTTCAGGAGTTGACTTTTCCATGTGTTTATAAAGGAGACAGTAACAGGTAGCTCTCAGCACCATGACATGGTGCTCAGTATTCAGCAGAAATCACCAGCCTTAAATAATTAATTAGGAACACAAATGCAACACAACACACACAGAGATTATGGTTTCAGCAACATAAATCATTACAGTTGTCCAGAATCAAATCTGGTTCATAGGTGAGTGGGACATGATGCCAAATGAACAAAAATCCTGCTTTTACAATTAAATCTGTGTGTTCCTAATGTCATTGAAAGGTACTGGTATATTGCCAAGTAAGACAAGAAACATCAAGCCAGCAGTACAAACACACCAAGCACCTTAGAAACCACAGTGATTTATACACTTTAAGTATTATCCTCACCTTTCTTCCTTCCCCTCTTCAGTACCCAAATGCCCAGCCACAGGCATTTCAGAGCCCTGCTGCTTGTAGGATGCACCTTAACATGATTAAAATCTCCTTGGTCAAGTTGATTTATAAATGCTGTCTTCCCTGCTATTTTTTTATTCATGTACATCATTTCCTAACCAGTGTTACAAGGTGCAGCACCTCTTCCTTGCTCTCTCCTTTCTCGAAGGGGAGCTCTCACTTTGTCAAAATTTAACTGCTGCAAAATATCACTAGTGTGCAGCACAGGCAGCTTCTCCTCAAATCAGAACCAGAACCTGGACCTTACCTCAGACAGGAGATGTGACAGGCTCTCAGAGCTCACAGCCTGCAGTCTCATGATGCTCCAGCTCTACCCTACTCTCACTCGCAGTAGCAACTTTGCTGCCAACTCAGATCTTGGCTCCCTTTCACAAACACAATATGCTTGCTATAAAATTCAGTCATTAGAACTCATCTGAAAAGCCATGAAAGCTCCCATGAACAAACACCTCCTCCTTGGCTACCTATCCATAACTGTTTCATTTTCCCTGAAGTCAAAAGAACAATGCACAGGTCTTCAGCCAAGTGGCTACTGGGCTAAGAATGTAAATTAAAATGACACCAGCTAGCAGTATATGGAGTTAATACACAACTTCTTAGTACTTTGCTGTGTAAGACTGAAATCACACTTTCATTTTGGTGCTGACCTACTGAGCAAGCAGACCCTCGCAGACTCGCTTTTCACAGCCTGCAGGTCCCCACTTTTGTTTTGTTTCTCACATTTGCATTTGCCTGAGGGTTTGCCAAACTATACAAACCTAGTTATGGCAATGAAAGGGCACTGCCAAGATCTGTTGCAAAATGCTGTAAATAAAACTATAAGGTTATGTACTACAGTGAAAATTTAAATAAAATTCAGGTCTTTATTATGAAAAAAAAAAAAGCTGAAACCGCTTTAGTTACTACAAGACATAGCTTATACAAAATATACTTTGCTAGGTGTAAAATCCAACCTGTGACAATTTCATCTGAAGGCATTTGTCTGAGGGCACTGTAATGTGACACTGAGCAGGCACGCTGTACCCATTTATCTGACAAGCAGCTGCTTTCTTTTAAACACAAGAAAAAATAGATTAAGAAAATGTCATGCCAAGCTGTAACTGTAACAAGATCAACCTTATTGTACCATCCAGACAAAACTAACTCAAAACAGAGACAGTTTCATCTCTGTATCTGAGAGACATAAGCAACATCTCAAAACCAACAGAATTATTTTCCTAGTATTAGAAGGTATTTTGTCTCATTTAACCATTTATGTACTACTTACAGACCCTTGAGTCTAGACCAAGCCTCATTAAATTGAACAAGGTAATTTCAACTGGCTTAAAAAGAATTGGGCTGGACTTGGCGTAATGCATCAGCACTGAATCAGTTAATCACTTTAGCTTAATGACATTAACGTGCATTTGCACATGATCAGAAATGTTAAACAAGTGGTCAAACTTACAGCTTTAAGTATTTTTGTTATTCTAATGACATGCGGAACATAATCAAACATTAAACTCATGCAGAATTCTGTATTTATAGTTGCGCAGCCTTGGGGAATTCATAGTATCAGTCAGGGTTGGAAGGGACCACAAGGATCATTTAGTTCCAACCCCCTTGCCATGGGCAGGAACACCTCACACTAGATCAGGCTGGCCAGAGCCTCATCCAGCCTGGTCTTAAACACCTCCAGGGACGGGGCCTCAACCACTTCCCTGGACAACCCATTCCAGGGCTTCACCACTCTCATAGTGAAGAACCTTCTCCTCACCTCCAGTCTGAATCTCCCCACCTCCAGCTTCATTCCATTTCCCCTAGTCCTATCACTACCTGATATCCTGAGAAGTCCCTCCCCAGCCTTCCTGTAGGCCCCCTTCAGATACTGGAAGGCCACAATTAGGTCACCTCGGAACCTTCTCTTCTCCAGACTGAAGAGCCCCAAAGCTCCTGAATTGCCTGAATTGCCACAAAGCTCCACTAAATCTGTTACTGAAATTAATGATATACCCCCTGCAGATCTGAAAGGAACCTGATTCTGAATATGGGGAAATCATCTGTATTTCTGATGGATAATTATTTCTACCTTTATTATAGAAGCTGTCAAAAGGTAAACCAGCACAACCATTTCTTAATCAAAGCTTTTTTTTTTTTTTTTTTTTTTTTTTTTTTGGGGGGGGGGGAGTTTTTTTTTTCTTTTAGAAATTGTGTTGCTGTCTAAGATACAGAACTCATCTAAGTGACAAGCTGTTATGACAAGAGCAACAGCAGGTGGGATGTCACAGCAAAACCTTAAGAGATTGTTCACAGATGGTTTTGTACCAGGACAAATTGCTATCCATTCCCTAAAGTATACCCCAAATCTTCCTGCCATGGGAGACAAAGAATACAAAACTGATGCTCCCAGCATTAAAAAAAAATTAAAAAAAGAAAAGAGCAGGGAGGGGTGAACAGGGAAATATTCTTGAAATCTGTTCCTCAGGTATTTTCATACCACTGTCAAGCAGAAAAAAAAGAAGTAAGTCCTACGTTTTAAAATACCTCTACTAAAACTGCTTTATTAAAACAAAAATGCTAAGCCCAGTTGGTAGTCCAGTTCATTTCCCTCTTAACACAGAAATGCAGAAAACCTCTTCTTTTAATCACACTCCTCCAGTTTTGACATGTGGATACATTTCTTCCTCTGTAGAAGACACTTTTGTAGTCTTAGAAAATGATCCTGTATTCCTTTAAAAAAAAAACAAAAGAAGTGGGGCAATTCAATCTTCATCCTCCCTTGGAGGCTGGCCTCAACTCCCAAAAGACATAACCAGAGCGGTGATGCAGACCATGACTTTGCAGACAGAGCTCAAGAGAAGCAAGCACTAGTAAGCTGGCCAGGTAGCTAGAAACTACTTCATTTTGTCTCTTCTGAACTAATGAATAAACAAACAACTCCTGACTTTAGCTGCAGTTTCCTCTTGTCTCCCCACCACACACAAATTATGAGTGCAACTGGTTCATAGTGTAGCCTCCTCTGTGTTGAGGAGGAAGAGAAAGCCACTGCTGCAGTTCAGGTTGATGAAGCATTGAAGACATCCTTTGTACAAGCAGACATTTGTTAGCACAGAAAATGCATATTTACAGAAGCAAAGAAACAGGATACACCTGAGCTGTTAGAAAATCAAACATCCTAGCATGCCATGATAAGGTAATAAAAAGTAAGTTACGTAAGAAATTGGGATACTTTCAGTGTCAAGAAAAGGCAGGAGAGGTAGCATCACCACCTGGTGAGGCTGCCAGGATTGTTCCTACAACCATATCCTCATGTGGGCAGCTGACCACTGCCTTATGTTTGGATGTCCCCAGACACTATCACTCTTTCTCTCAACATCTTTGTTACTTATACAGAAGAAATTTTGTCCTTCAGCGCATGAAGCTGATTGGGATAGCCTGGGTCGGAGGGTATGGAGAACACAGCTGTAACTTGTATCACTTGCTGGGCAGCCATTTTGCAAATTTGCCCCAGCCACGCTGTACCATACCACTGGCTTCTCCTTGGGCACAGGCAGCATCACCCTGCCAAAGGGCAGCTACAACTCACAGGCAGAAAAATGGCAGCAATGATAATCTGTGAAGGCAACAGGCAGAATCAAAGCAGCCCTTGCTGCAATGCTTTTGTGGCAGCTTGTGGTGGTTTAGGCTGGGTGCTGGCCCGGATGCCACTGCACAGGCCACACCTGGGAGGTCCCAAGGGGTGGGCCCAGCCCAGGGGGTGGTCACAGGAAACCAGGTATTCCATTCCCATAATTCCTGCACCACTATAAAATCCCCAGTGGGGTCTGGCACTTCCTCTTTCCTTCCTCTCCACCACCCAGTAACTGGGGGAGATGTCTCCCGGCCATGGGCCTGGCTAGGCCACCGGGGGCGGGGGGGATGGGCAGTCTCAGATCTGGCCAGCTGAGACTAGCCTAGCAGTGGGGGGGGAAGGAGGAGCCCTGGGGGTCTTGGGTGCACCCCCAGGTGGGGATGGGATGTTTCTGGGTCTGTTTTGGGCTTTCTCTTGTCACTATGCTTCTGGTTTTCTGCACACACTCACTGTTCTCTGTTTAAACTTTCCATCACTTTTGCAGTCTGTCTGAGCCATTATTTCTGCCCGTGGTGGGGAGGGGGTCTGCCCCAACCCATTACAATGCTGTACCATCATCCAGTGAGGTTTTAAAATGTTAGCAATTCTTCTTGCTTTGGAAGAAAGACTTCAGTAGGGGCATCCTGTGTTTGTTTATATACCTGACCCAGTAATTGCTCCTAATACTTTGGAGACAACATCCTGTTTCAACACCTGCTTGTACACAGTGAACAAAGTTACACAATAAATTATGGCAGAATCACTGTTGTTGGTTGGCTGGGTTTTGTTGGGTTTTGTTATTGTTGTTGGTTTGGGGTTTTTTTAACAAAAATTCTACATTTTCTCCTGACACTCTTTACCTAGTTGATTTAAATGTTTCCCATGCCATGCAATAGCTATCTCAACCACTGTAAGAGGCTGCTTAGGGAAGTGTTTGCATCACCATTCCTGGAGGTATTTAAAAGACATAGATGTGGTGCTTAGGGACATGATTAGTGGTGGATTTGGCAGTGACAGGTTAATGGAGTCAATGATCTTATAGGACTTTTCCAACCTAAATGATTCTATGACTCTACCACTCAAGAAACCTATAAAGAGAATACAGTAAGCACAGATGCAGTTTAACCCTCACATGGTATCACAGACAATGAGTGTGAACTCAGGCACTATTACAGAGGGCATGGGTCATGCCAGGCTCCAAGGAAATGAAAATTTAAATTCATACTTTGACCTGAGTGAACTAACTCAAGTGCTCCATGTGACTAGGATTGTATTTTCTTCAGACTAAAAAAATTAATCCAATTATTTTTATTTGCATACACTTCCCATTTATGAATGTCCCAAACCCAAGTAGATCCTTTCTGTAAGTTTTTAATGTTCACTTTATGACTAGAATAATTGAGACAAATATTAAGAGCTCCTTCTCTTTCCTAATGTCTGTTAATATCATCAGGAAAAAGGCAAGTTAAATGAAGTTTTCATAAGTGCAATTCTGTTAACATTCTTGCAACAGCTTCATTCAAGCAGTAATGACACAAAACATTCAGCACTACGATCTGAAACACTAGATGTTGACGGCACAAATACTTTTTTTCCTTTTTTTGGCTTATTGAACTTCAGATCAACACAAGGTTCAGATTAACTTTAGGTATTTCTGGAGAATGCAGAACAATGTATTTTCAGTGTGATGAACTAAGACTTTCCTTATAACTATTTCAAGGTGGATATTGCCTCCCCAAGACCAGCTACAAGAACACTGTTAGAATCATCCAGGTTGAAAAAGATCCTTGAGATCATCAGGTCCAAACTCAACCAAATTCACCACTAAACCATATCGCTAAGTGCCACATCTAAATGACCTTAAAACACATCCGGGGTGGTGACTCAGCCACCTCTCTGGGCAGCCCGTTCCAATGCTTGACTATTCTTTCAGTGAAAAAGTTTTTCCTAATGTCTAGCCTGGTGAAGCTTGAGGCCATTCCCTCTTGTTCTATCACTAATTACCTGTGACAAGAGGCCAGGATCTACCTCTCCACATTGTCCTTTCAGGTAGCTGTAGAGGGCAATAAAGTCTCCCCTCAGCCTCATCTTCCTCAAACTGAACAGTCCCAGTTCCCTCTGCTGCTCTTCTTAAGACTTATTCTCTAGGCCCTTCACTGGCTCAGTTGATTTTCTTTGTACCCACTCCAGTGCCTCTACGTCTTTCTTGTATTGAGACACTCCAAATAGGCAACTTAGTTTTTTCCAAGTTTGATGAAAACCCTTTTATTCTGGCACTAAGGCCCTGCTCATTCTGCACACATTTTCATGAAAAGAGATTAATGATGTGTTAAAAAATCTGTACTCAGTAGCTTTTCATTATATTCTCCTCACCCTGTGGCAGGAAGAACTGGTAAACATCTGCAATGCAAATCAAACAGCGAGCATTACTCAACAAAGGAGAGAAAAATCCTCTGCTTAACAAAAGTACCACCAACATCCTTCATGCCTACATGGGTGGGCTGTCAGAAGACAGCTCTCAGTGGTATGTTTCCTCCCCTGGGAGGATGAAGCCCTCCTCCCCCCAGAACATCATGTAACACTATGTTGCCATAACCCAAGTCATCCAAGTGAGGCCTGTGATGGCCACAGCTGCTCAACTGGGCATACAATGACTTACAACCTGGCATCTGCCCCATCACTTCCCTCCTCTGCACTCTCTTGCTTATTCTTGTACATACATGGAAATAACACTGCTGCATATTTTAAACTGTGTTTATGGATTTCAGAGAAAAATCCATTATGTAAAGCAAGCCACTACACAACTACACCTTATATAAAAAAAGACTAAACCAATTTTACCTCAGATGATACAAAACACTCATTGTGTAATTCTGCCTACCCTGGGAATCTGTCCATGCTATCCATGCTCTGAAAAGACATTAAGTATTACTCAACAGCATTAAACTCCTTGAATGCCCTTTTTAAGTACAAGTTTACAAAGCTATTTTTATATGAATAAATAGCCCAAGGTGAGCAGAAACCTCTCATGAAACCTTTACGATAAGGCATTATCACTGTTCCTGGATCCTCTACCATTTTATCATGTTCTAGTAACTTTCCCAAGGGGGATGTCAAGGATCCTCCTAATTCTACTGTTTACCCATCTCTGCATGGTAATGATAAAAATATCAATTTTCACATTTGTGACTCAGATATAATTTCAACACAAAGAGTCCAAAATATTTCCTCCTTGCAGTGTATCAGCTAAGAAGTCACAGGCACAAAGAGCTTCGTTTGGGTCAAAATGAATCAGCACATGAATGAATCACACAAGTGTGACACTAACAGCACTTCATTTTCTCTGTACTTTCCAAAATGAAGCCCTGGTCCAGCAGAAGATTTAACACAGGCTGGAGACGGGATAAGTCTGCAGAGCAGGGTCTGCTGGGTGAGGTTTGCCAATGAAGAGGAGCATCCTGCCTTCCCTTGAGTACAGCACTGGGATTGGTACCGACCCAGACAGAGCTGGGCACATCAAACACCCCCACCACTGAAAACCCTCAGACCCTCCCCACATTGCACTGTACATAGGTCAGGGCAATAATTCATAGAATTGGAGAACAGTAGGGGGTGGAAGGGACCTCTGCAGATCATCTAGTCCAACAATCCTGTTAATGCACATACATCTAGATCAGGTTGCACAGGAACACATCCACACCAAAAACCCAGTAAGGTTTTGAAAGCTTCCAGAAAAGGAGACTCAAAAACCAACCTGGGCAACCTATTCCCATCCTGTACGTCACAATAAGAAAAATGTGTCTTTCAGTTTTAGACAAAGATTGGAAATGCTGACCTTTGATATTCCACTGTACATAGCTGTGGGTAGTATTTTATCCCTCCTCCCTTGCTTCACCCAATTGCAAAGCTATGGCACAACTCATGCCCCCCACCACCCCAGCCATGCTCCAAAGCTAAACTCATCCTGGTGACCAGAAGGCTTTGTGCCACTGGAAGACATCCAGCTCTCAGTGTGGCATCAAGTAGGGCTGAGTCATGCCCTTTCACAAGAATAATCATGAGTGGGATCCCATGGGGAAGGCCAACCTTTTCTCTGAGAAAAAAAGAGATAATGTAACTGCTGAAGATTTCTACAGGGGGGGATTCATCCCTGGGCTGTGAGCTCATCAGTTTCTCCCAAAGCCTGTCCTGGATGTAAGCATTTCTTTTATATGTATGGGTTTTTTTAAACAGTTCCTCAGTGTTTGAACGAGCAGGAAATCAGACAAAAGAATAAGGCCCACCAGCCTTTAGATTATTTCAAACAATTAACAATAAGCTGCTGTTCTTTGCTAGAATTATAGAAATCACACTTCTTTGATGCATGATGGCAAACAAGTATGCTGAATGAGCAAAAGGAGGTACATTTTTTTTTTCCAGCAGGTAAGTACTTTTGTAAATAACACCTACCCTGAGGACCATATTTATACAACTATTTCAACAAGCAAGAAAGTCCACTATAATCCACCGATGACAAAAGATCAAAGAAACTAACAGGAAAGCCGGGATACAATCAAAATATTTGATCAGTGAGAGGTTTCTTATCTGAGCCATAAATTTGAGGGCATTTCAGTGGGAGCTGTGGGAAAAGAAGCTGCTGTGAACATTCAGAGGTGGTGAAGCCATGGCAGATGAATCCCCATAGGGGAATCTCTCTGATGCCCTGTTGCCATCCTGCCACCCCTCCCTCAGTGGGACACTGCTGGCACCCACCATCTACTGTTTCCCAGCATTTTCAGTGCAGCTATGTTAAACAATCAAGGGTGGAAATTTAATTTGTTCTCCTAAATCCCACCTCCCCCACCAAAGTTAAATATTTGGCCTTCAGTGAAACTAAATGGATTTATTGTTTTTCCTTTTAAAGAGAAGTCTCACAATCCCCACATGACCCTGGTGGGAGGAAGGAGGGAAGCAGGGAGACCCTAGTGTGCACCCAGAGCGCTGCCAGAACCCAGTGAGTGTCAGCTGGCTGAATGGCAGACATGGGTATAATGAGCTTTTAATTACTTCCTTTTATTTTATTTCTTTTCTTTTTCTTTTTTTTTTCCTTAAAAAAAAGCTCTACTCCTCATCCTTTCATAAAAAATTATGTACTTGACAAACATTATCAAAGAGCTACATATTTGGATGCAACTCACATTAAAGAATCGCTTTGATAGTTTAATTTTTGCAGAAAAGTAAAAGAAAACAAAACCCAAAGAAATTCCTCACTTTCATTAAAGTATTTCTTTTCCCTTGTTTGTATATTCCCTAGGTTATCAGGGCATTTCCTTCAGGTTTTCTGACAGCAATACTCATATCCCTGTCACCAGAGAAGTATGGGAAACTCTTGGAAACATCCATCTGTGTACAAACACTTAAAACTCAAGATACCCTGCTACAAAACAAGTACCTCTCTGAAACAAACATTTCCAGATGTTTTAACATTTTTATATATAGACAGAGATATATATATAAGATGTGACTCAGGCACGGAAAGCCAAAAGAATGTTCTCATTTCCTGAGGCTAGCCAACAAAAAGAAAAAAATGTGAATGAAGGAACAAAGATTTCGGAAGTCAGCTTTTTCCTAAGAGCAGCAGCTTTAAAATTATCTGCTTCAATTCCTTTCTCACATTATCAGAATATTGCCTCTCTGCTGCAACTGCATACATTTACAAAAGGGAAAAAACACTTTGTTTTCTGGGATGTTTAAAAGTACTGTAGAAATGTTGCACTTGAGAGGTTCCTGCCAGTCTCCCTTTCAGCCCTGGTGAAGTTCACTGACAGCTCCCATCAAGCCTCCTTTCCCACAGCAGCTTGCCTCGTCTTCCAGTATAGCACTTGAGAAAAACAAGCAAGCAGCCATGTGCATTGTGGCAGGCCCACAGCTGGGTCTCTCTATCGTGGGACTCAGCCTGCAAGACCTCACAGGCACAACTCTTGCTTCATCCTTTTCCCTTCTACAGTACAAGAGGGTATAAGCAGCATACAGTTCCTCTGGGAACTGAAAGTAATGCATGAACCAAGCCCCAGGGCACCTTCAGATCATGAAGTCATGTCAGGCCAACAAATATTAGGTAGATTTAAACAGGCATGAACGTGTCACTGTTCTCCATGCCCTTTCTAACAGTAACCTACAAATCACAGGGACAGGACATGATGTCCTTCCTCCAAATCCTCTGAAGGTGAATTTGTGCAAGCTAGTTCTGTGACAACCTTGATAAAACCACAGCTGGGGTGGTGTCCCTTCAGGAAGGGCTGCAGAGAGAACATATTTATGTGTGCTTTCAACAGCAGCAAGCAAAATTGCCCAGGCGATCCTCTTTCAACAGCCTGTAGGCAGGTGATCCCTCTTCCAGTGCAACAGAACATGGATATGCCCCTTCCCGACACCACACCCAGGACAGCCATAAGCAGTCCCCAACCCTGACCCAGAACACCAACAAACGCTGCTCATTACTTTAGATCCCCACAGGACCCAACCTTTAACACCACTTTCTGAGGCCATGGGTACACAACCCAGACACAAATCCATGCTTCTTCTGAAACAGGTATTTCCACCTTTCCCGTGTCCCTTCGCCCCAACATCACTGCCACATAATCAAGGAATCAATCTAGATTGAGACAAACTTAGTTGTAATTTCTTTAACTACCAGTCTCTCTTGCCATGTGCTTTCAGTTGGCTCTGGCATAAGACATGTTGGGGGACGGAAGTATGCAGGTCACCCTGGTCAGCTGTAGCCCAATCACATGCTTAATTAAAATGTCTCTGTAATGAAAGCCTGTGGGAAGAGCAGCTGCAACACATCCCAGAGAAGGTCTGTCCTGCTTCATGACACTGGCCAGAACTGGGTCTGGGAGGTGATCGCTGCCAAGTGAATCTCAGCCCACTTACCAGCACACCCTGGCAAAAATAAATTACTTAATCCAGAACAAATGTTGGTTTCTGTGCCACAAAACAGTCTGTCCTGCTGTCAATGCAGTTCAGAAGCGCAGTGTTCTGCAAAGCTGCAAACAAAACCAGACACCTACTTGCCAGCATTTCCTCACAATGGAGGATTCACCAAAACCAGAGGGGTTTGCAAGCAGAGGCTGCTGTGCTGATTCAGCCCTGAATGTGCAGGGGCCACCTTCCCCTGTCTGCCTGCTGGCAGCCTGTGTTGCCCTGCCTGCCAAGTCCCAGATCAGAGGGTGGAGCATGCCAGGAGACACCGAGGTAGGACTGAAGGATGCTGCGGCTCCAGAAGCCAAGAGGCTAACCCTCGCCCCCGCCAGGCATCACCCAACCCTGGGGGAATGGCCAAATCCTTGCAAAGAGTCCTTGAAAAGCATCAAGGCGCTCCCTTTCGTCCTCCCAGGGTAGATTTGAAACTATTTCTCTATGTGGTTTTCTCTCCCCACATCAATCCCACAGCTGTTGCACGTCAGCATGGGGTCTGGACAGGAGCCACTCTGCCATGTTGCTGCTTCCCAAATATTTTCTGGTGTTACTGCATTGCTTTGCTGTGGTCCTACCCAGTGCCCTCAACTACACTAAAACAATATATTGATACAGAAAACTGTTATAAAGCTGAGCACAGCAGCTTCCCCATGCTGCTCAGGCCACCCAGGAAACATCCATAAAATCTGGGCACTGGTCTTGTTGTAACACTAACTTTCACGCATCTTAAGATGCTCTAGACCATGTCAATTTTGCAAAAGGAACATAGTTTCATACTGCAGACAAGAAGCCCACTTTGCCCATGAATAGTTTGTCACTGGCCATACCATCAGTTTCTGCTCCCTGGACCTGGTGGTCTCCAGGCACTGAGACAAATTCAAACGGTTTTGCATAAAAGGTTATTAGGGTACACAAAACCAGCCAAGGAAATTACAGTATCTTGACAATTTCCCCCCCCGCTATCTGCTTAAGAAAACATAAGTAAGCATTTTCATAAAGACCAAGACCCTGCAGGAAGGGAAATGCTGAAGTAACTGCAAAGGAGTGTCCTAATTTGAAGATACGTATTAACCCCAGGATAGAGTCCCCTGCTACGTTTTCTGCAATTGTCAGACCTTTCCACCCTTTCACCCCTTCTGCCTCAACACCAGCACTTCTGCACAAGCTGTAAGGGTGATGTGGACTGTAACATATCACTAACATGACAAGGACAGCAGACCATGTATGCAGCTGCTTCATTCATGCTAGAAACAGTTTATACAAGGGAAGGCTTTGACTATCAAAACGTGACTGCCAGTTTGATTTCCCTTGTCATCAGCACCCACCATTATGGAAAGTCCTGATCTGCATAATTTTCCCACCAACTATCAAAATGCTTTCAAGAGAGCTAATAATTAAAGCCTCCCTTGATTGAAAAGTAGTAAGACACTGCATTATGCCTGAGTGAAAAACCTTTAAACTGGGCTACGGAAGAGAAAGAAACACAGATTAATCAGAATGTCTAACCTAACACACTTAGCACAAAGCCACAACTGCAGAAGCTGAAAAATCCACCTTAAGTGCTTCAATAATAAACATTTAGTTTGACTTGAAAAAATAATTTGTTAACTATGCAAGCCATCCTCCATACCTTGTGGGCCATTAGTGGTTCCCTGCCAGTAACAGTATGGAGCCAGTGCGAAGAAAAAGAGCTGTGCATTACAACTGAGATTGAACTGCAACATCACATTTACCTACTTATTTATGGAGTCCCCTATTGAAAGCCAGTCACACCATTAAGTGCCCACATTTTTGAGCTTCACAGTCTACAGCAGAATAATGGCTGTAAATCCACTGAGTCTATGCTAGTTTTTCAAATTTATTTACACTTTGGATAAAGAGGAGCTTGCTCTCTTCAGTATTTTACTGCATGCTGGCCTGTTTGTGCTAGGAAACTACAAAAGTGTGAGATAATAATGGTTATGAACTGCAAGCTAATGTTTTTCCCTCAACTGCTTAAGAAATTTATTACAACAAGATGAGTTCACCACAATCAGAGAGAAAAGCTGCCCGCAGAACTCAAAGGACATTTATAAAGCACTTATTGTGATGATCAGCCATTGCCCCCCCTAGAAGCACGCCCAGCAATCCCAAATGACAGACCACTACCCAGCACTGATCCAGCTACAGGGCATAGCGCACACCCCTCCCTGCCCAAGCCTCTCTCCTCCAGGGCAGAGCCTGATCTCCCAGCCTGATGCTGAATGAGATGGCTGTGTCTTGGGTATTCAGGTTACAGCACTAGCCTGCAAGTTCCTTTCACTACAACACAAAAGCCATAGCAGGGTCTCGAGTTCAAAAAGCCTCCATAAATGGGAGGGGAAAAAACCTAAAAAGTTAAAAAGAGTATTTCTTAGGACAAAAGTAAAGCCCATGCACATACCTGCTGATCAGATGTCTCCTGTCCTTCTGTGTACTGAATGTGGAGAGAGACCTCAAATAATTTTTTTCCCTTTTGTTTTTTTCTCCAAAATTCAGATTACTTAAACTACATAAATCAGAGCAAAAAAAGTCAAGATCTGAAATCTCTTCGGAGTTTCCACCTGTGGAAACCTTTGAGATGACATTTTGTCCAAAACTGGTTGAATGAAACACACACATTCTAGTGGCTATTTTTCTTCAAAGAATTCAAATTTTTTAAAAAATCACACCAATTTTTAATTTCCCTTCCCTGAAGTTTACCAAATCAGAATGTATCCCATGAGACCTTGCTCTGTCATTTTATTTTGACCTCGACAGCTGGAATTATCTAAAGAAAAACCCTCAGCCAGAAGTCCTGCAACTGGGTCTCCCAAAGGCAGTGAGCCTGAAAGCTCTCCCTGTTACAACACCCTGCCAGGTGGGCAGCACTGACTGCCCTGGCCGGCAGCTCACGCTTCTGTGAGAATCAGTTGCACATCACCTCCACCTCATCAACCACAGCCTAGCCCCTTGTATTCCGTGTAATGATGCACCCCCCCAGAAAGAAGTGGTGAGAGGAGAAACACAGAGGGGGTCAGCCAATTTAGGCAAGCGGACCGATGTCCAGCCCTGGTTGTGCGAGTGGTTCATATTCAGAATACATCAGCGGGACACCAGATTGACTCTCAGTCACACAAGGATCTGCTTGGAGGTAGTAGGACTTGCCCCACTGCCAGGGAAGGATGCTCAAGGTGTAGTTTATACCTTGGAATGGGCCTCTGCCACTGCTGCTTCCCTGGATGTGCGACTCTCAGTCACACAAGGATCTGCTTGGAGGTAGTAGGACTTGCCCCACTACCAGGGAAGGGTGCTCAAGGTGTAGTTTATACCTTGGAATGGGCCTCTGCCACTGCTGCTTCCCTGGATGTGCGACTCTCAGTCACACAAGGATCTGCTTGGAGGTAGTAGGACTTGCCCCACTGCCAGGGAAGGGTGCTCAAGGTGTAGTTTATACCTTGGAATGGGCCTCTGCCACTGCTGCTTCCCTGGATCTGCCAGACACTAGCTTACCTGTTGCAGGATGCACTGCATGCTGAAGAAGCTCCCCCTCAGACAGCTTTGAGTGAGATCAGCTCCCATCAGAACACTCTGCTACTTCACTTCAGCAAGTTTCTGCAAGTGTAGTCTCTAACCTGAATTTGTCCCAATATTTCATGCTGTGCTGGGGTGTAAACCTAGTTTACATCCTGGGAAGTGTGTGCCAGCAGGGCAGCTGGCCCACACCCTAAAAACTTGCGCAGAACAGATGTCAAATACATAATGGCTCTCTCTACCTGGAGACACAGGCTATGCAGCTTGCAGGGCTGAATGACACACAGATCCTTGCAGTCACTGCCACATAAATACCAACAGCTTGGCCACTTTTGGAAATGGAGAAAGAAGCCTAGCCAGGAAGTGCCCATCACCCACTAAGAAAGCAAGCAGCTTTTGGAACGTCTGAAGAAAAAACAGTTACCTTAATACACATGGGCATCTGAACCACGTTGTCACCTTTTTCTCAACATGTGGCTGCACAGCAGCTAGAGCTAATGCTGGCCGCCTCCGTGCCCTTTTCCGGGGGAATCAGGGCGCTGACCCATGAGTGGGGCTGGCTCTGCAGCTCAGCTCGCCACACGCCGGCACAGGGTGACAGAACGGGTAGCCGCGACTCGCCTGGACTTTGCTGCTGCCACAGCTTTTCTCCAAAGGCGTGGAGAGCCGGAGGAATTTCGCAGCAGAAACCAGGCGCGGGGAAGATAATGTAGTCTCCAGCCAGGCTAAAGTCTGTGGGCAGCAGCTGCCATCCTGAACCTGCAGCCCGAGCCAGGCACAGAATTGCTCTCTTCCCTTAGCCTCAAGTTTCGATGTATTAAGCGCAACACTTCCTAACTGCTTTGATTAGGGACGCTTCTTCCCAAGGAACAGCTGCAGCAGGTGAGGAAGCTCTGGCGCGCACAGCGACTGGCAGAAGAGGTTTTGTTCTCCAAAACAAATCCCCGGTTAACCCTTCTCTAAGGCTCGGCGCTTGTGCGACATGCAGAAGCCGACACGACCCTCAGGCAACCCCAACACCCGCGGTTCTCTAGCGCCGCGCTTTTCAAACAGCCACCCCCGGCAAGGGATGCTCGTCAATGCCAAGGGCACGAAACCACTCTCACGCCCCATTGAAAGCCTGTCACACTCCAGTCCCGCGTGTTACTCCCAGTTTGCTTTAGCAGGGACGCACAAAGCCACCCCACCGCTCCCTGCGCGAACCTCACCCAGAAGGGTGAGAAGAGAGGAATTCCTGCCGTGCCCGCGGTGCTGCAGTAGGGAAGAGGAAAGTTCCCCCTCGACGCGGAAACTTCCCGGGGGAAGGAGGAAGAGCCACACCTGCACGGCTGCGAAACCCCCTCCTCATCGGAGAGACCCCATCTCACTAGGGCAGCCCGCCCAAGGGATCAGCTCAGCGCGTTTCCCGGTCACAGCCCGGAGGCGTCGACGTCCTCCGCCCCACACGGCGCGGCCCCGCCACCGCCCGCCCGTCAACCGGCGCACGGCGGAGCAGAGGCAAGCCCCCTCCCCAGATGACGGAGCGTGGTGTGTGCGTGGGAGGGGGATTCAAGCAAGCGGGCAGTACCCGGTGACAGCGGCCCGGCCACGCCGAAACAAAGCGCCGCCCTCGGCAGCCGCCCGCCGCGGGAGGCGGGACGGGGCGGGCGGCCCCCTCGCCTCTCCTACCTGTTACAGGTCATTCCCGCCGCCGCCACCCCCAGCATCCCGCCGGCGGACCTTGCCCTGCCGCGCCGCGCCGCTGGCCGCCGCTCCCGCCGGGGAGGAGCCACGCCGGGCGGCAGTAATGGCGCTGGGCGGCCGCACCGCCGTCACCCGCCCGCCGCCGCCGCCGGAGGGCGCGCTCCGCCCGCGCCGCTGCTACCGCGGCTGTTGCCGGACCCCGCCCAGCCGCGTCCTGTCCTGCCCCGTCCCGCCGCGGGCGGCGCGGCAGTATCCGCCCCCCGGCAGTGTTTCAGTGGCTCTCAGGGATGTGCCTGGGTGCCGCTTGGTTCCTTCACCATCCTCGCTATCCCCGCTCGGCAAAGGAAGTCTCTGCCAAATGTCGGGGACCCAGGTCCCAGCGCCCACTCCAGTGACTTCCCAGTGGGCCGCTGGAGAGGAGTTAACTCAGCACATGTCCATGCGATCGGGTTATTGGAACCATTTATCAGCCCCTCTAGCAACGCACACGGCGGGGAGAAGTGACAACGCCCCGCAGAGCTACTGCCCTGCAGTAATTCTGCCGAGTTACTTGAGGTAGATACCGGAGAGCTATATTTTTGGTGGTGGTAGTGTTTTGGGGTTTGGTTTCATTTGGTTTTGTGGTATGGGGTTTGTTTTGTTGTTGGTTTTTTTTTTTTTTACTTTGGTTTGGTTTGGTTTTCCAGAAACAGCTGTAAAAACAATTCCAAGTATTTTTACTATTTCTCACGTGTTGCATAGTAGGGTACTATTTCTATCAAAGGGGCTGTCTACCCACCTTAAGGTCCCAGGTACTTTTAGGTGAGTATTTGCTGGAGCGAGATTCCACTTTTAATCGACATTATTTTAAAATGTACCAGTACTAATGTGCAATCAAGTAGGAAAAGGCCAGCACCTTGCTCAGGTTCAGCTACCTTCTTTGTAAAGTAAATCTCAATAAATGCCCTTCACTACCAGAGCCAAACCCAAAGGCCTTGCCTTACTTGGAGAGAAGCAACCTCCTTCCAAATCATGCAGTTTTCAGAGATGCGTGGTCAAGTAAGAAGAGTATTATAGAAAATGTAGGATTATTAAGCTATCTGTATCACCACTTATTGCCATCCTCAGAACAAGGATGTGGCATGATGAAATGAAAAATGCAAATATTTGTCAGCCAGGTGTAAGGCTGTATGACTCCAAGAAGGCAATATGTTCAGGGAATATGCTAAACTGGTGAAAATCAGCATGGGCAGGTACAAGTGAACATATCAGAAAGAGTAATTCAAACTGTATGCATATGGATGACATCTGCTTCAGGACTATACTTGTTGGCTGTGTCACAAGCACGGTTCTGGACCAAATAACAACTGTAAAAACACAGAAAGATCAAACTGCCTGTCAGATTTTTGTTCATTTGCTTGCTCCTAGGCAGGGTTCAGCTTTGCTTGCCAAGTTCAGGAATCCGAACACAGCAACATTTTATCATTACAGGACAATATGTTTCTGTATAAAGAAGGGAACAAAGTATATGGATGGAAAAGTGACCGGGTGATATGTCAGAAAAGGAGGATGTGATCCTTCCCCTCTACTCAGCAGTGGTGAAGTCACACCTGGAATGCTGGGACCAGGTCTTGCCACTCCACTGAGACACATGGCCATGCAAGTCATGAAAAGCAAAGAAGTGTAAAGAGAAAGAATATGCAACTGCTTTTCACCCACATTAGCAAGTGAATGGAATGATATATACCTATGTTATTATTCTGTGTCCAATGGTAATTTGTTCACCCCTTTACTCAAAGATGTCCAGAAAGTTCCTATTGTTTTTGCAGTTAGGATCTAGGCAAAAGTTCCACCTTCAAACCATAACAATGACTAAGGGCCTAAATCATTTCTTCTATGAGGACAGGCTGAGAGAGCTTGTACTGTTCAGCCTGGAGAAGGTTCATGGGGGTCATATCAATTAATACAAATACCTGAAAAGGGAGGGTACAATGAGAATGGAGTCAGCCTCCTTTTAGTGGTGCCCAGTGGCAGGACCAGAAGCAATGAGCACAAACTGAAACACAAGATGTTCCTGCTGAACATCAGGAAACACTTTTTCATGGTGAGGATGACCCAACAGTGGCACAGACTTCCTAAGAAGACTGGGGAGCCTCTGTCCTTGTAAATACTCAAAAACTGTCTGGAATGGTCCTGGGCAACTGGCTTTAGGTGGTCCTGATTGAGGGTGGAAGTTGAACAAGTGACTTTCAAAGGTGCCTGCCAACCTCAACCACTCTGTAATTCTGTTAAAAAATTGAACAGATCCCCACTCACAGGGAAATAAAAAAAAGGGCAGCAAAATCAAAACACCCACTCATTTTAATGAGTCTATCAGCAGAGCTTCCTTATGTCATTTAAATAAGTACTCATTTTGTGCCAGTTGAATGTAACAGTACCCTTTTGGGTTTTTCTAATCAGCTTTGGGCAGTCAGCCATTACTTGTAGGCAGCTTTGTGAATGCTTTTAATTAACCTCAGTTTGTCTACAAGGATTTCAATGTCTCTCTTATTCCATGTCCTCCTGGGGAGCTGTGGGAGGTAGTTGCATCTGGCTGCAGAGCCCCACTGAAGTGCAGCACCTCTGACCAGCACAGCCTGAATTGAGGGAGGTGGCTGGCCAAACGTGTGACTACCAGGGCAGCAAACTCCAAAACAGTAAACTCTGGAAATAATTAACAGGCAGCAACAGCCAATAAGCATATCTGTTATGGTCCTTTCTTTAGAGAGCACATTAACAGATTTAATGGCAAGTGAATTGCACCATGTGCACTTTTCCAGTGTTTTTAAAGGTAACATCCCTGGAGTCTTGTCCGTTTGCAATATAATCTGAAAGTAGCAAAGCAAAGGAATTCATGAAGAACATGAGAGCCTCCCCCAAATGCATACTGGATGCCAAACACAAAGTACTAATAGCTTTTGGAAATACTGTACCAAGAAAAGCCAGGAATTCAGTTTCACAGATTGCCTCCCTGGGCTCAGCA
The DNA here is from genome assembly GCF_026170545.1 of Melanerpes formicivorus. Classification (NCBI taxonomy): domain Eukaryota; kingdom Metazoa; phylum Chordata; class Aves; order Piciformes; family Picidae; genus Melanerpes; species Melanerpes formicivorus. Next base: position 25,744,503 of record NW_027142353.1, read on the forward strand.
TGCTTTGCAGCAAGTTTGCCCCTTGCCTTTGGGGTCTGATTGAAATTTTTGTTCTGTCTTGCTGTACAGCAGGAATAATAATTCTTAATTGTTACTAATTCCCCATTACATAGTATTAGAGCATCCTGGCATTCTAATTAACTTGTAAAATTCAGTCCAGAATATTTAGGCAAATAATTTAATAGGTTTCACAGACACACACCACAAACTCAAAAGAAAATAAGGTCACTCCCTCCAGTTCAGTATTATGAAAAGCTATGACTTTAATTTCTGTGCAGTTGTTGGGTTTGGTGCACTGTTGTGGTTTTTTATAATGGTAATCTGCCTACTTTTTTTCTGCTTACAAAGCCATCAGCTGCCACATTCTACTGCTAATGTACTTGGCATCAGGAGAAAAAGTGCCATTATCCCCAGCAGACAAGTGAGGAAACAGACAGAGAAATTAAATTCACGAAGGAAGCTTGTGGCAGAGCATGATTTTGGACTCCATGTCTCCAGACCAGCATATTAGTCACAAAATAGATATTTGTTGGTTTTTTTCCCCTTCCATCTCTCCCTGACAGACAAGAGTATAAAGCAGTTTTAAGTAGTCACATGATTTTGATGTTATTTCCAGAGCGCTTGTAAGTCTTCTGTCACTGTTGAAATGCCAACATAGAGTAGCTGGCAGCAATAGAAGTGACAGCACAGAACCTTTACCTGTTCAGGGCTACACATATTGTCAGCTTTACTGACACCCAACAAGAGCATTATTGTAGGCCTGGGGCAGAAGAGAAAAAGAAAGGATTGTTGGAGAGAAGGCAGTTGCTTGGTGAAAGAATTTGACTGCCTGTCTCCATCACAAATACCAGGATCTTTACAGCAACTGGAATGGAATGGAATGGAATGGAATGGAATGGAATGGAATGGAATAGAATAGAATAGAATAGAATAGAATAGAATAGAAAAGAAAATAGAAAATAATAGACCAGACCAGACCAGGTTGGAAGAGACCTTCAAGATCATCATGTCCAACCCTTCTCATTTCCAGAAGTAGTGCTTTACAATGTTGCATAGTGTTGTGAAGAGACTAGAATAAGTAACTCCCAGCTGTGGTATTTGCTCCAGCTTCTGCTTTCTCAAGGAACTTTATGCAACCACAGGTGGTACCTTCTTCCTTTTATTGTTGACTTGTTAACACATTGTTGCTTGTTAACACAGCAGACTCATGGTTGTTTTGCTTAATATCATAAATGGATTTCAGCTGTAAATTGTGTCAGTCTTCTTCATATCATACCTCCAAATCTCTGGAGATAAAGCAAAAGCAAAGGAAACTTGCACCATTGAAGCATGAATAATTTTTGAACACAGGATGTCCAGCTAAGCTTTCCTAGTGGAACTGCTAATGAATTCACGAGTAACAAATTAGGTTCTTGCTCAGTATTAACAACTTTTCATGACTCAGTTGCAGAAACAAATTTTGCCCACCACTTGATCTCCATATAAATCTTTGCTCTTTTCAAAAGTGTTACAGATTTTCAGCAGAGTACTAAAAGACTGGCTTTAGTGATCATTCTGACATCCTTATAAAGGCCGAGTCACATTTCTATTTCATGCATTTTCTACATGCCTAGTATATTTGGCTTCACCTTTGCATGGGAGAGGGAGGGAGATTGTGCAAGAACAGGGATATAACTTCTACAGATCAATCTCAAAGCCATATAAAATTGATCATTGAAACTCCATATTTAACAGCATAAATTTCTGTTTCATGACAAGGTTGGTAATTGGATGGACACAGTAACAGCTAAAGGAACATCTTATGGCAGAACCACAAAACAGGTACTTTGAAAAATAATGACTTCTAGCAGTCATGGTATTGTGTTCACATTTTTAATTTAAGCTTGTATGCCACTTACACATAGCAGAGGAATATGGAGATCTGTCCATAGCAATGCTTACTGCTAGTGATAGTTTTAAAAAAAGTTGAGGGTATCTATTCCAAGCTAAAAGCCTAGTTTACACTAACAAGGCTCTAAGAAGAGTTAATACACAGTCATCCTTTCTGTTCATCAGGATATTCTCATTATGCTCCACCTATCATAAAAAACAAACCGCTCCCTGAGCCGCCCCAAATTCCTAACCCACCCATCAGAAACAGTTTTTCAGAGTCATCACTGTTCAGATGCAGAGGCAGGGAACAAATCCAATGGCAAATCCTGCTGACAAACCCTGTCCTTCTCTACCACATATGGACCATATTTTAGCACAAGCATCTCAGCCTCTTGCAAGATCAGTGAGATTGCTACTGGGGGGAAAAAAAATCATTGCTGAATGACAACAATTTGATGTAACCACTTATAATTATCTATTTATTATCTTGTATGATTATTTGGATGACTTTGCTAGTGCCAGTATTCAGAGGTCCTCCAGTGAGGGGAAACATAGATCAAATCAAGCAGCACAGAAGTCGGTCAAATACCTAGGAATAGCTAGAGTGGAAAAAACACTAGTTCCAACCCAAATTATTTAAGTCTGTTATTTTTCTGTTTGAAGCTTTTTGTTGCTGCAGTTTCCATCATTCACAAAATGTTACAAAATCTGTTGTTAGCTTTTCTGTATCTTCTGAAAATCATGGAATGGTTCAGGTTTAAAGGGAGCTCTGGAGATCATCCAGTCCAACCCCTCCTGGATAACACAGGTTTGCTTAGATCAGGTTGCACAGGAATGTGCCCAGGTGGGTTTTGAAAGTCTCCCAAGAAGACTCCACAACCTCTCTGGGCAGCCTGTCCCAGCGCTTTGTCACCCTCACAATAAAGAAGTGTCTCCTTTAAGTTGAAGTGAAAAAATCCGCCTCCTGCAAGAAAAGTATGACATACTATTCCCCAGGGCTCTGCAAACAACCGGTTTAACAAGTTTCCAAGAGGGAGGCTAGTGAGGGCAGGGACAGAGAGCCACTACACCAACAACAGGAACTGGTTTTTATTCCTTCTAGCTGCTTCTCACTCCACTCTTCCAGAGGCTGTATCCCTCTGCCCATGAAGGAGGGCGACCACCCATGTGTCCTCCTGAAAAGGCTGTCAGCCTCACCTAGACTACTGCAGCTTCAGGTTTAAGTAAACACCATGACTACTCATGACAGGAACATTAACTAGGCTGTATAAACATTTAGATGCTAAAAGCCAAAACCACCATGCCTTGCCTTCTCGCTTGGCAAAAATAATGCTGAGTGTCAGCAGCTTAACTTCACAAGAGGGGAAAAAATGTCAGTAAACCAGTACTTAGGTAAAAACCTACCTCTGAAGTGCTGTAGTAATTTATATGGTTTTTAATTTTGAGATGTTCTACATGCTGCAAAGGGCAAAGAGACCCAAGAACTAATACCTGCTTCCGCTCCGGAAATTGTCTGAGTGTTCTCAGAGGAAGCTTCGATTTTCAAGCAATTAAGCTTTCAGATGAAACAATAAAAAACCAAACCCCCTTAAATCCTATTCTCATGTGCAGCTGCTATCCAGTATCTGATCAATTTAAAACACTTTCAAAGGCCATTATGAGAGGACTGGGACTGTGTCCATGCCCAGAAAAAAACATTTTTACACTGACTATCTTTACCTTGGATTCTTAAGAATTCTACAGGCATTCAACTGACAGCAGAAAGAATGAATGATTCTCTAATACCAAAGCAGATGTAATCATTGGAACAATAACTGACATGCATTTTTTCCACTTTGTTTAACTATCCTTGGTCTTCATTACTCAGTCCAGCTTTGATCCTCGGGATAAGCCTGAACACAGGATGGGAAAGAAGCTCTTGAATTGAAGACACACCTTCTCATCCTTGCAAGACAATATGATAAATTCTAGATCAAATTCAGTTTGAATCATAGTCAGTAAGGTGGCTTTTACTTAAAAACACAAGTGCAATCCTTCTAAGAAGCACAGAATCACAGAATACATCCGTTTAGAAGGCATGCTTGAAGGTCATCTTGCCCAACCTCCCTGCAGTGAGCAGTGACATCTCCAACTAGATTAGGTTGCTCAGAACCTCAAGTTTCACCATTAATGTTCAAGCTTGACCTGGAATGTAAGCACTTTCTGCATCCCTTCTCTCCTTCATGTCAGATATGGTCAGATTTTGGTGACAAGCCAGTAACACATTTGAAGTAATTAAATGAGCTAATGAGCTTTTGTTTGGTTTTGTTTTTAAATTAAAAAAAAAAAAATAATAATAGCAAACAATTTCTTTTCTGTTCATCCAGAAATATCCATCACCATTACTGTGTTCCAAAGTAAAACCTGTGGCTACTATACCAGATCCACAAAATTTTTCTCTTTCTTACTACAGTAAATGTCCCCTTGTTTTCTACCTTATAGCTGAGAAGCATTTTCTCAGCTAAGAACAGGCATTCAGGGAAAAAAAAAAGAAAGGCACTCTGTTGGGTAAACGTGAATTTTATTGATGTGATGGCCACAGGAAAAGCCCAAAGACATTTTTCCAACCAAAACACTTAGCAGTTATGAAATTACTACAAACAAATATATTTCTGTATCTTCATACATTTGGTTTTTCAGCATGTGAGTAGTAACTGCTATATGCAAGGCTACTAAGGGAGATATTTTCACAGTACCAATAATAGTGAAACTAGCAGGTAGCAGAGGAAGTTTTGTTGCACTGGGTGAAGCCAAGGCATAAGCCAAATGAAACACAGGTGGTTAAGCTACCATCAAAACCACTTAGTACAAACTCAAGAAAGTTTTTAAGTGTTCCTTCAGTTTCAGGATATTTTTTCTCTTATTAAAGGAAAAGGTGGAGGGCAGTAGCCAAAGGAAGATGGAAAACAGCCTAACCATGTATTCTCTCAATTATAGTTTGGAGGAGGGTCATGAAAAAAAAGCAGTTCTACTCCCCTCTGTATCACTTCTAACATGACTTCTCTGTGGCCATCCTGAATCCTAAATCCATCTGGCCACATCTACAGCACAGCCTGACAAACTTTGGCCTTTCTGTCTTTCAAATGGAGCACATCTCACTTGCACAGATGAGTCCCCTTTCTGTGTAAAGGGAACATAAGAGACTCATAACCCGTTTTTAATTCAGCAAATATAGTTCAAAATTCAGCCACAGTGCACACAAAGGGCTGGGAACTCAGAATCACTCCCATTTTTGGTTTTTAATTAATATATACTCTGCATATAGACAGTAGAAACTTTTTTTGTTTTTCTTTAATTATGCCCTCCTTAGGCTTAGGCTGAAGGCAGACTCATAGAAGAGTAAAAATTGGTCCTAAGCTCATAACTCTTTGGGCAGGGGTTACATTTTCTGGGAAACACCCTAACAAATATTGCAAATATGTAAAGAAAACAAACACAGAACCAGACAGCAAACTCAGCACAATGCCCTTCCAGAAAAGAGCACCACTGTACATCCAGAAGCAGTTCTAGTTAAAACATTAAATTGCTTTTTGAAAGCAAATCACAGCTACAATGCTGTACATTACAAATGCAAATATATGACATATAAAAAGTATTCCATACAAAATTATCCTGCTTCCAGTCCACATTTTTCTATGCCATTTACTGCAAGTGAACATTGAACTCTGATATATTTGCTGACAATTTATTGCCACAAAGGTAATTTCTGGCAATCGTAGCAACAAAACACAGTTTAATAGGAGTTACTAAAATATTTCTACATTAATATCTTAATCTTCCATTGGAAAAAAAGAAAAGTGATGCAAGTTGTCCACTACATTCCTAAGTATGATACTTGAGCTGTACTAAACCCAGTGAACGTGCAACTCCAGATTTGAAAGAAGTCAGTAAGCAACTGGTATTTAATACAGGTAGTAAGAGATGCCACTTGCACAAATTTATTCACAGCTTACAACATTAAGTAATCAACAGTTCTGAAATACGTGCATTTTAAGAAAGGAGCTGGTCACAGCTCTTTAGAGACAGCAGAGCAGACATGCAGAATAGACTAGATCAAGTCAGCTGCATACTGAGTTTGAACCAAGACAAAAGTTGCACCTTTCTACTCATGCTTCCGTTGTCAAAAATCACAGCAGGAGAATGACTTGCAGTTATTTTCATGTGTATTTCAATTCTCTCCTATCACTCTGTTCTGACACTGTTTCATTGCCATTAACCAAATCCAGCTGTGAACAAGATCCAAGATCTGGAACAAATTGTGAATATTGAAGCTATGGCCATCTTGGCAAAAGCATACAAAACAAAGAAAGTCTAAGCATAGCCTTTTGTTTCTAATCTACAGTTCCAAGCTATAGATACCTAGAGACTCATCCCCATACTGCTATTTATCAGTCTGATCTGAAAGTCCACAGAGAATGTTTTCACTGGTAGCACAAACCATAAAGGTTCTGGTTTAAACATACATTGGGGGGGGGTGGGGGAAGAAAAAAAAGGGGGAAAAGTGCTTAAGATGGCAAAAATTAATTAAAATATCTAAAGAAAACCTGTGGCTTTGTTGATTTTAGAGTGATATACATGTAAGAGAGAACAAATTAAACTAAAAGCAACCAAGTTGAACAATTTGTTCTCAGTGGGTGCTACCTTCCTGCTGTTATGTCCAGATTAATCTCGGCTCCAAATAAGGCAATATTAAAGGAATTAGTATCATTTCCTCAGGGCTTCAACTGTGACAGATAGGAAAGGAAGTATACTACTTAGTACTGGGGTGTATGTATCAGGGAATGATTCTCTGTAAACAGCACAGAGTGCATGAGAATGAGTGAAAGACAGAAATACTCTGGTTGAAAGGTAAGCAGGTTTTAAGAACATGTATGTGCATTTTAATAAATTACAAATAAATTAAAAGATGGGGAAAGGCCACATGGATTATAAAAGGGGGAAAAAAGACCAAAGCTAAACAAACAAACAAACGCTGTGTTGATAATGCAAGTAGTAATTGTGTAACAGATCTATTGGTCTTGAAGAAACCCAGACATTCTGTTGATTAACTTGGAACAGAGATTATCTCACTTGTGCACAAGATTTGTGCAAATGATGTAAGCAAAAACAGAGAATTGAAAGAAGACGTCACATCTTTGATCATTACAATATTTAAAAGATGCATCTATAGACTAAAGCTCTGCCTTTTTCTCTCAGAAGCTGTTAGGACTCTGACCTATGAACTCAGAGTCTTCCTTTAGTGTCTTCAGCATGACTAAGTCAGTATGAGCAGTCTTTTTGTGAAAGTACCTTTCTCCCTTGCCTTGAACAAAAACTTGCAACTTTAAGGAAAAATATCATAGCTTAATCCAGTTCTCCCTAAGCTTCAGCTCACTTTATGACCTCCAGTTCTTGGCATACTATCCAAAGACTTCCATAGAGGCCATTAATCTCTACTGCAGTATCATGCCCTACATGTGCCAGGCATTGCATTTCTTACAGTTTTAGGCACCCTCTACTTTTTGTGGCTTGTTGCTGTCATATTTTTCAATCCAGCTTTTGGGAAAAAAACCAAATCAAAACAAAACAGACTGAAATTTAGTCGTTAATTCAGAAAAATGTCATTTCTGTTTCTGAATGATCTCACATTCTGTATTCACTGACAGAGAGGAAATAACTGCATTTTAATGTCTTCAACATGCAGAGAATAACACTAACCATCTAGATTAGCAAGCTGACAACAATATGTGAAAGAAACTGTAAACACTTTAAAATGCTTTAAATCTAAAGTTTAGCTATTCCAGTTACTGTTAGATCAAATTTTTAAATCTCCATCAAAAGAGTCACCACAGGTTTGTTAAATCTTGTTTCCAATCAACTTGCAATTAGTTTGTCACATCTCACTTCTGATCATCATCTTCAACAATTACAAGACGAACATACTGTCCCAGCATAAAATAGGACAGTCTTTTAGAACTACTGAAGGTTTCTTTCTCAGAAGTCCCTAAAAAGCTGAAAACAACACACAGAAATAAAACCCTGTAGTTCAATGCTATAACACCAACAGATTGCTCTACTACATTAAGATGTCTCTTTCCGCAACCATGGAATGTTTAAAGGTTGAGCATTTCCACTGTCTCAGCGAAGTCCTGACCAGCTCTGCAGATATGAAGCCCACCCAGAGGGCCGTGAGGTACTCTCTTCCTCACCTGAAGGAGGAAGAAAAAACATATTTTATCACATTAGATGTTGCATCATTTGGCTACAAGACCTTGTTTCTTTCTCTGCCTCTGCCCCTTTTCAAATGCTCTCTCTGTAAACTTGTTGAGAAGATAACATTCAATACGAAGCCTTGGGCTGTCATAGATACATGAATGGATTTTATTGCCAAATTCACTTTACTTGAGGTATTTAAGGGTATTTTAAAGAGGCCATTTATCACTTTTCTCCAGGAACGTCCAATCTGTGTTCATCACAGCGCCAGAACACCAAAATGGTATGGAGTTAATCTACATCTCATCTTTTCAAATGCAAACGTATCACGGAATGCAGCATTATACCACTATCCTTAATTCATGTGCTTTTGTTCATGAGTTAAGTGCTGCACACATGGTATTTACTCTTTATATTAATTTCAAAATGAATTACAGGTCAGTTGCTAGTGAAGTATAAGAGGTGTCTTAGTTAAGAGCAAGACAGATTGCTCTTTTACCTCTTCCAAAAGGGGCAAAAAAACCCCAAATAACTGCTCACACAATCAATTAGACATGATTGGAAAGTTTAAATGGAAATGCTATTCAGAACTCCATAAAACAATACAAAGCATATAAAATACACAAAAATCCATACTCTGGGTTTGACACAGAACCTCATTAAGCCAAAGCTTCATGCAAAACCTCCCTTTAAACTATGCCAATAAACCCAAACCTTCATGCCCATTTCTTACTGAAGCCTCTCTACCCCATAGCCACACCACTGTGATGCAGCAAAAATTCTGCTTGGCAGCTCCAGGCCACAATTAGGGTGCTCCAGGCCCAATTGGTAGCATTGCCAAGGCCAACACCAGGCCTCCCCTCCAATAGATAACAGCCCGTGCATCCTTCTCAGGAGGAGAGAGAAAGAGAAAAGGGAAGAAAAACTGATTCTTCAGCCAGTTCTATAGGGATGCAGGACTTATGGGAATGAAATACACCTCCTAGTCCACCTCCTGGACCTCTCTAGACCTCCTGGAAGTCTCTGTGGTTCTTAAAGGCACTAGCCTCTAAACCATCACAAGAAGCTACACTGAGACATGACAACACCTTAAAAACTGCTTTTGAGGGGATAAACATTCACAGCATTTGAAGTAGAGCCTTTTATTTATTTTTTTTAAAACATATTTTCATATATATATATATGTTTTATACAGTCAGCTCTTGGGCTAAGTTTTCACAAAGGATTAACTCATTCTTTCTGTCCCTGGATCCTTAATTCTTAAACAAAAAGTCTACTTTCTTCAAAGAGATTTTTGAAGTTCATTTATTGAAACTAATATTAGATCTGGAGTACTGCCTTGAGAGGACCACTTTAATTATCTTTTCAGAACACCTGCCAAGAAAGAAATTTATATTAACCTGTAGTACAGTATCAGTTTGACAGAAATCTTTTAACTCTGCTTAAAACATTAACATACTGAATTTTTACAGCTTACTACTGTCTTCCTAAATCATGTCTGTTTCAAAAGAAATTACTTTTTGTTGTAATTTTATTTATCTTTGTGGACATTGGTCCTGTCTTCTGAAAACTAACTAGTAACTTCCCAATAGAGCAAGGTAGTTTTATTGCTAGCTCACTGGCATTACAATACTATGTTTTCCTTCAAGGGTTTACATAAATGAAAGCACAGAACTTCAGCTACCTTTGCTGCCACTCTTCCCTTTTTGTTTTTTTTCAACAATGTTTGAACACCACCTACCTTGGGCAACTGCAACTAGCTTCCCCTTCTCTTCAGGGCTGAGCTGCAACATGGTGTCTATCACTGGCAGCAGCCTTTCTTTCTCACTTCCTGATTTTAGAAATATAAACTGCAATAGAACATTCTTCAAGTATTCTAGATTAGCCACAGACTTCTCTCTCTCTTGATTTCTTTCCAATCTTCTTATTTCATTCTTAAGAAGCTGCGGGCGAGGAAAAAATTACACACTATTGTTTGCTTTACATAATGAGCAACAGAACAAAGGTCTTTTGAAAAGATAAAACGTGAATTGCGCAGCTTGCTTCAGAAAGAAGGTGTACACAGCAATATTCTGGACAGAAATTCAGAGAACTTTGAGCATGTGATGATGTTGCCCCGGAATAGCATTTCGTTGATCAAAACCCACAGTATCACAGTATCACTTAGGTTGGAAAGGACCTCGAGGATCATCGAGTCCAACCTATCAACACAGACCCCATGACTAGACCATGGCACCAAGTGCCATGTCCAATCTCCTCTTGAACGCCTCCAGGGTCGATGACTCAACCACCTCCCTGGGCAGCACATTCCAATGACGAATGACTCGCTCGGTGAAGAACTTCCTCCTCACCTCAAGTCTAAACCTCCCCTGGTGCAGCTTGAGACTGTGTCCCCTTGTTCTGGTGCTGGTTGCCTGGGAAAAGAGGCCAACCCCTTCCTGGCTACAACCACCTTTCAGGTAGTTGTAGAGGGCAATCAGGTCACCCCTGAGCCTCCTCTTCTCCAGGCTAAACAATCCCAGCTCCCTCAGCCTCTCCTCACAGGGCTTGTGCTCAAGGCCTCTCCCCAGCCTTGTTGCCCTTCTCTGGCCACGTTCATGAGTCTCAATGTCCTTCTTAAACTGAGGGTCCCAGAACTGGACACAGTACTCAAGGTGCGGCCTAACCAAAGCAGAGTACAGGGGCACAATGACCTCCTTGCTCCTGCTGGCACACTATTCCTAATGCAGGCCAGGATGCCATTGGCCCTCCTGGCCACCTGGGCACCCCAACTTTTTTGATTAAATCTATGCAGTTGTTACAATGACTATATGGCACTACCTGTTCAATCTCAGTGACAAAGAGTTGAGCTGCAAAATAAGCAATGTGGATCAAAGATTTAACAATATTGTCATTAAGAAAATGTTACAACAGAAAGCTCACTATGTCTAGAGAAGATGTGGATTTCAAAAATACGTTCAGAAAACTCAGGGAAGTACAATCAAACCAAACCAACCCTGCTAGCACTTGTGTCTCTAAATGTGCCTCTTCTTTTAACTTAAGACACTTAAGAGGGCCTAGAGGAAGAGAAACCAGACACTGCTTCCCTTGTGATTTACTGCTTTTTATCTGAGTGAAAATAAAGGCACTTCACTAAACACCCAAACTTAAGGATTTTGTTTGTTTGTTTGGGGGTGCGGTGTTGTTTGTGGTTTGGTTTTGGTGGGGTTTTTTTTGGTAGCAATTTTTACTCCAACCCCCCCCAAATAGAAACTGTAGGGAAGACAAATAAAAACAAAACTGAAGTTAACTCTGGAAGCACAAATAAGTCCTATGGAATAAAAGCCTTTCCAAAATTAAGTTTTGCATCACAAAAATTTTAGAGAATAGGATTTTCTGAAACTTATTTGCTGTTGAACATCTGGTCTAAGAAGGAGACCAGACAAATTAGAGCTGTCTCCACATTCCCTGCATATTTGCTAACCTTTATTTGTTCCATTAGGATGGCATTGGTTGCTTCTGATTCACGAAGTAATTCATTCAAGTGATCAGCACTCTTCGCTGTTGTGTTCAGTTTCTGAATGAGTTCATCCTTTGTAATTTCTGCTTGCCACTGAGGTGGTTCTACAATTAATTGGGAAAGAAAACTGAGAGAAGGAGAAAGCACTTGCATCTGCCTTATGCTAACTTAATGTTAAGATTTGATTAATGCAGTTTCTTAGAAACAAAATCCATGCAAAATCAGACTGCAAAATTACCAGGCATCATTGCTGCTGCTGCATGGTTGTTTTGTGATCTATTTTTGTGTATCTAAGTCTATTAGGACATTGGCAAATCAGTTCCAAGTATGTCAAGATAAATGGTTTTAATTTACTTCTTGTTTCCTACCCATAGTTGGGCACTTTGAACAATTCTCAAAAAAATGTTCAGTAGATTTTTAAAACATTAATTAGATGCTATCATATATTTTTTGTAAGTTTTGGGGGCATGTAGAACATTGTCCTTCATCCTGGCTTTCCTTTTCCTAGGAAAAAAAAGCCTATAAATATCTTTTCTAATAAGCCACACTAAGATGAACAGACACTTTTATCCTTTTATAAATAAAAGTTAAACCAGCAATTAATTGTCTCACATATAAACTGGTCTAGAATACAAGAAGTTCTATAATTATGACCTGCTCATCTATCTTTAAATCACTAGAACCTGTGGCAATGTTTTATTCTTAGTCCTTACTCAAGCACAAAATTCCTACAGAAATTGTGTGTAAACTCGGTGGCCCTTAAGCAGACTTGGGTCTTGAACCGAAACACATGAAAACACAAAGTCCTCAGATATTTTGAGGGGACAAACTTCTGCAACTTAGAGAGGCAAGCGCTTCAAAAAGTCACATTATACCTACCAAGTTTTTCTTCTGGGGAGTTTAGAAGTTGTTCCAAGGATGGTACGTAGGTGCTGGCTGAAGAGAGAGACTCTGTATCTGTTGTTTCCATGCCTTCTCCCTCTTCCCTAGCTACAGTCTGCACATCAAGAACGGGAAGGTCAGTGTTCCGCCGTTCTCTTAAGTTCTTCGTTGCTGGATTTGAAACAGCTGGACCTGAAAGGTATTTACTACTGTTTGTCATTCAATTGGTAGAGCTACTTCGTAGCTGTCGCTTCAGATTGGAGAGTAATATATTAAACTGGGAGGAAAGGTGAAGAAACAGGGAGAAATCCAGATGCACACATGACATCTGTAATGGAAAATACCGACTTTCACCTCCATATGACCATTCCTATCAAAGTCTGTTTCTAAACCCAAATGTGATAGTCTCTGAAATAAAAATTGCCAATGAAACCTTTATGCAACTCTCCCTCAAGACGTTGTAGCTATGATAAGAGCATCAAACGTTTTTAATGCAAAATAGAATTAGATTTTCTTTTAACCTGTCCTGTAGGAGGTGTAAATTGTTCTGTTTTAATACCACGTGCACTACGCTGCTGCTTCAGTAACACATGGAAATAGTAACTTCTTAAACTGTTACTGCTGCTGGACTAATGTCTAACTAGATCCTAATTAGTAGCTTTAGATATAAAACCAGCACTTGAGCTTGAACACAGTAATATCTTAAATTAGAAGAGCGATCGAACAGCAAGTATACCAATAACAAACATTGTTAGGACAGCTTTCAGAACACTTTTCCATAGCTTTAGCCCTCATACTGTAGACAGGTGGCCAGTATGCTCCAAAATCTGAGACAAACTGATAGGAAAAGCAACAAATATTTACAGAGTAATTTCCCTCCCTCTGCCTGACAATGCAGATATTGCAGAAGAGGTAACAGTGGTGCAGATTCTAGAACGGAATGGAATAGTACAAGCTGGAAGAGATTTACAATGCTCATCTAATCCAACTGCCTGACTTCAGGGCTGGCCAGAAAGCCAAAGCACGTTGCTAAGCGCATTGTCCAAATGTCTCTTAAACACCCACACGCTTAGGGCATGACCACCCTCTTGGTAAAGGATTGCTTCCTGATGTCTAGTCTGAACCTTCTTTGGTGCATCTTTGAGCCATTCCAATGTGTCCTATCACTGGATCCCAGGGAGAAGAGATCGGCACCTCCTTCTCCACTTCCCCACCTCATGAAAATGTAAGAGAAAAATGAGGTTGCACCTCAGCCTCCTTTTCTCCAAAGCAGACATGCACAAAGTCTTTAGTCACCTGTCACAGGAGATTCCTTCCACCAGCTTTATTGCCTACCTCTGGATGCATTCAAGCACCTTTGTTATTACTGAACCTTCAGGGTCTTAAACGTTCCTTACTTGCTATCAGTGGACTGATACAACATGTTCCAGAAAAGGTTTCTGGTGTATTACAGAAGACAACACTATAACCACATATTAGATTCAGACTCAGGTATGCAAATGTTATCTAACCCAAGAAAACCTGGCACTAGGGCTGAAAGTTACCTCTAGGACTTGGTTCACTCTTGAGTTGGAAGAGCTGAGCTTCTACTCTGGACAGTTGTTGCTGAAGTGTCTCTACTGTCTTCCTGTGCTCTTCTTGCAGGTTCCTGACTTGATCTCTGAAATTGTTCCGGAGTGCTTCATTCTGGGCTGTCAGCTGACTCAAAGTCTGGGCATGCTCTGTTTTCATGACCATGTTCTCAGACTGTATTGTGCAGAGCCTGCAAATAGTAAATACACAAACTGTAAGAGATGGACAAGACGACACTCTTGTTTAGACATTTCAAACTTTGTTGTTTCAAGTAGTTTTTCATTTTCATGGGTATGATTATCTTCGAACAACTGTGCAAATTTTTTCCATTTAAATTCCTTTTTTTACAGGGAAAAATCAAAGACTGAAAAAGTTATACCTAGCCCATGAATTCACTCTGCTATATAAACCCTTGATTTTTATTTCAGAACTCAAAATTCAGACGGTTTAGAGAAAAAATGAAAGTACTGGAGACACTGCCGTCCCAACATTGTGAAATTCTGAAACTGCAACATGAGTGTTTATAGAGTCATACGGGGCATGTAACTTACCTTATACTCTCTTACACAATTATTTACCAAACACATAGGACTTCCAAAAACAGGCTTTGAAGAAGCCAAGTTTAATGTTTTTAAGCTTCAACTTTCAGCACAAAAGAGAGCAGAAGAATGTAGTTGTTAGCAAGAAAATTATCAGTAACGCATCAATTACACTTAGTTTGGAGGTACGCCAGAAGCACACCAAAATTATCACAAGCAGTGAAACAAGCACATGTATGGAAAGGCTACGAGTAGGACTTGCCCTTATAAGTATACACACTTAAATGTAACCAGAGTAGCGCTCTCTGGGCATGAAGGGAACCAAATATGATATGGGTTGTTTCCAGAAAAATGCAGGACACAGTTTAGTTGATTACAATGAATCATCATGTGGCTATTGGGAACAGACCAAACAGTATGAAGACAGTGACAGGAAGTAAAGGGTTCCTAAAACTAGCTGCAATTTCTAATGAATTTCATGTGAATGTCTTTGTACCCTAAACAGAAGGAAAAGATCATTTTTTAAGAGCTCAAGTATTATGTACTTGTGATTTTTCAAGAAGTGACACACATTAAACGGATCCTTTAATTCTGAAAGAAATGGCAAATTAAGATTGTGTCAAGCACAGACTTAAACCCCAGTACTTTCTGTAAGGAGGGCCCTTGGTGGATATTGTCAGTGAAATCACTTGCACAGGACTTAACTACCTAATTTTTCTAATAGAAAACATCCATAAAATTTAGTCAAGCAGTTAAACACTTACATGGCATTGAGCACTGGATGCAAAAATAGTCAAAGGGCTAATTTCAGAATCTGACAGATAAGAGGTAGAGAGCTTGCAGAAATTTCACATTCCCTATCAGCTACATTTTCATTGCTGAAACTTGTGAAGGCTTACAAAAAAACAGCAAAACACTCCTTTTGCAAATTCCTCTAAGTTTCTCAACAATAATGCCCTTTCTTTGGGGAGTAAAGTTATAGGCTATTATACACCCAGTCCCTGAAGTTCACACAAAATAAAATATCTAACATTTTTTCATTGTCAGACCATACTTTTCACGGAGTTCAGCCTCTTTTGCAACAGTCTCTTGCAGCATCTTATTGTGTCTTTCCAGCAGGGTGTCATGTTCAGACTGCAATGCTTGGAGCTCAGAGGCATTCATCTGTGAATTATGCTGAGCATCTTGCAGCTTAACTTTAAGCTGATCTATCATCGTTTCCAACTGTTCTCTACGAGAGGGAAGAAATGAAACAAACAACATACAACAATCATTATTTCAAAACCTATGTGATATCCACAACATATGGACAGCTGATCCAATACAGCACCATGACCAAAATAATCCTAGAATGTGGCTGCAGAAGAAACAACTAGAGAAGTTCTGATCCTGTTGCAGTATAGCTACAAACAGGTTTATTCAATCCCATATGAACTGCTGGGAATGGAACTATTGTGATAAAAAGTGTGACTGATATAATTTTCTACTTCAAGCTGATTTGGAGGAAGAAACAGAAGGAGATATTATACGGGATGCAGATGGGAGAAAATTTCTTCTTCAGAGTGGTGCAGAGTTTTTTGTTTATTTAGTAAATACACATCAGTTCAGTGAGACTGAATCTAGAGAGACTATTTTAAGCATTGGACTAGAAAGCAATATCAGTCCATAAAAACACAAACTCTGTTGGTCAGAAATAAATCAAAATCAGATACAGTAGAAGGAAAAAATAAGTCACACACATTCTTGTTTTATGCTTTCTGTATTGTAGACATCTTCATTATATCATGAATCATGTATCTCATTAATCCTTGAAGTTAATACTTTTAAACCATTTATTTGAAACCTATTTCTCATCTCTATTTCTTGATCACTTGTTCACTTGGCTTCCCAGGTAACCCTCTTTCACAAACACCTAATGCCAGAACTTGTTAAGATTCTGCAAAAAGGAGAGACATAGAAATGCAAATGTTGCGTTTCCTCGGAAAAGATGAGGCAGATGTACTTAAAAAAAAACAAACCCAACCGCAGATCTGGTCCTCTAACAACGCACAAGTCTCCCTCTGGTGGATTTTTAGCAGCAATTGCACGCACTGTTTTAAGACCTGCTTCAGACGTTAATTTGGACATCATACTGATAAACACTAAGGACAGCTATCAGTAACATACAAAAATAAATAACAGAAACTGATCTACTTCTGCAGTGTGTTCAGACATTTTCTGAAGTGACAATGAATTTACCTGGCACGTAACTATACTTAAATGACTTTCAGGGAACTTCTGGCAGTGTTCGGTCTTTTTCCAAATCTATTTAACAGCTGGGCAGACAACAGCATTTCATAAATCTGCTGGAACTGACAACCAGAGCTTTACTTACACTAAGCCATTCCCTCCTGAAAAGGTCTGAAGTGAGCTCAGCCAGACTGAGCTGGAAATGGCACTTTGCTAAATACTTCAAGTCAAGAGACCGCAATGCATCAAGTCCACACAGAGTAACGCCTGCTAATTTCGTAACAATCTAATCTCCTAAGAATCACACAAATCTTCCTAAAATCTTACTGCACCCTCTGACTGTACAATGGGCACTCTACACAAAAACAAATGTTAAAATAGAGAACTCAAGGAATTAGAAACTAACATGGCACCAGCACAGTACAAATCATTGAACTTTCTTCTGTTCTGACCAGCAGTCACAGTTAGGTAACAGATGAGATAAAGTTTATATAAATAAAGAGCTCTGTGTTTGTTTGTTAAAAAAAACAACAACCAAGTAACTAGAAAGGCAAATAATCTCCCTTCTGATATTTTCCTTATTGAAGCAAAGAGTTAAATAGTGGAACTCCCTTGCTGGTCAGCAGTTAGCAAAGGCAAGCTTATAACTTGAATACCTGTATTTTTCTGTATGCTTATAAAAATTTCAGGTTTACCTTTCTTGTTTGGCTCCCTCAGATTGTGTCTGAGAAGCAGATTTATTCTTTTGCTGTTTTAGAACATTATGAACACGGACCTTGTAGCTCTCAAATTCAGATGTAACAGATGCTTGTTCAGCCTATTACAGAGAAAACAAACCCTTAATAAGTTATACTATTAATTACTTCTTCCTTATTTCTCTAAAATTAAATGCATCATGCACTGAAAACAAACAAAGAACTATTGCATTTGGGAAGAATTATTGCATTGTGGCTTGGACAGCAGCACTTTGTGCTGGGTTAGGAACTGGCTGGAGGGCTGAGCCCAGAGAGTAGTGGTGAATGGTGCCACATCCAGCTGGAGGCCAGTCACTAGAGATGGTGCCACATCCAGCTGGAGGCCAGTCACTAGAGGTGTGCCCCAGGGATCAGAGCTGGGCCCAATCCTATTCAATACCTTTACTGATGATCTGGACAAGGGGATTGAGGACACCATCAGTAAGTTTGTAGATGACACCAAGTTGGGAGAGGGTGTTGATCTGTTAGAGGGTAGAGAGGATCTCCCGAGGGACCTTAACAGGCTGGACAGATGGGCAGAGTCCAACAGGATGGCATTTAACAAGTCCAAGTGCCGGGTGCTGCACTTTGGTCACAACAACCCCATGCAGTGCTACAGGCTGGGGTCGGCGTGGCTGGAGAGCAGCCAGGCAGAGAGGGACCTGGGGGTACTGGTTGACAGTAGGCTGAACACGAGCCAGCAGTGTGCCCAGGTGGCCAAGAAGGCCAATAGCATCCTGGCCTGAATCAGGAACAGTGTGCCCAGCAGGAGCAGGGAAGTCATTGTGCCCCTGTACTCAGCACTGGTTAGGCTACACCTTGAGTCCTGTGTCCAGTTCTGGGCCCCTCAGTTTAGGAAAGATGTTGAGTTGCTGGAACTTGTCCAGAGAAGGGCAATGAGGCTGATGAGAGGTCTGGAGCACAAGCCCTGTAAGGAGAGGCTGAGGGAGCTAAGTTTGTTTAGCCTGGAGGAGAGGAGGTTCAGAGAAGACCTTATTGCTCTCTACAACTACCTGAAAGGAGGTTGTAGTCAGGTGGGGGTTGGTTTCTTCTCCCAGGCAACCAGCACCAGAACAAGAGGACATAGTCTCAGGCTGTGCCGGGGAAGTTTAGGCTTGAGGTGAGGAGAAAGTTCTTCACAGAAAGAGTTATTTGCCATTGGAATGTGCTGCCCAAGGAGGTGGTGGAGTCACCGTCCCTGAAGGTGTTCAAAAAAGTATTGGAGGTGGCACTTGAAGCCATGGTTTAGTCAGTCATGAGGTGTTGGGTGACAGGTTGGACTTAATGACCTCTGAGGTCTTTTCCAACCTCATTGATTCTATGATTCAATGATTTTTCTTCTTTTAAATGGATAACAATGACTACTGTAACAAACCAGGTTTCTTTAGATCTGAAGTATCATAGAATGTGAAACTTAACACAGAGACAGATTTTCAACATACCAGTATTAAAAAAAAGAAAATACATTCAACAGTGATTCACAAGCAAGGGTTTCTATTCTTTAAATGAAGGTAAATGAAAATAAAGGGGTAATTCTGTTTTCCTCTCTATTCTACCCATGTGAGAAAAATCTAATGTGCCTTAACATCATGCACAATTCTGAGGAGTTAAGCCTGGCTTGTAATAGTACACAGTACAAGATACAATGTTCAAGGTGATTGTAAGGGCAGTTTCTTCTGTTTTATCTTCTAATTTCAGTTGACAGACAAGTTTATGTGGACATACAGTAAATTACCTCACAACACAGTAGCACTACATAGCAAGAATTATCCCCACCCTTCTAATACTTATGTTGGAATATTCCTTTAAGTAAACACAGAAGCATGCTTTCATTCTTGGATCTTAGGAAAACCTCATGGATTCATTAGTCAGCCTTGTGATGATGAAAAGGCTCTCATTTCCAAGAGAATTTTGGAAAGTTTCTCTTCAGCTGAGCTGGCAAGTGAAATTCCACAGTGCTAACCCTGATTAGCCACTGCTCCACCTTTTCCAGAGTCCCTAAGAGTTGTGAACATTTTCTTCAAACTAATCCTTTTCTTTTCCTGCTGTAAGGCTATGTGAAATAGAATATTCCAAGGTTCTCAGATACACAGCCTTAAACATCAGCATGACTTTTGCCTTCTACTAGCCTCTACTAGCTGTGTTGGTGTCCATCTTTATGTTTGCTTCCACAAAATTCTTTAGTTAATAACACTGCAACAACATCTATTTTCTAGATGTTAACCACCTAAAGGCTAATCTTCCAACAGCTTCACACACCAGCAGGGAAAATCTACAATCCTTCACGGTTTCACAACATGTGGAAAGGTACCAGTTAGGAAGAAAAGATTTGTAAAACTGTTATCAACCAGTACAACTCAAGCAAGTCTCCTGCAGCAGCAACCATTTGTGCATTTCAAATCATCTTTTTTTAAAATGCAGAAGTTTGAGAGGCTGCAGGCTGCACACCTATCACACAAAAGGGGCCAGTGTGGTGCAGTAATCTCTGTAAAGACAGTTTGAACATAGCAGTCCTACTATATCCTGAACCTGACTATCTCCAATGTGAACACTAGATTCCAGGAACACCTGGACAAAACACCTGTGGACAAAATCCACAGAAATAATAAAAGCTTCAGCAATAGAGTCAGTTTCACATCTAGATCAGCTACCAATTAAGATGCTGCTCATACAGCAGCATATCAAAAGGTGCTTCAAAACATTCTTTCACAAGAATTTTTTTAACAGTGTATCTCTGCTAACTGGTTTTACATAGAACAAATAAATATTGGTTGGATTGGTTGAAGGGTTGGACGCGATGATCTTGAAGGTCTCTTCCAACCTGATTTATTCTATAATATAATATTCTATAATAAATAGTCCTTTCTTGGTTTTTCATCTCTTTTCTTTAAAAACTTCTCGTTGCAGTGTATACTTGCCTGTCATTTAAAATAAACTCTTGACTGCCCAATACCCTCACAAGGTTTTCCCTACCGGAAATATAAGAGAGCAGTCTAGATGTTCCAGCACAAGTGATACATGATACACAGGACAGAGTCTGGCTTGTCCCCTATACCACTACTCAGATACATTAAGCATTGAGCTAATTTCCAATTCTTGACAGACAAAAAGAGAAGAATGAAAGATCTGCAAAATATTTCTACAGAAGCAGACAAAAGAGTGTAGTAAATCCCTAAAGTCTCTAAGATTAGGTCTTCCACTAGAGTACCTGGGCTGCTCTGCACTCTTCTTGCAAGGTTGCAATTTTTTGCTGGTGAGCACTCAACGTACGCTGGTGTTGCTCTGAAGAAGTTCGCAGGTGTTCCTGAAGTTTATGCTTCTCTGATGTTAGTACAGACACTTGTATCTGAAAAAGTCAGTAGAAAACTTCACTATGACAAAGTTTTTTCTTCCCCCACCAAAGGAATGTGCAATAAAGAACATAGCATTCTACTACACTAATTCCTGTACAGACCTAGTGAATATAAAATTAAAATCCAATATAAGAAAAGAACAGCGATGAAAAAAGAGGCAGGGGTTTGCATGCACCCAATTAAGAAAAAGAGATGTTCTTTGAAGACAGAATTGAAGATAAAAATATAATAGTAGCATGGCAGCATTTATAAAGCCAATTTCTCTCCCTTCCCTTCCCTGTTACCTTTCATTACATTCAACTCCTATTCTGCCCAACCAATCAAATTTATACAGATGGACAACACTTAAGATTTTTGCTGACAATATTACAGTCCTTTGTTTCTAAATTGAAACAACTTCAATTTTTAAAGAAACTGTTTTAAAACATTATCCTAATTACAAGCTTCAAACAACACAGTCCTCTCTTTTGGTAGAAAGGAAAGAGGAACTAGAAAGGTTAAACTTGTTTAAAGAATATCATATGGGAAACAAGTATTTGGGGAAAGCAGCAAACAGACAAAACTCATTTAGAGAAACAAACCAGTAACACAGTATTAAAATTACATCTTTTCTTCATTCTTCTGCCTACTACAAATCACACACTTACTACTTAAATAATAAACCTTATACTAAGAAATAAGGGAAGTTTCTTGCCTTATAGGCTTCCACTTGCTGTTGACTGGCTTCCAGTTCCCCTTTTAATGATGCCTGCAACATTAGATGGTCATTTTCCTGCATGGTAAAGTTATCTGGTTATTAAAATAAGCCAAACCTCAGCAACTTTCGAGCTACTAGCTCATTTTTAAAAGGTTAGTTTAAAAATGGAATACACAGTCATTAACATCTGGACTTACAGCTTGTTTTGAATCAGCCAGTTCTTTTTTGGTCTTCACCAGAAGTTGTTTGATCTTGGCATTTCTTTCCTCATCCTGTTGCATAGTTGTCTGAAGTGACTCTAATGCAGAAAACAGCAATTACATGCAAAGGAAACTTCCCCTCCTATATTTCCTTAAAAACACTGGAAATTATTTAAGCAAATTCTGACAGATTTCTTAAGCACTGCAAACAAGTAGCTTATGATAAGTTTGGCATTATATTTCCAGGTATCACAAAGATCTTCAAATAAATGAAATTGTTTTAAGACTTGCACTTAAGGATTTTAAACCACATGCCAATTTGTGAAGTTTTATGAGTATAGTATGTCAGAATGACAATTCCTGTCAGTCACTGACCTTCAGAACTTATGATTAACTTAACCAGGTAGGAGCCACAGTTTATCAGGCAGGCAATCTGGCTTTAATTTGGTCAATACTAGATCAAATGACTGATAGCCTAGTAAAGTTTCCTTTATGGCAAAGTAATTTTCATTATGTAGCTGTTTAGTATTCCCTGCAAAGCTTATTCTCACTGAACAACTCACGAGGTTGTTTCTGAATTGTGTTTTTTACCATTACTAACTATGCTGTAGTGACTCTCCCTGTTTATAGTTTACTTACTTATTTCTTCCTGTAGAGTGTCTTGCTTTTGTTTCTGAATTCCTGTCTCTTGCTCAAGATCTTCTATTCTGCTGTCTTTATCAATAATCTTCTGATTAAGTTCTTTCACTAGCCTCTCATAATCAGCTATTTCCATATCCATAAGTGTACTCTTCTGAGCATCCTGTAAGTGACACATAATGAAATCACAACTTACAATCTGCCTTGACTACTAAGGAATTAGTGTTTTTCAAAAATTACATTAAAAAACTTTACT
Organism: Melanerpes formicivorus; assembly: GCF_026170545.1. Classification (NCBI taxonomy): domain Eukaryota; kingdom Metazoa; phylum Chordata; class Aves; order Piciformes; family Picidae; genus Melanerpes; species Melanerpes formicivorus. The sequence goes on from NW_027142353.1 coordinate 25,767,206, forward strand.
ACCCATCTAACAAACACTTCAGAACTATTCATACCCACAAGCCACATCCATCTACCAGGTTTCCATATCCTCAGTAAATAATCTGTTTTCAAACAAGAACCAGAGGCTTTGGAAAAACTCTTGCTACTTTCAAAGTTTTACCAGTGGGTATTTGCGGACAATTAGTTTCTGCCATCTCCATGTCCTTACAAGGGCAGCTTCTGAATAGTGCACTGTACTAGTACTCCAGACATCTGAATTCTATTACTGTTTCTACTCAGGACAGGCCACATAACCCAAGCTAAACCAAATAAAAACTTAAAAAAAGAAAAGAAAAAAAAAAAAAAAAAAAGGCAACAAACCACCAGACCTTAAACTCTCCAAACACAAAAACAGGGGTAAAAGCCCTTAAGTTTTCCTACTTGCAAGCCCTGGGCTTTAAAATCCTCAGACTAGAAAGAAAGGGATTCAACACAGCAAGATGGGCCCTAATCTTTGGTGGCCCATTAATCACAGAATCACTAAGGTTGGAAGAGACCTCAAAGATGACATCAAGTCCAACCTGTCACCACAGACCTCAAGACTAAACCATGGCACCAAGTGCCACGTCCAATACCCTCTTGAACACCTCCAGGGATGGTGACTCCACCACCTCCCTGGGCAACCCATTCCAATGACTAACAACTTTCTCTGTGAAGAACTTTCTCCTCACCTCCAGCCTAAACCTGCCCAGGCACAGCTTGAGACTGTGTCCTCTTGTTCTGGTGCTGGTTGCCTGGGAGAAGAGGCCAACCCCATCCTGGCTACAACCACCCTTCAGGTAGTTGTACAGAGCAATCAGGTCACCCCTGAGCCTCCTCTCCTCCAGGCTAAACAACCTTAGCTCCCTCATCCTCTCCTTACAGGGCTTGTGCTCCAGACTCACTGCCCTTCTCTGGACGCCTTCAAGAGTCTCAATATCCTTCTTAAACTGAGGTGCCCAGAACTGAACACAGGACTCAAGGTGTGGCCTAACCAGTGCAGAGTACAGGGGCACAATGCCTTCCCTGATCCTGCTGGCCACACTATTCTTGATGCAGGCCAGGATGCCATTGGCCTTCTTGGCCACACTGCTGGCTCATGGTCAGGTGACTGTCAATCAGCACCCCCAGGTCCCTTTCTGTTTGGCAGCTCTCCAGCCACTCCGACCCCAGCCTGTAGCACCAACATGAACCATACCTTTCTTGCCAGATCTAGTTCTTGCATAGTTTTCTGCAGATGTTTCTTTTCTTTCTGAAGTTGCACCTGAAGTTCCTCTATTTCTCGGACAGCACCACTGTGTTCCTGAAATTGAAACACTTCTCAGTTATGCAGTGCACTTTCAAAACACAAGTCAGCATTTATTTACACTTACACAAACACTTAGGTAGAACAAAGACTACTGATTTCTCTTTTTGAAAATAAAAAAGGTGAAATAAATAAACTAAAAAACAATTTTAAGCGCTTTCCCATTCTATAACAATCCTCAATCTATTCTAAGTGACAGCCCTGCAAAATTCTTTCCATGAAGAGATGAAGCCTTTTAAAAAAGACTGAATCAAGTAACAAGAAAAGTAGGGACTTTGTTCTATAAAAACATAGTTTACAAAGATCTACCAGAAATCACATCCAGTGGAACTAATGTTTCAGCCCATTCACCATCTATACAGATCATTACCTTTGTTTTCTGCTCTTTCAGAAGCCTTTCAGCTTCTAGTTCTTTGTCAGCCTTTGCCTTTGCTCTTTGTATCTCCAGTAGCTGAGTTTCCAGCAGCTTAGCATTACATTGCAGTGTTTCAACACGAGCCAGGAGGTCTTCATTAGCAGAGTGTAACTGATCATGCTGAAATCATCACAGTGGAATGATAAAAATGTAAGCTAAATTTGTATGAGAGAAGATGTTGTCTAAGTTTAAAAAACAAACACTGATTTCCAACGAACCACCTTACAAACAGCATTCCTACAGATGAGTCTGGTCCATGTTTTAAACCACAATAAGAAATAGGCTAAATTAAAATCACTAGTACAATTTGATTATTTAGTTCAGAGTTCATTTGCCCAGCTCTCTTGTAAGATGGCTAGAGTTATAAGAAATATAAAAAAAAAATTCCTAACCTTTATGCTTTCTGCAAGAATCACCTTCCTCCCACAACAAAATCACAGCATCACAGTATCACCAAGGTTGGAAGAGACCTTGAGGATCATCGAGTCCAACCTGTCACCACAGACCTCATGACTAGACCATGGCACCCAGTGCCACGTCCAATCTCCTCTTGAACACCTCCAGGGACGGTAACTCCACCACCTCCCCAGGCAGCACATTGCAATGGCAAACAACTCTCTCAGTGAAGAACTTTCTCCTCACCTCAAGCCTAAACTTCCCCTGGCGCAGCCTGAGACTGTGTCCTCTTGTTATGGTGCTGGTTGCTTGAGAGGAGAGACCAACTCCCGCCTGGCTACAACCACCCTTCAGGTAGTTGTAGAAAGCAATGAGGTCTCCCCTGAGCCTCCTCTTCTCCAGGCTAAACAATCCCAGCTCTCTTAGCCTCTCTTCGTAGGGCTTGTGCTCAAGGCCTCTCACCAGCACCTTCTGCCCTCTAACAGATCAACATCTGCTCCCAACTTGGTGTCATCTGCAAATGCACTACCACTTCAACTTACAGCTGCTGTATTTATAAATAAATATTCATACTATTAATTCCTAAAGATTTAACTGCAGCACCACTAAGTCTTCAATGAGATTGTATTGGTACATACTAAGAACTCCTATATCTGGGCTATTTTTGCAATGATTTTAAGAGATTTGATTTTGACATCTTCGGTGTTCTATCTTGGTTGTCATTATGCTGGTTAAGAATAACGTGAAAAATGTCAACAACTACCCAGACTGTTTTTATCTACAAAATGCTTCATAATAAACTTGAAAAAAAAAATAAAACAATCAACACCTGCATAATCAGAAGAATATATGCTGCTGCTGCAAGGAAACGGTGGCCTAGGTGGATCTTCACTGTAATTATGAATTGGGCCTGGGTGTTTAATTCCTAAATCCCAAAAGAACTGCAACTAGCTTTGCAAAAAATGTCATATCACAGCTTCTTAACTACCATCTCAGACTCTTCCAAATAGCACTACAGTACTCTACAATGCAGTCGCATCCTTGTGAAAGATGCAAAAACCTGCCGTTAATTTGGTATGTTTAAACATTGATAAAATAAGGAAAAAACCCAGCAATTGCCACAGGTGATCACCTGATCTTTACTCTGAGTTGATCTGGGGTAAATTAAGCCCCTTCTATTGGAAATGCCAGATGTTCTAGATATATTTACCCATCACGGTCCAGATAAAAGACAACCCCCCACCCCGAATTCCAAGTCACTATCCAAAATGCACTTAAGTTATGAAACTATATTCAGTAACAAGAACAAGACTGAAACTTACACTCAGTAAGTAAAATAATTTGCTGTAATTATCATTAGATCAGACATATACAGAACTGACCTGTTGGGATGACATCTGGAGCTGTCTTGTGAGGTCATCTATCTGACGTTCAAGATTATTTGCTCTTCCCTTCTCAGAATCCAGTTGTTCTCCTTGCTTATCATATTCTATCAAAAGATTCTTAATACATACAAATATAAAACTGTATTACTTTAACATATAGATTACATAAGTACATTCTATACCTCTAACACTTAGCTTACTAGTATTTAATCATCATCATCATCATCAACCAGGTTGGAAGAGACCTTCAAGATCATCATGTCCAACCCATCAACCAATCCAACCTACCTAAACAACTTTTCATCGTATGAACAAAATTTCATCCTATGAGTTCTCTTATGGCAACATGAGAAACATCAGAATTAAATCATTGTTCTATTACAAGCTCTGGGAGAAATCCTTTCCAGTTCATGAAATTGTAGAGCAATTCAGGTTGGAAGATACCTCAGGTGGTCTATATGCAACCTCCTGCTTACAGCAGGTCAGCAGTGAGATCAGACCAGTTCACTCAGAGATTTGTTCACTCAGAGATTTGTCCAGTCAGGTCTTTTCAAGGACATGCCTCCAAGGACAGAGATGGCATTACACCTCTGGGCAACCCATTCTGAAGTCCAACCATCCTCAATAAGGCAAAAATGTTTATCTATGTACTTGCTTGGCATCTCTCATTTCAGTTTAGGACTAGTGTCTCTCATCTTCCATTTCCATTAATAACCTGGCTCTGTTTCCTTAATAGCATCTCTGCAAGTACTGGAAGGCTGCTATTAACTCAACTTGAAGCTTTCTCCGGGTTGAGAAATTTCTCATCCTTGCACATCACTTATTCCAGTCTCTTGACTGTTGCAATACTCTCATGTCATGTCATAGAATCATTTAGGTTGCAAAAGTCCAGTGAGTCCAGCTATAAACCTAATACTGCCAAGTCCAGTACTAAACCATGTCCTTGTGTGCCATGGCTACATCTCTTTCAAATGCTCCCAGGGATGGTGACTTAAACACTTCCTCACAAAGCCTGTTCCAACGTCCGACAACCCTTTTTGTGAAGAAATTTTTCCTAATGTTCAATCTAAACCTCCCATAGCACAGTTTGAGGCTATTTCCTCTTATCTCCTATCATCTGGGAGAAGGGAGCCAAATCCACCCTTACCGCAGCCTATTTTCAGGCACTTGCAGAAAGCAATAAGGTGTCCCATCAGCCTCCATTTCTCCAGGCTAAACAACCACAGTTCCCTTATCTGCTCCTCATAAGACTTTCACCTTCATGGGAGTGCTGACCAAAGAGATATAATAACTTCCCTTGACCTACCTACTAGCCATACTCCTGTTCTTACAGGCTAGGATCCTCCTGCTACCTTTCATACCAGACCACAATTTTCTCCTTCTTGATGCCTACCAAACCTTCACATTCTTTTTGGAAGCCACACAGTTCCTAGTCTGTATCAAGGAGATCCTCTCTCCCACATGAGCTCTGCATCTGTCTTTGGTGAGATTCAAAAGATTTCTGTTCCATTCTTCAAGCTTGTCTATGTCTCTCATAACGGAAGCCCTGCCCTCCTAATTGTCTGTTCTCAATTAGGAATAATCTGAGTATGCGATAAATAGAACAGAATAAACCAGGTTGGAAGAGACCTTCAAGATCACGATGTCCAACCCATCATCCAACACCATCTAATCCATTAAACCATGGCACCAAGTGCCTCATCCAGTCTCTTCTTAAACACTTCCAGTGATGGTGACTCCACCACCTCCCTGGGCAGCCCATTCCAATGGGCAATCACTCTCTCTATGAAGAATTTCTTCCTAACATCCAGTCTAAACCTCCCCTGGCACAGCTTGAGACTGCGTCCTCTTGTTCTGGTGCTGGTTGCTAGATAGAAGAGACCAACTGCTTCCTGGCTACAACTACCTTTGAGGTAGTTATAGAGAGCAATGAGGTCACCCCTGAGCCGCCTCTTCTCCAGGCTAAGCAATCCCAGCTCCCTCAGCCTTTCCTCATAGGGCTTGTGCTCCAAACCCCTCACCAGCTTTGCTGCCCTTCTCTGGACACGTTCCAGCAACTCAACATCTTTCCTAAACTGAAGGGCCCAGAACTGGACACAGGACTCAAGGTGTGGCCTAACCAGTGCTGAGTACAGGGGCAGAATGACTTCCCTGTTCCTGCTGGCCACACTGTTCATGATACAGGCCAGGATGCCATTGGCTTGCTTGGCCACCTGGGCACACTGCAAGCTCATGTTCAGCCTACTGTCAACAAGTAACCCCAGGTCCCTCTCTGCCTGGCTGCTCTCCAGCCACTCTGACCCCAGCCTGTAGTGCTGCATGGGGTTGTTGTGGCCAATGTGTATAACCCATCACTTGGACTTGTTGAATGCCATCATGTTGGACTCTGTCCATCTGCCCAGCCTGTCAAGGTCCCTCTGCAGAGCCCTTCTACCCTCTAACAGATCAACATCTCCCCCAGCTTGGTGTTGTCTGCAAATTTACTGATGATGGACTCAATACCCTCATCCAGATCATCAGTAAAGATATTGAAGAGCATGGGGCCCAGCACTGATCCTTGGGGCACACCACTAGTGACTGGCTGCCAGCTGGATGTGGCATCATTCACCACCACTCTCTGGGCTTGGTCTTCCAGGCAGTTCCTGACCCAGCACAGAGTGCTGCTGTCCAGGCCACGGGCTGACAGCTTGGTCAGGAGTTTGCTGTGGGGGACAGTGTCAAAGGCCTTGCTGAAGTCCAGGTAGATTACATCCACAGCCTGCCCCACATCCACCAGGCGGGTCACCTGATCATAGAAGGAGATCAGGTTGGTCAGGCAGGACCTGCCTTTCCTAAATCCATGCTGGCTGGGCCTGACCCCTTGGCCGTCCTGTAAGTACATCATCACCTTCTCCAGGTCACTGTTAAGCAGGACAGATCTCAGCATAGACCCGTTTGGTACCCTATTTGTTATTGGCCATTATTTGACACTCTCTGAACCAAACATAAAACTACATTTTTTGTTTTGTTTTCCAAGCACTCATTCAGTTGTTTACCTAGTCAGATTGTCTTGTCCTATCATGAATATGAAAGTATCACAGAAGAGCACCAAAACCTTCCTAAAATCAAGACAAATGACAACCACTGTTCTCTCATTCAACTGTTTTATCATGGAAGGTAATCAGTCAGACCAATTTACTCTTGGTCAATCAATGCTGACTGTCCCAACTCACCTGCTTTTGCTTCATGTGTCCAGAGATGTGTTTCAAGAGGACTCGCTCCCACGGAATTGTTGTTTTCATAATGGAAGGACTTTCTAACTGATCCCCAGTTAAACATACTTTGAAGAATCCATAGGGATTTACGTTTTGCCTCAGCAAGACATCGATATGTATAATACTAGATTTGAAAGGTTTAACACGACCATTCAGTAGAAAGCAAAAAAACCTTATTTGCTTCCGACAGCAGCCACACAGTTCTGTTACCAGAACCTTACATTTCTTTACCTGGATGCTCAACTGCACTGACATAATTTCTTTTGCCAATCATACCTCTGCAGCTAAAGAGCAATACATATCCAGACCAGGCTTCAAAAGCAAAGTATTTCTTGACAGTTAACTGTCTGCTGTAATAATAATACTATTCTTACCTTATAGCTTTCAGCTCCTTGAATGACATCTTTCATTGAAGCCGACAACTGATCTTTCTCTGATCGAACCAAATCCAATTCCTCCCTTAGAGCCTGTGTCTTAATATAAAAAAATATGCATCATTAAAACAGAACCTCATACACAGAATGTTCTTCAGATTAACCAGCAGTCAGGGTACCTCTTTTCGGCTGGCATCTAACTCTTTCTTTGCTTTCACAGCAACAACCTTGAATTTATTTAGTTTCTCTCCTTTTTCTGCAGATTCTTTTTCCAGCCTTCCTAAAATACATAAATAAAAAGTGTAAAAATATGCCTCCCCTCTTCCCCCCCCAAAAAATTTAAATTCAGCTAGAACACAACTCAACTTTGAAACAAAACAAGATATAAAGCCAGGGGAGAAGTTCCAATATTTCCTTCAGTTAAGAATTTCAATTTCATTTTAAGCTAGAACATCCAGGCTCACAGATAGCTTAGTGACAATCTTTCCACCTTTCAGAGGCTTCCATCATAGTTAAAGTTAAAAGCCCTACTCCTGTCTACCTCCACATACAATTCTAACAACTCCAAAACATTTTCTTTCTAATGTGTTGGGATAACTGTAATGAGGCAACAGTAGTGTTAGGAAAGAGTTATTTTATGTCACCTTGGCAGCATTATGGAGTATTATTGGCACAATTATTTCCCAAATTTTAAAAAATAAAGATGAAATACACTATACTGTTTATAGCCAAATGTACACAAGAAATAAAACCCCCAAAACTTAGGAATTACCAAATTATAACTGACTTAAGATTGCTAACAGTATTTCAAATCCCAAATGGAAGGAATATTACAGGAAGCTGCACTGATATCTACTTCCCCAATTCCTTGGCTTGTAGGAAATAGGGGACAATTTTGCAGAGAAGGAAAAACTATCCCTTCAAAACCCCCAAACTTTAAATAAAATAGTGAGAAAGATACCAATTTTTTCTTGAAGCTCTGCTACTGAAGACTGTTGATCAGTTTTCTCAGTCAGTGTCTCCATTAAATTCTGTATAACAAAGAAAGATACTTGTATTACAAACATTTATTTGTGATCACTGGCTTTCCCCTAACAAGCCACCATAAGTTTCAGCTACAGCTGGACTCATGTCTATAGTCTTACTACCATGAAAGTCTTTATGAGCAATTTGATATCAACTTGCTAACTGAAAAACATACTTATGTTGAAAGCAAAACATTCCAACCTTTTAACAGCTGCTTTCCATCCTGGAACAAAAAACGTGAGATCATTAATTCTGCACCTGCTGGGTTTATCAGTTCCCAGGACCTGAAGTTAGCAGCAGCTAAGGCCGAGCATGCACTAGTTGTCTGAGATGGAGATCATAGAAAATTAGAGGTGAAAGATTATGAGGTCAGTTAGTCTATCTAGTTAAATTATGACTTTGAGGGGTAGTGATAGGAAGAGAGGTTCAAGTGCAAACAACTTTTGTCTGGTTCAGTTGTTGGTGGGTTTGGGGTCTTTTGTTTGTCTGTTTGTTTTCCTGGGGGGAGGGAGGAGATTCTGAGGTACTAGGAAACTCAGAAACTGGCTTTTTAGAAGGGAACTCACTTTCAGGCCAAGGGAAAAGGGAAAGAAAAAAAAAAAAAAAGAGAGATAATTGAAAGTATTTTTTGAACCTTAATTCTGAAGACTTTAGAGGTTTAGTCTGTATACTTCAATAACAAAATATAACCTTTAGAGAACTCAGTTCGTCTTTCACATTTCTAAGTTCAGTTTCCTTTTGTTCCAGAATGAAATTTAAGTCGTCTTGTTTTTCTGATCCTTTTTGCTGTTCTTGTATTTGAGTTTCATAAAAAGCAAGTTTTTGAGTAATCTCTTCAATATTAGCTCTAAGATCTTGATTTTCAATCCTTGTTTTTTCATTAGCACTTGTGAGCTCCTGGATATCACATTGAAGTGCTTCTTTTTCAGACCATGCTCCTTTCAACTCTTCTCTCAAGTGAATCTTTTCTTTTTCAAAATCCTGAATGAGTGACCTGTGATCTCTATATTGAGCTGCATTTTCTTCCTCTAGTCTCTCAACTTCCCATTGCAAATGAAGAACTTTCTCCTCATTCTGTAGAGCAAGACAGCGTTCTTCTTTCATTTTTGCCAAGGATTCATTTGCAATTTGTAACAAGTTAAGGGAATCACACTCATCAGAATCTGAAATGCTGCACTCCACTTGCTCAAGTAAGTGGTACAGCTGAGTTTTTACGAGTGACCTGTGCATTTGTTCACTTTCAAGTAATGTTGATATATGGTCTTTTTCTGCAGTCATCATTTGTAGTTTCTTTTCTAAACTTTCAGAGTGCTCTTTCAGTGCTAACCAACTATCTTTTTCAGACATAATCTTTTCCAGCTTTTCACTTAATTCGTCTTTTTCCTGAATGATTTTCTTGTTTTCCTCATGAAGATGACATGTTTCAAATGAAAGCTTCTCTCTTTCATGTGCCAGAGATTCGATCTGGCTTTCCAGTTGCTCTAGCATATGAGTATTTTCAGTCTTCCTCGTTAGAGCTTCATTCAGCCTCTCTGTTAATTCCTCTACCTTTTTTTTCAGGTTACTATTGTATTGGTTAGCAATATCTACTTCTTCCTGAAGTTCCCGAACTTTTCCTTGTTCTTGCCTGCACCTCTCCTGAAGAGTTTCTCTCTCCTCACCCAAGCATTTGACTTCATTTAAAACATTCTTATTTTGATCAATTAGAACAATTATTTTCTCTTCCAGATCTTTCATAGCAGTCTCTTTTTGGTTGATGGAGCTTGTTATTGTGTTATTCTCCTCCTGAAGAGTAACAACTTTACATTTAAGTTCTTCTGTCTCTAGCTGTTTAGACAACAATTTTTCTCTTTCTTCCTGGAGGTGATTCACAGTTTCAAGAAGAGCATCTTTTTCGTTGAAAGCAGCTCGGAGTTTCTGTTGCAGCTCATTAACATCAGAAGCTTGCTGCTGTTTCATTGATTCAAACTCCTGGCTGATCTTTCCAGCAGATTCCCCTAGCTCAGTCTGTAGAGTTTCCATTGTTTCTCTCAGGCTATTGTAATTGGACACTGCTTCTTCTTTATCCTGAGTTAGCTTTTCAAGTTGTTCTCTAAGTTCCTGCATTTCAAATACTAATGCCATCTTGTCTTTTTCAGAACCAGACAATAAAGTTTCATTTAGTTCAGAAATTTCTCTCTTATGTTGCTCTTTGAGAGTCTGAATCTCTAACTTGTGCTCTTTCACAATGTTTTCACAATGCTCTCTCACTGCTTGAAGCTCCAATTTTAGTTTTTCAATTACACAACAATAATCTTCTTTAGTAAGCTGAAGTTCATTTATCTTAAAGTCCAAGTCTTCCCGCTCATGAAAGTACTCATCCTTTATGCGATGGATTTCCTCTTCCAGTTTTACTTTAACATTGCTCATGTAAGTTAACTCATCTTTTAATATACTATGTTGGGACTGGAGCTCCTCTAACCTATATTCCAGGTGCCTAACCTTTTCTTCCATTTTCACTTCTATAGCACATTCTTCTTGTGCATATACAACATCCATCTTGTTTTCTACATTTTTATGTAAGGCTTCTCTTAGCTGTTCCAAGTCATATTCATGCTGGTTAGTACGAGCACACATTTTATCCTTCACATTGTTCTCTTTTATTAAGCTCTCCTTTGCCAAACTGTGCTGTAACTGGTTAATCTGATTTTGCTTTTCTTCACTTTCTTTAGATGATATTTCAAGCTGGTGCATCAATTCTGACACCTCTTGCTGATGAGCAATGTTTAAATTTTTAAGCTCTTCATTCAGACTTTTCATTTCATTATGGTAACCCTGTGAGTTGCTTTTAATAGTTTCCTGCAGATTTGTCACTTCTTTGGTTTTGTCTTCATTCACAGTTTCCAACTGCTTGCTCAGACACAAAATTTGCTCTTCATAAGTAGATTTAATTCTTCGGACATCATCTTGTAATCGTTCAACTTCTTTCTGGCTATCACTATGACGTTCAATCTGTTCTACCAGCACCACCTGTTTCTTCATTTGTTCCTCTAGTTCAATTTTCAGCCTTGTTAATTCCTCATTGTGTTTGTATTGTGCATTTGCTAAGTCACTCTTCAGAGCTTTTATTTCTTTCAAAGAGTCAATACTTGATTGCTCCAGTTGCTTCTGCAGTTCTTCTGTCTTAGCCACTGCAGCCTAAACAAACATGAAAATTATTTAATATTGGTAATATAGCAGTTTCCAAATAAACTGTTTACAATAATGAACTAGAAGACTTAACAGTCCTTAGTTTTAGATATACTAAACCTATGGCAATTTTAAACTATATTAGGATGACTCAATTCAGAAGACACTGCAGAAATTGCAAAAAACATTTTCAGAACGAGAAAGGAAAATTAGTTCTGAAATCCTGTTTGCCAGCATCGTTTCACAAAATCCTCATGACAGACTTCAGCTTTACCAACTATTCTGATAAAGTATTTAAGACAAAATTACTTTTAGTGCATCAAATTCTAGTATCTGGAATATAACAATGATCGTCCATTGCAAGCAGTTCACCCTTCACTTTATTATTAATTGGTATTACTGACATAATACAGGTGCCTTGGCTGAGAGGCTATTTCCTATGAGTATTTAAATGCAAACTTCTTATTTGCAATAGAAACACAAAGCTGACTGATTGAATCCATCACATATGTAGGCTACTAACACAGAGACTGAGCTCTTTTTTGATCAGCCAGTGCATTTAATGTTAAGTTTATTGTCAGTCCTACAAGAAACATAAAATAGGAGGTACAGAGAAAATGTTTCAAGATATGAAGCCTTCAGAGAGGTAACAGGTAACTGAAGGTAACAGGTAACTGAAGAAAAAGATTAAAATGAAATAAACAACAAGCAAAAGTAGAAAATAAACGTAATTTGCAAGTATTTTAGTAATCATCTATTGCTTGTTTCAGTACCTCTGCTTCTTGCCTTCTTTGGATATTTTCCTTTTTCAGAGCCATGCACTGCTGCTGACTTTCAGCTTTTTCCAGAAGTACAACATCCAGCCTTTCTGTGAGAGCCTAATTTTAAGGGGGAAATATTACTGAAAGAGTAGTTTCTTAACAATGAAAGTCTGAATGATTTTTGCAAACCATAAGAACTCAAATATTGAGGTCATTACATTCTGTTGTTAATTAAACAGATCAATCTGATTTTAGAAGTTACTGTCAGCCCAAATATGACAGATACAAAATATGTAGACTAAAACAACGAAGTGGAGTCCTATTCCAAAGTTTAAAAAAAGGTCCTGTTCCAAATTAAATTTCTGTTGAGCTAGTTATTTATTACCAGGTGCAGGAAGGGAAAGGTCTACTTCTGTAGAAGAGAAATCTCCATCCAAATTATTAAAACCAATTTTTCTGTTGATAAGTTTCCTCTGAGCTATCAATCTTCATGTTCATATGCTAACACTCTTACTTTGAATAAGACAGACATCCCTGACATTTAAAAATAAAAATCCAGTTACTATCCAAAAACTGTTTCTTGTGACACACAACTGTAATTATATGTTTCTGAGCTCTTCAAATGACTGCTTCATAAATTTTCTAAATGGCTGATGTCCTCCTGCAGTGGTCATTATAAAAGAAACAAAAGCCTGTCTAAGCAGCAACACCACGAAAAACCTTGCTGAAGAAACTGCACCATGCTGTACACCTCACAGAACTGAATAGTGTTTTCTGAGGAGTAAGTTGGGGGAGAAGAAGCTTTAGAAAATATCTTGAATTCCTGAATATTTCTCAACTTTGACTTGAGTAAGAGTTTTTAAGCTTATTTCCAAGTAATTTCTGTACACGTATTTCAGTCAACATTATGTAATACATTAGAACTCCATTACATATTCCTACCTGAATAATATCATCAGCTCCTCCAGTAGCTACTTTGGATCTGAGTTCTTCAATTTCTTTCTCTAGTTCTTAAAAAAGTACAGAAATTTCAAAGTATGCATTGATGGTCCATCACAGTTGCAAATTACTTGTAAATCTAGTGCCTAACACCACTCCTGTTCACATCAGAGATGTCTTTTACTTCATTTTTGGTTGTTACTAAGTGCTAGAAAGGGCTAATGGAAAAAGAACAAACTTCCAGGATTGTTTGTCCAGTCCTGACATTTAGCATGGTTTCCTGGGGAAGCAAAGTTTCCTTGTTAGGGTAGAAGGACAGCAGATAGAAATTCTTTTAATAATTGTCTTTTAATTATAGTCTTACCTTCTATGTGATGGTCAATATAAATGAGAGAAAAGATACTCAGTTCCTACTGGTTCTCTAAAAACAAGCAGCAAGTAGAAGAACAACATCTTATGAATAGCCCCATTGAGGAAAAGCCTAGCAAGCCCATCCCTTTACTTATTGTTTTTCTGGGCAGCTACCAGCAGTCAGCGTAAGAAGATGACTGCAAACACAGGGCAGTGACACCAGTCCAATTCATGGGCCACTGAAGGGGAAGGAACAGCAGACAGTAGAGGGACAGCATGAGAACACAGATTTACCCAGGTTACTTTTAGGTGATCAACACAATTTTGTTTGGTATATTTCATAACTTCTTGTTAAAGCAGCAAATAACCAAATACAAAGTAGCTAACCATTTAAAAAAATATCCACTGTACTCTACAGCAGTACTATTATTTTATGCAAAAATCTATCAGAGACATTCCCCTTCCTAACTGCTTCCTGAAAAGCAACAGGTATCCTCATAACTGCTAAGGGAAACAGCCAACAAGTCCCACTTCAAGAACTGCACAAGCTGCATTGTTCCATCATGCCAATACTGCCAGATCAAAATTAATTTAATACCTGAGAAAAGAAATGGTTCTTTCCCTTCCCTTCCTTGCTCTAAGGCCTTCAATCTTTATCCTTCCACAAAAAAAATAAATAGTGAAATTGCAAGAAAAAAAGTAATATAGGATATTTGCCTAGAATTTAAATCTACCTAGCAAAAACATGCAGTGTTAATTAGGAAAGGTCAGATAGCACCAAGCATTAAGGCAGAAAATTTTTTCTTTCCAGTAAGGTACCTGTACATCTTGACTTCACTTTCTGTATCAGCATCACCTGCTTTTTTGCAAACTTGATGAGATCTTCTTTAGGCAATGTGTCAAGCTGTAGAAAAACACAGGTTAGAGAAACTAGTTTCCTCTAACACAAAGGTAAACAGAAAACAGGGTACTTTAGCATCTGATTTTCAACAAGTTAAACTTTTGGACATGAAAGTGTCTTACCACACATTTGCAAGAACACTAGCAGTCCAAGTTACTGCTCTTCTGTTATCCAAATCTGGTATTTCAAGTGCAATAACAGAACCTATGTTTAATTCTGTGCTTTTCCAATATCATTCTAGACCACACAGCTGAGCAGTATCAGTTAAAACAGGAGAACGCTGTTGGGAAGGGTTACAATTCACCACTATAATTTGAACAATGTTTTGAAAATAGCATGCTGATCTAATGTTGACATTGCTTAAATTTACTTCCAACAAATAAGTCTGTGTATGTTAGGAAGCATGCCACTGCCAAAACTGGATGCTACTAGTATTTGATAAGATATTGTAACAGGAAATTAACATATCAGTTAAGAACTTTTTCTCCCAGATTTCCAAAACACCATAGCCTAGTGTTTATAAACCAAATTTTCAAGAAGTGTAGAAGACAGGAAGTTGTTAAAAAATACCCTTATGTCTTCTACTAGAGCTTACATAATAAGTTATAACCCTTTCCACAACTGTTAGTTAGATTTGTGAGGACTAACTAACCTTTGATTTGCCTGATCCTGGTGTGCCAGAAGATGCCACCATTTCTTGCCCAGGATCTTGAACCTGCAACAAAATAAAGCACAATCCATGGTAACTGAACTTTTAAATGTAAGACTGCCAGTGGAACTGGCTGCAAATCTGCAAACACTGAGAATAACCAAATACAATGACAGCTCAAAAGAAGTATTTGTAGGATTAGTCTGAAGAATAAGGAAAGAAATTTGATACTCTATCGTTATTAGTATAACACAACAGCAGAACAGAGAATTACTGATTTCCAAACCAGTATGATCTTATAATTCCATTACTAGAGCTGATACACTTCTGAGAAATTATTGTATTTACAAGAGTTACAAAGGCTTGACTCAGTATTTTGTTCTTAAAAGGCTCACTTTAAAAAACATGAATGAAAAAAAATGTAGAGGAGTAGCAGTTAAACCAGACTTTGGGAACTTTTGAGCCACATATACCTCCCAACTTTTTCTTTCTTAAATGTAATGGGTATTGCTGAAATTATTGGCTCAATAAATAAATTCAAGAAGACAGCAAAAGTAAGACTCTTGAACAAAATATAACCCTCTCTCCCTGCTCCACCACACCCCCACTTATTTTTTTTTTTTTTTTTTATTTTTAAACACACTGCTTAGTACTAGAAGTGCTGGCCTGACACAACATACTTCAGCATTCTCCCTATTTCTAACATACATGCATAAAGCCTTCACCCGTAAACTTCCACAGATCTAATAAGGGAGACTCCATGTTACCATACCGTGGTTTATATGACATATGCTTAGCTATACTTGAGAACATGAAGAAACATACATTACTAAGGTAGGACAAAGGAAAAATGGAACAGACACTTCCAATATATCAAGGGTAGCATTTCCAAGCTTTGATCTTTACTGTGCTTTTTCCTCCATATTATTAATATGTTTTAGCTTCTTTGGCATTCTCTTTATTCTGACAAAAAAAAACCCATCCTTGTAACACACTCAGGAAAAAAAATCAAACTGAATCTAAATACTATTTAGAATGGAGAATCACTAACAATTTAGACAGAACAACTGATACAGATAATAAGAAAACCACAATTAGAAACATGAGTTCAAGTACAGACCAAGGACAAAGGCAGTTAGTTATCTCACTCTGTTTCACTTGGGCTAGTGTTTTTATGACATTACCAAAGCAAACATTAGAAGACAATGTGCCCATTAAACAGAAATATTGCTTTGCTGGTTTTTAAACTATGAAGTGTAAGTTTCAGATTTTTTTGGCATGCAAAACTTTGTTAACATTTACATTCTTAATATCTCAGCACTGCAATTATAAAACCACTGTCACTACAAGCAGCATGTATATTTATACAGTACAATTAAGTACTAAATAAATTGCATGTACAGTTTTTAAGATGATAGCACATGTCTCTCCATACTACAGTTAAGGTCAGATGAACCTATACATTAGTTTTACTCTCCTTTGAGCTAATACTGAGAGGCAGAACCACATACCATGCAGTACAACACATCCAGTTCTGCTGTTCTGGAAACAGAAACCAGAAGCAGTTTGGGTAGAGAGCTTCATCCATTTGAATTAGAAGAACAATGAGGAAGATGAATTACTAATAAACCCTAAGCTTTTCATTGATTAGGTGCATCTGAGCTGTAAGCCAGGAAGCACACTAAGTACAACACTGAATCTTGCAAGAGTTTTCAAGCTTTTATTACACACTTCTGAAAGCAGAGTATATTTCCATGCTTTACTGAGATATAAATAGTTTGGGATATTTTATTTATTTAAAGCCTACTTTATCTACACAAAGGTGTTTGCAAGCCACAATTTGGCATGTTCTGTGTATTTTAATTGCTATATATGCTTTACTTTTGCAATTGCTAAACACGCTCTGAGAAAGCCTAACCAATATGTAAGTGCAATACATTAAACTTTGACATGAACTGTGGCAGACCATTACGATCTGAGCAGTGTTTAACTTTCAGGCATCACTAACCCAAATCATACCAAGCTGCTCCAAAACATACTTGGTGCTCAGCTCAGAAATTACCAGGAGGGTTCATTTCATGTACGCATTTTAAAGTCTTTAACATTGCCTTTAGATTTGCCTTGGTAGTTAGGAAAGCTCCCCTGAATATACATCCATCAGTGATTTTATTTACTTGCGTTGGCCATTTCAGCAGAACAGGAATGCCTGTTCACTCGTGGGTACTTTTGAAGAGTAACAAGACATTCGCTGTTTGTCATCTGTGTGTTACTTCCCTTGAGTCAGCACCGGCTGATGTCCCCCAGCCCACGCAGACAGGATGACATCTTCACTTTCAAGCAGCAGGCACTATGCAACCCCTCATACCCTCAGCGACGCGCACACTGCGCAGGACAGAAGTTGAGCACCCACTCCCCGCCTAGGCAGGAGCGCGGTGGGCCGCACAGCACTCCCCCTGACAGCAGCCGCCTAGTAGGGCTGCACCATTCCACGGCGGCGGGTACGGAGAAAAACAAGGGGAGCGCAGCGGCCCGCGGGCTACCCTGCTCGCCGCGCTCGTCCCAGGCAGAAGCCGGCGACGGGCCCCGAGGCGAGCGGCGCAACCCGTAGCCGCCAGCGCCCAGGCATTGCCAACACCCGCCGAAAACCACACGCGACGCGCGGAGAGTACTGCGGGCGACCCGCGGCGGAGCACAGGGGGCTGTCGGAGACCTCCCCCTGCCTCGCCCCCTCCCGCGTGCTCCAGACCAAGGTCACGCGCCCACCGCCCTCGGCAAAGGATCCCCTCCCCCAACGCTCCCCAGCGGCTCCACACCCCCTCTTCCCTAGCCACGCTGTCGCCTTCCCGTTACCTCCATGTTGGGGCCTGCAGACTGCAGGGGCGGGGAGAGTGCGGCACCGCAGAACCTGTTAACCCCGCTACCTTTCCCTCACCCCACTTCCGCCTCCGTCATCCCCGCACGCCGGCAGCGCAAGACCTCCTCTTCCCCGAGCCGGCAGAAGCTCCGTCACCTGAGTCCCGCCCCCTCGGGTCCACGTCCCACCCCCTTGCACGGGCGGAGGTAGAGCGGAAGCTATGTAGAGGGGTGCGGGTGAGCTGAGCCTTGGCGGCATTCCGGCTATGGGCAGGCCGCGTCGACGGCAAAACTGACCTCATTTCGGGCGGTAGCCGTTGTAGCCGTGTCCCTTTCCCTGTGCCGCTTTTATTAGAGCAGAGGAAATCATAGAATTGTTAGGGTTGGAAGGGACCTCAAGGATCATGGAGTTCCAACCCCCCTGCTATGGGCAGGGACAGCTCACACTAGATCAGGTTGCTCAGAACCACAGCCAGCCTGGCCTTAAAAACCTCCAGTGATGAGGCTTCCATTAGCTCCCTGGGCAACCTGTTCCAGTGAACATGGTGAAGAACTTCTTCCTAACGTCCAATCTGAATCTACACATTTCTATTTTTGTTCCATGCCCCCTAGTTCTAGCGTTACCTGACACCCTAAAATGTTTCTCCCCAGCTTTCTTGCAGGCCCCCTTAAGATACTGGAATGCCACAATTAGGGCTCCTTGGAGCCTTCTCTTCTCCAGACTGAATAGCCCAAACTTCATCAGTCTGTCCTCAGAGGTGTTCCATCCCTCTGATCATCCTCATTGCCCTTCTCTGGAGATGTTCCAGCACCTCCAGATCTTTCCTGTAATAGGGGCTCCAGAAGTGGATGCAATACTCCAGGTGGGGTCTCACCAGAGTGGAGCAGAGGAGGAGAATCACCTCCCTCAACTGGCTGGCTATACTTCTCTTGATGCAGCCCAGGATGTGATTGGCTTTCTGGACTGCAAGTGCACACTGGTGGCTCATGTTGAGCTTCTCATCCACCAGCACCCCCAAGTCCTTTTCTTCAGGGCTGCTCTCGAGCCAGTTCCTGCCCAGCCTGTATTGGTGCTTGGGATTGCCCCAACCCAGCTGTAGGACTTTGCATTTGGTCTTGTTGAATCTCATCAGGTTGTCATGGGCCCACCTCTCCAGCCTGTCAAGGCCCCTCTGGAGGACATCCCTTCCCTCCAGCGTGTCTGCTGCACCACACAGCTTGGTGTGGAAGGGGTATGGCTACAATGCCTCACCATTGCCTGTTTCTGAAGGGCTCGTTAGAGGTTCACACTGCTGCAAGTTCACCTCAGGGTACAGAAAGCCTGTTTCTAGGCAAATCTATCAGTGTCTGTGCTCAAACAGGTACTTAAAGATTTAGGGTCCCTTTTTTAAAATCTCAGTGGAAGCACAGAGTGATTAAGTTACCAAACATCGGATATGAAGGGCTGTACCAGAGCAAATAACAGAAGCCAGGTGTTAGGGTGTGTAATTCCGTTCTAATTAAGAGCAATTTTTACAGCTACTCCGAAGTGCACTCATTTTTTTATTGTAACCATGGATGCACCTTGATAGTGCCTGGATTATTGACATCTGTGATAAATAATTGATTTTTAATGAGAAATTGTCTGGGAGAAACACTTTAGGTGAATTTTATTTGCATTTCACCAGACAATACAGAATATCACTGAATTAATTACTGTGTCATGAGAGAATATAATTTTAATAAAATAAGACAGTCATGTTAGTCAAAATGTTGCTCTCAGAAGAATAATCTGCATTTTACTAAGTTTGCTTGTTGTCATTTTTTTAAAATTCGTGACAGAAGGCAGAGTATTCTTCACATAAAAGTCACAAGTTATTTCACTGTATGTGCAAGTGCACAACTGCAGCACAAACATATGGTGGCTGGCAAGGAACAGATCTCACTAACTTAACCACATGATGTTGGTTTTCCGTAACTTCTACTCTTAATACTTTTTAGAAGCCACACAGGGCACTAAATAAATGACATTTTCCTTTCCCTATCCATTTTGGGAGACTCTAAGTACCTACGCCTGGACTGCTGTGGTCTAACATGGGAGGTTCATATGTCAAGAAGAGCCTTTATAGATACAGTCCTTCCAAAACCATCCTATGACAAGAAATTTTGACCCTAAACTATGCCACATTCACTGCTTTGTCTTTCCCGATCTGCAATTGAAGTTGGACTATCTGGTAAACTTACCTTCTCTTTTAGAAAACAATGTTTCATGTAAATTTGTTCCTTCTGTCTGTCCTCAGGAAATAGGTGTTATGATCCAATTCTTGGGTCATCCCATGATTTTGCCAATGAGGAAACTGGTTTTAGAAATCATCCAAGGCGGACACACGAATGGTTTTCATGTGTGTTTGTACTGAGGACAATGAACTGCTGGCTCACTCATCGCAGGCCTCCTGGCTAGGGAGCTCTCTGCTTCTGTGCAATAGGTATTGGATAGAGACAGGACAGTTCTCCCCTCCCACTCCCCTCCATTTTGTGCAAAAAAAATGTAGGTATATTCTACAACTGAGATTGTCTTGAATGTCTTTCATTCTGGACCCAAACTTCAACACAATTGCAAAGCATTCTGCTTGGGATGAATTCTTTGTAGTTAGAAGAATGACAAATGTTTCTAGAATTACTAGAAGAAACAAGATCAAGGATTTTGACTGTTGATGGTTTCAGTTTGTTACAGTAAAATATAAGTTGATCCATATTTTGTGGGGAAAATTGTCGATTTGAAGCTGCAATTATCTTACATAATTTCCTTGAGCAGTTTATGAACTGTATTCCTTACCTATGCAGAAGGAGCCAGTAAGTTGATAGATATTGCATGCAGCTAATTCGAGAGAAGATAAGTTAGAAAAACAAGAATTTTTTTTGTGCTGCATATATTCTATCATTTAATTATCTTTGTAAAGGATAATTAGTTCACCTCTTTGAATAGCATTGTTTATGTAAAACAAGTTTGCCATGAGGTTTATGAGATGTGTTGGGGCAAAGCATAACAACATTTACATTTTGCTTTCATTGAGAACCCAGGTCCCAGAGGGCTGTGATTAGCCCTTACATCAAGGCAGGGTACAAATGCTTGTTGACTGTAATGGGAATTATTAGACCTGGAAAAATTTTCTGAAGAGGACAGAATGAGAAAATTACTGTAATTTTGCAACTGCAGAATGCATTTCCAGCATTCAAGAGCTGGTGCTTTAAACTCTTGTCATTGCAGAATCTGCCTTTTCAACAGGTTCTGCAGATCATAAATGCTTTGACTCATGTACCATGTCAGGCTAGTCAGCATTCTTGCTTTGAGCTACCTCAGTGGCCTTTCTGTGTGCCAAATTAGTAAAAAGGAAAACAGGGTATGATTTTTTGACATGCTAACTATTCTTCTTTGGAAACTTAAAGTATTCTTCCCGCTCCATGCAAATGAACCATAAATTCTTTGGCTATGACCATTTTGTTGGACTGCATTTAGGATCAGTAGGTTCCCTCTGGAGTGGAATGTTAGAGGCTGCAGTGAAAATGTTAAAAAAGCATAAAAGGGGAGGTGAATCTGAATGCTTATATAGAATCATAGAATTGTGTTTATTCAAGAAGTTCTCTAAGGTCATCAAGTCTAATCATCAACCTAACACCACCATGACCATTAAACCACATCCCATAGTGCTATGTCCACACATTTCTTGAACACCTCCATGGACAGTGACCTTCCTAGGCACCTTCCTAGGCAACCTATTCAAGCACCTCACCACTCTTTCCATAAAGAATTTTTTCCTAATACCCAACCTAAACCTCCCCTGGTACAATTTCAGGACATTTCCTCCTTTCCATTATCTAATACAGAGAGAAGAGACTGACCCCCACCTCACTACAACTTCCTTTCAGGTAGTTGTAGAGAGCAATGAGGTATTCCTCTTTTCCAGGACAAACAATTGCAGTTCCCCTAGCCATGTTCTCTAGACCCTTAACCAGCTTTGTTGCCCATCTCTGGACATGCTCCAGTAGTTCAGTGTCCTTTCTGTAGTGAGGGGCACAAAACTGAACACAGTATTCAAGGTGCAGCCTCAGCAGTGTCAAGTACAAGGGCAAAATCACTTCCCTATTCCTGCTGGTCATACTGTTCCTCATACAGGCCAGGGTGCTGCTCCCCTTCTTGGCCATTGGAGCACATTGCTGGCTCATGTTCAGACAGCTGTCAACCAATACTCCCAGGTCTTCTACTACTAAGCTGCTTTCCAACCACTCTGCCCCAAGCCTGTAGCGTTGCCTGAGGTTGGCAGACCCAGGTGCAGGACTGGGCACATGGCTTTGTTAAACTTCATACAACTGACCTTCGCCCATAGGTCCAGCCTGTCCAGATATGTGTAAGATGTAAGGGCACTGCTGTCCTTTTTATTTACCTCAAAACTATCTTGTGTGTTGAAGGATTTGGTTAGATATTAAAACCCAAAAATGTATATGTAGTCCTTAATTATGATCTTGAATTGCAATAAAACCCTGAAAAGTAAAAAGTTTGATATTCTATTACTCATCTGCAAAGTTCACTAATGTTGTTGGAAGGTAAGTGTGAAACTGAAACAAGGAAACTGACATTTTGTTTGAGCTCCTAGGGTTGGGTCTTGATAGAAAAGACTGTTCTGGTGTTAACAGAACACAAAAGCCTTTTAACCTACACACAGAGGTACAGCAAATACCGAGTGAGGGTTATTGGTACAATAACAAATTATTGTGAAGCAAGATGCCAAATTTGAACAAATTTTTTAAAAAATCAATTACCTTAATTTTTAGGTGTCTAAATGGAGACTTTAACTATGCTTGTATTACCTGTAGAAAAGCAGGACCCAATGTGGCTTGCTTTAGACATAATCATTCTGTCTCCACAATCATGGTAGATGGCTATAATTCACCTGTGATCCTTCACATAGTCCTAAAGGCAGACTGAGCTCATGCTGCTGATAAATACCAATTGCCCTTGCAGCAGGCTATCCTGAAGCTCTTCTGTAAAATAATCCATGAGTAATTCGCTTCTTCAGCATTAACTATGGAGCACTGCTGCATGACAACATTCCTGGTCCACCTACACAGAGCCTAAGTCTGTGCTTGGTCTGGATGGCAGGCACAGTCTTGTTATCCACCCTAAGCCTATGGCTTCAGGTCTGGAAGCACAGTTTGATTGAATTTGATGAGTAGGAAGGGCTTAACTTTCTCAGTGTACTTCTAGATTCACCTACAGTGTACACTGAAACAAGGCTTGCATCCATCATCCAAGACATGAAGCTCAGGTTTAATGCACCTCTGGAAAATTCCATAATTAATAAGTAACCTTGTGGTAAAGATAAGACTCTGTGTGAACATATTGTCATAAACCATTATAAAAACATAATGTCTATATTATATGGTAGGATATCTGTATCCTGTATGGGTAGGATGAAAGAAATAAAAGCTATCTCCTGTTCCTGGTCTGTTTCCTAACTGGAGAAAGACTGACTTTCAATCCAAGCATGAAACAATCATCCTCAGTAACCTTACTGGAAAGGAAAGCAGTGTCCCTCTGTCTTTATACTGTCTAAGAAGACAGAGCAGCTCCCTTCTCTGTTCCTGTATTCAATTTTTTGAAGCTTGGTGCTTCTTCCATTCTATTTTGCAAATGGTTGCATTCCACATGGAAGTAAAGTGGCTCTTCTAGTTGGTAATGACAGTCAAGCTAGAGGGTGATCGTGACTACTCTAGAATTAATACAGCAGTTGCTGTTAAAAAGTCTGTATCAAAACTGGAATCTTCAGTCATTCCCATGGGAGGATTTGTTTTGGTAATTTTTAGTGCAGAACTACAAAACAGAACTATGTGAGTGATTACCATCAACATCGATTATCAAACATTTGTTAGAGATCACAGAATCACAGAATCAACTAGGTTGTAAAAGACCTCAGAGATCAAGTCCAACCTATTACCTAACACCACCTGATCAACTAAACCATGGCACTAAGTGCCTCATCCAGTCTCTTTTTAAACACCTCCAGTGATGGTGACTCCACCATCTCCCTGGGCAGCCCATTCCAATGGCCAGTCACTCTTTCTATGAAGAATGTTTTCCTAACATCCAGCCTAAACCTCCCCTGGTGCAGCTTGAGACTGCATCCTTTCATTAGGTCACAGGTTGCCTGGGAGAAAAGACCAATCACCACCTGGCTACAACCACCGTTCAGGTAGTTATAGACAACAATAAGGTCTCCCCTGAGCCTCCTCTTCTCCAGGCTAAGCTACTCCAGCTCCCTCAGCCTCTCCTCATAGGGCTTGTGCTCCAGACCCCTCACCAGCCTTGTTGCCCTTCTCTGGACACACTCAAGCATCTCAACAACTTTCTTGAATGGAGTGGCCCAGAAGTGGACACAGTACTCAAGGTGTGTCCTGACCAGTGCTGAGTACAGGGGCAGAATGACTTCCCTGCTCCTGCTGGCCACACTATTCCTGATACAGGCCAGGATGCTGTTGCCCTTCTTGGCCACCTGGGTACACTGCTGGCTCATGTTCAGCTTACTTTCAATCACTACCCCCAGGTCCCTTTCTACCTAGCTGCTCTCCAGCCACTCTGTCCCCAGCCTGTAGTGCTGCAAGGAGCTGTTGTGGCCAAAGTGTAGAACCTGGCACTTAGACTTGTACATTAAGTTGATGACTTAGGTGAAGAACGAAGATTCTCAGCGACCAAAACTTCAGGTTCACTTTCTTATAAAAGACATGACATGCAGTATTAAAGATGTTGCTGTGGGATTGCATTAGCTAAACTGCTATAAGTCCTTATTAAACTGACATAGAAGAATTTTCACCTGTGTAAGAAGGTTCGCAAAGTCATACATCTAGAAAATAAATTGTAGGTGTACTTTCTGGACATGTGTCTAATAGAGCTTTGTACAGAGTTCCATTGCTGTAGTAAAAAGTCACTTATTTGCACCAGAAGCTTGACAATAGCTTAAATCAATTTGAAATAATTTAGCTGAACATGTACAATCTCCTTCTGCAGGTGCTCATTGTTATAGTATCGTGTGTAACAACAACAACAAAACCTTCTTGCCAAGTTATGTTGATATTTAGTAGGCAATCTGTATACAAATGCATCATTTAAAGCTCTTCTGTACATAGCAACTGACAAACTTAAAAATATATAGGTTAAAGATGCTCTTGATGTAGACACCCTCAGTCATTTACCCAGAAGCATAGATACAACTCTACTGACACATTGTCATAATAGACACCAAAGCACAGCAGTCTCCAGGCCCACAGTGGGATACATACAGCCTATTAAACCCTTTCCCAAAATTTCCTGGAAACTACAGATCCAATAAATTTCATTGGTAATAGTTCAGTGTTCACTAGTGTAATTAATAACATTTTGCAAATTATGACTGAATCCACAGGTTGACCTCTCTCAGCTGTGATGGCTTGAGAGGATGTAAACAGCAGAAACATTCCACTTTTCTATCTCCCTGCCTCCTATATTTTGTCCTAAAGGTTAACATTTCTGTCTGAATATATTTGAGGATAATATCCTCAAATGTTTACTCCATTTTTTCCCCCTAGGACTGCACTCTGACCTGTGTTACTTCTTATCTCTTTTTCAGAGAAGCTGCTGAGAGAAGAGTTACTCAAGGAAGTGAGAGCAAAGGTGACTTTCCCAATGTGATTCAAGCCTCTTATTATATGGTGCCTCTGTCCTTGCAGTGGCTGTGCAACTCCCTTTCAGACCAGGCTTCAGCCTCTGTCAGCATTTTGCACTTCTGATAGATTCAGAGATTTAAAAAGAGGACCAAACAGGTCATCTGTGTGACCTTTTGTATGGCACCACTCATAAAATGTCACCAAGCTACTGAGTTAAAGATATTTTCTGTTTACCGATGGCTCTTATGACACTGAATGAGGATTAGATTGACAAACTGAGCTGACTCATGTGGTTTCATGGATGGGAATTATGCCAGAAAGCATACTGGCAATAGTAAGATAGCAAGTGAAGTTAATCAAAAGCAGAAACCAAGCAAGTAAGTAATATAAAGCTCCCCAGGCTGATATTTAGCCTTGCTGTGATAACATCAGCACTTTTGCCAGATGACTTTTTTCCTCACAAGATAGTCAGTTTACTGATACATCTTTTGTTTGAGGGCAGGAATCTCTCTTGACCTGAAATCGTCAATTGCCTAGGTTTTCACTAGTGTAGCAAGTGTATGTTTCTGGTTTCAGTGTTTCCTGCATTTTGGGGGGAAACTGGGTAGGCCAAGAACTGATACGGTAACTTTTACATTTAACAGGAAACTTAAGATTTGTTTTCAAACTTGATGCCCTTTAAAGAACTACACTCAGTTTAGATATTTGAATTAAATCTGTTTCCTGAAATGGACATGCAGTTTGACAGCTGCTTCTCTTACTAAATCCGTGAAACTCTTCACAGGCCAAAGAGAAATTACCCTTGCCAAAATTTTTCTGTGTTAAACTTGACTAAACTGCACTAAAGGAGACTAAGACTGTATTTTGTTCATCAGCTATTGTCTACATTGTTTTCCCTCTGACATCCAAAGTACAAAGCCAGTTAAGCAGGAACTCTTTAGAGCTTTCTTTGTGTGCCAAGCTCAATGGTATCACTTTAAAACCAAAAGTGGATTGGTGACAGTTGTCGGTAAGTAAATGGGCTACAAATCACTTTAGTGTAATTCCCAAAAGCTCAATGTATGGTTATAGTGCTGGTACTAATGCTAAAGCAGAACTGCTCATCACAACCAGGTCCTATTGCGAGTAAGAGACCTCAACAGGATGTTTGTATGTTTGAATAACAAGAGTGAAGAAAAGAAGGAGGCAACCACATGATACGTGTGATGAACACTTTTACAATGGGGAAGAAGATAGTACTGACTCTTGTCCTAGTTCATACCAACTTTCAGAATTCTCCAAATGTTAACAGAAAATTATGCTACCAATTTCCAAAGGCAAGCGGGTCTTGATGCAGTAGGGGTTACTGCCTCCACATCTGGATTGTAGATAAATGGCTCTATGTAGCCCTTTAACAGTTTTTTTCAGAGGAATCAATGTTTTAGAAAAGTTGGTTTCATCTCAATTGCATTTATGATGTCCAGCTTAAAACAAGAGAAAAAGAAAATGATTCCACTGTGTGCACTTCTGTTGCTCTGTTTATACTTTAAATTTGTTTATTGTTATTTACTGATTAATGTTTGTACAAGGTGTGAATAAGATGTAATGCTCATATCTGCTGCACTCTTTTAGCACCTTTTTTCCTGTTACTTCATAGTTCATTTTAGAGGTTGATTTGAAAATGCCATCAATAACAATTGCATTTTTACAAAGACCAAATGTCAAAGCATTTCTGAAGTACTTTTGTTAATGCTGAAAGTTACTGTGGGAGGGATGAATGAGAAGTATCCAGGGGATTATTTTCCTCAGGGAGACCAACCTCAACTTATATATCATTTGTACAGTCTCGCAATAATGATAAATCAGTGGTGTGTCAAAAAGAGATATCGAAATCTTAGGAGCACAGGCATTTTGTGATGGAAAAGCAAAACATATAAAATGGAAATAGCTGAAGATCATAGAGAAAAATCCCCATTGCTAATAATCACAATTCTGTGCGAAAAACAAGAGAGGTATCAGACATTTTCTTCTTATAATCTTCATCAAATTTCATATTCTGTGCCACAGTGAAATAATTCTTCCAGTCCCCCACAGCCCCTAAGAAACAGCAAAGCAGAAAAAGAATATTAATCTACCTGTATTTCCTGAAGCCGATTAGCCATGCCTGACTAGATACCTGTATTTCCAGGCTTATTTCAAAACCAAATGACAACTAGGAAGACAGACTTGATGCCAGTAACAAAGTTCAGTACCTTTTCTCATGAATGGGGAAACAGAGTGATCCATTACTCCTTGAAACTCCTTAGTGTAGTTTGCCATGGGATTTTCCTTCATTACCTCAAATGAGGTGTTATGGAGTATCTTGTTTAGAACCTCCTGATTCAGATCCTTCTCCAGGAACTTCATAATCTTTTGAATTTCTTTCTTTGGGTTCTGCAGAGAGAGAAACATGGAATAAGATACAGAACTAGGAAAAGCAAAGAAATCAGTGTTAACATCACAATTGTTGTCAGGGTGAAATGATCAAATTATCTGGACATTTACTGATACAGCTGCCATTATATTAGAAAACTGTTGATTATAGGTAGTATTTATTGGACATTCAGATTTCAGAGCTCTGTAGACATACATTCAGACTTTTACCTCCTTCATGTCTTCATAGAAGAGGTAGAGAATACGGTGCTTATTTTTTGCCTTCCACCATCCTTTTACATGCTCATACCAGGAACCCCAGAGCACTGAAAAAGGAGCAATGTCAGCAGCAGCTAGGAATGGCAAAATCATCTGTAGCTGTCTGTGGCCCTCACATTTCCCTCATAACCAGTGTCTGGACATTTCCCAGATGGTTTTGAATCACCGTGGCCATGACTGCTGTACTCTGTGTGTATCACAGCATTCATGCTGTTAATCCCTCAGGCACATGGATGCTCAGAGCAGGATTCATGTGTACCTTTAGATGGTAACAAATGCAGATACTTGCTAGAGAATGAAAAATCCAGCCTGCTGATATGGTTTATGTAGAGAAACTGACATTTCCAGAGTTATTCATCTGATTTACTGGACAAGAATTCTTTTTTGCTGGCCGTGCTTTGAGCAGCGTATTGGACCAGATGAACAACAGAAAGTGCCTTCTGACTTTCAGTATTCCTTAATTCTGTTTTAAATACTTGGTATACTTTTCTTTCCATCAAGCCCTATGAGGAAAGACTGAGGGAGCTGGGGTTGCTCAGCCTGGAGAAGAGGAGACTCAGGGGTGACCTTATCACTCTCTACAACTACCTGAAGGGAGGTTGTAGACAGGCGGATGATGGTCTCTTCTCCCAGGCAATCAGCACCAGAACAAGAGGACACAGTCTCAGGCTGCACCAGGGGAGGTTCAGGTTGGATATTAGGAAGAAGTTCTATACAGAAAGAGTGATTGCCCATTGGAATGGGCTGCCCAGGGAGGTGGTGGAGTCACCGTCATTGGAGGTGTTCAGGAGGAGACTTGATGGGGTACTTGGTGCCATGGGTTAATTGTTTAGGTGGGTTGGATTGGTTGATGGGTTGGACGCGATGATCTTGAAGGTCTCTTCCAACCTGGTTTGGTTTATTCTAGTTTATTCTAGTTTAAGTATCAAGATGACTGGCTTGGACAGAGGTAGCTAGGTTCTAGATGTCTATGCTGGGACGGATGGCTCCCACGCCAAGACAAACACAATGCACAAGGTTTCCTTTAGACATGAGACTCTCATGCTAGTCCAGAAAGTGGGTTTTTCTAGGCCTACATGGTGGCAAAATATATTAAAGCCATGTGGATTTTTGCTGACCAAAATGCAGACTGCCATCCACCTGAACAGGTTTAAGACAAGAATCAGCTTCTGGGCTTGCCTGTGTTTAGCTAGATGACTGGCTTTATTCAGATACCTGATTTTTATGCAGAAGAATTTAGATAAAAAGACTCCCTCAACTCAAATGCTCACCAAACATTTCCGCACAAAATGAAACCTTGATTTCTTGTATACCAGGCTAGAGTAAACCCAATGGAACATCTGTTCTTTCCCAGCTGGCTTCCAAGCAAGTTTCTCTCAATCTCAGAGAGACGAGATTAAGCTTGAAAATGATAATAAAATAAGGAGTAGCTTTTATCTCTCTCTCTCTCTCTCTCTTTTTTTTTTTTTTTTTTTTTTTTTTAATAATAGGAATATAAAGATAGAATTGGTTTTTTAGGTCCTAATAAAAATCCATGAATGAATATAAATTACTACTGAAACACCTTCAATAGATAGAGATTCATAAAATGTCAGCACTGGATTTCAAACCATAGCCGAAACAGACAAATCAACCCTGCTTACTGCAGGAAGTTGGACTAACCTCTAGAGGTCCTTTCCAACCCAGTGTACTCTATGATTCTGTCATGCATTCTTTAAATGAACAAAATCTCATATACAACTGGTTGCAGTTCATCACCTTTTCCAGTCATGAATTTCTCCATGAACTCCTCCCAGGTTCCTGGCTCTGGCAATCCTTTATTCATTCTGTGGAAATGGTAGTATGACACCAAGTTGTCTTTTGCATTTCTCGCCACATAGATTATCTTTATTCATATGAAAAGAAAGAGAGAGAAAATTAACTTACAAAAGCTTATGAAGATACTTAGCATGTCCTGGAATTTTCTCCTGGAGCCTGATGATAGAGGCTTAAAAGAGATACTGCTTTGAAGCTGACATTTTCTGAAACCCAATGCAGGTAACTTAGCCAAGATTTCTTCAGTTTCACACAGATTTTGCACAATATGGAGAAAATATCTGGAGAGACCATTAGGTTTCATAAATATCCTGGAAACCATTTTCAGTCCTGGTTTATGATGCTTTTCAGGTGAAGTAGAATTGAGTCCTACCTCTTCAGCCTTACCTTACAGTTTTGTTCCCAGAAGGAGGGAGGCACCAGCTGCACAGGAAGATGAGTTTTTATTGTTCTTGGGGAAGGCATAGCTTCAGCTAACTCCAGGCCTGTGGGATGTTTCATTATAAGATGTGACTTTTCTCTAAATTGCATTAGCTCTTTTCTTGCTGTTCTCATATGTCGGGTTTTGACTGACTTTTCAACAGTTTACCTTTCAACAACCATTCATCTCCAAAGCAATTACAGAATGGTGTAACATATACAAAATTGCATAAGCATCCTCAGTGTTTCTACAGAAATGTTTGTCCACGTATTCAAGAAGAAAAGGAGGAACACTGATTCAAATTTTATTGTTTTCTTAGCTGCATGTCTAACCCTTGCATTCCAAATGCTAATGATGAATACTGATTTTTATTTACCCAATCAAAGTTTTTCCTTTGTGATATTTAATGATCTCCTTTCTTTCTAGGACATGAGAAGAATAGACTGGCTGGCTAAACTTTCCAGACATTATGCAAAAAGAAACTAGGAGAATGATGGGTAGTGGATTTTGAGTAGGTATGGATATATGGGAATGCTTGGGAACATCTGGTGATATGTGGAGATGTGTTATCACCTCCTCCCCTCCTTTTTAAACATCTGTCATGACCTCTGTAATTCTTCCTTTCATATCATTGGCTATCATCCTCTGTCATTTTTTGCCTCTCTGTGTGTCAGCACAGTCTAGCTTAGGAGGAAAAAATTGCACTTCTGCTGCAGAGTTAGTCAAGCTCTTTAGTTTCAGATATGAAGAGAATCTGGATTCAAGATTTGTGTGGAATGGGAGCACTTGCTGGAGGAAGAGTCTTGTAGGAAACTAGCTTTGCAAAATGGGCCTACTGGTTGCCTGAGTGCCCCATAACTTGTTTAGATGATTAGACTCTAGAATTTAACAGCAGTTACTCAAAACAGTAGCAAAACCATTGAAAACATTATCCACCTTTTGGGAATACATCCATAGCACGGGTTTCTTTTCCATAGAACCCTATATCAGAAAATGGGATTCAGCTGACCCCATGTTGCCATTTTAGGCATATCTACTGCTCTTTTAGGTACTGTAGAACATCAAACAGTTTTCAGTAGTGCGTGGATCACATCTGCATTAGCTTGTTTATGTTAAAGCAAATTGATCCCTAGTACCAAGCATGGTGCAGAGTTCAGTGACAAAGCAAGAGGGACCTCTCTCAGGAAACCTGTAGCATCAGCACTGGGTGTTTGTTTTGTATCATTTAATCTAAAACACAAATCATTTTATATAATATTCACCTGAGTAACGTAGAGCCAGAGGCTCTGGGATAGACCACTCAAGGAAAGGATGGCGTCTGTAAGTAGTGTCGCGTCTACACTTCTCAACATCTCCACCTTGTTGGATCATATCCACTATCTCCTGAGTCCATGTGGTACCTGAAAATGTCAGTTTTTAGATATTTTCCTCAGGGATAGCCAAGATTCTCTTTTGCTAGGGAACTGAAAGCCAGAAGGATGACTTCCGTATTAAAAGAAGAAGAAACAGCACAGAAGATGATGGACAAAGTGGAAAGAGAGGATAATAAATGAAAAGCTTTCTGGTTTTGCAAAAAAAAAAAAGTGTTAGTGGGGTTTGGTGTTTGTTTTTTTCTTTTTCTTTTTCTTTTTTTAATGTTGAAAAGAATTCTTTAAAAATCTTGCTAATTCACATAATTATATTTTAATGATCATCAAATGTTCATAAATCTGGCCCTGAATCCCCTAAACTGTACACGTTTCTATTCATCCAAGAATAATATTGATTGTCATTAATATTTTTCCTTTGTACTAAGTATAAAAGGTCAGATCAAGAGGACAAATAATAATGAGTGACGTGGCTAATCACTGAATAAAATACCAGATAGGCAGTATTAATGGTGGGTATTTTATGTCTCTGGTTGAAATTATTAAATGAATGTTGTTATTTCCTTAAAATAATTAGCCCATTTCCAGAAATCAGAACTGATTTACTCATGTCATTCCCCAAATACACAATAAAATCCATAGTTTTTCAGTCAGTTTCTATTATTTCTTAGTGATGACAACTTTTTACTAGGCTTTGTTGAATCATCACCTATTGGTGGAAAACTATTTTTTCCATTAATATATATGTATACAATCTAAACCAAAGGCAACATTTAAGCATAGATAATTAAACTATGACTATTTGAACTTTTATAATAATAAATAGTTATTACTTCTGCCAAAGAAGTCAGAAGTTACCAAGCACTTAAGAACATGTCTGATTTCGGATTAAACAAATATTAGTCACAACAGAAAATCGTAATTTAAAATTCCAATGATAAGCCCTATCCCAATTTTTCTGTTGTGTTTCCTACACACACCAACCTGCTTTTGCATAGGTTGCGATGAGCAGATCATCAGGTCTGGCTTTGAACTTGCGCAGTCGGTCCAATGTGTTGTATATTGGTTTTGTGAGGGGAACACCTTCAAATTCAACTACCTCACCTCGGGGCACTGTCACTTTCGAACTCACATTTTCCATTTTATCCAGGGCCATTGAGCACTGCATGAAGAAAGAAGGGCTTAAAACCATGTATTTGCATGATTGCTCTGAAAAAAGAAAACCCTAAATTTATTCATTCATTATTGAAGTCTCCTCTACTGACTGAATTCCATGTCCTCTAATTTCTTTGGCTATCATTTGGCTTATCTGGATCCATATATATGTGCTCCTTAAACCTGGATCTTATTTTCAGAAGTGCTTGGTATATATTGGTGGTTCTCAGCATCTCTAAAACCCACAGTTTACTCAGATACAAAAAGAGAAAAAAAAGCCATTATTCCCATCTTTAGACATAGTTATGTAAAATCCTGACGCTAAGTAACTATGTGGCCTTTGAAAGTCAACAAAAAGTAAACTAAGGTCTGCCTGAAAAGAAGACAAAGCATGACAGCTACTACTGAAGTCAGCATACAGAACCCAATCCTTCCTTCTTAAAGAAAATAAACACATGTGCTAACACCCATTGAGCCTCATGCTCACACAAATACTCACAGAGCTTCTCTGTGTTTCATTCCTGGAGTCTTTTGCTCTTAGAGCTCTTTGCTGTATATGGACATTTGTTGCAGATAGATAATCTGGATTACAGTCTCACAGTATCACTAAGGTTGGAAGAGACCTCAAGGATCATCGAGTCCAACCTGTCACCACAGACCTCATGACTAGACCATGGCTCCAAGAGCCACGTCCAGTCTCCTCTTGAACACCTCGAAGGATGGTGACTCCACCACCTCCCTGGGCAGCCCATTCCAATGGCTAACAACTCTCTCAGTGAAGAACTTTCTCCTCACCTCGAGCCTAAACTTCCCCTGGTGCATCTTGAGATAGATGATTAACTGACAGTTGTTAGAATTTATTTAAATACTCTAGTTAAGTCTACTGCATATTTTGTAGTTTTACAGTACCTTAATCTCTGGATTTCTTTCAAGGAGGTCTCACCTTAGTGATAACCTTCAGAGCTTCAGATCTGGTCAAAGTTCTGCTTAAGAGGCTACAGAAATAATCTCAATTAAAAACATCATCCAGAAAACAGAAAAGACATTTCAGTCCCAACCACAAGCACTGCAAAAATATTTCCTTTAATTTCCTTGTTTACTCACATCTGATTTCACACAGATTCCGCTGAGCAGAGCAAGAGGTTGAGTTGGCTGGGCAGTGACCCAAGAAATTTTTAAAAAGGAGAAAAAAAGAAACTTGCTGTATAATTTCTCCTGCTTGAATGTCTCAGTTCTTGGCTGTATTGATGACTCTGCACCAATGTAGATCTTCAGGCAGAAGTAGAATGAAAGTTTGGGTGGAGCTTCTGTTCCTCCTATGAGTGTGAAGAGACCAAAGGAGGAGGTGTAGCAGCAGCCAACAGCTGAACAGTTTTTCTGTCTTGGGTTGTGAACTCCTTTTTAATCTTGTGAAGGAAAAAGCCCTTCAAATTCTCATCTAAAGAGTGGTTCTTTACTGGCAACAACATTAAATGTCAGTTAGTAGCTCCAGCAGGATTATTTTAACTTACCTCTGTCATTGTCAACAGTCTTGGAATAACTATTTTTCTTACCAATATCTAATCTAAATTGCAAAATAGTGTGTTATTTGTTAATACCTAAGATCGGTAAGAATAAATTAAAAGTAACTTGGTTTTACTTTTACTATGTACTGCACCATGCTCATTCAATAGTTGTCTGAGGGTCCTTTTCATCACTGGGGCCAGCCATTTATGTTTAATAGCACTTTCTAGACAAGCTCCTATCTTAACTATCTTGGCATTACAGGATTAGGGATCACTACATGCTCAGCAACGTATTTTTAAGTCCCTGTATACCCTGTGTATCTTTAAGTCTATGTGAGATACTGGGAGAGATAATGACAAACCCCAGAGTAGTCACAAACAGCATGGTAACCTTGGCTGCCAAAATAATGCCAATGACACTGTTATATCTAGTTTCCAGCTGTGTAGTCATCCTGAAATGCTTGACTTCATCAGAAGAAGCTGGGTTTCAGTAAAAGGTAGGTCAATGCAGCTGAACTCAGGAAAGTTTGAATGGTTGTGTTCACAAAGGAAAATGATTTTGAAACAGCATAGCTATCAGGTATTGCTTCTGTCCTTGGTTGAAGGCATGCAAGCACTGGGAGTACTCATGCCCTTTTCGGTAATCCTTTGGATGGTGTGGCAACATTTGTATCTAAAAAGACTGTCTGCTATGTTATTTTTTAAAAGACATTTCACATATCCTAATCAAATGAAGATGTGGCCATTCTTGCAGTGATCCTAGCCTCACATGGAGAGCTAGTCAGCATGATTAGGTGAGTCTAGAAAGTGATTCAATTAGCCAAATGTGTTGATTTGCTTTACAAACTCCATAAACTCTGGACTAGCTGCTCTCTATTGAACACAGAAAATTCCCCCCCTCCTTGATGGAGGAGGGTTTCCCCCAAAACCCCCTTTTCCCTCTTCCTCCTTTTTTTTTCCAAAAAGGATTAAAGAGAGAGAAATGGATATTAAGGGAAATTCTGTTAGTTCGAAGCAGTTTTTAAGGGAAGGAAAAAAAAATTAGTCTCTTATCTCATTAGTCCAAGGTCAGAACTGCCAGGAGCAGAAGATAAGATAGCAGCTGTCCAGACTGACTGCACAGACAGACTGAGCTAAAACTAAAAATCCCTAAAATTACATTGCTACTAATCTACCAATGAAATTTGTTTAGAATTATCTTTGTTTTCCTTTTCTACACCAAAACATTCAGCTAGAGAATTCACTAACTGTCCTTTCTTAAAGGCACAGCCTAAAACTGTCACAAGGACCTTATACTTCATGAGGTTGGCTTGGGTCTGCCTCTCAAGCCTGTTCAAGTCCTTCTGGATGGCAGCATTCCTTCCCTCCAGCATGTCGACTGGACCACACAGCTTGGTGTCATGTGCAGACTTGCTGAGGGTACACTCAGTTCCACTGTTCATATTGCTGACAAAGGTGTTAAACATCACTGGGCCCAGTACCAATCCCTGAGGGATACCACTTGTCACTGGTCTCCATTTGGACATTTTGCTGTTGCCCACAATTCTCTGAGTGCAGCTGTCCAGTCAATTCCTTATTCAGCAAGTGGTCCACCCCACAAGTCCATACTTTTCCAATTGGTGACCAAGATGCCATGTGAGACAGTATCAAATGCTTTACGCAAGTCCAGGTAGAGGACATCAATTGTTCTTCCCTAATCCACCTATGCTGTAACTCCATCACAGAAAGACACCAAGTTCATTGGACATGATTTACTCTTGGTGAAGCCATGTTGGTTACCACCAGTCACCTCCTCTTAATTTTCTAAATGCCTTAGCAAAGCCTTCAGAAGGATCTGCTCCACAATCTAGCCAGTCACAGAGGTGAGATTGACTGGCCTATCATTTCAAGGGTCTTCCTTTTTTCACGTTTTGCCTTTTCCAGTCAGCAGGGACTACAGCAGGTTGCCAAGGCTTTTCAAATACGATGAACAGTGGTTTGGCAACTTCATATGCCAGTTCCCTCAGGACGCATGGGTAGATCTTGTCAGGCCCCATTCATTGCCCCTGAAAGTGTTTCCCAAGAGATTGGATGAGGCACTAGGTGCCATAGTTTAGTTGATTAGATGGTGTTGGGTGATAGGTTGGATTCGATGATCTTGAAGGTCTTTTCCAACCTGGTTAATTCTGTGATTCTGTGATTTGTGTACCTTCAGGTTCTTTAGATTGTCTCAAACATGATCTTCAATTTTACTGGGTGGATCTTCCTTTTCCCACTCCCTACCTTTGTTTTCTGGAGCTTGGGCAGCACATCTAGAGCCCTTGCTGGTGAGCATTGAGGCAAACAGTCATTGAGCACCTCAGCCTTCTCCATATCCCTCGTGACCAGGTCTCCATTTTACTTTCAGATAGGCCCTACATCTTCCCTAACCTTCTTTTTTGTCACCAATGTACCTGAAGAAATTCTTATTTCCTTTATGTCCCTAGCCAATTTTCATTATATCTGTGCTTTTGATTTCCTAACCTGATCCCTGTCTGCTCAGACAACCTCTTTTTAGTCCTTCCATGTGGCCCATGTGGTCCATTCTTGCTTCTATTGCTTCCAGACTCTCCTTTTATCCCAAGTAAGTCCAGAAGCACCTTGTTCATTCACACCAGCCTCCTGGCAATCTTTCCTGCCTTCTTCCTTCTTGGGATGTACTGCTCCTGGTCTTGGAGGAGATGGTCCTTGAATATTGACCATCTTTCTTGGACCCCTCTTTCCTCCAGGGCTTTATCCCATGACACTCTGCCAAGCAGATCCCTGAAGTGGATGAAATCCAGAGCAGTGAGTTTGCTTTGCACCCTCTTTTATGCCTTGAGGATCTTGAACTCTACAATTTCATGGCCACTGCAGCCAAGGGTGCCCTTAAGTTTTGCATTGCTCAACAGCTCCTCATTGGTGAGCACAAGTTCCAGCATAGCACCTTTTCTTGTTGATTCCATTACCACTTGGAGGAGAATATTATCATCAATACACTCCAGGAACCTCTTAGATTGCTGGTGCCCTTCTGTACTGTCCTTCCAAAAAATATCTAGGTGGTTGAACTCTCTCATGAGGATCAGGGCTTGTGAACATGAAGCTGCTCCTATGTGTTTATAGAGGGCCTCATCCACTCAGTCCCATTGATCATGTAGCCTGTAGCAGACCCCCACTATGATGTAACTTTCCATTGCCTTCCCTTTAACCCTCACCCATTAGCTTTCTGTTACCTCTTCATCTATCCACAGGTGGAGCTACATGATCTCCAGTTGGTCTTTGATGCAGAGGCCAGTGCCTCCTTCTCTTCTTCCCTGCCTGACTTTCTTGAAGAGCTTTCACCCATCTATTCCTATGCTCCAGTCAGGAGAGCCAATCCACCATGTTTCAGTAATGCAAATGACATAATAGATCTGCAGTCATGTAGCAAGTAAATTGCATGTCTATTCAGATGGTGGGGACTTTGCAGCATCACATGGAGCCCAGGTGGGTATTTCCCAGTGCACTCCGAGGCCCTGTCTATAGAAAGAAGCTCTTCCTTTTCATCCATACAAGCTGTTATATAATTTTCTTACAGGAAAGCAAGTCTATTCATGAAGGACATTCACAGGAGAACTTGTTCCCTTTTAGACAAAGGCAAGGCCTGGCAGGAGGCGTGATCACTGGTATCAAGTGGGAGCTGCCTGTAGGTTCCTATTACGTTAAGCTGTGCAGTGGATCGATCTATAGAGCACAGCACAGGCTGCACCTACTCAGATAAATGCTGACTCCCCAATATACAATGGTCTCCTGGTCAGGATCACTACCATCTGCTCTTTGGTCCACCACATATGGGTGATGACTTCTCTCACACAACTCACAGCATAGAGGCAGTGGGTCCCCACTGAGGAGCAGTGGGAGTCAGTGAATTGATACAGTGTTCCCTGTACAATTTCAGGGAAAGTTAAAAAGAATCATTAAAACCAAGAAAACTGCTTGATTTGCTTTAAGCCAATCACTTGATCTTTTTCTCTGACACCCAGATTTTCTTCTGAAAGCTGGAAACACCAGAACTAGCAAGTAACACTGAAGTAAGTAGAGAATATGTGGTTAAGGAATACTATTTCTTGTTCTGTTTGTGTTTTGTTTTTTTTTTTAATGTGACCATTAGTTTCAAGGTCCATCATGAGAGGATTTGCTGATTTCCTCCCTGTGTTAAGCTCATTCTGATTCTGTTTGTTCTTCTCAGACCTGCACCTGCCATTTGCTGGCTTGAAACAGCATTCATCCCCCTTTCAGTTGTGCAACCACTCTGATAATGCGGTAACTCCCCCAAACATCAACTGGTGTTTCTGAGCAAAGAAAAACTCAAGAGCTGCTTATCGAGTGGTTTTCTTTTATTGCAGCTGTGAATCTGAGTAGTCTATGAACAGTGCACTGTGCCAGATAAGCTGGAGTGAGGTCAAAAACCACTGCCTACAGCTTAAAAAATGTTTTCAAAGCAGGCAGCAGTGATGGATTCATTGACTTTTTCCTAAGCACAAACTGCTAGCAAGTGTTCCCTCATGTAAAACACACTGAGTTTATTTTAATTTATTTCATTTTATTTTATGTCACTTCATAAACAGCACTACAGTGGAGTCAAAACTGGAAGAAAGCAGACAGGTAAAGAGACATCAGCAAGGCCTTTGACACTGTTCCCCTTAGCAAACCCCGTCAGCCCGTGGCTTGGACAGTAACACTCTGTGCTGGGTTAGGAACTGGCTGGAGGGTCAAGCCCAGAGAGTGGTGGTGAATGGTGCCACATCCAGCTGGCAGTCACTAGTGGTGTCCCCCAAGGATCAGTGCTGGGCCCCATCCTGTTCAATATCTTTACTGATGATCTGGATGAGGGGATTGAGTCAGTCATCAGCAAATTTGCAGATGACACTAAGTTGGGAGAGGATGTTGATCTGTTAGAAGGTAGAAGGGCTCTGCAGAGGGACCTTGACTGGGGCTGGACAGATGGGCAAAGTCCAACATGATGGCATTCAAAAAGTCCAAGTGCCAGGTGCTGCACTTTGGCCCCAACAACCCCATGCAGCGCTACAGGCTGGGGACAGAGTGGCTGGAGAGCAGCCAGGCAGAGAGGGACCTGGGGTTATTTGTTGACAGTAGGCTGAACATGAACCAGCAATGTAGCCAGGTGGCCAAGCAAGCCAATGGCATCCTGGCCTGCATCAGGAGTACTGTGGCCAGCAGGAGCAGGGAAGTGATTGTGCCCCTGTACTCAGCGCTGGTTAGGCCACACCTTGAGTATTGTGTCCAGTTCTGGGCCCCTCAGTTTAAGAAGGACATTGAGACTCATGAACGTGGCCAGAGAAGGGCAATGAGGCTGGGGAGAGGCCTTGAACACAAGCCCTACAAGGTGAGACTGAGGGAGCTGGGATTGTTTAGCCTGGAGAAGAGGAGGCTCAGGGGAGACTTTTTGCTCTCTACAACTACCTGAAGGGAGGTTGTAGCCAGGAGGGGGTTGGTCTCCTCCCAGGCAACCAGCACCAGAACAAGGGGACACAGTCTCAAGCTGCGCCAGGGGAGGTTTAGGCTCGAGGTGAGGAGGAAGTTCTTCACCGAGCGAGTCATTCGTCATTGGAATGGGCTGCCCAGGGAGGTGGTGGAGTCACCATCCCTGGAGGTGTTCAAGAGGGGACTGGACGTGGCACTTGGTGCCATGGTCTAGTAGTCATGAGGTCTTGGATGACAGATTGGACTTGATGATCTTTGAGGTCTTTTCCAACCTTATTGATTCTATGATTCTATGCTTTCTCTTCTGTAAGACCTCCTGTATCTATGGGCTTTTTGCTGTTCTTCAAGTGAGACTTTCTTTAAAAGATCTCATTTCATTCCTGTTAAATGCATCAGTTTCAGTTTTTTCTAGTTTCTAAAAAACAAACAAACAAAACTAAACCAAAGACATAATCTAAGAGTAAAAATGTTTCCAATTACTATCTGAAACTTTTATTAAAAAAAAAAAATCATTAGTAGAGTATTTCTTATTGAAGATAATTCTGCAGTGATATCTCTGGCTAAAGGTTCTAGTTTATTAACTAAGCAAACCCCCTTACATTTCTTTTACTCTCTCTTCAATGAGGGGCTTCTTGGATCTTTTGTCTATAGAGAAAGAACTTCTGTGAGGACATGAGTAACTCGAAAACTCCCTGAATAAATTACCTGGGGTTTTAAAAACATCTGACAGAAATGTGTGTTGGACAAGAAATCTGTCTCAGGCTAGGGACATGAATAATAAACAAGTTAAAGGTGGAGAAGGCTGCTTTTGTTCTAATTTTTCTGCTGGATTTGAATATTTTTGCATTTAAAATTTAATCAAGAATCACAGTAGGACTTTCAAATCATGTTAGAAGAAGTGTGGTGTTCCTTTGTACAGGATCAGACTTGAAGTGGGATGAAGTCAACAAATCCTACATCCGTATTGAGCACTACAATATGGTTTAAGTTTTATGGTTTCATCAGATTTTGCCTAAATTTAGGTGCCTTCATGATCTAGGAATTAGTCTTATAAATTAAAATCTGTAGCTGATATGTTTGAGTTGAATATTTTTCCCTTTTTATACTTAGTGGTGAACGGTGCCACATCCAGCTGGTGGCCAGTCACTAGTAGTGTTCCCCAAAGATCATTGCTGGGCCCTGTGCTCTTTAACATCTTTATTGATGATCTGGATGAGGGCATTGAGTCCATCATCAATCATCATCATCATCATCATCAATCATCAATTTGTGGACGACACCAAGCTGGGGGCAGGAGTTGATCTGCTGGAGGGTAGAGAGGCTCTGCAGAGAGACCTCGACAGGCTGGACAGGTGGGCAGAATCCAACGGCATGAGATTTAACACATCCAAGTGCTGGGTTCTGCACATTGGCCACAACAACTCCATGCAGTGCTACAGGCTGGGGTCAGAGTGGCTGGAGAGCAGCCAGAAAGAGAGAGACCTGGGGGTACTGGTTGATGGTAGGCTGAACATGAGCCTGCAGTGTGCCCAGGCAGCCAAGAGGGCCAATGGCATCCTGGCCTGCATCAGGAACAGTGTGGCCAGCAGGAGCAGGGAGGTCATTCTGCCCCTGTACACTGCACTGGTTAGGCCACACCTCGAGTCCTGTGTCCAGTTCTGGGCCCCTCAGTTTAGGAAGGATGTTGACTTGCTGGAACGAGTCCAGAGAA
This sequence comes from Melanerpes formicivorus, assembly GCF_026170545.1. Lineage (NCBI taxonomy): Eukaryota > Metazoa > Chordata > Aves > Piciformes > Picidae > Melanerpes > Melanerpes formicivorus. The sequence goes on from NW_027142353.1 coordinate 25,808,782, forward strand.
GGGCAACAAAGTTGGTGAGGGGTTTGGAACACAAGCCCTATGAGGAGAGACTGAGGGAGCTGGGATTGTTTAGCCTGGAGAAGAGGAGGCTCAGGGGAGACCTTTTTGCTCTCTACAACTACCTGAAGGGTGGTTGTAGACAGGCAGAGGTTGGTCTCTTCTCTCTAGCAACCAGCACCAGAACAAGAGGACACAGTCTCAGGCTGTGCCAAGGGAGGTTCAGGTTGGATGTTAGGAAGAAGTTCTATACAGAGAGAGTGATTGCCCATGGGAATGGGCTGCCCAGGGAGGTGGTGGAGTCACCATCATTGGAAGTGTTCAGGAGGAGACTTGATGGGGTGCTTGGTGCCATGGTTTAATTGATTAGGTGGGTTGGATTGGTTGATGGGTTGGACACGATGATCTTAAAGGTCTCTTCTAACCTGCTTTATTCTATTCTATTCCAGTCTAGTCTAGTCTATTACATTTCTGTAAAACTCCAGTCTCCCTCTGCTGGATTAAACATCAACTTTATTCCAAAAGCTGTTTAAATCTTATATTTTTAACATCATATTTGAAAGCTATTGAAATCCTTAGATCCTGATCTGTACTCCTCATTCAGAATAATCCATACTCTGGAGAAATGAAAGAACATTCTGGACAGACCAAAGTTTCCGTTTCAGACTTCTTGAATTTTCAAGATTGTTGTCTGGGTTCAGCTCTTTGTGACTGAATTAAACTGGCCTGACTATCAGTTGGTGGGCAGGTTTAGGCAATGGTATTGTGGGACACATCTAGAGTTAATCACAAATGTGTCCTGTCATAGACTCCTGGCTGTCATGTTGTCAAGAACAATCCTACAGGTATCTGTGTAATAGGAACAGTACTTCCAATCTTGTGATGGTTATTAAATGAATGTCTGAGTTGCAGCCAAATACAGATGAGATAATCATCAGAGATATTTTTATGTAATAGCAAAATAAATACTAAGGGAAATGTTAAGCATAAACATGGAATAAAAAGTCGTAGGGCTTTAATTCACCAAGACATTTAAACAATACATTAGTGCAGTCCCTATCAGGAAAGCACTTATGTTCCATTACCACCACACTCCAGAAATTTATTTGCTTTAAGTATCCTCTCTCCAGCAGTGTTTCATGCTGGAGGAAGTGTTGTAGCCCACAGTGTGTATAACTCTGACCAGCTCTGCATGTGTTGGGGTCATGGTCATATTAATATATACAATCTTGTTATTGTGGGCATGCATCATCAGGTGATAAAGTTTAATTGGACTCCTGCAGCTTTTTTTCAAATACTTTTCCCAATAAAATATGCATATTAAAAGCTGCATTGTCACACTGTCAGTGGCACTACATGTTTCTAGAAATTACTTTGCAGAAACAAAAGGCCAGGCATTCACTATGCTAGCTCACACATTGCCAGTTGTAAATGAGATTTGGTTTAGAGACACAGGGAGAAACCAGAAAATTGTAATAAACAGTTGCAGAGTTTGGTGCCCCTTATATATATAAAATGATGGAATTTGCTTATAAACATCACTTAGCATGTTAATACATGATTCACAGTTGGCTGCACTTTGCTGGCAAGCCCAGTGTGGACAACATTAATGCAGGCAGCATTGCTTGATGTAGACCAGATAGAAACTATTGACGTATCTCAGTCTTAAACTTAAACATGGATGTAGCAAAAGTCTACGTTAGAGAACTTGGGAGCACTGCTTAGTTTTAGGTGCCTGGCACAGCACCAATGGAAGCCACATAATTTGTGTCAGGTGCCATGGGGGACTGGTGCACCAAGACCCCAGTTTGTGCTGTGATAAGCAACCAGAGGTAAAGATGTGGCTCAAGAGCAAATGTAACTAAAGAGCCTATGGATTGCTGGCAAAGAGTATGTCCAAACTTCCAGGCAGCAGACATGCATGGCTTGATGACCAAGTGCTAACTGAACACTTATGATCCTTTTCCTTGGAGCAGTGCTAGGTGGAGAAGTAATTTATTATCTCCATCCTTTCCTGTCAACCCTCTCTGCAACTGCCAAATTATAGTAAGAAATGAATGCTTTCTAAGATATGTATTCAAAAAAACCCAAACCAACCAAACAACACAAAAAATCACAACAAACAAAAAGCAACCCCACCAGAATTTCTTGGTTCCTTTGCATCACCAGATGAAGCTGGATCCATGATTCCAGTTCTCCTAGAGAAAGTTGCCACGTATTGTATTTATAGATCCAATACAAGTTTTGTGTCATAGTAACATCAGGGGTTCAGCTAGCGACTGTCTTGTTGAAGTGATTTGAAAATGTTACCATTCAAGCCAAACATCTACTTTGTAGCACAGTTTCATGTCAACCCCTCTACTTGGATTAAGCAAAATTATTCATCAAGCTCTTCACTTTATTGAGCCTTCTTTGCCTTCTTTATGGGTGTAGGCAAACCTTAGAAGGAAACTTTGTGAACAGACATAATTTTATATCTGCCCTCTTTCAACTGGCATTTATGAGGCCTCAGTTTGACCATTTATTGAGTGTTTGTACCACAGCAGCAGAACAAAACCAAACCAAAACAACCCCCACCCCCCCCAAAAAAAAAAAAAAACCAACAAAAAAACAAGCCTGCAAGCCAGGGAAAATATGTGTGCTCCTAAACTCCTGTATACACCTCTGTATTTTCTATATCCCTCTACAGAGGATGTGATTGAGACAAAATATATTCACTGCTTTGGATGCACTACTGCATATGAATCCCCTGGGGCTACTGGCAACTGCAGCTTTTCCATGAGTCTGTGTGAAACTAGGCAGCTAGGTCAGAGCAAAACACAATCAGATTTGTGCAATTACTTTTAGTTATTTCCTGAGAAGAAACACACATTACAGTTGAAGACTGGAGACTGAAAATTTAATTCTTTGCTTTACTGGTGTTACAGCAGAATGCTCAAGTGCTACGCAGTGCTACTTCAGGCATTAAAACATCTTGACCTTTCATCTGGAACAATTAAATGGAGTTGTGGTTAAGTGGCACATCTGCTATTCAAGCTGGGATTTTGTTGCATGAAGACTGCCTTTCCCAGTTCAGAAGACATTTGCTTATCCAACCAAATTATAACTCCAGTTGCCTTTTTACAAACATCTGTTTGGAGACAGGAAAAATCTCTCTGGATGTGAGGCTTCAGAAAGTAGCTCCATAAATTTTCATGAAGTCTTGAACTTGTTATCATTAGCCAAATTCCTCTCTGAAGTTCTGCAAGCCTGACAACATTATTTCTTCAGTCTAATGCTGCTTGGTTCTGGGAAATTCTTATATGACTGTTTCATAACTTAAACAAATGTTACAAATAAGCAAAATTCCCACATATATGTGTGGTGGGTTGAAATTTCACCCCCAGCATTAACTTTGCCGGACCAACTCAGTTGGAAGGAAATGAAGCTGTATTTATAAGCAAAAACTACACTTTACAATAGAACGCAATGAATATGTAAAAAATATACAGTATTTACAACATTATCATAGAATCATAGAATCAATAAGGTTGGAAAAGACCTCAAAGATCATCAAGTCCAACTTGTCACAATTAAAATTAGCAAACAACACAGAAACTCCCCTGGTCAGAAACCAGGGAAGATGTTCGACTGCCCCCTCCTCCCCCTGTCCCACAAGAGAGAAAGGAGCAGAGAGAAAGCAATGGGTTCGTCTTAATTAAACAACATGGCCAAGCCAAGGTCAGCTGACAGGCAGGTTAATCTCTCCCGAGCCAAGCAAGCAGAGAGAGACATCAGAAAAGAGAAAGAATTGTTTTGGTACAGCCCATTTTATGGCAGATATTCCTCCAATGAATTTGTTTAGAATAATCTTTAATTTTCCTTTTTACATCCAATAGTGATTTATTTGTTTTTTTGTACTTTTCTGCTCAAAATCTGTAACTAAATTTTAAAGGCATAGCTTAAAACCACCACAATATGCTATCATTTTTTTTCAGTATAGACATGAGTCACAATTATTACGTAGCAGAAAGGATATTAATAGTGAAGCACCTGAGCAATAAGAAACTCCTACTAATAAAGGCTTACATGAATGTCTCTCTTGGAGGTGGCTGTCTTTATGCATGGTTGTAAAAAGACCTTACTTAGTTAAACACAGTGCTGTGAGGGAACACAAGGCTGTAAAAATTGTTAGTAAATTTTCTTGTGAATATATAAAAAAATATTACCAACAACGTTTTATTAGGAACATTCATTAACAGCATAAAATGTGATACTCTTCAGCAGTAAAGAAGTCTATGTGTTTCACTTGCTGTGAGTTCTGATACAGGAAGCCAGATTTAATTTACAATGGTGGCTCCTTAATGGTAGACGCTTTTAAGATATTTTATGTATTTATTCTGAAAAGGGTGTTCCCATTTTCAATCACGAAGATGTTTTGAGTAGCTGGAAATTCCCCCATCTTAAATTGAAACAGATTGAAATCTGCATCTCTTCTCAGCCCTGTAACAAAAGAGCATTTTAACAGCTGGACAAGTGCTAGGATGAAGTTACCTGTTAGCAGTAGCTGGTGTCCAGGTGCCTCTTACCAAGCTGGCCTGTTGTGATGTTAGTGGAACTGACATGGATGGGAATGTTAAAGTGGGAAATTTGCCTTCTCCCTTTGCAAATATTCTTTTAGATTTTTTTATCTTTGTGATAAAAATCTACTCCTAGTTTAGTGGACATAGTTCATCCTTTGATTTGGGCACTCTTCTGGGGACTATTCCATTCACATCAATGGAATTGCACTGGTATATAAGTAGAAGGAGAGGAGTTGATCAAGGATTCATAAAGTCTGTTGATGTTGTCAAGCATTTTTCTTCCTATAGGCAAATAAATCAGTTAACCAGCTTCCTCCCGGCAGCAGGCAGAAAAACAAATAGCAGCGTTCACATTTTCTGAGGAATCAATGATCCATGCTTCAGTGTTATACGGGAGACCGAGGACTATGCTATTCCCTGTCACAACTTTAAAAGGGAAGAAGCACCCATGCTTTAAGGGATTACTTTTGGGCTTAAAATGTCTGTTACATTTTCCCCAAAATACAATAGCAACAAACCTGAAGTGTTGAAAGTTGTGTTTATACCACCTATGGGTACATTTCTTTTGTTCTTGTGTAACTCTTGTATAGTGGAAAGATGATTAGAAAAACCTTTTTTGAATAGACAATTTGCTTTAGTCAGGTCTGGTAAATGGTCTTCTCACATCAGGGTGTTACGGATGTCAGACACCTATCAGGAACTAGTATGATTGAGTATCACATAGTTAAAGTATCTATTAAATGACAGACATATTGGGCAGGACTTTCTCTGTACTTTAGCAGCAACTGGTTGCTTTGCCAGATGTAAGGTCTCCTTTTGTGTATTTAAACCTGCATGTGATGGTACCAGCAGTCTTAGATGCAGCTGAATTGCCTCGGTGAATGTTTACCTTTATACCTTCATGACTGGGGCAGCTAAAGTGACTAGACTCCTAGTACAGGCACCTTTTCAAATTCCTGGAGTTAGGCAAATCAGATCCCGATTCTACTGTGCTTACCAATTAAATGGGTTCCAAACTGTAGCTTTTAAGCATCTTTACCTACAACCAAATGTTGAACAGAAGGCCTAAAAAATCCTCTGCATAAATAGCCTTGTTTCTAAACTGTGTACCTAATCCTGCTTCCCTAAAAATGTACTTTCCCCACTCTCCTTAACAACATGTTTCATAGAGGACAATTCTCTTGTCCAGAGATTGTAAAGGAAGCACATAAGGTTCTGGTTCTCTGTAAAGCTTGTGTCATACTTTCTGTTCCTGTAGCTCCAGTCTTGTTCCCTGGGATGCTGAGGTACACTACTGCACATGTCAATCATCTGCAAGACAGAAGGACAGGATCTTGCTGTCAGTTTTTGCCCAACGAGAAGAGTGTATGTCAAAACAGGTAGGAAGTGAAGGAGCTATAGGAATGAAAAATGACTGGGTAGGTGTTTTGTGATTTGACCTAAAGTGTATGAATGACAAAAAATGTGACAGCATGGTTTCTGTGTTATTAGAAATTTCTTACCTTTTAACAACTTTAATTCTTTACTCTTTTAACTGTCTTGAAAAAAAAGTCTCTTGGGAAGTCACTATTGAACATTAAATCTCAGTTAAAATCTTTTATGTGTGCCTCCAGCACAAAATTAAGAAAATTAAGAAATTATTCTTTTATAATTTTGGATATGTGTCTTTTCTTACATTGCTTATGTCTGATCTAAAACTCTTCTGGTGAATTTGTTGGGAGTTCACAAACTCTATCCTGTTTACATCTTTCCAAATGGCAGAAAGTTCAGCAAAATATTAATAATCCAAATTATGTGATTTTTCTTTTTCAACAAGAATGATGTCAGACATAAGGAATACTAATGAAATTAAAGAACAGAAGACTGCAAAATTAACAGCAAATATCTTACAAAGAAATGTCCTCATAACAACTATGGCTGAATTTGAAGGATTGGGTAATTATGCCTGTTAATATAATAAGTTTTGTTTTGCATACTGAGAAAAATTCCTCCTGTCACTGTAAGTGACACTTGTAATACAGGATGAACACACTTGATATTTGCATGCTTAAAAGATAGCTATTTTTCAGTTAATATATGTCGTTCCTCAGTGTCATTAATGTATTAACATACTTTTGTACTGTAAAGACTACTTCTAATTCTGCCCAATATAAGAGGAGTATCTTATTTTTGTTTGCTTTAATGAAGATGTTTCTTCTATAGAACATCCAAGAGACAGAGACCTGCATAAAAGAGATATGTGAATTATTTAAAGATAATATAAGAGATTAGGGAATTTTAATGTCAAAGGAACATTCTTGATGCTTTGTCTGCATTCATCAGACTTGTTTTTGCATGCATTGAATATGGAAGCTGTCAAAAGTGTTGAAAGTCTGACAGATTTTTTTGAGCTAAGTGTTTTATTTTTTGACACAACAGTTTGGTTTCTGAGCCCTGCATCCTTGCTTCACTGAGCAAGGGATGCTGTTGTGTTTGGCTTAGTTCATTTTGAAATCTCCAGTGGTCATAACCCATAAACCAGAGTGACACAGGGCCATCAATCAACATGCAATGACTCTTGTCTAAGCTTTGAATTCTTGAGGCTATCGTTGCACATGATATTCAGAATGCAACTTGTGGAATATCAATCATTTTCATAATGTGGTAGTGGAGCTCTGAGACTGGAGTTCCTGCCCACATCTCCACATTCTGAACATTTAACTGCTGACCTACCTGACAGCACTTTTTCTTCAGGTGTGGTGTTTTCACATGCAAGAATGCCTTTATTTTCAAGTTGTACTTTAGTAATACGGCATTCAGCCAATGAGCCATGACCATTTCTGGGTTTTGGTGGCTGAATGACCATACTCTAAAGGCGATTTTCTTCTAGCTCAGCATTAATTTTATTCTTTCTACCACTGTAATAATAGCTAATACTTACAAGGTGAGTACCAGCTTTTATGCTAAATTTAAAATTTGACAAATTAAAATATTTGTATCCTCTGCTTGCTATTTAGATATATCAATGTTTATTTCCATGTTTTATGCAAGACTATTTTGCACCCTTCCTGTATAGCTACAGAGATTTTCTATGTTCATTGAAGGAAAACAGACTCTCTTAGCTCAAATAAACCATTAACCCCCCCAACTTAAACAGTGAAGGTAGTACTGTTCTACTCCAAATGCTGGACCTAGAGTGTGTCAAAGTGCTGCACTGTTACTTTCACTGAGCACTCAGTTTAGAGATTTCTTCAAATACATATTTTATAAGATACCCAATTCCAAAAACCCGTTCAGAAATACCAAAAGCAGTTAAAAACTGCTGAGCTCCTTGTTTTATCATGAAATATAATTGAAATAGGATTCAGTAGAGAAATTAATTATGTGGCTTATTTGAAACACTCTGAAATCTCAATACATTTTTATTTCACTGATTCTGGAAACTTCAGCATATGGTTGAAGTCAAGCATTTGTGTAAGTGCTTTGCTGTTTTGGGAACAAAAGTCTTAGGATAAAACTGATTTTTTTCTCTGAAGAAGCTATTGGGTTTTTTCCTTACATGCACAGCCCAACTATGAGTTCTAATTAATCTTTTGTTGTAAGTAGTAGCCTGCTGAACACGACCAATAATCACGTCTGTTAAAAAATATTCTTACTTTTAAACCACAAAAACATAGCTCTACATAACTGCAGCTACTCCTTTAGACTGATTGTCATTGCTTCAATGATTTTTCCTACTGTGTGCTATGCTGGTCTGGCTCTGCTGTAAACTTTGTTACAGATTGGAAAATTCTGGGACTACTTTCCAGGGATTTCAGTGAATCACTAAGGGTGGCAAGGCTTTTGAAGGTGGCATCTTCTGCTGATTCCACGGAGTTTTGTGGCTGGTGGCGAAGCTGTGGAGTGGCTGTAAACCACTCAGGTATTCCTAGGTGTAGGGATGGACTAATCTGGGGCCATCATACTATAAAAGTTATGTGGATTTAGTTGTCTAAGTATAGGAGTCTAATCACTTTGGACACCCCACTCTGGCCTCCAGTTGCCTCCTCAGAAGGGCAGAAGTCTCCTTTGGGTCATATCTGTCAGCCATCAGGAGACATCTCAGAAATATGCTAAATTGGCATACAACTCCCATGAAGGACTCTGTGTAACTTAAACATCCCCTAGCGTGCGAAGACAGTGGTTACATCCCAAGGCATGTAGCCAATAGCTCTGACAACTATGTGTGATAGTTATACATATAAAATATCTTTAAACCCTTCCATCATTTTTCAGAGCTGCAGGGAACCAAACTCAAAACTTATCACCCAAAGCTGCTTTCCCAGAACAGCATATACAAGTGCTGATAATTGGTTTAATTTTTCATTTACCAGCCATGGGTAAATCTAATGCAGAAATTAAGTTTAGGAAACACTCATACAAAGACCCCTCCATACTCATCAGAGGCATGAACACTTTGAGATACAACCAGTACAGAAGTGGGGCATAGATTGAGATTTTTTTTTTCTATGCTAATCCTCCCTCAAAATTCAAAGCAAATGATCTCATCTGCTTAAATGACTGGTATTGGTAGGGCTTCCACCAGCACTTTTATAGTGACAAATAGTTTAATTAGTTGCTATATAGCATGGTTGAGTACTATATATTATTTGTTTCCTTTTTCAGCACATAAAGGCAGCCTTATGGAGATTGCCAATGTATCTCTAGCATTTGCTATATGTCAGCAAACAGATAGGGCTGTCCTTGGAAGAAGCTTTCTTGCTACATCAAACCAAAGGGCTGTAGCTCTCGCTTGACACCATCTCAGTGACCTGGGCACTCATTGGCTCCCTTTTCCTGTCCCTAGTGTCTCTGAGAAGCAAACTCTGATGTGGGCTGCTGAAAGGACAAGATTCTGCAATATATCACAGTGGATATGCGATGTTAAATCTTTAAGCAGGTACTAACCAGGAGTTGTGTTCAAAATGCTTTAGGACATCAGTGACGGAACCACTCATCTTTAAAGACATAATAAACACATTTGATTCCCACTTGTGAGAGACTCCCAGTAATAATCCTGTCTATTTGTGTCAGGTATAAAAATACATGTGTCAGGTATAAAAATACATGTGTCAGGTATAAAAATACATTGCTCTCTACAATTGTCTGAAGGGAGGTTGTAGACAGGTGGGGGCTGGTTTCTTCTTCCAGGCAACCTGTGACAGAACAAGAGGATACAGTCTCAAGCTGCACCAGGGGAGGTTTAGGCTGGATGTTAGGAAGAAATTCTTCACAGAAGGAGTGATTTGCCATTGGAATGTGATGCCCAGGGAGGTGGTGGAGTCACCATCACTGGAAGTGTTTAAGAAGAGATAGGATGAGGCACTTGGTGCCATGGTTTAGTTGATTAGATGGTGTCGGGTGATAGGTTGGACATGATGATCTAGAAGGTCTTTCTGGTTAATTTCTCTTCTCTTCTCTTCTCTTCTCTTCTCTTCTCTTCTCTTCTCTTCTCTTCTCTTCTCTTCTCTTCTCTTCTCTTCTCTTCTCTTCTCTTCTCTTCTCTTCTCTTCTCTTCTCTTCTCTTCTCCTCTCTTCTCCTCTCTTCTCCTCTCCTCTCCTCTCCTCTCCTCTCCTCTCCTCTCTTCTCCTCTCCTCTCCTCTCCTCTCCTCTCCTCTCCTCTCCTCTCCTCTCCTCTCCTCTCCTCTCCTCTCCTCTCCTCTCCTCTCCTCTCCTCTCCTCTCCTCTCCTCTCCTCTCCTCTCCTCTCCTCTCCTCTCCTCTCCTCTCCTCTCCTCTCCTCTCCTCTCCTCTCCTCTCCTCTCCTCTCCTCTCCTCTCCTCTCCTCTCCTCTCCTCTCCTCTCCTCTCCTCTCCTCTCCTCTCCTCTCCTCTCCTCTCCTCTCCTCTCCTCTCCTCTCCTCTCCTCCTCTCCTCTCCTCTCCTCTCCTCTCCTCTCCTCTCCTCTCCTCTCCTCTCCTCTCCTCTCCTCTCCTCTCCTCTCCTCTCCTCTCCTCTCCTCTCCTCTCCTCTCCTCTCCTCTCCTCTCCTCTCCTCTCCTCTCCTCTCCTCTCCTCTCCTCTCCTCTCCTCTCCTCTCCTCTCCTCTCCTCTCCTCTCCTCTCCTCTCCTCTCCTCTCCTCTCCTCTCCTCTCCTCTCCTCTCCTCTCCTCTCCTCTCCTCTTCTCTTCTCTTCTCCTCTTCTCTCCTCTTCTCTCCTCTTCTCTCCTCTTCTCTTCTCTTCTCTTCGCTGCGCTTCGCTTCGCGCTTCGCTTCGCTTCAGTTTAGAAGGGAGAGTGTAACTGTACACTGTAATTTTCCTCATGTTAAAAAGTCAGTTGCAGTTGTGTTGCAAATTGAAATAACTAATCCCACAAACAAATTAAAATCACTACTGCTAAGAGGCACTGTCAGAGAGATTTATTGGGATCAAAATATAGGCATATACATGATTGTGTACATGTATATGTGTATGTTGTGTATGACTGAAGGATGCCTCAGGACTGTTCAGGTGTTTCAGTTCAGATCAAGATCAAGCACAGAATCATGTACATCACATGTAAAATACAAAATATAATTATATAATATTATTAATTATAAAATAATTTTATCCTCTAAGCTCAATTTATTTCTTGCTGATTTCTCAGATGGACTCTGTTTTCTGTTCTTAGGAAAATGGCACCATGCTTCAGCAGCTAAAGGATTTGAAGCTGTGCAGTTTGCTTGGGGAAAAAGCCATAAGTCCTCTGAGTAGTGTTCCGTGAGCACTTAGTGATCTTCCAATTAGTAGGCCACTGTTCTCACTGTATGTTCACTTATTCTCATGGTAAAACCCAATTTCGTATTACCTCCCTTGTCAGTTGGCCACTCATCCAGCTCTCATTTTGTCACTTGACAGTGGTAGTAAACCACAGGAGCAATCACATACTCCAAGGCTGAAATTTATTTTCTGATATAGAAGACTGGCTAGTCTCCAAAGCTTGTCTGTCTCTATCTGCTTTCCCACCAGATTCTTCTCACACTTGCACTCCTGCTCCACTCTTAGAAGATCAATAAAGACACCTTCATAGCCATAGAGCTGTTTTTCTTGTCTTTTTCACCAAAATAATTTTTTTGTGTTTACAGATGTACTGCTTGCCTCCTTAACAAGCTCTTAAATCACTGATGTAAAATACTGGGAGAATTGTGATTATGAAATTAAACTTTCCAATCCCAGGAATGGCATTGCTGTATCAGGACCCATTGGATCTGGTACAAAATAGCAAATGCTGTTGGATCACAGTATCACAGTATCACTAAGGTTGGAAGAGACCTCGAGGATCAAGTCCAACCTGTCACCACAGACCTCATGACTAGACCATGGCTCCAAGTGCCACATCCAATCCCCTCTTGAACACCTCCAGGGATGGTGACTCCACCACCTCCCCAGGCAGCCCATTCCAATGACAAATGACTCTCTCAGTGAAGAACTTTCTCCTCACCTTGAGCCTAAACTTCCCCTGGCGCAGCTTGAGACTGTGTCCCCTTGTTCTGGCGCTGGTTGCTTGAGAGAAGAGACCAACCCCTTCCTGGCTACAGCCACCTTTCAGGTAGTTGTAGAGAGCAATGAGGTCACCCCTGAGCCTTCTCTTCTCCAGGCTAAACAATCCCAGCTCCCTCAGCCTCTCCTCATAGGGCTTGTGCTCAAGGCCTCTCCCCAGCCTTGTTGCCCTTCTCTGGACACGTTCAAGTGTTTCGATGTCCTTCTTAAACTGAGGGGCCCAGAACTGGACACAGGACTCAAGGTGTGGCCTAACCAATGCAGGAGAGGGGCACAATGACTTCCCTGCTCCTGCTGGCCACACTATTCCTAATGCAGGCCAGGATGCCATTGGCCTTCTTGGCCAGGATGGCTCCTGTTATGTGGTTGTAAATATGTGTTTGCGTGCCTGCTCACAGATAGGACAGATATTAGATGCTCCTTATCTCTCTCACTTTGTCCAGTTTCCCATGACAGCTGTAGCTTACTCATCAGGTCCTGAATCAACCAACCTAGTTTTAAAAGTTTTTCTTTCCTTTCAAGGCAATACTTTCCCTTTGAAGCACAAAGCTTCTCCTAAAAGCATGCTCTGATGCTTGCTCTCTGTTGAACTAGGGGTTTTGAGGGATCACTGGCATTTAAGAAAATCCCATTCTGATGGGGTTTAGGCAAATGTGCTGGCAAAAATGTGATACCAGGGATTTAAGTGAAGTTTAGTACTCTGAAGGAGCTGACTGGCTTTTCTGAGAATCCCCAACTACTTGCAGAGGATATCACAGTGCACATGGGTGCTCCAAACCTTTATGTAGATGTAGCAGTAAGCTGCACGACAAAATCACCACAGTTGGATACTAATGATATGTATCATATTGTCTAGAGAACAGTATGAAAGACCTAGCGATAAATTTGTGGTGGTGCTGAGCGCACTCACAACTGATGCAGAAGCAGATTAAAAATGTGCTTTGAATATACATAGCATGATAAAAGGAAGTTCTGCAAAACAAGAATATAGCACTATAGCTCTTTGATGAAGTTATTGCTCATGAATTCACATAATACTTTGGGAACATAGTTTTGTACTTTTGATATCACTAATAAATGTAGCAGCAAAGTCAACAGTTTAAGTACAAGTTGCTCTAAAAAGATATTTCTTTGAAAGAACCACCCTCAACATAATAATTTCTCTAGAGATCGTTTTATTTTTCCTTTTGAGAATAATTCCCTCTTCATCTTCTTTATACTTTGCATAAAGTGATAAGGCAAACGTCTTTTCTATCTGCGAGAGACTCCACATGTAGATCAAGACTGCTAAACACAGCGTAAATCCTAGCTGTAGACACTCTCTGCATCTTAGTTTCTCAAGTGTGAAGCTAAAGTTTGTGGAAAGGTTGTAAAATTAGCAGCATTATTGTTTGTGATGCTTAGACACACACAGAGAGAAAGATTTTTAGCACATTAGACAGTCCAGGAAGATTTTGAGGTTATAAGCATCAGTTTGAGGTTATGAGCATCAGTTCTATAAAGTCTATAAATAACTTTAAAAAATAATATATGAATTTCTGAACTGCTGAATATTAAATTGCTAATGGCTTTAAATGATCAGTATTCTAATTCAGGAAGTGGAGTGCTTTTACAATATATCTTTTCTTCGTATAAGACTAAATTTTTGCTTCTTTCCCGCCTCCCCCCCCCGTGCGTGATTCTGAGTCTAGAATGTGTCTGTGTGATTCCTTGGCAAATAAGAGACAGATATGTTTATAAGCATGTTCTTTTTCTTTTTAAGCCCCAACCTCATGGCTTGCACTACAGGACTTTGAGAAAATGCAATTAGGGTTTCTGCCACCATCAGGGAAGCCATTTAGATGCTTAAAGATGAACATTTGTGTAAGTGCTTTGCTGATTGAGCTTTTATTGCACTGAAGAGTATACATGAAAAAACAAAAAATCCCTTGTCTCCTTTTTGATTAAATTTAATAATAATAATAAAAAAATCTAAAGAAACTGTGCACTGTACGGAGCAGCTTGACCTTTAGAAAACATTTTGTATGGCATTTTAATGAAATGCAAAGGGTACTTCTAAAACCTGTGGCATTCATCACGGTTGCCTCATCCATCAAAACACCGCAGTTAGTTACGAAGCGGAACAAAGAGAAGCTAAGCAGGTTTTGGGGAGAGGCTCGGTGCCGCAGCCGGCCCCAGCAGATGGCAGTGTTTTGAATACTTTGAGCCAGGGCCAGGCAGGAGAGCCAGGCCCGCAGGCACCGCCCGCCGCTCCCCGCCGGGGTACCCCCGGGACGCTCTCGCCGCGGCCCTGTGTATCTGCCCGTGGATCTGCGGCACGGTCGGTAATCGGCACCAGGGGGCTTCACCCCGGCGGGAGACGACCTTTGTATTCTCCTAAGTTAGAAATTAGTGTTGACTTTTCGAGAGGGGTTTAGACAAGCTCGAGAAGTGAGCCTCTATGAACCGCATAAGGTTCAAGGCCCAGTGCAAGGTCCTGCACCTGCACGGGGCAATCCTCTGTGTTAATACAGAATCAAAAGCAGCGTGGCCAGCGGGTGGGAGAAGGCGATTCCTCCCTTCTCTACCCTGCTCCGATGAGACCCCCCCCACCTGGCGTACTGCCTCCAGCTCTGGAGTCCTTAGGAAAAGACAGACTTGAAGGTGGTGGAGAACATACACAGAAGGGCTGCAAAAATGCTCAGAGAGCTGGAACGCTGCTACAAAGATGGGCTGAGAGAATTGGGGTTGTTCAGCCTGGAGAAGAGAGGGCTCTGGGGAGATCTTACTGTGGCTTTTAAGTGCAAAAAGGGGGCCTACAGGAAAGATGGGGTCAGTCTTTTATCAGGGCCTGTTGTGACAGAAGGGGCAATAGCTTTAAACTAAAGGAGGGTAGATTTAGGCTACATATAAGGAAGAAATTTTTTACAGTCAGGGTGGTGAAACGCTGGCACTGGTTGCCCAGATTGGTGATAGATGCCCCACCCCTAGAAACACTCAAGGTCAGGTTGGACAGGGCTCTGAGCAACTTGATACAGTTGAAGAGGTCCCTGCTCACTGATGGAGGGTTGGACTATATGACCTTTAAAAGTTCCTTCCAACCTTCTATAATTTTTCAACTTTCTATGATTTTCACTGTATTTTGTTAATCAAGAGTTGTTGATAGCAAGTAAAAATAATGGGTACCCCACTGCTGTAATTGTAATTTTCTCTCTACTTCTTCTACCTGTTGCTTCATAATAACTTCCTCCCCCTTCACTTTATAATAGATCTTCTCCTCCTCATTACGGTTTTCAGCAAATTTATTGTTCATTTACAAAGTCAAAGAAAAATCTGCTGCTTGTGTTGGCCATGAGAAATATCCTTTCTTGATACCTTGTGAGGTGCTTTGGAGAGACTGTCTCTGCTGCAGGGTGAATTTACCCCACACATGTATGTGTCTGTGTATTTGCTTCCACAGAGGGAAGTGAGGATCTCAATGCCTAATCCTCAAAAGAACTGAGAGACTGTTAACAATCACTTTCAGGTACCCTATTGCCCAGTACAATCCTCTGTCCCAATTTAAAAGCTCAGGCTTCCTTGAATGGGAGGAGTTTGGTGTCAAACTGGTGTTCACGTTTGGGGTACACAAAGCTTTTCAGCTTTCATTTCTTATTTGTGTTTGTGAATTCTTTTCTGAAGTTTGGTGCTTAAATCACACCACTCTTTCCTAGTGAAAAAAAACAGGGATTTTTTACATTTTTTGTATTTCTTTAATCTGGGAACATTTTTCAGCTGCTGGCTTTGGACATTAATCTGGCATTACTGTGATTTCTGGGAGGGGAAATGTGGGTGCCCTGCCTACATCTGAGCTGGGGAATAGATCTGTTATGAATCATTGAAGGGAGTCCATGGCTTTCTTCCTAGGACTCTCGGATCTGGGGGGAAATCCCAGAGCCTTGTACTTTATTCCCATCTTGTAATTTATGCTTCTTATCAGGCAGAGGGGAAATCTGAAAATAGATCCTTTCCCTCTTGTGCCACTGGCTATAGCAAACCACAAAATTTCTGGATCCTTGTGCTGGAAGAACCCGCAACTCTTCTGCAAATTGCCACAATCATCTGGGATGAGCCCTTTTTATAGGGTAGGATCATTAGTTTGAGAACAGCATGAGGAGTTCCTATTTTTGGTCCTTTTGTTTGGACCTAGTCCTGAGATCCTGACATGAGAAACAAGTTCTGTTTAAAACTTTTTGTTTTGGTTTGTTTTTTTTTCTGAGGTACTTAATGGTCTGTGGACTAGAAACTGGATCTGGTTGGCTGGTGTAGTCACTAGCCTATTGCACAGATTATCCCTCTAGCACTTGGGCCAACATATATAAAGATAAATTATATGAAGTAGAACAGATGTGCTGGGAGGACCACAGCCCTACAGTCTTGTTGAAATTTCCATTGCATGGTTGGAGAGGCAGGAAAAAATCTGCCCAGATAACCATGGAACTGGATTTCGTGCTTCTAGGGAGTATAGACTGTTTTTTTTTTTGAGGTTGGGGCCACCTTCACAGGCTAGTCTGATGTCTCTTTCCAGGAGAGAGTAAAGCTGCTGGCAGCAGAGTAAACTTCACCACTACCTTTCTCATTGGATTCTCTGTTGAGCAGTTCAGCATGCAGGTTTTTGTAGTTCTCACTTCCAGTGTTCTGTGAGATCCAGGCCTCTTTCTGTTTGCAGGCGCCAGCCTTCATCATATCCTTTTCCCTCCTTCTCACCACTATGTTTCTCTTTTTGGGTGGAAGACACAGAAAGATCCTCTGTCTTCAGAAATCCTGGTTCCCCCTACCCCTCCATTTTTTTCCCTTCTTTGCCTCTTCTAAAAAACTTCAAGGGCAACTTGCAGCAATGTGTTGTGCAAGGAGGCAGGCTCTGGAAGGAAACAGCCTTTCTTCTTGTGATAAGCTTGGGTGCTAAGGAAACCAAAATAGAATGAAATAATTCTTCTCTTACAGAAACCTGAAGGAAAAATATTCTTTGAAAGACTCATCCTGTGATGATGAGATTCTTGGGATCACATCCATGACAGGAGAAACCTAGTAGCCATGTCTGTTATTTCATTGCTGCAGCTCTACTTAGTTACTTGTAAGGCATGCTCCATCTTGATGGTGTTGGCCAGACGTGGGATTAGCAGAGGAAAATGGTAATTTAGGCCTTTTTTTTTTCCTTAAAGCTTTCTAAAGGCTCGAGGAAAGTGGGCTTTAACTGAGCAGTCTTAGCTCCCTTAATATTTCTATTTTTAAAACTTTCAGTGGCAATTTGAGTTGGTGTTTTCCAAATGCATAAAACAGCTGGCTTAGTGTTCTATTTCAAAACCCCCAGACTAAGGCCAGCCACAGACCAGGGAACACTGGATTTTCCCCTACATCTTTCCTCAGGCAAACAATTCCTTAAACACAAAATTTCAGACAAGTAAACATGAGTATTGCTCATTGCCATTTCCTGCTGTGGTAAGTAGTTTAAGGTCATCTTTTCTGTATTTACAATGCATGGCTTAAAATACAAACACCCTTTGTTTGTGCTTTGTTACTGTCTGCACCACTGAATGCTTTTACAGATACACACTGCAATAAAGGATGGCTTTGAAATTCAATATAAAAAGGCAGCCAGTGCCACTAGGGAATAGAGTACTCTACCAGTCACATAGCCTCTATTGACCAGGTTCACAATGTAATGCTCTTTTTAAAAGATATTTAATGCAAAGCTGGAATTTATGCACTGTAAAGAGACAAGACAAAAGCCACCTACCAGTCTCTAGCCTGTGGTAGAAGCTTTGGTCAGCAAATTATGTAGTTGTCTAAATCTGGGAGGTCCACTGCAATTTTGCGTGAAAGTGTAAACAGAGACCTTGCTGGACATCCTGTTCTTTTCTTTCCATACAGGAATATCATGACATTTTAAAATCTATGGACACTTTGTTTTCTTCCACTACTTAACTGAACAGTGGGATACATTTTGAACTGCTCCTTGATGGTGGTTCCCAGATCTGAACTATACTTGACCTATGCAGAGGTCTTGCTTTCGTCATTCCTCTTCCTTCCCCTTTAAAAATTTGATCTCCCAGGCAAACAGGTGAAGCTAGAAAGGGTTTTTCTTCAAAGCAGGTTTTAATTCTTGTGTCTGTGATTGCTAGTTGCAAAACATAATAAATGTGATTGCCTCTGGGCTTGAAAATAAGCCTTAGATATCCATCCTGGAACAAGCAATTTCAGAGCCACTAGCCTTCAATTATAATGCTGTTAGCAGGTGTGAATTATTTAGTTAAGGTCAGAAACCAATCTCCTTTAGAACAAGCAGGGTTCAGATGCAGCTTGACCATTTAAAATGTGTTAATTGCTTGGCAGAGTAAATTATCTCTTTATAGATTGGATTAAATTTTGTTTAAACTATTAATCCTTTATTTAAAATAGTTTTATGAAGTACTGGGACATACATTTCTGCCCCAAGCAGACGCAGTGTAAGGTAGCTTGGATATATAAGTGATATGTGTGGATGAGCTGGGTTTGTTTACTATTTTGGCAAGACAGTGTATGTGGATGAGAGAGTAGCATCTGTGCATGGTCCTGACAAGGGTATACAGTGTTGAGGTACCAGATTGGAAGGGTGGGAAAACCCTCTTCAGTTTTCAAACTACCTGACTTTCAGGAAAGTAGGATGTTGTACATCACTGTGTGCATTACAAAATTGCCCCCAGTGTTCCCTGATTCAGTCACTGAGTTTTACATGAAGTAGAACATCTGTTCAATAGGAACCTGGTGACCTGAGGCCTTTTTGTCCGGGGGTCAAACACTTTTTCATAGCCTGTAGACTTCTTGTAGTTCGTTTTTTCATGCATGTAATGCCTGTGTTTGTGTTAATGTCCCATATGTGTTCAAACTGTTCTGCTACCACAAAAAACATAAAACAACCTAGTGCAGTTGGGACCTGCTATGAGGGTAGAAGTGAAGGAGTTTTGGTAAATGTCTACCAAGACAGGTTTCTTGAGAGAAGCCTACTGAAGAGGGAGTGAAAGAAGAGAAAATAACAAGAAGTTATGAACATTGAACAGAAAAATATTGGAATTCGAACCTCCGACAAGGAGTTGTCCCAGCAACAGCATCCTGAAGCGCAGGAGTGGAGAGAGAGAGAGAAAGACCCCACCTTGGGGCTAAACCAGTGAGCTGGCAAAGCTTAGGAAGATGTCTAATCAGAGCTAATCAGCATTAGGGAAGCTGCTTGGTGATAGACTGCTCCTCTGAAGCTACTGATGAGTATCCTGACTGTCACACCTTATTCACTGCTAAGCTTTATGGTGAACAATTTTCAGTAGCCCAACAGAAGCACTAATCAGGTACAATGGAACTCTTTCTCCTGACTCTGCCTCTCTGCAAGGATAAGGCCCTTGTCTCATAAACTGCTCGCAGACAATTCTCAGAAAAAGGAAGCAGCTGAATTAGTTTCCTGGTTCTTGCAACCAGCAGAGCAGAGACATTGTATGTCATCTGCTTTGGGCCTGGAAAAGGGAAAGTTAATGTATGTGAGCTGGACAGGATGCAAGTAACAGTATTACTTATAGGGGAAGGGTATTTGGAGTGTGATATAGTGAGCTCCATGTTACCTATGTAAGAGATGAAACCAGAAACATAGACATTTTTTTTTCTTTCTGTTTGGGCATTCTTCTAAATAAAAAGTTATACCAGTGATGGATAACTACTTCACTGGCTTCTCCTTACTAGAATCACTTACAAAACCACAGTTCTTCATTTGTCAACTCAAAAGGTGTAACAGTGTAAAGGCAAAGAGGAGAAGGTCACACTCAGGAGCTGGAATATGAATGAAATGTTGCTGCAGTGGAGCTATCTTGGCATCTCTGTTATGTCCTCCATAACCCATTCAGACCTGAGTAAACTTTGTGCAGTGCTACAGCATGCTGCTTGCCTGACTACATTGCTCCAGACCCAAGATCACCAGGCTCAAAGGATCCCCATGAATGTCACCATGTAACCACACTGGATATCCACTATGGGTTGCTGGTGGCTATATGGCTGTTCTTCCTTTCAGGAATTTACTAGATGCTTGCCTGAGATACTCTAAAAAGTGCTGGTTAAGGGAGTTTAGTTTTTTTCTCAGTAGACCAAAGCAAGAGGACACAGTCTCAAGCTGTGCCAGGGGAAGTTTAGGCTTGAGGTGAGGAGAAAGTTTTTCCCAGAGAGAGTTGTTAGCCATTGGAATGGGCTACCCAGGGAGGTGGTGGAGTCATCGTCCCTGGAGGTGCTCAAGAAGGGATTGGATGTGGCACTTGGTGCCATGGTCTAGTAGTCATGAGGTCTTGGGTGACAGATTGGACTTGATGATCTTTGAGGTCTTTTCCAACCTTGTTGATTCTATGATGGGCAATACTGATACTAAAGCGCTTCGCTAGTAGAGCCTGCTGAGGCAGGCAGTTCATGGTCCAAATAGAAGAGCTTTTCCAGAAAATAAAAATCCTGAATGTTAAAACCAAGAGAGCTACATGCTCTCAGCTTCTTTGATGTGGTGCAGGGATTGTTGCAAAGCTATATTGGAACTGAAGGAGCTAAGGAAATTAATGGTTTAAAATTCAGCCTTAGTTAGTACTAATGACCAGGAATGTGTTACCGGCTGGTGGCTGTTGCTTATGAAAGACACTTTTGTAACTGTGAGATTAAAGGAATGAGACACTTTCCTATTGCCATTTCTGATAAAGCAGTAAACATTGAATGCCAGAATAAGGAGTACAGATTTGATATTTTGTGATGGAGTTTTCAGATGCAGAATTGAATCTGCCTGATTCTTGATGAAGGCTGCTGGTTGTAACCTTACTATATTGTCCATGATGTGGCAAACATAACTTCTCCACAGGTTGTCATTTTGACTGCTGGCCAAATTTTATTCTTGATTGTTCATCTGTGGCTGCTATTTACTTAGATAGGAGGCACAGTCATGGCTCTGCAGGTAGTAATTAGGCACAGTTTGTTCTAGTCCTAGATACATCCTGAGTGGTGAATATGAAAATTTGCATAAAATAACTTTTCATCCTTAAATGTAATTCTTCTCATAGTTTCTAATCAGTAAATTGTGACTTGCACACAGTACATGCACACAAAACCAATTGAAGATCAAAGTAAGTCTTCCTGCATTCCTTGTCTTTTTACTCTTTGATGCAGTACAGATGCATCAGAAGCACATCTTGTGTCTGTCTTCCTTAGGCTTTGCCTGTACAACTGAATAAGTATGTCAGGGTTAATGGCAAAGGTGTGTGTGTATATATATATATATATATATACGCACATATATATTACACACATAGGACAGCAGTAATCTAAATAAAATTATGACATTAGTGAGCCTTGAGATACAAGCAAGATGGAGCTTTGACTTCTTAAGACACATTTCTTCAGTGTTCAGCTACATCTTGAGACTGGAGGTCCATTCTTGGCCATCCAGCTTGGTAGAGATGAGCTGTTTTCTCTCACTGTTGCTTTTCTCAGTGCTCCATTGCAGAGCTCCACAGTTTGACCTACAGCAGTACATTTAACAAAATAACTTATACTGTTGATTCCAAAAGGAAGGTTTTTTTTGCAGTGAAACCTTTTTCACAGAAGCCTTTGGACACATTCATAAGAAGAGGAAACCCAAGTGTATGTAGCCGTATGAGAGTGTAGGGTATGAGATGAAATGAATGTAGCGTGGAGATCACTTAATCGTAACAATCACAGCATATTTTATAGAAAACATTTTTATTCTTGTAAGAAAAGCTGCATCCTCTGTGGCAGATAGAACTTGACATAATCATCCTGTTTCTGAATACAGGTTTGTAGCAGCTTTCTGGTACAGTGTCTGCGCTGACTTCCATTAAGGTGCTCTTGTTTTACTCCATACCAAAGTCTGCCCTAGAGCTACAGTTTATAGAGCAAATGACTGACATAAAGGCTCTCTTTGCTGCTTTAAACAGTAGGGAAGAATTATTTTTTTAAAGTCAGGTTTGTGGTTGATGAATAAAACATGGCTCAATGTGATGCCATTCAGCAAAGGACGCTGTGGAATAATTTAAATTTCCTCACATGTGGGTTTTGTACATTGGTAAGGACTCCTGGTTGCATTGCTATAGGTGTTGAAATCTGTTACAAAATTGTGGAAATAAAAGGGCATATAAGAACTAACTGTCATTAAATTGAGAATGCATTGTTCCTGGCAGAGGAACATAAGAACACTTATTATGTATACTTGCTGTCTGTGGGAGATACTTACTTCTTTTCTTCCCCTTTCCAAGCTCATGAAAGGACAAAAGCAGAAAAAAAAATTATTGTAATGGGTTTAGTCTTTCTTTGTGTGGTGTTTGTGGAAGCAAACAGCAGTAAAAACCCATTGAAGGTTAAAATAATAGTACCTTAGAAAGCTTTTAAGGAGAGGTACATTGCCAGCATCAGAAAAAAAAGAGAAGGTTGCATGTTATTTATAGACTGGTTGGGTTTCAGTGCGCTCCTGGTGTGTTTCTGAAACAAGTGTTTAATCTGCTACACACCCTCAACTGATAGCAAAATAGTCTTTATTAGAATAACTGTTTCAGCAGGAAACAGCATAACTACTCCTCAGAGCCACGTTTTTCACTTTTGTTTTTAATTACTGAAGTCATGGATAGTATCTCATTGCCTGGGAAGGCAGTCTTTGTTGTGCCACTACTTCAGTGTCAGCTAAGCCACAGCTGATAAAGGTACCCTGCAAACCCTTTTTCTAGGACCAAGCCAATTGGGACACCACATTGTACAGACTGAGCAGTGATGTCAGCACATGCTGAAAACTAGGGATGGCCTTGGGTGTTTAGCTCTGTCTGCTCATTCAGGCAGAGACAAAATGCTTGATGTTAAATAATGTTGCCTTCTTCCTTTTATTATTATTATTTTTTTTTTCATTCTTTCTTCCCCCCCCCCCCCCGTTTTTAATGAGTGCCTCTGCTTAAAACTTGCTCATTCTGCCTTTTAAATAAAGCCTTTGGGTCACTACCAACTCAGTTAATGGAGATATTCAGTATGCTTATTATTTAGTTGGGACATTTTAGGATCTTTTCTGGACATTAATATATAGTGGCAATGTATGAATTTGTCTAGTCTTCACCTATGCAGCAAAAGGGCAGATATGCAAAGTTCCTCACAACTTTTCAAAAGTACATTAATAAAAATTAAAGTATATTGGTATACCCAAGATCAAATAATCAGATAATAAAGAAACACTTTTGAATAGCTGCATGTCTTTATCACAGTTGTGAAGAAAAAAAACCTACAGCCAGCCAGTGTTCCTTGCTTTGTGAGCACTGAATGAAGCTGAGAATGGTACAATAGGTTTTAACTAGTTTAATTTATTCCAGTCAAAGTGATTGCAAAATGAGACCTGAGGGATCATTTTCTTTAAGTAAAGGAAGACCTTCCCTAGATAAGGTCAAGTTGAGTCTAGTTCCAAAGCAGTGGCATACATGGTGATTCCAAAGAGTCCTGATAATTGCTAGGAAAGAACAACTCTGTGTATCAGTATAGGTTGGAGACTGACCTGCTGGAGAGCAGTGAAAGGGAAAAGGACCTAGTGGATGGAAGGTTGACCATGAGCCAGCAATGTGCTTGTGTGACCAAGAAGGCCAAGGCCATTCTGGGCTGTATTAGAAGGGGTGTGGTTTAGTAGGTCAAGAGAGGTTCTCCTCCCCCGCTACTCTGCCCTGCTTATGCTGCATCTAGAATATTGTGTCCAGTTCTGGGCCCCTCAGTTCAAGAAGGACCTCAGGGAACTTCTTGAAAGAGTCCAGTTCAGAGCCACAAAAATGATTCATTGCTCTCTACAACTACCTGAAAGGTAGTTGTAGCCTGGAAGGGGTTGGTCTCTTCTCTCAGGCAACCAGCACCAGAACAAGAGGACACAGTCTCAAGCTGCACTAGGGGAAGTTTAAGCTGGAGGTGAGGAGAAAGTTCTTCACGGAAAGAGTCATTTGTCATTGGAATGTGCTGCCGAGGGAGGTGATGGAGTCACCGTCCCTGGAGGTGTTTAAGAGGGGATTGGACGTGGCAATTGGTGCCATGGTCTAGTCATGGGTCTGTGGTGACAGGTTGGACTTGATGATCTTTGAGGTCTCTTCCAACCTCAGTGATACTGTGATACTGTGATACTGTGATAAAGGGAGTCATAAGGACAGACAGAGGGAGGTGGGGCTCTTTAGTTTGCAGAGGAGGAGACTAAGGGGTGACATCGTTAATATTTATAAATATGTGAAGGGAGAGTGCCAAGAGGATGAAGCCAGGCTCTTCTCAGTGGTGCGCAATGACAGGACAAGGGGCAATGGGTGGAAGTTGAAGCATAGAAAATGCCATGGAAACATGAGGGAAAATTTTTTTCTCTGTGAGGGTGACAACACTGGAACAGGCTGCCCAGGGAGTTTGTGCAGTCTCTTTCTCTGAAGATATGAAAAATCCACCTGGATGTCTTCCTGTGTGATCTGGCAGAGGTGTTAGACTGGATCATCTTTCGAGGTCCCTTCCAATCTCTCATATTCTGTGATTCTGTGATTGTGTTAGGCTCTACAAGAGCATTTTTTTTCTGGTGTGTTGGTATCTGAATCCTTGTCTGGTCTCAGAATACTCATCACATTGGAAGTTAATGTTTACTATGTAATTTAAATAGTCAGAAGTGTAACACAGATTTATATTGTCTTTACATTTCAGTACAGAGTAGTTTGCTACAACTTCAACATTGCTTTCCCCTTGGTGTCAGAGATGTTGCAGAACAAATGTAGTTGAGTCTAGAACAAGCCCCATTTTCATGGCTTTTAAGGAAAAAAAGGACAGTTGGAGTGACTATGAGCAAAAATACTCATTATATGTTTAACAGAAAAATAACTTTTGAAGTGTGCAAGAGAGGCAGATGTTTAGCATTTGTTAACTTGTTGGATTCAAAATACAGCTATGTACAGATCTCTTTTGTTGCCAACAAATAGTGACAGCCATCATAGATTGAGAAAAGTGGTATCAGTCTCACCTGAAAGGGACTTGAATGGCAAATTACTTCACAAGTGTTGCCAGCTTACGTTCCTGAAACACAGAAGTGTTTATCTGTGGGATCTTGCAAGCTGCTTACTTTGTTTCTGTCTATATGAACACTCATCAGGCCTCAAGAGTTGATACTTTAAAAACCCTTCCATCCCTGAAGCCCACAAGTACATATATGCATCTTTACAAAGCATGCACATGCACACAGATACTGACACATTTGTATGTTAGACATTTTCCTTCCAGCAACATTAAAACTAGATTTTAGCTAATATTTATTAATCCCAGATAGGAAGAGATAGATGTGTGAAGAAGAACCTGATTGTCAATGCAAAGAGCAATGGAATCATTGGCTGCAAAACTTGCTGCTAGGATAGGAAAAAATAATAGAGAAAAAAAAATCAGTTTAATGTTTTCACCACAGTCACGTCTGTAGTGGTGAGATGGTTTAATCCACCTGCACCCAACATAGAGCACAGCTAACCCAGTCAGAGAAGCGAATGAAGGCTGTACTTTACAAGCAATAATGAAATGCAATGTATATATACAAAATATACAATATTTACCGTATTATACAAGAATTTACAAGGAAGAACACAAACATTGAAATCCCCCTCGCAGGAGGATCCCACCTTGAGTTCCCCCAAACTTCTCTCCCCCTCCTTCCCTTTCCCATTGTAGTTAATTAGGTGAAAAAGGAGAAAAAGAGAGAAAAGGATATTAAGGGAAATTAGTTTGCTCAAAGCAATTAGAGAAATATTAGTATGCTTATCTTATCAGTTTCAGTCCAGGGTCATCTGCCTGCACTCTGGCCAAGAAACAAAAGGTCAGACAGACTGAAGCTGGAGTGAGTGAGAGAAAATAATGTGAGAGATATTTGCTATGGTACATCTCACATCTGACCAATGAAATTAATTTAGAATTAATCTCTTTTCCTTTTTACACCTAAACATTCAGCTAGAAAATTCTGCAGCTGATTTTTCTTAAAGGCACAGCCTAAACTGTCACAACATCTCTTTCACTCTACCCAGGTTACCTATGACCAGTTAGTGACAGATGCTAACTTTACCCTCATGTCTTTTATCCATATGTCAATAAAAGAGCAAAAAAATATTGTGGTAACTTGAAAAACTAAAAGAGAGAGAAATGACAACAAGTCTACAATGACACATCTCATCACGTCTTCCCAGCAGATTGGTAAGATCATTTGTTATGTCATAGCTGTAGCCCATAAGTTTGTTGTAGATGATATGGTTTATTCTTAACAACAGTGCCTTCCCAGCTGTTCTGAATATTTCTCATTCCTCACTCTTTTCTGGAGAGATTCTTGTAACACTTTCCAATTACTCCTGTATTCTTTTTCCCTTGGCTCAGTAAACACACTGTTTATAAGTGCAATCTCCAGTTCTTCTTCTGTCCCATCCTTTTTCCCTTCCAGTTTGTGTCTCTCAGTGCTGAAACAGCTCCTGACAAATAACCCATCATGAATAACTCTTTTTAGCCAAAGCCAAGAACTGCAACTTCTCTAACCGATTCCCAAGTATCCCACAGTCCCTGCACCACTTGAGTGATGAGAGGAAGCATGAATAGTTTAAAATTACCTGTAGCCCTTTCTCCTCTTAGAGAGTCTGCATGAAGCTTCACCTGAAATAATTGTAGGTTGCCAACTTGAACTGTAGGTCTGCATGGCTCTGTTCATTCATTGATGGTTTGGTATGTGAAAATTTAAGGGAGAATAGTTTTATGGGGAGCTGAGAAATATCTTGTTACCTCATGAGAAATGCATAGACTTTCTCAACCCCTTGGTCTTCATTAAGCTGTAGGCATCTTTATTTTTATTTCACAGAAGGAAAGTAATATATATTATGAGGGTTTGGCCAGAGTTAGTGCCGGCATGTTGGTTTGGTTTAGAAAGCTGGGGAAGAAAAACAAAATAGGTGAGAAAAACAAGGTGTCTAGGTATTTGGAGAGGAGAGATTCAGGAGCAGTAATTTACTTCTGCACAGACTGACTATATATGAGACGGTTTTCAAGGAGAGGCAAACAGTGAAATGACTGTCACTGTGTGTTTTGTATTTAAGTGGTTTTGTTTTGGCATACAGCAATGATAACATTTGTGGGCAGAGAAAAAGAGAATTGACAGTGACTAAGAAAGGAAATCAGACTGAAGATTTCAAAATGCCAAACCGGTGAGGACATTATTGTAAAAGACCAACCTCCCAAAGAGGCAACTGATTCATGGCCATAGCTAGATGCTATTCTTTACACAGATTTTAATTTGCACATCATGTTTCTTCTGCTGCTGATGTCCTGCAGTGTAACCCCCAGCCCCATCAATAAAAGATGTGTTAATGAGTCACACATTCATTGCAGTCATCACATCTGCAGTAAAACATCAGATCTCTGACAGTCTGCAAGATACAAATCATATCAGCATGCAGTTAAGGTTGAGACTACATAAAAGTAATTTTAACCCCTCCCAATGTTACATGGTGTAATTGTCCCCAAACCACTGATAAAGTCCAGATTTCAGTTTGTAAGTAAAAGACATCTGGGAATGCTAAGACCTTAAAATTTCAGTTTATAAGTAAAAAATGTATGACCAAGAATGGTGGCTCTACCCTGACATGACAAACTGCAGACATGCCAAGTGTGCATGAAGGAGTTAATAATATGCCGTGTTCATGTACAGTTCCTTTAGGCTTGAAATGAAACAGATGGACATTCATCCAGCAGATTTCCAAGAAACAGGTTACTGTTCGGATCTGAAGTAAACTAAGAATGACTTTTAATAAACCTTTCCTGTGTCCTACTTGTTACATTTGACATGCAAAGATTAAACTCTCATTTTTAAACTAACAGGCAAACAGAGCTCTGAAAGCACTTTCCCTATGGACACCTTAAAGATGATTTATGCCGGTTTTGCCTTTGTGTCACACAGTAGAGATTACTTTACTATTTATTGTATTTATGCTGCTTTTTTTTCCTGAGAGAATGACAAAATACTTTAATCAGAATTTCTTATGCAAGCTCCCTGCAGGCCTCAGAATATTCTGAGAGGAATCAGTACTCAAAATGATGTAATTATTTTAGTTATGTTTTGTCATTATTGTTAGATTTCCTGAGTTAAGACTTGTTTCTTCTGCCCAAAGTGAGTATTCCTTGTGTATGCTAAAACAGTGGCAGAGATGTGTCATACCACATGCACAGATGTCAGTATCTGTGGATGCAGAAACAGTTTTCCTTTTAATTTCTTCTTCACAGAAGAAGAAACAGCAGGAGTGTACCTCCAGTGTAGAAGTAATACAGCTAGGTCCTAATCAATCTTAATCTTCTCCAAACGAAAACACCTACATTTAGGAACAGGCATGCAGTGGTGAACCTAGGGCATAATTCAGTTGTCTAAGTGAGGATGAGATGCTCTAGTTATCCTGACCTCCACTGTCTGCAACAGAGAGGAGCGGGTCTCTGACAGGTTCTGTCCCCAAGGGAGATCTCAAGAGAAAAGCTTTGCAAAAGAGGTGGTGCTTGGATAGGTAAATCAAGCTTCAGGTCTCCACTGACTCAAATGGCCGGAAACAGATATCTGTCTTTTGAAAAGTAAATATCTGTCTAAGAGAGAAAAATAAATTGGATATTGTGATTCCATGACTTATGAACTAGAGCGTCCCTGGAGGCTTCTTTCAGTATGGAGTGGTTTATTCACTGTCTCTTGCACACAGCTGCATCTAATGCCAAAGCCTGGCGCAGCTCGGGGAACAAAACAGCCGATCACTTTCTCACAGTAAGTAGTGCAGGGAAATTCCTAATTCTTAAACACTACCATGATTCTGACTTAACTGGATTTCTGTTCTGGGGTTGAAATGTTAGCTAAAAATTAATATAAACTACTTCTTTCTTACACCAAATGATAACCAGATTTATTTTTAAATCAGGCTTTGTGGTCTGTCCTCACTGCACTCACCTAATCAGTTTTCCAGTAAGAATATTTGTACTCCAGTTAACTGATTGCCTTATACTGATGCATTTTTTAACTGGGAAATCTTACAAAAGAAACACAGATTTTGCTACTGATTTCAGTGTAGCTAGGTCTTGACACTTTATTTACTGGCCATTACAAGATGGCAACTTTCATGGCTGTTGTGAAGAACAATGGTTAATGTGAATGACTGTGAATCAGTTGTGGGAACTGGTAGTGCAATGGTAGGAGAAGATGTTTTCTGCTTTGTAGGACAGTCTTATTTTACCTCAGACACTTCTGCATTTCTGAACTGACTCCTATTTAGTCATTATAAGAATGGAAAATTCTCAGCTCTGTTTCCTCTGTCATAATTATCTGTTGCAGTTTTTTACAGTTTGCTGTACAGGACACAGAGGCTCAATAAGTACCTGAGCAACCTGAGAGAAATAATGGATTGATACCAAACCAAACACATGCCTTCACTGTTTAGTTTCTCAGTATTCAGGTTTTGGCTTACATTTACTTCAGATCAATATAGAGAAGGCAGACCTGCTTGTATATGGAAGTGCATGTCCTACACATTGCTTAGTGTAATTATAGGAAGGTTTCAAATTCTCTTTTCAAATCTGTCTAAAGTCTTGAAATTTTAGTAACTCACTAATCCAAGGAACACTTTTTACTACTAATGAGTAAACCTAAAAAAATTTGGGGTTTGCAGGAGCCTTGGAAAGCTCACATACTCATCACATAATTCTGTTGACTGCTTTTCTTTTCTACAGAATTACATAATACAGAATTAACTAGGTTGGAAAAGATTTTTGAGATCATCGAGTCCAGCCTATCACCCAATACCTTCTAATCAACTAAACCATGCTACTAAGTGCCTCATCAAGTCTCTTTAAACGCCTTCAGTGATGGTGACTCCACCACCTCCCTGGGCAGCCCATTCCAATGGCCAGTCACTCTTTCTGTGAAGAATTTCTTCCTAGCATCCAGCCTAAACCTCCTCTGGTGCAGCTTGAGACTGTCTCCTCTTGTTCTATTGTTGGTTGCCTGGGAGAAGAGACTGAACCCCACCTGGCTACAACCACCCTTCAGGTAGTTGTAGATGTCAATAAGGTCTCCCCTGAGCCTCCTCCAGGCTAAACACCCCCAGCTCCCTCAGCCTCTCCTCATAGGGCTTGTGCTCCAAACTCTTCACCAGCTTTGTTGCCCTTATATGGACATGCTCTAGCAACTCAACATCTTTCCTAAACTGAGGGGCCCAGAACTGGATACAGGACTCAAGATGTGTCCTAACCAGTGCTGAGTACAGGGGCAGAATGACTTCCCTGCTCCTGCTGGCCACACTATTCCTGATCCAGGCCAGGATGCCATTGGCCTTCTTGGTCACCTGGGCACACTGCTGGCTTATGTTCAGCCTACTGTCAACCAGTATCCCCAGGTCCCTCTCTGCCTGGCTGCTCTCCAGCTGCTCTGTCCCCAGCCTGTAGCACTGCATGGGGTTGTTCTCATTCATCGCTTTTAGAATGGGGAAAGCACATAACTGAACTGTCTCCATCCACATCAAAGCCGTTAATCAAACCTCTCATAGTATCCCCATGTCAGAGCAGAAATGCTGTCTCTGTACAGCATTTCTAAGTTAACTGGCCATCAGCAGTAACACTTTTTGATGTGCCATTTTCAAGTTGTTCTCAGCCAATTATATGAAACACATACTTCTGCTGCAGCTCTTGCTGGTGTTCCTGCTGTGTGCCCCACTAAAGCCAGCGGTGAGATCTGCAACTGTAGATGACAGGTAAATACTGACATTTACTAATAAACATGCATTTGTTAGAAGGTCTCTGCTTCATCCCATTGAAAGCTGGCACGTTGAAAGCTAATGGTAAGTATCTCACTGGCAGGCTGTTTGGTTTTTTTTAATGCTTCTTTAGCATTATATAAATACTGAAATTAGTTTGCTTGAAGCACATTTATTACTTGCATGTTTTTCACATTATTTTGTGTGGATATGTTACGAAGCCAAACTTGCATATTTTCATATTCAGGTGGTTTGATTCTATTAGCTTGAATTCATTAGTGCTTTTTGGTAGCACACTGTGTAGGAAATACAATTCCAATCCATAAACATAATTAAACATGCTAAAAAACCTAGTGAATTACCGATTGTAATTCATCCTAATTTATCTTTTTACCTAGAGCAAAGCAAGAAGGCTGCAGATTGTCCCAGTCAGTGTGTTATTGTGATGAAAGAAATATTTGCTGTTATCTGTTATCAGGAGTGTTAGGTGCTGAGCCCCTGAAATGATCACCAGCATAAAGTTTGAATGGTGATGGTCCCTGTGTAGAGGGTAGGTGTCCTGAACAAACCCACCCAGAGCAGACAGGCAAACAGCTGGCTGAGCCAGCCTGTCCTCTGCCTTAGAAAAGTACCTTTCTCCTCTGGGGACTGCTTGAACAAAACTTCTCAAAGTAAGTGTCCATGCTCATTGTTATTCGAAGTAGAGTAAAGAGTCATGGTTGTACTATGCTACCGGAAGAAGTGTCTTTCCTTCTCCCCAGTTCAGTATTCAATGCAGTCATCTGTGACATGATGGAGAGAAGTTCAGTCCTTTCTCCTGTCTGGTGGAAATTCAAAGCCATTAATTCCACCTTCAAGGAAGGTCCCTCCGTAGCTGAGAGGCTGTACAAAAACATTTTACATCTGTATAAAAACTGTTCATTATAGTGTTTGAATGTGCCAAAACAAGCCCCAGAGTAGGGCAAGTGCTCTGTTTAACTCTGGCATCACGCTTGCTTCATTTCTCTGTGCCAGTGTTTCCCAAGGAGGAGTAGATAAAGTGATCTGTCTTCCTGAATGGCTTCCATGTTAGTGATGAGGAAGGAGTGGGGAGTCAGAGTCTGACCTGTTTATATCATGGAGTAAATTATTCTTTTTCCATATCCTAGATGAATGCTTTGGTTACTGTAGTTGAACTGCAGGGAATTTCAGTAGCATCTGCACTGGGCATCATGAAATAGGCATTTTTTTGTGCATTCCTGTGAGTTCAAGCCCATCAGAGACAGATGAAGAAGAAGAACCCAGAGAACACAGGAAATCTCCTGACAGGTTCAATGAATGTCTTGGGGTCCAGGGCTTGGGCTAGGAGCCTGACCTCCCACAGTCTGCTCTCAGCCTCCTAGTCATCCAGAGCAGCAGTGTTAGGGGTGTTAGAGTGTACCCCTGTTTTCAGGATCCATTTTTTTATCTAATTTCTTTTGAACATACTGATACTGTCCACCCCTGCTTTCCTTGCTGTGATGACACTTTGCAGAAGTCCTCTACTAGCTGCATTTATTTGAGTTCAGACCAGGGCTATGCACTGATTCAATGAAACCCTGCCCTGCTCTGACAAGTTATTGTGCCTGTGAGCCTGTGTGGTCAAGGAGGTGTTGGGCTCCCAGGGGCATTGATTTCAGCAGGTAAAGGATGGATGGAGAGTCACTGTCTGTAAGGTGAAGTGACAGCTGAAGAATGGCAGCTGGGGTTTGCAATTTTGTTTCTGGGAGTCTGATCTCCATCTCAGGACTTAAATCTCTCTCTGAGTTTGTCTTGTCTCTTTCCTCTGTTGAGGGGTGATGAAATGGTTCCAACTCTTCTTCCATCAGGGAAAGAATTAAAGACTCCAAACACAGCTGTAAAATAAAGCCTTGAGTTTTTCTACTATAGACCATTGCATGAGGGAGAGAGACGTACCTGTAATCAACATATTGCTAATAATGCCTTGCCCCCTGTTCAACCTCATGTGCCCATCTCATACCACTCTGTGTGCTATAGCAGGAAGTCATTGAGCAGGGAAGTCATTGTGCCCGTGTACTCAGCACTGGTTAGGCCACACCTTGAGTCCTGTGTCCAGTTCTGGGCCCCTCAATTTAAGAAGGACATTGAGACTCTTGAACGTGTCCAGAGAAGGGCAATTAGGCTGGTAAAACGCCTTGAGCACAAGCCCTACAAGGAGAGGCTGAGGGAGCTGGGATTGTTTAACCTGGACAAGAGGAGGCTCAGGGGAGACCTTATTACTGTATACAACTACCTGAAGGGAGGTTGTAGCCAGGAGGGGGTTGGTCTCTTCTCCCAGGCAACCAGAACCAGAACAAGAGGACATAGTCTGAAGCTGCACCAGGGGAAGTTTAGGCTTGAGGTGAGGAGAAAGTTCTTCAGCGAGAGAATTAGCCATTGGAATGTGCTGCCCAGGGAGGTGGTGGAGTCTATGATTCTATGATAGGCAGTGCAAAGCAGGAGGGAGAATTTAACTTAAGCATTTCATAGAATCATGGAATCAACAAGGTTGGAAAAGAATGAAAGATTATCAAGTCCAACCTATCACCCAAGACCTCATGACTACTAGACCACGGCACCAAGTGCCATGTCCAGTCCCCTCTTGAGCATCTCCAGGGACAGTGACTCCACCACATCCCTGGGCAACCCATTCTAATAGCTAACAACGCTCTCTGTGAAGAACTTTCTCCTCACCTCGAGCTTAAACTTCCCCTGGTGCAGCTTGAGACTGTGACCTCTTGTCCTGATGCTAGTTGCTTGGGATAAGAGACCAACCCCCTCCTGTCTACAACCTCCCTTCAGGTAATTGTAGATAGCAATAAGGTCACCCCTGAGCCTCCTCTTCTCCAGGCTAAACAATCCCAGCTCCCTCAGCCTCTCCTCGTAGGGCTTGTGCTCGAGGCCTCTCACCAGCCTCGTTGCCCATCTCTGGACACGTTCAAGAGTCTCAACGTCCTTCTTAAACTGAGGGGCCCAGAACTAGACACAATACTCAAGGTGTGGCCTAACCAGTCTGAGTACAGGGACAGAATGACTTCCCTACTCCTGCTGGCCACACTATTCTTGATGCAGGCCAGAATGCCATTGGCCTTCTTGGCCACCTGGGAACACTGCTGGCTCATGTTCAGGCAGCTGGCAATCAGCACCCCCAGGTCCCTCTCTGTTTGGCAGCTCTCCAGCCACTCCGACCCCAGCCTGTAGCTCTGCATGGGGTTGTTGTGGCCAAAGTGCAGCACCTGGCACTTGAACTTGTTGAATGCCATCATGTTGGACTCTGCCCATCTGTCCAGCCTGTCAAGGTCCCTCTGCAGAGCCCTTTCTTCCCTCTAGCAGATCAACACTTGCTCCCAACTTGATGCCATCTACAAATTTACTGATCATGGGACACAATCCCCTCATGCAGATCATCAATGAAGATATTAAAGAAGATGGGTCCCAGCACTGATCCCTGGGGGGCACCATTAGAATAGAGTACAATAAACCAGGTTCGAAGAGTCCTTTGAGATCATCGTGTCCAACCCATCATCCAACACCATCTAGTGACTGGCTGCCAGCTGGATGTGGCACCATTCACCAACACTCTCTGGGCTTGGCCCTCCAGCCAGTTCCTAACCCAGCACAGAATGTAGTGGTCCAAGCCACGAGCTGACAGCTTGGCCAGGAGTTTGCTGTAGGGGACGGTGTCAAAGGCCTTGTTGAAGTCCAGGTAGACCACATCCACAGGCCTCTCCACATCTACCAGGCGGGTCACCTGATCATAGAAGGAGATCAGGTTGGAGAGGCAGGACCTGCCCTTCCTAAATCCATGTTGGCTGGACCTGAGCCCTTGGCCATCCTTCAGGTGCGCAGTGATTGCCCCCAAGATAATCTGCTCCATCACTTTCCCTGGCACTGAGGTCAGGCTGACAGGCCTGTAATTTCCAGGTTCCTCCATCTGACCCTTCTTGTGGATGGGAATCACATTGGCCAGTTTCCAGTCGTCTGGGTCTTGTCCAGTGAGCCAGGATGATGGCGAGAGGCTTGGCCAGCTCCTCTGCCAGCTCTCTCAGCACCCTAGGATGGATCCCATCCAGTCCCATGGACTTGTGAATATCCAAGTGGCTCAGCAAGTCCCAAACTAATTCCTCGTGGATTTCAGGGGTACTACACTGCTCCCTGACGCTATCAACCAGTTCAGGAGGCCAGTTATCCTGAAGTCCTCCTGCCTTATTTTTGAAAATTGAGGCAAAAAAGGTATTTAGAACCTCAGCCTTTTCCTCATGTTTTGATTAACTCACTATTGCTTTTGTTCTGACTGAAATGGAATCAGCATGCAAATGCTGTTCTGCATTATATTTTTTTTGCACTGACAGCATAGCTACACAAAAAATATTATGACCCACTGCTGCCAAATGCAACTGAATGAATTATTCCGAAGCACTCCTGAGAGCCTGTCTTTGTCACAGTCTCCTATTTCAGTCCCTGTCATGCACTGTGCCTATGATTCATTATAGTTGATGGGTTGAGGCCAGAAAGGTGTCTCTCATCTTGTTCTCTGGAGGATTTCATCTTGGCTGTCTCACCTTCAGTCACTGCTAATAGCTCTGCTGGCACAAATTCAGAAAGGGACTGTGAGCAGACAATGAAAATATTTCACAGGATCTTTTATATTTTAATAGCTAGTTAAAAAAAAAAAAATTCTGGAGCAGACCAAAATAAAATTGTTTTTGAAAGATTTTTCTTATAAGCCTTTTCATTAATTTTTGTTGTTATTAATCTTTTTGCCTTTTTTGTTTTTTCCCTCCTGTGAACTGACATAAGGTTTGGCTTGTACTTTAACTAATGACCATTTACCTTATGAATTCATTAGGATGATTTACTATTCAGTGAGTAGTGTGATGGAGGAAAGAACAAAATGGCACTGGAGTATTGTATATCTGTAAGATGCTTACCCAAATTTTCAGCTGCTGCCTCTGATCTTGCTTTTTAAGTGCACTGTGTCTGTGTTTGTAGCAGGCATTCTGCCACTGCTCTGATGTCCTGCAAGGTCATAGTAAAAGAGCAATAGAGCTCACCATTTTGACAGGAGGGCAGTGTATATCCCATGTGAGGGTAGAATTGGTGTAGTGGTCTGAAGTTGGGTTTTTTTATTGTATTGGATTCATAATCTGGGTTTTGACCTTTCTGTGCCACTAAAATATCTATCTGAGAAGACAGAACTGATGATCTAGTCTGGCTATTTGAGAAACACTATACTGTGGAAATCAAGTGTTCAGCGTATTTCAATGGGTATTTTTTCTAACAACCATAATGAAGTGCATGAGGGAAGAGTTGCATTTAGACAACCTTAGGCAAATATATTCTTTTGTTTATTTTTATCCTTTCTAGGTTACAGTCAGTTATACAAAGAAACATCAAATGGTTAAGTATCAATTAAATGGAGAGAGCTGTTAGCATCAGTAGTCTGAATTACTGTTTACTTTTAGGTTGCTCTCATTTTGGCAAGCAAGTGGGAAACGTGCTTTTAGATAAGAGAGGAAGAGTAGGTTATAATGTGTTTCTGGAACAAAGGCAGTCATCTCTGTTG
Organism: Melanerpes formicivorus; assembly: GCF_026170545.1. Classification (NCBI taxonomy): domain Eukaryota; kingdom Metazoa; phylum Chordata; class Aves; order Piciformes; family Picidae; genus Melanerpes; species Melanerpes formicivorus. Next base: position 25,845,215 of record NW_027142353.1, read on the forward strand.
ACATCAGTATAACCTGTGATTTGGTATGATTTTTTTACATCAACATGTTTGTTTGTTTGTTTGTTTGTTTGTCCCCAGAAGTGGTAAATTGTGCCTGTGCAAAAGCAATGGATGAAGAAGATGCTATGAAAACATTGGAGCAAGACTGAAAGAAACAGGCTCCATACACAGCCCTATTGCAGGCTGCCTTAGGCAAAGTGGGCAAATCATTCTGCATGAGTCTTGCAAGATTTGTCCTTTTAGGCACATGGGACACCAAACAGGTTGAATACTAAATACTCCTCCTGTCCCTCTCTGTTCATAATCTCAGCTCAGGCTGCATATGTCTCTGTGCAATTGTCTTCTCAATATCAGAAGGCACAATTAAAATAAAATGTGGATCTGTGCATACTTTACAGAGTGGTATGTAAAGCTTAAATCTGGTTTGAAGAAATCTTTAATAAATAATGCTAAAGGCAATTTTTAGGTAAAAATCTCTATTTCATTATTGGTTGTGTTTTCTTTCAACTTAAGTGCTTTGAAATGAATTAGACACTGTACGTTAAAGCCTTTTTAAACACACTGATTGAAGTATTACCTTTTCATGCTTCATTTTCCCCCCAGATTACAAGATTAGGATTTGTTTGGGAAGAAAATAGAGTGTTTTTATGCTAGACTTGATGAAATCATTGTCTGCAACTGTCAAGACAAAAATGACTCGATGACAGATAATCTTATTATAGGAGACTTGCTTCAGCGGTCTGGAACTTGTAACCAACTTAGTTATGTCAAAGCATTAAACCTCTGTTTCAGCTTAGACAAGGTGTGAAGTGGTAAATTAAATATGTTTTATCCCATAGTAATGATGACTATTATTTAATTAAGTGCAGAAGCAAGGAGTAAGGGAATTATTTTAAACATTGTAACAGAGAAGTTTAGAGATTAAAATATTCACTTCATGACTAATGAATGTGCTAACTGAACATTTGTCCCTTATGTCATTACTTTCCAAGGGAACTACTAATGCTGCAGTCATTTTCCTGGTGTGTCTCCAAAAGCTGTACTGCAAGAGCACACCCCTTGAACTCTGGATGCTCAAGGCTTTTGGGTCCTGGAGCTGCAGCAACCCAAAGCAACCTCCTGAAACATGCAAGGTGTGGACATGGGCTCCTCAGCACTCTCTGCAACCCAGTTGCTGTTCTGCATGCTGATGCAGATGGAGCAGAACTCCTGCCATATGTGCTGGGCATCCCAACAAAGGGATGGGTTACTGGGGTTTTACCCACATGTGTATACTGTGTTGGTGGCACTTTCATGGTTTATTTGGGGTATTCATGAAAAAAGAGGGAAGAGGTGAAGAATGAATTTTGCCTGTCATATCTGAAACTCAAGAACCCCAGAATACAGATTTGATGATGAAAAAATATGAAGATTAATTAACCTCCTGTTTGGGCCATTGTAGAAAAGGTAGCGAAAGTCATTGGAAAGGTATTTTCATTTTGACTGTTTCAACAAAGTCTTCAAGAAACCATGTAAATATGAGGCAACTCTGCTAAATACCTGCATTTTAACAGGTCTAGAATACAATTATTTCCTTTCTTACATTGTATAAGTAAAACTCCTTCTCTGTTACATCCAGCTGACCCAGAAAACAAGCTCACTCTTTGGTTAGTATAGGAAATTGTTGGTTCTGCCTCTATGAAGAATGGAAGCAGTGCCTGAGTCTATGTTTAGACTTAGCAGTTATTAAATTCTTTTATCTTACCATGTGAACTTATCTAAGAGAATTTCAGTCAGAGTGAGATAGGCAGAGGTTACAATCTCTGGAAAGCACCAGACTGTCACTTATAGCATCTTCCACACCCCTCACCCCACATTTCTAATCACACTAATGGTATTGTGACTGTTCCAGTGCTTGTGGAGCTTGTAACTGGAAGGCTGCATAGAGACAAATCCATACATTCAGACATGGGCAATGCTACTTCTTTTCTGGTTCTCTTGGAAGGGCCTCAAAATGAGTTATTCTTGTCCTCTTCCATTAAGCATTCCTCTGCTTAGTAGCATAAATGTAATTAAGGTTGTGGGCCTCATGACTCTTTTTAACAGAATTAGATCTCATGACTCACTTGGGCATTATCTGAAGAAAGTCTCCCTTTACAAAATGACTCAATCACTGAGATTGCTATTTGGCAGCATGCCAATATATTAGGACCCAAAAGAGCTAGCACTTAATCTGATTTAGGGACATCTTTAATATTTTCTGAACCTACACGCAAGCTTATTCCAAGCCTCTTTCACGCCAAAAAAAGAAGTTAAGAATTTATTTTAGGCACACTCTTGTGATCTGAGATGTCTTACAACATTATTGATCCTTTTAAAGTGATTGCATTTAATTCTGAAACATTTTGTGAAATTTCAGATGAAAAAACAGTGCATACAAATCATGACAAAATGCACAGCTGTGAGAAGGTCACTGAGCACTGGAGGCTGAGACTATGGGCAGTTTCATTGGTTTAGTAATTTTTCCTTTTTTCCCTCTCTTGATCCCAAGATTGAGTAAAAGAATTAGGTTTAACTAAATACTGATTATTTACTCTCCATGATCATATTAATTTGATAATGCTTAGGGAAATATGGTGGAAAATGCCAAGCTTTCTTGTAGCATGGTCTTCCAGATTCTGAGCAGAGGTAGTAGTGGAACTTCTTGGCTTGAAGTTTGCTTATATTTAAAATCTCCCAGTGGATTATCTTCCCTGAACTGATTCAACCATTTTTTTATTCTACTTTAAGCTCCTATGGCCTTCAAAATACACATATGTATTGTTCCAAAAGGTCCAGTACAAACATTTAAACCAATCTCTTAGTTTTAAACCTTGTATTTGAACATCTAATGAGTATTTTGTAGTTCTTTTGTTGCACTAAATAGGAAATTATGGGATCACAGCATGTTAGGGGTCAGAAGAAACCTCTGGAGATCTTTGAGTCCAACCCCTCTGCCAGAGCAGAACCATACAAGTGCAGGTTTCACAGGAATGCATCCAGATGGGTCTTGAAAGTCTCCAGAGGAGACGACTCCGAAACCTCTCTGGGGAGCCTGTTCCAGTGCTCTGTGACCCTGACAGTAAAGAAATTCTTCCTCATGTTGAGGTGGAACTTCCTGTGCTGTAGTATACATCCATTGCCCCTTGTCTTATCTCAGGGCACAAGTGAGCAGAGTCTGTCCCTTGCTTCCTGACACCCAGTCCTCATGTATTTATACAAAATTTATTAGATCCTCTCTCAGTGTTCTTCTCTCCAGACTAAAAAGCCCCAGGTCTCTCAGCCTTTCCTCATAAGGCACCTGCTTCAGTCCCTTAATCATCCTTGTAGCCCTCCGTTGGACTCTCTCAAGTAGATTCCTGTCCATCTTGAACTGGGGAGCCCAGAACTGAATGCGATATTCCAGGTGGGGCCTCTCCAGAGCAGAGTAGAGGGGGCAGAAATAATTTTGCTATTCATAGGAATGAATTTTGCTATTCAGTTTTTCATCCTTTTTATGGTTCTTTTGGCCCATCTGACTCCCTCTTCTCAGAGATTCATGTTCCAGTCTGAGGAATCATAGCATCTCCCAAGAGTGAACAGTCAACATGTCATCCAAGACTCTGAAGACCTTCAGCCTATCTCTGCTTCAGAAACCTTGGAATTATCCAGACAGAACAGTGAGAGGAGAAGAAAAAAAACTAATAATGCTTGCTACAATCATTTTCCTAAAATAAGTCACCTATATCCATCCTGAGATGATACTTACATACAAAAGACTTATTTTCAAGCATGCTAATTTGTTACCAAAGCCAATGGAGTAAAGAGGAACTGAAGGTTCTTCTTGTACCTTTGCAGAGGTGTCTGATATGACTTTGTCTGTCCAGTTGTAGATGTCTTGGCTTAGAAATTCTGGCCAAGATTTTGGGTGTGCTCTTCCTCTTAGAATTATTTCTGCTGATTGCCAGAAAGCTGTTATTTATTTCCTCCCCATAAAAGGAAGAATGAATAATGAATAATTAAATTAGTAGAATGAATGATTATCAACATAGTTTTTATCAAGTATAAAATTTATTCTGTTGGTAAATATTTGGAAAAAATTTCTAGAAAAACTGCCTTATTAGGTTTTAATATAGCCAACAACTGAATGAGTGCAACTTTAATATGTTTGTTCAAGAAAACACTCGCTGCTCTCCGTTTCATTACTGTAGAGTGTGTGTTATGGGTTTAAGAACTGGGATGTCTTAACCACAGAGTACAGTTCTCCAGGGACTAGCTAGCCCAGGAAGTGGACACTGGAAAAATGAAATCTTTGTTATTTCACTCCCATTAGCCTGCATCTCCCTTCCCTATATAAACTGGCTGGATAGTCAGTTTCTTCCCCCTTTTCCCTCTCTCCTGTTCCCAGTGCAGACTGCTATCTTTTGTTTGGTATTTTGGTGGAGTTGAGAGTTTTGACCTGGAGTGGCTTGGATAATTTTTGCTGTGTCATTCGGGCCCGTGTAGGGAGGTGTGGGGGGATGGTCACGGAGGCCTTGCTGGGGGGGGAAGTTTTTGGATGATGTTGGCCTAGTGAGGTTTTGGTAAGCCCAAGATGGAGAACTGGGCTGAGGATGAATATGGATTTGTGTATTTTGTATGGTTTTGTACTGTTGTATATAGTTGTGAACAGTACTTCCATTTAAATTTCCAGTGCTTTCCCATCCTGTGTGGAGCATTTTTCTTTTACTCTTTATGGGATGGGGGGAGGGGTAAAAGAGAAAGTAGCCATATTAAGCATCTAGCAATCACTAAAAGTCAATAATTCCTATTTGAATATTATTTTAATATCCATTCTTTCTCAACAACAATGGCTTCACAGTCTGCCCCTTTTCTACCCCTTTTTCCTCCTTTTTCCCCTCAAATCCCAGAGCACCTGGGCTCTGTTGGAGTCTCCTCCCACCCCAGGTGTGGCCACTTGGCCCTCCCCGCCCACTCCCCTTTTTAATCCCCCCCAAGAAAGGCAGAAGCACTAAGCTGAGCCCATCTGGGCTGGAGCATCCCCTTCTCATCACTGGTCAGTGCCCACGGTGAACACTGGGTGATGGTGGTGGTGACAACAAAGGCCGGGGGGCCTGGTGGCCCCCCGGTTAGGTAGGGCAATGATTGATGACTACTCCAATATTATCCATGGTTTCTGGCTGGGCCTCCTTACTGGGGCTGAGCTCCACTGTGTGGTGTCTTGGCTGGTTGAGGGTCTTGTCTCTGGCTCTGGGATGGGTACAAAAATGGTGGTGGCGTAGCAGGAGCTGTTTAGGTGGGGTGGAGGATGGTGTTAGAGGGATTAGGAGCTGCCTTGGGAAGATGAAGGGTGGTGTGGGGGGAGGCAGGGGTGTTAAGCAAGATGACCTTTAGAGGCCTTTTCAGAGTCTGGAGGTTCTATGATTCTGTGACTCTATGATCTAGTACCAACCCCCTTGCTACGTTCAGGGACTCTTTCCACTAGACTAAGTCAACATCTCTAAGGGCATATTTATTTATTTATTTTTTTTCACTGTACAAAGAAATCAAAACATAATCATGGAATCATAATCATAGAATCAACCAGACACCAGACTGGGAAGTAAATACCAAGAAATTTTTAAATAGTAATAATTGTTACATTCTGGCTTAACAACAGGGCCTAATCTGTTGATCAGGTCAAGGAGTGAAAAATCTGCCCTCTCTGAAGTAGGTCAGCTCTTTGCCATTGACTTTTGTGAGGACAGGGTGGAATATGTAGCCTGTAGAACTACTTGCCTGTAGATAAAGCCCATAATATTATAAATATTGAGAGAGAAAAAGGGACATGTTATTTCTGATTTATGAAGAAGAAAATTAGAGGCACCAAGGTAAAAGACTGGTAATTCCCAGACTCTGAGCCATGAGGTTTTCTTACTCCCTGAGTGGAGAAGCACAGACATGATTGTTGAGAAGAAAGTGTAAAACAAAATGCAAGTAGAAAATATTTTGAATCCTCACTATATGACACTGAAAATGCAAAGAGTCAGTGTCTATGACAGTGTAATTTTTTTTTCCCTTCATGAATCCACAAAAATAGATAACTGTGGATAAGCAGCCTAATAAGATTGTTTTAAATGCAATAGCCATCTGAACACACTGAAATGATTGCACCAAGTAGGAGATCTAAATGATTACTGATTCATTTGCAATGCCTTTGCCCACAAACTATGATTGTTTTCATTTGCAATCCTTATTTTAACTTGAATTCTGTCTTCGAAGGACCTGTAATAACTGTGTTAATATGGACATTTTTTTAGAGTAAGTGTTTAGTTTCCTGAAGCAATGGGGTTGACATCATGAAATCAGAACCTTGATTAACCAGGAAGCAGCTTTGCATGCAGGCAGGCATCTTTCCATAGACTTTTGACGATATTTTCTGTGTTATTACTTACCACAGGGGTAGAAGGTGAGAAAGGCAAAAATCCTGATTTTGGAGTTTTGGGCTTTGAAGTTATGACTGTGCCCTTGGGCCATCCTTGATGTAGCAAAGCTTCCCATGAACTGTTCTGAGTGGTAGTAAGCTGCTCCATCTATCCTCCTTTCCACTCTGCTGCCGGTAAAGCCATGCAAAGACAAAACTGTGCTTTGAAGTAAGTGGAAGAGATAGATAAAAGGAAAAAAGGACAATATATATTTCAATTACCTTTCTTTCTCTCTCTCTCTCTCTCGCTCTTTCTCTCTTTCTCCCTCCCTTCCTTTCTTCCTTTCCCTTTCTTCCTTTCCAACATGCAGTCTTTACCAGAAAAATTAGTCTGGTGCCTCTTCAAAAGCTAAACTTTCCTTATCTGAAAAATGTCCATTCAATCTGACAGACAGACTACTCTATTAAATTACTTAAAGACACTGACAGAACCCATAACTATTAATCTAAATCTTAAGGAGCTCAACTCTAATTTGTACAATGGCTTCCACTAGATTAGCACAGAGGAAAGATAAAGGGAAAAGCTGTCTCTGTGTGCAAGCTAGACAGTGTACAGCAAAGCCCAAAATCGATAGAAGCAGCAGAAAGTTTGATGGTCTCCTTGAGGCATTTACTGATGGAGTGAAGGCATTTTTATCATCAGGTTAACTGGATTCTAGAGCATGCTTTATTTTATATGGGGTTTTCCCTTTCAAGGAAGAGCAATTTCAATGTATAAGCAATATCACAGTATCACCAAGGTTGGAAGAGACCTCAAAGATCATCGAGTCCAATCTGTCACCACAGACCTCATGACTAGACCATGGCACCAAGTGCCATGTCTAATCCCCTCTTGAAAACCTCCAGGGACAGTGACTCCACCACCTCCCTGGGCAGCACATTCCAATGGCTAACAACTCTCTGTGAAGAACTTTCTCCTCACCTTTATTAGAATAGAATAAACCAAACCAGGTTGGAAGAGACCTTCAAGATCATCGTGTCCAACCCATCAACCAATCCAACCCACCCAAACAGCTAACCCATGGCACCAAGCACCCCATCAAGTCTCCTCCTGAGCACCTTCAATGACGGCAACTCCGGCAACTCCACCACCTCCCTGGGCAGCCCATTCCAATGGGCAATCACTCTTTCTGTATAGAACTTCTTCCTAACATCCAACCTGAACCTCCCCTGGCGCAGCCTGGGACTGTGTCCTCTTTTTCTGGTAAAAGGGCTCATCCAGGATTTGAACCCAGGACCTCTCGGACCCAAACTGAGAATCATACCCCTAGACCAACAAGCTGGCCCCTAGTGCAGCTTCAGACTGTGTCCCCTTGTTCTGGTGCTGGTTGCTAGAGAGAAGAAACCAACTCCTTCCTGACTACAACCACCCTTCAGGTAATTGTAGAGGGCAATGAGGTCACCCCTGAGCCCCCTCTTTTCCAGGCTAAACAATCCCAGCTCCCTCAGCCTCTCCTCACAGGGCTTGTGCTCGAGGCCTCTCACCAGCCTTGTTGCCCTTCCCTGGACACATTCAAGTGTCTCGATGTCCTTCTTGAACTGAGGGGCCCAGAACTGGACACAGGACTCAAGGTGCAGCCTAACCAATGCAGAGTCCAGGGGCAGAATGACTTCCCTGCTCCTGCTGGCCACACTATTCCTGATGCAGGCCAGGATGCCATTGGCCTTCTTGGCCACCTGGGCACACTGCTGGCTCATGATCAGCCTACTGTCAACCAGTAACCCCAGGTCCCTCTCTGTTTGGGAGCTCTCCAGCCACTCTGACCCCAGCCTCTAGCGCTGCATGGGGTTGTTGTGGCCGATGTGTATAACCCATCACTTGGACTTGTTGAATGCCATCATGTTGGACTCTGCCCATCTGTCCAGCCTGTCAAGGTCCCTCTGCAGAGCCCTTCTACCCTCTAACTCATCAACATCTGCTCTCAACTTGGTGTCATCTGCAAATTTGCTGATGACTGACTCAATCCCCTCATCCAGATCATAAATGAAGATGTTAAAGAGGATGGGGCCCAGCACTGATTCCTGGGGGACACCACTAGTGCCTGGCTGCCAGCTGGATGTGGCACCATTCACCACCACTCTCTAGGCTTGACCCTCCAGCCAGTTCCTAACCCAACACATAGTGTTGCTGTCCAAGCCACAAGCTGACATCTTAGCCAGGAGTTTGCTATGGAGGACAGTGTCAAAGGCCTTGCTGAATTCAGGTAGACCACATCCACCAGGTGGGTCACCTGATCATAGAAGGAGATCAGGTTGGAGAGGCAGGACCTGCCCTTCCTAAATCCATGTTGGCTGGACCTGAGCCCTTGGCCATCCTTCAGGTGCGCAGTGATTGCCCCCAAGATAATCTGCTCCATAATTTTCCCTGGCACTGAGGTCAGGCTGACTGGTGTTCTTCAGAACACAGAACTCATTTACAAATATTGTAATAAATTGTTGTAACTTATTTTTATTCTTTAAGAGCAAATCTGCTAACAGAGAAAGGGAATGTATGATTTTCAGCTATTGGTCAGCAAGAAAACACCTACCTGTGACCAAGAATTGTTTGTCATCAGAGCAGTCATGCATTTTATTCTGTGGAAACTGAAAGCTAGAAATGTCATTGTAGCTGGTTGGGGTCTCATAGAAATGAGGATATTTTTGTGAAATGAGATGTAAGGTGTGTGACTGTAGAGTCATAAAATCATTCTGGTTAGAGGAGACCCCAGAAAGCCTTCAGGGCAACCTCCTTCTCAAAACAGGATCAACACTAAAATCAGATGGAGTTCCTTAGAACTTCATCTACAGTTGGATCTCAAAAGCTACCAAAGCTGGAAACTCTACAGTCTTGCTGGGCACCCTGTCCCAATACTAGTTTTCCTTGTCATTAAACTGTTTATCCTTATATTTAGTTGTATCCTTCTCTTTTTCTGTAGGTGACTGTTGACTATTGTTCTCCCACCATGCTCCTCATCAAAGAGCCTGTCTCTTTCTACTCAGTTATCTTCTCTTAGCTATAGGAAGGTTGCTATTTGGTTTTCCCCAAGACTTCTCCAGACAATAAAGTCAAAGAGGTAAAATGTATTTGCATTTGAGACATAATACACATCTGTGACTCAACTCCAGCACCAAGTTGTTTCTTTATTTGTTCTATTGCTGTCCTTACAAATAGATATTGGTGCCAACATGGACAGTCAAAGTAGCATTACTGGAAAAAAACAATCAACACAACAATTTCTGTATATATCTTATGTTTACCGTAGGCAGTTCTGGTCCAAATCTGAAGGCTTAATTATTACAGCTCTTATAGAGGTAAAAGATTATTCACTTCCAAAGACCTTTGCTTATGGGATGTCTAGTAAGATAACCAGCATGTGCTCATAATTATGATGCTACCCTTTCCCCTGGCTCCCTCTTAAATGTTTAGTTTAGAAGAGTTTTGCCACAATATAGAAATCTTTCTGCAGAACTAGGTAGTTTTATATGTGATGTCCCACAATAGATGGAGCAATTCAAACACAGAATGCTGTGAAAAACTTAATGCCTTTTAATAAATTGTCTCTTGCTAGCAGGGAAAAAAATAAAAGAAGTTTTAATCTCATTTTCTTATCAAGGCATCATATCTTTTGTTAGTGCTGACCCTGGAGCTGCAGTTGTTCACTATGCTTCCTGGAACTAAGTCTTGTGAAGGTGGGTCACACTGTCCATAATGTTGTCTTCAGATAACTTGAAAGCTCACTGTGAATTGTTTAGGCTGTATGTGGAGCATAAACAACAGTTGAATAAATTTCAGGTGTGGTCTTCTGCTGTGGACAGTGCCTTGAATAGCATACAGCGTATCAGCAGGTGGTTGGAAAGTACATCTAAATAGCTTTGCCTGAATCTAAAACTGATGTGCTAAATGGGCCAACAGTGATCTGCAGTATGGCATTTCCTATGTTTGCACCACGAGAAATAAGGAACTTTAGTAGGCTGAAGTTACTGATCGCTAAATCACTCTGTAAAACAATCTCAAGCCCCCTTGTGTATTTTCTGCCTCAATACACCTACTTAGGTATTGTCTAGTAAAAAGTTTCCATCAATAGGCAGGCAGTAGGCATTTGTCCCATTTCTCATTTAATTTACAAGACAGCATGAGTTTCCTTTTTCCTTTTTTAACATCAAGACAGCAGCTCAAAGTCACATTCAGGTTCTGAAGATACTCTGTGTACTTGAATACTTTTGTAGCACAGAAACTGTTATAGAATTTGGCTTCTAATAAATTACATTAGAGAAAAAGTTTAATTTATTTAATTACATATACCATTGTGACACAAGCATGAGCGATTTACAGGATTAAACGGGAGCTGCACAGAAATAGAAGTCCATTTAGGGCTTTCAAAGTTTGATCCTTTTGATGAACGTGTCTTGTGCCAAATGAACGTTGGAGTGGCCTTCTGATTACTTTTCAACAGTAATTTCATTATGGTCACCTTGAATGCATAGTTGTATCAGTTCCTTACAGGATGACTCATCTCCGCTGCTCTCCATTACTCCATAAAGGGTCAAGTCTTACACTTCTTACTTATTTTTCCCCTACACAAAATTTCCAGGGACACCTAAATCACACGTTTGATCCACAATAGTTTTTGAGCAGTACATCCATGCAGTATTCAGGTGAGTGACCAACATGGTCAAATTAAAGAATGCAGTGGCCCTACATTTGTGCATTTGGGTTGGACCTCTGTGTATAACCTGGACGGCAATGCTGGTTTGGAAGACTGCCCTTACATTACTCAGAGAAGAGAGTAAAGATGCTGTTTGGCTGCAAACTATGTACCTTTGCTGGTGCACTGAGCACCATGACTGCAGCAGGTTTTGAGCTTAAGAGCAGGCATGTAAGCATTTCTCTTATGTCTACAGCCCACGGCTCTATTGTGAAAACTTCCTATCTTGAGGTTTTATATTATCAGAAAGATGCTGCTGTGTGTGCCATTTTTAAATGAATGCACAGTTTGCTGTGAGCACATAAATTATGCACTAGTGCGTTACACAGTTAGAACAACAGGAACTTTTTTCCTTATATAGTTTTAAAATTAAACTAAATTGCAAATGTTTGGTAATAAATGCTTAACCATTAAGTAGAAATAGAAGAGGAAGAGTGGCCACAGAGTTGTCTCTATAGTTGTCTCTATTTGTCTCATTGTCTGTATATAAGTCAGTCTGAAGCAATTACATAGAGCATCTCAGACAATGAGGATGTAAGAGGCAGAGGACTGTCTACTATCTATATACTGTAAAGGAAGAATGGCAATTTTAAAATCACTTCTTTCTAGGCAGGTTTGCTAAGTCAGTCACAGTAGTGACCACTTTGTTATCTGCTTGACTAAGGCAATAGCTAGGCCCATCATCCTCTTTTTCACCTAAATGTGAGTTTGAGACTGAACACTTCCTGCACCTTGTTACTAGTATAATGAAATGTACTGAATCAAAGGATGTCACACAGGGAATTTGTGAGACAATGTGATGTCCAGAGCTCTTACAGTGCCCATAGAGCAATCAGTGACTTCTTCAGGGGTTTCCACCTTTCAGCAAAAGTGAAGTAACAATCTGTGCTTAAACACTCCATGCCATATTCTCTCTTTTCTACCCTACAGTCTATACCTGCACATCCAATGATCTGCCTCAGTTCCTTAGGAAGAGCCACTATTACTCCTGTATCATAGAAGCCAGAAGGGTGATACTTGCTTGCAGAAAGCTGCCACAGTGATGTGTTACTATGAGCAGCATATCTGTGCTGTGGAGGTTTTGTTCATCACAGTTGCTGCTTTGTCCAGTCATTCTTTCTGCCTGGATGATACAAATTGCACTGGGGAGTGGCTGTCAGTTTTCACTTGGGCAAAGTAAAAAATTCACCTGACTTTTCTAATCATCCTAGAGGATTACTTTTTTTTTTAAGACTATGCTGTTTTCAGTGTGCCACCCCTCAGTTATTTTTCTACTTTCAGAGAGCAAATTTCAAGGAGAGAATCTCATCCATCTTACCCTGAGTTTGCCAGAGTGCTGTAGATGACTGTGCTGCCTGGTGTTTGTAGGGCTGGATTGAACCATTGATTTTTTACAAGGAACTCCCAGTTGCCCTGAACAAATTGTACTGAGGAAAAGTTAATGGCATAGCTGTGGCTCTTGTGGAGGAACAAGACCTGGTATACCTGATGTTTTGTTTTGCAGTCTTTGATTAGAAGAATTCTTTGTTAGTATGTATTTCTTTATTTACCTTGCTTTCAACCTTTCGGTGTCTGAGAAGCGGTTGAGGGAGTATCTCAGCTTTATAGTATGCAGGAAATGGCTTAATGCTGTCCTCATCTATGACAGATTAATACATGGAAAAATTACTAAATGGATTTTTTTCTATGTCAGTTCAAACCTTTAATGCTTGCAATTACTGCAACATCTTTAAGGAAGAAACTCATGCTACAAACAAAGTCATTGTGGAGAGAAATCATAAACAGCTACTCTCTCTGTGCAAAAATGAGGCAGAGTTGTCATAACCACTGGTGATTTCCCAAAGTTAAATAAGGAAAATGAGTTTGTCTGGTTGAACCCTATGCTTTATGTGCAAATGGGGTTATGTACACAAAGGGGGGTTCCCACAATTCCCACTCTGATGTGTGAAAAAAGAAATGACCTTCAGAAGAACAGTAGAAATGTGTGACAAAAGTGAAGCTATATGCTTTACCTTTAGAACAGCCAGTGGTGCTAGCAACTTGACTGTATTCCAGGTGATCAATTTTGTCTTCTGCTCTATAGGGTGAAGAGAAGATTTAACCCTCTTTCATACACACAATACAACAGTTCTGTTGCACTATCTTGATGGAGGCATGATAGCAAAATAAGAATAATAAAGACCAGAGCTATCATATATCAGAGAGAAAGGACTCTGTAAAATGACAAAAATAATCATAAAAAAAACAAATCCCCTTTTAACTCCAAATACAAATCTCTAATAAATACCAGTAGGGCAGAAATAAAAGACAATGTATAATAAAGATTTACTTTAAATACAGGATTTCAAAATAGCTGCCAAATGTGAATTAATCTTTCTTTCTCTTGGAAAGGAGAAATCCTGCAATATATTTTCTGCTTTCCCAGCAGAACATATGGCAGTCTGACACCTCATTCAACTAGAAAAAGACCTCACTCAGGCCCCTTAAGGTTTTGTTGCAGATACTCCAAATTTTGCATCTGCAAAATAATAGATGCCTTAAATTAAGGTCCGGGAATATTTTCTTAGTAATCTATGAACGGTTTTATTACTATGTGTGCTGCTAGGCATCCTTTTCATAATTATTATTGTTCATCGTCATTCAAACTCCCTGCCACTCACTGAAAGGCTTCATTTCACTGTTTGTTTACTTGAAACGTGTCTGTAACTTTTAATTTTTTTTTTTTTTTTTCCAGACCATTTGTGAATTTTTGTTGTTAGTAGTTTACTGTGATCCTGCGGTACAGTGAAGAGTATATTCTTCCATCAGAAAAAAAAGGCCCTCGTGATTTTATCCCTTGGAGGCACTGAACATCTGCTGAGGTTTCCTTCATTCCCCTTTCTCTTTTTGCAAGCCCATGAAAGGAGCAGCTTGATTGCTTGGAGTCTATTTCCCCCTCAGTAAAGAACCATTGTTTCTGTATCAGCATGCCTGAATCATTGTCATGTTTGTTGTAGATGCTCCTGTTTTATTTCCAGGATAACACAACAGAGGCTGGCTTGCCCTGTGGACAAATATGGAGTGCTAGACTGAGAGACCAGTTTTTCCAGGCATGATCACTTTTGGGCAGCATATTTAGCTGTGAGTCTGGGAACAGAAGTTGGTAACCACTTGTTGTTTCTAGAACTGAACTATTTGATCTACTCAACTAGTTTTCAAGTTTCCTGTGTACTACCTGAATGCAACAGTGAAAATTACACAACACAGATTTGCTGACTTGAATTTGCTGGTATACATCTCCTGCTTTAGACTTGTGAAAGTCTCATCAAGACCTCTGCCTGTGAGCAGAGACATTAAATTTGTCCTGCTTGATCAATCAGCTTTGAAATTAAGTACATGCCTTTATAAAGGCATGTTTAGAGAAACACAAGAAAGAATAAGGGATCTTAGGAATTTCATCCTTTATACATTGCCCTATCTGGAAGGGTTGTGTTCTTTTTAAAGATGATAGAATTGAGCTGCCTCTTTGAAACTGGCATTCTTTCTCTCCTTTAAACAAAGAGGAAGAAGATCATAGGTTATGAATATAAAGAGCTATTTCTGAATAGGGGGCTGCTGTAGAGTAGTTATGCATTGTGGGGAGAAGAGACTCAAAGTTTAAATGCTTCTGTTGTCAGAATGTCTGAACGGGATGGTTTGTGCATAGTAAAGGTGTGTTTTTCCTGTGTTGGTCCTCTCTTTTGTTCACTAACTATTATGATACTGGTTTGGGTTATAGGTCAATGTCAGTTTCTCTTCCTGGAAATTATCCCTGTAAACCTGCTTTGCCTTATAAAATGAAAATTCAGCTGTGATAGAAAAATACTTTGACTAGCCTGCAAGGTGAATGACATTGTTAATCCATTTTATTTCAGAGACTGTTTCCAAACTACCAAGTTTTGCAGATGAGTTCTATTGCAATTAGGGCTCAAGATAAGATGCCTGGCAAGAATAACTGGAAAAGACATTCTTAATGAGGAAAGAGGAAATGCCAGTAGAGCTATTTCTGTTTCTCCTTTGACTAAGATCCAGCACCTTTATCTTGCAGAAGACTATATATTATGAGTAAATTAAAGGTGTTCTTACTCCGTAAGTATATCAGTCAACTGGAGAAAGTAGAAAATAATCGATTGTAAAATGTGCCAATAACCTCAAGTTACTGGATAAATAAATAAAGAGAGGGACAGGCTGGATTCTTTTTAAAGTGGGTTGATCTGAGCTGTGGGCCTTTGAAGACAAATGAATTTAAGACTGGATTTTGAAATACAGAATGTGGGTCCCACTTTGGAGATAGGGCACTGTAATGTTGTGACATTGAAAAGATCTTGAAAGCTAATGTGGCACATATATAAGCAAAGTGCAGGCAGGGGGAAAGGCAGAGAGTAACCACTAGCAAGGTTGTCACTGGAAAATATCATCTCTGGGGCCCTAATTTTGAGAATTCTACTGAAAAAAAAGTCTAAGCTATAGACTGGGAAACAGGTAGAAACCTGAACACAATTACCTTAGATTATGGAGGTTGCAGACGCGATTTTCTTATTGCCTACAGATACCTACAGGTAGGAAAACCTTCAGAAAACAAACAGCTCTTTAGCACAACAACAGAAAATTCAAGACTGAGATCTTTGCTAAGCAAATCAAGAGTTTAAACCAGGTGCAGATGTATTACATAATGAATATGGAACTTCCCAACGGGAACTTTGTAAAGGAGCAGAATGACAGCAGGAGGCTGTCCACTGCCATTAGTAGCCTGAAGCACAGGAGTTACTGCATCAGCATATCTGTCCACTTCACCCACCCACAGATTCCCCAAATGGCCCTGCTTGTTCACTAGCTCTGCTCTGACTCCTTCCTGTGGAGAAGGAAGATTGCTGCCAGTTGAGGTCAGGAAGGAGTAAAGTAGAAAATGTTAGTGAAAAGACTGTGCAAAGAGCTTTGCCCAGTGCTGCAGAGAAGGAACAAGGAGGAGGCACAGGAGAAATCACAAGGGCACCAGGTAGCCAAGGGCAGGGCTAATCTGTGTATCACTCCTGAAACTAGTATGCAGACTAGCTTGCTTTGCACCTCATAATTTTAATCATTAATTGTGATGTGGTGACAAGATCCAACAAACAGAGCTGAAACAGTCTTAAAACCTAACAATATGTGGAGGTAGGTGAATGCATATAAAAGTCTTTTCAGAAGGACGAAGAACCTTTAATTCAGGTTTGAATGATTTTTGGTGCTTTCAGGAACAGCCTTCTTGGATGCAGTACTCAGATTCTCTTCTTGGTCAGTGTGCAGCCTACTAACCCAGTTTAAGGTCTTAGTTCTGAGCTTGATCTATCTGAGATGATCTGACCTGAGTCAGGGGCCTAGGATGTCAGCTAGGGGAACCAGAATGAATATGCAAGGATTATAAAGAGACTGGCCTTAAACTCATTTGTTCTTAGAAAATAGTCTCTCATTGTGATTGTGTTTACTAGTAGAGTTACAGGAACTTCTTGTTCCTGGCATTGGAACTTTCAGAGTGAAAGCCACTGACAACTGCCTGTGAATGGGGAGGACAGACTCCATACTATAGAGTTACCCTCTAATGGCTCTTTCCTAATTTTTGTAGAGTCCAGCAAACACATTTTGAAGTTTTTCTGAATGTGTCAGACTGCAAACATCAGAACTCACTCAAGGTTGTAAACATATCTCAATATAGACTCTGGATGTCATAATCTGAAAAGCTTCCCAGGAAAGCAGAACATAGCTATTATGTCCATATCCAGAAGCAAATTATGTTCACCTTGTAATTTGATTTTGATGTTATGCTTTGCAGTTATCTCCTTTGGCTCTGAGTCATTTTTGTAGTGGAAATACTGACACATGTAATGGCTCATTACAGCATATGGAAAGCAGCAAAAACCTTTCCCCTCTTCCCTCTGCATCTGGTCACCAGGATTCATTCACTCACTGTCTTTTAGCAGCAGAAAAACATTAGACTGCATGTAACTATGGCATATTTTTGTACACCTGTGAGATGTTTAAAAAAACTTCTAATGCAAGTGATGGTGATTTTTAATCAGGCTGAACATCATACAGGTGGAGCATCTGATAGGATGAAGGACTTCTGAACACTAAGGCTTATCAGGAGTGTTCTTAGATGTTTTGTGTGATTTATTTCACTCTCTTGGTGAATTCCCTCTCTGAGTTCTGCAGACTGCATCCAGAGATGACTCCAGAGCTCTCATTGGAGCACTATGTATTTTTCTCCTCTGCAATCTGAAAGCCTGGAAGAATGCTGTAATTTTCTGCAAAGTAAGGTAAAGAAATAGATTTCATTGAAAAGTCTAAAAGCTGCCTCTAGAAACATCCTTTATAAAAATGAAGCCAAAGGCATTCTACTACCTCTGTAGGCAGCATCAACTTAAAAATAGACGAAACTGCAATAAACAGCAACTAAACACTGTTTTGTTCCAAGTTTAGAGAAGCTGTATTCCTTCATTTCCAATCTGGGTGACACACAGTTAAAACAATTACTTCTTTTATTTTTTTCTTGCTAGATTTCAAGGTAAAGTGAATCCCAGTTATTTATATTTAAAATACAAATCCATATATTGGCAGTAATATAATAAATACCCATGACTGAATGATAGAAGTCTGCACCATTTTTGTATTTCACTATTCTAACTTTCTTAAATCAGAAGATGCTCACTTTCAGACAGCTGATTTTTACTTTTATGTTGCTTTTCAGCAGCAAACATAATTAGACTACAGTAAAAGCTGGTGTTAGCAGCCTGCTAAGAAACAAATTAAACCCCTCTCTAAACAACTTATGTAATCTCAAAAAAAAAAACCCAACAGTGTTTTCCAAGATTTTGCTTCTGTGACTCCACGTGGATTGTAGTCCTGTGTGCTAAGATTTACACTGGCAGAATTCTGTTAAAACAAGGCAAATACTGACTCCTGAAAACATTCTTATTACATGTATTGACATTTAAGATTCTATTAATGCCTCTAACAGCTAGGAGCAACACTTGAAGCTCTATCCATGAAAGTATTCCTAACTCATTGCCAAGGAAGACTATTGCATTGTAGCATACTTGGTTGCTGAGTAGAGAGACTAAGGCAGCATTTAGATCTTGAAAATCCTGTTCCACTACCTAGCATTGGTGTGTTGTGAGCTGCTGTAGCTGCTGTGGCTGCTGTGCAGCCTGCCAATTATCTTTCTGCACATCTGCATGGCTGCCCAGACTCATCAGGACAGAGACTTCACAGGAGACCAGCTGAGAGATGGAGAAGATTTGTTCTGCCTATATTCTCTAAAGGGCTTCATCTGATAAGCCTTTGTATTAAATTCATAGCACGTTCCCACAGGCTTTTTGTAAAACGAAGCCATGACTTTATTTGTGTGTGGTTTTTTTTTTTTGTTTTTTTTTTTTTTTTTAAATATATATATACAAGAAGTAGATGTCTTGCTCCAAATTTTAAATTAACTTGGCAGTGTTTGGACTATTTATTAAGAAATGGGAGGACTTAGAATAGAATAAACCAGGTTGGAAGAGACCTTCAAGATCATCGTGTCCAACCTATCAACCAATACAACACCACCTAAACAACTAACCCATGGCACCAAGCACCCCATCAAGTCTCCTCCTGAACACCTCCAATGGTGGTGACTCCACCACCTCCCTGGGCAGCCCATTCCAATGGGCAGTCACTCTCTCTGTATAGAACTTCTTCCTAACATCCAGCCTAAACCACCTTCTTCTTTTGCCTTCTGAGCCATTCCCCTTCAAGCCTGAGAATGTGCAGACCTATGTGTCCTCTCTCTTATGAGAAGCTATAATTAAGATTAACCTTAGAAGGTTGTGGCATCAACAGCTTTTCACCTGTTAGAAACAGGCCACTTTGCTAAAAACCCTATGCCAGATATACTGGCTGAACAGAAAGAGGCTCTGTGGCCATTATCTAGAACAATCACCAGACTATATACATACCTAGTTGCCAGGCTTGGAACAAGGGAAAAGGAAAGACTTCAATTTTGGGGGATCTGGGACATCACAGCTGTCTGCTTGTACTTTGTGTGATTCAGCCAGAAAAAAACACTTTTGTTACTTTATTGGCTTGATAATTTTTCACATGCTGATAGATTCAATGTTTACCTTACACTACAGAAGGAACTGTTTCATTTAACAACTGGAGGAGTGGGTAAGTCGTTACAAGTATCTTTATAAAAGAGGGCAAAAGGCCCAAAGGAGAAAATAGTAGACCTTTGAGTCTGCATAACTGTGTAAAAGCACAGGAGTTTACAGAAGTTATTCTTTTGGCTGGTGATGAGAAAAGTAATTATGGAATGGGCACAGATACTTGGTCAACTAATGATTTGAGGTGTGTAGGAGACTTTGGGCCAGTAGCTCAGAGGTACTTGGCTATCTCAGTATTAATAAATGTGATCTTTTTTGTATTCTTTAGGAACTTTGCCCTGAAAGTCTTATTTAACACCATAATTACACTGTTTTTTGCTCAGTTAGCTTTATAAGCCTCAAAGGAGGATTGTGAGCATCCCTGCCACGCAACCCTGCATTTCTCTTGCTGTTAATTTAATGCTTATGAAAAGCCCATAAATTTGTATTGATCTTCCCCCCCCTGCCCCCTTGCAGGCTTAAACCACATTAGTATATGAAACAGATGGGAGTCTTTAACTCATTAGAGGGAGCTAGTATAATACTGACCCCATCAATCTGTTCTATTTTTACCTTGGAGACAGAAGTTTTTCTGTAAAGGATGCCATTATATGCATCTGCTGTTGTGCATGTACCTAGACAGCAAGTTCTGAAGTTACTGAGGCAGAACAAAAGGAAACAGGAGCCTTGCAGCATGGAAGAAGAGGAGACCATTTGGCATACTACCAAGAAGAAAGTATAACTAAATGAATTTATAACTGTGCTCCAGTTGTTTAAAGAAAAACAAGAATACTCAAGCACAGTTTGGGTTGCTTCCCAGTGTGACCCGTTCATGTTAAAACCCCAAAAAATTAACTGACATATTGGCTTCTCTAAATTTAATCATTATGGGACAGTTAGAGTAATTTTATGTTTTCTACTTTAGTGCTCCTCTGAAACTATAACATCTGGATAGCTTTGAGGAATTTACTGGCTCAGTTAAACAGAAAAAAAAATGTATACTTCTGTAATTAACAGCTTTCTCGTGCAAGGATTGCTTTCTCTTTCTTCTTTTGTTTTCATTGTTGAGTATGGCTTTCTGAAAGGTTAGTGTATTAGCTAACAGGAAAGCTTGACTTGAAAAATTACCACACATAAAGCACACATAGAACACAAAAGAGTGAGAGATGGATAACAATGTGGCATTAATTTATCTTTAAAATTAAGTTTCTGTAATGACAGAAGCTTTATTTCTAGTAATTAGCACAGTGTACAATATAGCAATATTTGGTTTTGCTTTATTTGGGAAAGTCTCTTGGAAATGTGGGATGACTGCATATGCTGAGCAAAACAATTTTGTTTCACATCAAGACCATGGACTTCACAACACTGAAAACACACCCTATGACCACTTGTTTATGCAACAAGTAAAGCTTGAATTACACTAATGTTACTGGAAGTGCATAGGAAAGTATAATGGAATAAAAAACCATTACTGTACAATACAGTCAGTTTTAAGACATTATATTGTCTCATAAGAGCAGTGAGAAGAAAACGCAGAAATCATGCAAAACTGAGACATTTATACTTACAAACCGGACAACAGATACATCGTGTAGGTTTTTTCCCATATGTCTGGTTGGTAAGAGCAGGACCATAAAACTAGATCTTCCTTCTCTGATCCTATTACTCATCGCATAACATGACACCAGCGTAAGGTGTGTGACAGGCGATTGTCATACCACAGCCAGAGAATTGGCTTTTTAGTGACAAGCCATTAATTCCATTTCATTAACTAATTGCAGTCTTGATGCAGTAAAGATCTCCAAAATAGGTTCTTTTTACTTTTGCCCTCACAAAAATTGTCATACCATTTCCTGAATGTTCAATTTGTTTCATTTTAAGTAAATTTCCAGAACAGATAAATGAATGCAATTCCAGGTTATAGGCTGAAGATGCAAGATCAGATAATATTTTAGTTTTCATGAAATAAACAGATGATGTAAGAAGTAGCTGCAAACATTTTCTAAATGTGGTTGACTAGAAAAATCTCTGAATCAGTGGCTTCAGACTTTCTGATTCCATTACAGAACAGTAGTTCTTCCATCTTTCAAATCTGAATTTATTAGTAACACATTTGTTTTCTTTAAATAAAATAAAGCAAGAGGTGAAACATGAAAGTATGAATTGTTTTTAAAAATGGATTTTGTAACTAGCCATTCCAAATCATATGTTCCCCAGGGAGGAAAAAACTCCAGAACTTAGTCAAGGGTTGAAGCAAATTACAGACAGCCTAATTTTTCTTTTTTGCATCTGTCAGTAAGCAAAGAATGAATAAATGACAGCATTGTCAATGAGTATTGATTACAGCAGTACGTTTTCCTACACTCATGTTTTTAAAGGGAAAGTGCAGTTGAAAATAGTGCAAGTGACACTTGAAAATAATTGCCAACTTCTTAAAACCTAGTATAATTAATCCAGACATTGCCACATATGCTGTGAAGCTCAGACCACAAGTCTGAACCTCAGCTAACTTGAATCCCCAGACATAAATTTCATTTGCCGTGACAGTCCTTGGTTTATGATGAAATAGCAAAAATGTTCTGAGGCTTACGGCAACATTAAGATGTAGGCCAGGACCAAAGCCTTTGTCTACAAACACAGATGAGCATGATAGCAAGTGAAAACTGTTTTCCAGAAGTGCTATGTCCACACCCAGGAGGTTATTCTGGATGAGGATGCTCTCTTCTTACTCAGTGAAAATGGACCTGCTGTACTTCAATACTCAGCTGAGGGCAGAGTGAGGTTAGGAGGAACCAATTACTGTGTCGTATGGAGACTAGCGCTGCAGGTTGGTGAGAAAAGCTGGAGTCCAGTCCTTGCCCTAAATGTTGTTTGTGTATTTTAGCAGTTGGTTATATATGTTGAACCCTGATACAGTCATCAAGGTGTGGCTGGTACCCAGGATTTTCCTGCTTCTGAACAAGTATCCTAGGACAACCCTGGTTACTACAATCAGAGTCTGTCCAGAGCACAGAGGCACAGCTTCTTCACAACATCCTCTTTGATCACAGAATCATGGAATGCATTGGTTTAGAAGGGACTCTCAAAGGTCATCTTGTCCACTCCCCCTGAAGTGAGCAGGGGCATCTCCAACTCGACTAGGTTGCTCAAGGGCACATCAAGTTTGACCTTGAATGCTTCTAGGGATAGGGCTTCACACACATCTTGGATCAACCTGTTACAATATTTCACTACTCTCAAGAATTTTCTGTTTATGTCCAACCTAAATCTACCCTGCTCCAGCTTAAAAACATTGTCCCTCATTATCTTGCTACAAGCCCTTCTAAACAGTCCTTCCCCAGCCTTCCTGTAGGTTGCCTTCATCTATCCAAAGGTAGCTATAAAATCTATCTGGAACCTTCTTTTCCCCAGGCTGAGGAGCCCCAGCTCGCAGCCTGTCTTCATAGGAGGGGTGATCCAATCCTCTGATCATCTCTGATAACTGAGGTGATTTTGAACCACTTCAGGTGAACAAAAGGCTAGAATGTAAGTCCCACAAGTCTTAGGCTTCAGTGACTAAGCTGCATTTAGAAAAACCCAGAACAAGAAAAAAAAAGTAAAGTTTGTGGTTTATGGAGAAAAAAAATCATTCTTAAAGAAAAAAAAACTGTTCTCAACACCATTGACCTTCAGAAAAATATGATACTACCAGTATGTGTTACGTAGGTTTTGAACTGGTGAGCTGACAGGAAGAAGGTGTGGGAATGCTTCAGAGCTGGGCTTTGGTGGGACCTAGGTCAGAGGTCTGAATCAGCTTTCCAAAGCATGGTTAATCCTGAACTGGGACTTCAGAAACTGGGGGCTCTATGATTGAGAACAAAAGCACATGTGCAGTTGTGACAGCAGCAGAGTTAAGCAGAGCTTTCTGGTCTGTATTTCTAGATGCTGGTGACCAGTTTCTTCCTCTTCTAGGAACTTTTGGATGCATTTGGCTCTGACCAAATCATGTAGGACAGAGCCAGCAATTGAGTGCTAACAACACCGTTAGCCTCCAAAAGCATATAGAAGTCAGTAAAATACATGGTAGTTATAGCAAACATAACTTTTCATCAGAAAAAAAAATCAACAAAATAAACCCAACTAACCAACCAACCAAAAAAACCAAGAAGAAGGAGGCAAGACTTTCAGCTGAGAAAGACCATAGAAGTTGATCTGCCCAGTTAAAATTTACCTGAATCAAAATCAAAGGCAAAATCCCCACTAACTTCAGTCGAGAGAGGGATTAAGCTTTTACTTTCCCTATGCTTAGTGTTTTGGCTGAAGGGTTGAATGTCTTTGAGGTGATTTCCAACTTGTCTGTAGAGACAAGTAGCTTATTTAAAATATAAAGTAGTAGTATACAATTGATGGAGCAACACATGTAGTTTTAAATGTTCATAATATATATAATTTTTAAATTGTCTTATTAAAAATATCTTACAAATTAAATAATCCAGACATTCCTCTAGGTAATTTTTGAGACCTGATATCAAAGGTTGAATATGTGTGTGTGACCACACATATTATTCTGTCATGGATTACCTTATGGCAATGAGTCTTTCATGATTATAGATGCATGTAACAGGTCTGCTTAAAGTCTACCTAATAGAATGATAATAACTAACAAGATTTTTTATTTTATTTTTAGGAAATGCTGCCTGATTGTAACTTTGGAGAGTCACTTGATTTAGAAACTAAACAGAGGCCCAGATTCTTACATGTTAAGATCTAGAACCTGGTGAATTACTGCTGTCAGCTACATGAAAATCATATCTAGAAACTGATCATTTGCCTTCACTTCCCAGACACCATAAAGTTAATGAGCCAAACATGTGAGGTCCTTTTATATAACCAAAATAGAGGTAGTAGGAAACTTTGGATTGGGAGTTGTTCAGAAATCTTGAGACTGACCCCAAAAATGAGCAAAACCCAGAGGCTATTAACAAATGAGTATCTGTTATCAGTGTGTAGTGGTTTGAGCCTTAACTGAGAGTTAAAAGCTCAAATGGGGAAAAGGCTGAGAATCTCTTCCCCACTCTCCCCCTCCTCATCCCTCCAAACAGGGAGAGGGGAAAAAAAAGGGTAGGAACAAATCCACTAAACAACAATCTGGAGTCAGCTTGGAAGTAGAGAGGCAAATAATTTTTTCTTCAAATTATATATATATGACAATAACAGGGAAAAAAAAGGTTCACAAGGGCAAGGAACAAGAATGGATGGGAGGGGGACAGAAAAGAATAATACAAAACCAGTCTTTCTCTGAGGAGGTGCGGAGGCAGCAGGGAAAAGGATCAGGTCCGGCCACGTGGCTGAGGAGCAGGAGGGCAGCTGCAGTACCTCTCATCCAGCAGAGGCAGGAGCCAAAAAGGAGATCCAACAGCTATGATGTCCTGCTTTTTATACCCTAGCTGGGCAGGGAGGGGGGAGTGGAACAGACTCAGCTTTCCCAGGGGGAAACGCCCATCAGGGACGGTAAAGTACCTGCAAGCCCTCCGCCCTGCTTTGTTTTTTTGTTTTCAGAAAAAGGCGTTAACCCACCACACAGTGGGAGGACCTTAAGGTGATAGCAAGAGAAGGGTGACATTTGTGAAAAGTGTAGGGGTTTTGATTTCATTTGCCACCTGTCAGTTCACGTGACAAAAGTTTCCTGTAACAACACAAGCTGCTCCAAAGGAGGCACAAGAGAAACAGGAGTTGCTGCAATTGCTTTAAGTTAGCTGGACATTTGGATGTTTTTATGTATATCTGCTCTGTGACTGTGGCCTCTTAGAGTTCCAGGAGCCCTGCTTTGATCGCTTTGCAGGATGAGGCCAGCATGTTTTTCTCATCTTCTTTTTTTTTCTTTTAAAATATCTGATAGATGCTGGGGGTGGGGCTGGAGCAGCAACTTATTTTTCCTTCTCAGGAATTGTTGCAGAGACTCCCTGGTATTAGGTAGCAATGTTCAGGACTTAAAAATAAGTAAATACTAAGGTGTATGTGGAACTGTTAAATAGCAAGTAAAACTCCAAAGCTTAAGAAGAAACCCCAAGACAATGGTTTCATGAAAAATTAAAAAAGAGCATGTAAGCAAGGTAGAAGGTTGTCAGGTCTACTGCAAAGGCAGCTTTAAGCAAATGAGGTGGGTGTGCTGGGTTACACTCATCCTGGATGGGGGCTGAAAGAACGCAGCCCCTAGGTGGACAAAAGAAACTTGATCCAGGTGGGCAGAGAGACTTAGTTTTCCCCCTCCCAGGAGGAGGGGGTCCTCTGGGTCAAAGGTGGTCTATTCCACTCCCCCTTCCTGTCCTGCAAGGGCGGGCATGGTTTGCTTGTCTCTTTCCCTGCTTTGCCTGCTCTAGAGAGATCATCTACTGCTTCCCACACTGACAACGTGGTTGGGGCCTACTTTCCAAGCTGCATCCATGCTTTTTAAGGACCTGAATCCTCTTGCATCCAGGGAATACAAGGCCATCCGGGGGGGCTGAGGAGGAGCTTTTAAACTCCAGTTAGAGCTCAAACCAGCAGAGTGGGACAGCTACAGGATCTACAAAACCAAAATGACAATGTCACAGAACAAAAGGGACGTATGTATCTCTGCTCATGATTCAGAAGCTATGTTGGCATTTGCCTGTCAGTTTTGAATTTCCCAAATGGTGAGTCCAAACACTTGAGGAAAGATGGTTAAACTCACTGATGTCCAGTGGCATTGGAGAATGTGTGGAGAGATAAGAATGATAATAATTTTGTTTTAGTAAACTTCATCACCAGCTGATGATTACCTAGTTACCAATGAAGGGCTGTGGAGTCGAGAGTCGCATCCTCTGTTTTCAGATGTGATCCTTTTAGACTGGGGAGGTAGACAACTCTGGGCAAAGTGGGAAATGGTTTATTGCTGTTTGTGTTTTCCATGCTGTCCACAGTCCAGGGATAAATAACTGTGATTTTGAGGCAGACAGTTTGTTACCTGCCACAAACAATAGATTACACTTGCTTGTTTGTTAATGCTATGTAAGTCAAGCTTCTGGAGTCATATTCCTAAAACATAAACAGACTTCCTTCAGGCTATGTTGTCCTTATAAATGATGCACATAAATTCTTAATGTTTTAGCACCCTTCCTCTGTTAACTTCTACATATCACATTTTATTTTCCTTGCTGGGTTTGGACGTTATTGAATTAAAACTTTGAATATTTGTACTACCACTCCCCCCCAAAAAAAAACCACCAAAAGAAACCCCCAACCCACAAACCCAAGGCAAAAAAGACCTGCCAGCAAACCCCAAAACACCCATTTTTGTAAATGTCTCTCAAGATAAGGGCACATTTCAATTAGCCTGGAGCCCTTCTGCTTCAGCATTAATCATGCACTCAAAAAAGCTATGTGTATTAGCAGTTTTTTTGACATTCAACAGCTTACGTTTTGGTGATGGCAAAACTCAGTGTTTTAGTAATTTCTTATTCTGGAACTAAGCCCCATGCACTAGAAATAGCTGTGTGCCCCTTGCAATTTGTTGTTCTTTACTAAAAAGGCTAGAATCTTGTGGACAAAACACATTTGCTAGTCTGTAGCCACTGTACATAAGACTTGTGCTACTCAGGATTCCTATGTATCATCAGTGGTGTGGGGAAGACAGAATTTCACCAGGGCAAAGAGATGGCATATAGCTCTCCCCCCAGAACCTCATGAAGTTCAATAAAAGCAAGTGCAGGGTCCTGCATCTGGGTCGAGGCAATCCCAGGCACAAATACAGGCTGGGCAGTGACTGGCTGGAGGGTAGCCCTGAGGAGAGAGACTTGGGGGTGCTGGTGGACAAAAAGCTCAACATGAGCTCTCAGTGTGCACTTGCAGCCCGCAAAGCCAATCAGATCCTGGACTGCATCAGGAGAAGTGTGGCTAGCAGGTCGAGGGAGGTGATCCTCCCCCTCTACTCAGCCCTGGTGAGACCCCACCTGGAGTACTGTGTCCAGTTCTGGAGCCCCTATTACAAGAGGGATGTGGAGGTGCTGGAACGTGTCCAGAGAAGGGCCACGAGGATGATCAGAGGGCTGGAGCACCTCTCCTATGAGGACAGACTGAAGGAGTAGGGGCTGTACAGTCTGCAGAAGAGAAGGCTCCGAGGAGACCTAATTGTCGCCTTCCAGTATCTGAAGGGGGCCTACAGGAAGGCTGGGGAAGGACTTCTCAGGATATCAGGTAGTGATAGGACTAGGGGGAATGGAATGAAGCTGGAGGTGGGGAGATTCAGGCTGGATGTGAGGAGGAGGTTCTTCACCATGAGAGTGGTGAAACCCTGGAATGGGTTGTCCAGGGAGGTGGTCGAGGCCCCATCCCTGGGGGTGTTTAAGCCCAGGCTGGATGAGGCTCTGTCCAGGCTGATCTAGTGTGGGGTGTCCCTGCCCATGGCAGGGGGGTTGGAACTAGATGATCCTTGTGGTCCCTTCCAACCCTGAATGAAACTATGAAACTATGAAACTATGAAACAATCTGACAGCACTCTTATCAAATAGGACAAGGTCAGAACAAGGGGACACAGTCTCAAGCTGCCCCAGGGGAGGTTTAGACTCGAGGTGAGGAGGAAGTTCTTCACCGAGCGAGTCATTCGTCATTGGAATGGGTTGCCCAGGGAGGTGGTTGAGTTGCCATCCCTGGAGGCGTTCAAGAGGAGATTGGACGTGACACTTGGTGCCATGGTCTAGTCATGGGGTCTGTGTTGATAGGTTGGACTCGATGATCCTCGAGGTCTCTTCCAACCTAAGTTATACTGTGATACTGTGATAGGAAAATTAGCATCCTGTGTGTCTGTTTTTGACTAAGCAAAATACAAAACAAACCAGTGAGAATTGCATGTAAGCATCCCTCTGCAATGATTTTGGTGGAACTCTTCCAGGGTATGCAAAGACTTTGTGTTCATGTGGAAAAAGTGTTTCATAAAGTGTTTGAAAATGTGTTTTGAAATGCTTTGTGCTATAAATGGATGTATTCTGGCTAACTTCAGCATAGACAGCATGGGTATCTGCTTCCTGAAACAGGATGTCATCTGACATCCAAAGGTCAGCTGAATCCCAGTTAGAAAGTCTACACTGCAACTATAAAGCCACTGAGATGTCTGCTTAGTGGTGATCTCAGCAAAATAGCCCTTTTTATCTCATCAGGCAGCTCTTAGGGAATTTGGCCCATGCTCTGGTATAGCATCCTCTTCCAGGAGTGAAAACACAAGGGGCTAGCCCAGATCCACAGATGTTCCTCTAATGTCTGAGTTTCAGTGCACTCCTCTGCTCATTATTCCTGTCTCATTTCCCTTGTTAGTGAAGAAAGGCCAGAATAAGGGGAAAAGATTCTGGAACTTGTAAGTTTCCCAGTCCCTGAAGTGATTTCATGATGAGTTTTTGGTTAAACAGAAGCCTGTTAGATGACCTTGTTATCTAGACAACCTTCTCCAACAAAATATTTACTTCAAAGGACACAGCTTGCTGTCTGAGTCCATTACTTTCAAATAGTGCAGGATTTCATCCAAGAGCCTACGATGAGAAAATTTATACCAAGGTGTGTGGGAAGATGCATCAGAGAAGGCCATGCTTTCAGTAGAAGTATTAAAAGCTGGGCACTCAAAACACACTTGATGGCTAGAGGAAAGTACAGACAAAATGTTTCTAATTCCCGTATATTTTATAAATCAGAGACATAATCCCCAGTACTCTGTACTTTGATATATGTAGAGCCTTTGTTTTCCTACTGTGGACATGATTTTAGTCTTTTCAGAAAGAAACTGGGAGTATATCTGCCATATGGTGGTTTTTATGTGGTCTTCTTCAAGGTGAAAAGTGTGTGCTCTGTCCATGTTCCAGACAGCCACTGCACATTCACATTAGCTCAGCATCTAGGTTAGGTTTATTTACCACTTCTTTTAGTAGTGCTATGGCTGTTTCTTACAGTATATATCTTCTTGTTCACAAAATATTCCAGGACTTCACATGACTCAAAATACTGAGTTCAAACGGCTATGGAAGGAGAGTATCATGCGAAGGAAAGAAAGGGAACAGAAAATGATATTTTAAAATA
The DNA here is from genome assembly GCF_026170545.1 of Melanerpes formicivorus. Classification (NCBI taxonomy): domain Eukaryota; kingdom Metazoa; phylum Chordata; class Aves; order Piciformes; family Picidae; genus Melanerpes; species Melanerpes formicivorus. The sequence continues at coordinate 25,874,593 of NW_027142353.1, forward strand.
AAAACTCTGGGAAATGAATAGTTTAAATGGAGACTGTAAAGATCTTGGTATAATAATACTACTAAGCAATACATTAGTATGCCATAGTTAGGATCTAGAAAGCAACTTTGAAGAGAATATGGTATTTACCTTTCCTTTTAACTGGAGTTTCTAAGCTCTTAAAGATATTTTGACAAGATATGAATTGATGCTATTTTATTTGAACAGCTTTCTTATAAAGCTTTAATTTGAATCCCAACTAACTGCAGGGTTTTTTTAACTGACCTGAAGTACTGCCATTGATATGTGTTAAGGATGCCACTAATGATACGAATAAGACATCAACCAAGTAGCTATAAACAGGTCATCTCAAAACATTTTCCATTGATTAAACTAGCCAAGTCAGACCTTGCATAGAATAATGGTTATCTAGCCTCTGCTATCAGAAATTCAGATAGCAATCACCAGTTAAGTTACAAGACTGTATTTCTGGTTTAGATAAAAGCAGGTAAATCCAGAATATGGAGCAGCTACAAAGTAAAGACATTCACATTGAAACTTAATTAAAAGATTAATCAGAATGTTTGTTGGCAGGTACACTGAGAACTTTTGCTGGCATAAATCAGCATAGCTCTGTTGACTTTTGAGGTGATTTATAGTAACTGAAAGTCTGACCTGTTTATTTTATAAAGTCATTCACAATCTTGTGTGCGACAATTTCACTAGTCTGTTTAAAGGTAAACTTTATGTACTACCTAATCTCAGTTTCTCTTGTGTGCTGGAAGTTATTGAGATGATTAGGATTTTCTGCAATGGATGAGAGTAACTGTCATTTGCTACACACATTGGTCTGTATGGGACAACTGCCCACATGCTGCCCAAGGGGCCCTGTATCAGGCTCAGAAGGGAGTAAATTGCTGTGGATCTGAAGGTCCTGGGTTAGATTCCTGTCACTGCCTGACAGTGACAGAAAAGAAAGAAAAACTTAAAAACTATTTCAAAAGCAAAATGCATTTCATGGGCTCCCTGACTCCAGAGTTGCTTACTGCTTCAGTCCCGGCTCCCTGATGTCCCACTGTGTTGGCCATTGGAGCAATGAGGGAAGGAAAGAAGAGAGCACAAACGGGCCAGCAATGAACCATATTTCCACAGGAATCATCCTTAGGTCTGTTGGACATTTTGTCAAAATACTCCCTAGAACATTTCATATCTGTCAGGAAAATGCCAAATTTAGAAAAACTTCTATATTGTCAGCTGTTTTTTCAACTCCATGACAATTTACATTAAAGCTGCCTTTTTCTTTGACACTCTTGCTTTTTAGTTGGAATTACTTGAGATAATTAGAAAAGCCACTTAGAACAAGGAAACCTGAAAGGCATGTGTGTTTATGTTAACCATAAGAGAAAGATGAGGTAGTAGTGCGGCAAGGCTGTTATTAAATTGGTACCAGGTGGTGGCTGGGAGCACTTGTTAGCCCTGATGGCTGGGCAGCGCTTTGCAGTTGAGCAGATGTGCAGGAGGCTGAGATGAAGAGCTGTGGTGCTGAAGTGTTTGTACAAAGTTACATGATAGGGATGGTGTGTGAGCAGTACAATAGCTGGCATGTATGGATCATTTAAATTGGTTTACTGCTTCATAAAATGCTGTGTACAGTGACTGATGTGAAAACAGAAGAGGCAGTTTAGGTATGAGCTATGTTGCTTGGGTTTCTCCAGAGAAAATTGGTTTATCTTCCCCTGGTCCATAAATTCAATTTGCCTCTTTGACTTCCTGTATTGATACAAATGGAGTAAATCAGAAGATGGCTTAAGCAGACATGTTGAGGTAAGCGTTTTTCATTCCCTTTTCTCAATTAAATGAGCTGCAATTGCATTACGGGCGACTCTGCTCCTGCGACTCATAAATATTCTTAATGCATTCTGTCTAGCGAGACCTGTGGTGACGCACACAACTGCCCCCTGACCCGTCCTCTCCATTCTTTGACATGCGTTTGGAGAGCTGCGTTTTGAATTGGAGCTATTGCTGGCTGGGATATGGGAATATTGAGAGTTCTTTGTATAACCGCTTTCTTTCATATGTGGGTACAGGCTGTCTAATTGTCAGATGGCCATTAGACATCAGCAAATTGTAGCTGGAAGCAGGATTTTATAGGACAGGCTTGCTTTTAAGAGCCATTCTGGTACTGGTTCAAAATTAACTTTCAGGACATTTTATAGGCCGTTTTCTTGCCTTAGAGAAGGGTGCAGCTGAAATGAAGAGATTTAAGGAGTGCAGAGGCTTTTGCAAAGCCAGAGAGAAAAAGGTAAAAAAAATCTCCTACATGATACTGTTTTACATACACTTGATATACAGATCAAAAGTCCATGATGGTTGCAGACAAATGCAAAGTAACAAGCACCAGTGTTTTTGTGGTCTTGAATTCATATAAACTTACTCATTCTGAAAAATGCTGCTTTACTAGCCTCTGTAAGGGTAATTTAAAATATGTTCTGCAGGCTGCCCATGAACTAGTTATTCACTGCACTGGCAAACAAAGAGAACATCAGTTCTTTCAGAAGTGTTGTGCTTTTTTTTTTTTTTTTCTTTTTTCTTTTTTTTTTTTTTTTTTCCCCTAAGTGCTTTGGCTGGAAGTTTATAAAATAAGGATTTTCTTTTCTTTCTCCTCCCTTCCTCCCTTCCTCCCTTCCTCCCTTCCTCCCTTCCTAATTTAACTCACAGTTGTGGAGGTGGTGTAAAAAATCAGTTACAGCTTTCACAGTATCACCAAGGTTGGAAGAGACCTCAAAGATCATCGAGTCCAACCTGTCGCCACCGACCTCAACAGTGTCACAGTATCACCAAGGCTTTCTACTATTAGGTGTTCTTACTGTCAATATAATAAACTGATCCAGTCCAAATATCTGTTTTTTCTCCTTACATCTGGTAAGTATGACAGTAATATAGATATTTTATTTTTATGGTATAATTCAACCAAGTATTTAATTTTATAAAGACTATAAAATCAAATAATGTTTTGCATTGAGAAGACTTTTCAAGGTCATCTAATCCAATCTTCCTGCAGTGAGCAGGGACATTTTCAACTAGACCACGTTTCTCAGATCCCCATCCAACCAGACCCTGAATGTTTCCAGGGATAGGGTATCTATCACCTCTCTGGGCAACCTGTTCCAGTGTTTCACCACCCTCAGTGTAAAAAAAATTCTTCCTTCTATCTAATTTAAAATCTACACTCCTTTAGTTTAAAACCATTACCCCTTGTCCTGTCAGATCAGGTCCTGCTAAGAGGTCTGCCCCCATCTTTTTGGTTCCCTTCTCTTCACCAGACTGCAACCCCAGCCTTTCTTCACAGGAGAGGTATTCCAGCCCTCTGATCATATTTGTGGCCTTATTGAAACACTGATTTGGAACAGAATATGTAGAGGTAGTATTTTTATGCTGCCTTATTAACCCATCGCAATATTTGTACTGTAATGATCAACTTTATTTTTTTGCAGTAAGACATCACTGAAATCAAAGGTATTTTGAGAGCATTGGATATGGGTAAGAGCAGCAAACTACTTTCCTACCAGTGCTGTGAAGATCCACAGAACATTTCTCTTTAATTTACTGTGCCTTACAAGATGACTGTAGTCCAGATGCTCTGAGAATACTTGGCAAGACCACTGAAACTTGTTCACTCTCTAAACCAGAGCCAAACCTTCCATACTCCGTGTTGATGCCCACAATCACTAGGTTACAAGCCAAGGTATTTCCATTTCTCTTTTCAACTTTGAAGGCTCATACCTTCTTGGTCACTGAGCAGCAAAGTCTTCATGGATGTTTCTCTCACTCAGACCGTTGTACAGACATAAGATGATGTGGTGGTTTAGTCTGGGTGCTGGCCCGGATGCCACTGCACAGGCCACACCTGGGATGTCCCAAAAGGGGGCCCAGCCCAGTGGGTGATCACAGGAAGCCAGGTATTTAGCCCATAATGCCCTGCTCCCCTATAAAACATCAGTGCAGCGATCCTCTCACTCTCCTCCTCCCTCGCCGCTGCCTAGGTAAAATGGTGTGAGCTGCTTCCCTTGGGCCTACCCAGGCCCCAGGCTGGGTTGGAGGGGAAGAAAGAGCCCTGGGAGGGTTTTGGGTGTAACCCCCAGGTGGGGAGGGGACATTCTTGCATGCGTTCTGGGATCTCTCTCTCTTTGTCATGGTGCCTGTGGTTTCCTTAAAACTTTCATTCTTTTTTTTTTTTTTTCCATTTAAACTTTCCACCATTTTTGCAATCTGTTTGAGTCTTTCTTTTGCCTGTGGTGGGAAAATTGGTCTCTCAACCCACTACAGATGAGGACCTGCTTCTCAGAAACATCTATTTGTGACACAGTTCAGGACCGAAGGCTTCTGCTTCCTGGAAGCATCTCAGGGTACTTTCCACTAGACGAGGGCACCTTACATGATAGAATAGAATAGAATTAACCAGGTTGGAAAAGACTTTTGAGATCAAGTCCAACCTATCACCCAACACCATCTTATCAACTAAACCATGGCACCAAGTGCCTCATCCAGTCTCTTCTTAAACACTTCCAGTGATGGTGACTCCACCACCTCCCTGGGCAGCCCATTCCAATGATGCTGCAAATAGGCCAATGTCTGAATTTTAGGAAGGAGGTGGAAATTTTAATTAACTATAATTTCTTGGCTTTCTGTATAGTACTTGAAATATTTTTGGATTTGTTTTTGGAACTGCGTTTAATTCTTCCCATTTGTTATGGAAGGATGCCAGGATGTCTGGCCTCGTTCTTCTGAGTTTCTTCACACAAGTTAGAAGTGTTCAAATTTACTGTGGATCTAACCTCCAACCTCTAACACACAGGATGTTTCAAAAGTAGAAATCTAACTTTCAAAGCAAACATCAGTGATATCAAGTTGGTTTAAAGTCCCATGGTAATCCATATGTGCTATGCCCTCACTTCAAGAAATTCTTGTTCAAATTAGCATCATGATGACCACATGCAAAGTAACTGAAGAATGTGGGAAATGAAATACTGACATCAGAGAGAGCAAAATCAAACCTGAAGACACACTGCAAATCCAGTTCTCAAAGAGAAGGCACTCTTTGAAACTAGCAGAGTGCTACTGGGACAAGATCTTTGCTGCCTCTTAGACTTCTCTAACATCAGTTCCTGCTGAGAGGAGCTTACTGCACTGAACTTCCCAAAGTCCCTTTGTTTGTGCTGGGAAACTCCAGTGGGTGTTAAGAAGAGAAGGCTGCTGATATGATGGCACAGCTTGCTGGAGCCAGGCTTAGCAGTAGCCTATATGAGAAAGGCCTTGTTGTCTGCAATAGTTCTGGAAAGCATTCCTGTCACTTAGCAGTCTTTTACTAAGGAGTTCCTGTGCATTAATATAAAGAAGGTGGGTGGCTTGGAGATGTCAATCCTATCTGAAAATCGATAGAGTTTGTCTTTACTGCCTTTGCAGTAGGTAGCGCAGATGTCCTTTAATTGCAAATGGAAGATGTAGAGTGCTGTGGGGAGACAGTGTAGAAAGTTGTCTTTGGATTTCACTAAGAACATGTGGCCTAATCTGTGAAGGAGAATGTGCATCCTGCCACTGTAAATCTTCTAGAAATTATCTGCTGAACTGATTAACATAAGAGGTAATGTCCTCAAGCTGCACCAGGGGACATTTAGACTGGGTGTTAGGAAGAATTTCTTTACTGAAAGAGTGGTCAGGCATTGGAACAGGCTGCCCAGGGATGAAGTCACCATCCCTGGGCATGGTCAAAAAATGAGTAGATGTGTGTTGCCATTTCAGTTTTCCAGAGCCAAAACCCATGCAGGACAGAATTTAGGTTGCCCTCCTCGCCCATTCCCCCCTGCAGGAAAAAGGTAGGCAGGAGAAGATGAAGGAGTAAACAACAAAAGACTTTAACAACAACAAAAAAGGTATTTGCTGGAAAGGAAGGTTACAAAGATACAAGGGAAAGGGATAGAGACAGGTATACACAGAACTAGATTGCAGATGGCAATGGATTCTGTGGATGGCAATAGATTCTCTGGAGTTAGGTCCACCTAGGGAGTCAGGTTTCCAGCCTGTCTCCCACCCCACCCCAGGCCTTAAACCACAACAGCGTGGCACTTGGGACATGGTCTAGTGGTCATGAAGGTGTTGGGTAGAAGGTTGGACTTAATGATCTTAGGAGTCTTCCAGTCTTAATGATTCTATGAACTGCATAGAATCATTCCACTACAGATGGGCAGAGTCCAACAGCATGAGATTTAACACATCCAAGTGCCGGGTTCTGCACATTGGCCACAACAACCCCATGCAGTGCTACAGGCTGGGGTCAGAGTGGCTGGAGAGCAGCCAGGCAGAGAGGGACCTGGGGGTGCTGGTTGATGGTAGGATGAACATGAGCCTGCAGTGTGCCCAGGTGGCCAGGAGGGCCAATGGCATCCTGGCCTGCATTAAGAACAGTGTGGCCAGCAGGAGCAGGGAGGTCATTCTGCCCCTGTACACTGCACTGGTTAGGCCACACCTCGAGTACTGTGTCCAGTTCTGGGCCCCTCAGTTTAGGAAGGATGTTGACTTGCTGGAACGAGTCCAGAGAAGGGCAACGAAGTTAGTGAGGGGCTTGGAACACAAGCCCTATGAGGAGAGACTGAGGGAGCTGGGGCTGCTTAGCCTGGAGAGGAGGAGACTCAGGGGTGACCTTATTGCTCTCTACAACTACCTGAAGGGGGGTTGTAAACAGGCAGAGGTTGGTCTCTTCTCCCAGGCAGCCAGCACCAGAACAAGAGGACACAGTCTCAGGCTGCGCCAGGGGAAGTTCAGGCTGGAGGTCAGGAGGAAGTTTTACACAGAGAGAGTGATTTCCCATTGGAATGGTCTGCCCGGGGAGGTGGTGGAGTCACCGTCACTGGAGGTGTTCAGGAGGAGACTTGACAGGGTGTGGCCGGTTGACGTTGCCCCCTTAAGAAAGGGAACATGGTGGACGGAAGTTGGTAAACGGAAGGAATAGTCTAAACTAATTTCATTGGACGAGTGGGAGGAAGCACCCTTTGAACTGGGAGTGTAGGAAAGATATCTTGGGCACTCCGGCATTTTATTTTCAGTCTTGCTTCCGCCTCTTCTTCAGGCAACAGCTTTCTGTCCTGGGCTTTCTGCCAAGGCCTCGGCCTTGAAAACCAGATAACAGGCCTGTATACTAACTCCCTTCCAATTAACACGAACTGCTTCTAACTTTTTTTCCTCTCTTCTCTTTCTCTTTCTATCCCATTCTGGGGAAAGGGGGGGAAGAGAGGGGAGAGCGGAGGTGGGGGACCCCTCTCTGCCGAGGGGGGCACTCTCATTTCTGTGTTACTCTGTTGTATATCTTTGTATATATTGTAGATATTGTAAATTTGTAAATAATCCCCTGCAAACCCTACATCGCTTTGTAAATATAGCTCCACTGCTTTGCTAATTCAGCTTGCGAGTTTTTTTTTTCCTTTCCCTTCAAGTTTCTTTCCCTTTACCTTACAAGGGGGAAGGGAGGAGGCTTCTCGGCCTTGCCCTTCCACCCACCACATTTTTTTTATTGGCGCCCAACGTGGGGCACGATAATTAGTTTAATTTATTATTTGATTGATTTAGTGTTTTCTAGCTGAATTAGCAAACATGAAGGTATTGTGGTTTGTGGAGCGATTATTCTTTTCAATTTTTGGGGCTCTGGTTTACAGGTATTGTTTGGGTTTGATTTTGGATTACCTAGGTAAATATTTGGTGCGGACAATTTATATGTGGGTTATGTATAGAGTTAAATTATGGTATGGAAAATGTATTAATTTATTATGGCCAGTGAGATACAGGAATGTTACCTCCACCACTCTCCCAATTGAGATAAAGAGTTTCAAGATTCCGCCTGAGGAGACAGTAACTTTAGGTGATGCCTGGGATCCAAAGATGATTTATGTGATGTGTATAATTCTGCTGCTGGTGATAACTAATGTGTTTTCTCTGTATTCCTTGTGGCGAGAGAAAAAGGTGTCCAGGGCGTGTTTTGTTATTAAAACTAGATCAAAAAGAAAACGCCGTGGCTCTCGATCAGTCCCAGAGTCATCTAGTGACGAGGACTGTGGAGAACCCGTGTCAGTCAAAAAGAAGGCTAAAAAGTTAATTGGTAAGGCAGCTCTAAATGACTTTGCTGATTCTAGCAAGCAGCCAAGGGCATCGGCTGGTATCAACATGGCACCTACTCCTTCTCCCACTCCTTCTCCTTCTTCTTCTTCTCCGTTGGCCAGTAATGGAGCAACGTCACTTCCACCCACTCCCTCAGTGGGACCGGAAGTCACTGCCCCAGCAGCTGATTTATCTCAGGACCTGTCAGCTTCCATTAAGGTGGCTGTAAATGCAAACACAGCTCCAGTTAAGGTGGCTCCTTTAAAGACTAGAGCTGGAAAGGGCAAGGATGGAGAAGAAGAGGAAGAGACTGATCCTGGTGAGGGGCCCTCTACTCTAAAAGATCCTGCTCAGGAGGAAGAGAAGGTTTGTTTTAAAGATCTAGCTAACCTAGTGAGATCAAAGCAGGATAGAGATGAAGCTAGGAAAGCAGCTGGCAAAGGTGGTTCTCAGCTTAAAGAGATCCTTAGGAGAATGACAGCAGGATTTTATGGGCAAAGAATTCAGGGAGATGAAGATGAAGATGATATTACGGACTGTTCTTCGCCACGGGAGGAATTGCGAAATGTCCGTAAAGATTTCACCAGGGCAGATAAGGAGCCAGTTCTAGCTTGGCTTAGTAGGTGTTATGATACAGGTGCTTCAGCTCTAACAGTTGGAGACAAGTCAGCAGCTCAGTTAGGAACTCTCTCAAGGGACAATGGAATAGATAGACATCTAGGCGAAGCTCTCGGTAAGGTTAATCTGTGGATACGCCTCTTAATAGCGGTTGCCCTGAGATACCCTTCCCGAGATGACCTTCCATGGAATCCTAAACCCTGGACTACCATAGATGAGGGAATTAAGCGCTTGAGAGAATTTGCTGTTAGAGAGTTACTCTATGGTGAACATGAAACTCTGAATCCTGATGACGTTCCTGTGGGTATTGGTCTTGCTAAAAAGATCATCAAGCTTGCTCCTTCTAATTATGCAAACATTCTGGCAAGTAGAATTGTGTCAAGAAGTTATGGTGGAGCTTCTCCTACGGTTGGCCAATTCAGTGATCAAATGAGACAATTGGAGGATAGCATGACACGTGGTTCTTTGGTTTCGGCCATTAAAACGATGTCTGGTGATATTCAGAATTGCATAAGAGAGTTAAAAGATGAATTTAGAAATTCCATATCCCAATTGGCACAAAGGGATAATTTCAATTCTTCCTCCAGGTGGGTACAAGTCTCATCTGTGAGGAATACACGTCCTCCAAGGAGGTCATTCCAAAACAGGACATTCCAAAACAGGTCATTCCAAAACAGACCACCAAGGCAATCACGTAGAACTATTTGGATAACTCTGCGCGATCAGTTTGGTGAGAACATGAACCGCTGGGATGGCCAACCAACTTCTAATCTTTTCAGGAGACTGAGGGAATTGCAAAGTGGCAGAACCCGAGGTAGCAATACCAGAAGGGTAGCTGTTACTTCCACAGTTCCCCAGAACGACTCTTATGGCTCCAACAGTGGCTCCAGTTATAACATGCAAAGTTATATCCCTGCACAATATGTGCAATGCACATGTGCGCATGTTCCCCATAACTAGGGGTGCCCTGCCTCCCGCCAGGGGGAGGAGAGGGATTACAGAGATAATAGAATCTATTGGGATGTGTACATCCAGTGGCCTGGCACTTCACAATTTCGGAAGTACAGGGCCTTGGTTGACACAGGAGCTCAGTGCACCATAATACCATCAAATTATCAGGGATCAGAGTCTATAACTATTCTGGGAGTCACTGGTGGATCTCAAGAGTTAAGTAAGGTAGAGGTTAATATAAGTTTAACTGGTAAACAATGGAGGAAGCATACAGTTGTGACCGGACCTGATGCACCTTGTATTTTGGGAATTGATTTTCTGAGAGAAGGACGTTTCAAAGATCCTAGAGGTTACAAATGGGCTTTTGGAGTAGCTTCAATAGAAATTGATGGACAAAAATTGAAGCTATCTGCCAGACCTGAACTTTCTGATGAATCTGCAGTTGTGGGACAACATAAGATACAGGACATTAAATTGCCGGTTGCTTCTCAGACTGTGCATCACAGACAATACAGAACCAACCGTGACTCTTTGTTGCCCATTCAGAATCTGATTCGTCAGTTGGAGAGTCAGAAAGTCGTCAGCAAAACTCATTCACCTTTCAACAGTCCAGTGTGGCCTGTGCGAAAGCAGAATGGAGACTGGCGTCTGACAGTAGACTACCGAGCCCTGAATGAAGTGACACCACCTATGAGTGCAGCAGTACCAGACATGATGGAGCTACAGTATGAGCTGGAATCCAAAGAGGCCAAATGGTATGCTACCATAGACATTGCTAATGCATTTTTCTCTATTCCCATAGCAGAGGAATGCAGGCCTCAGTTTGCTTTCACCTGGAGAGGAATCCAGTACACTTTCAACAGATTGCCAGTGGGCTGGATCCACAGCTCAAGCATCTGTCATGCAGTGATCCACGATGCTCTGGAGAAAGGAGGTGCTCCAGAACACATCCAGTTCATCGATGATATCATCGTCTGGGGTAAAACTGCTGAGGAAGTCTTCAAGAAAGGTAACAAAATCATTGACATTCTTCTGAATGCAGGTTTTGCCATCAAGCGAGACAAGGTGAAAGGGCCTACCACAGAAATTCAGTTTCTGGGAGTGAAGTGGCAGGATGGACGCCGACACATTCCAGTGGATGTAGTAAATAGAGTCTCTACCATGGCAAGTCCCACAAACAAGCAAGAGACCCTACGTTTCTTGGGGATAGTGGGATTTTGGAGACTGCACATTCCTGGATACAGTCAGATTGTGAAACCTCTGTATGATGTGACTCGAAAGAGAAACCATTTCCACTGGGGACCTGAACAACAAGCAGCCTTTGACCAGATAAAGCAAGAGGTAATTCAAGCAAGGGGTCTGGGACCTGTCCGAGATGGTCCAGACATTAAGAACATTTTGTACACGGCTGCAAGTGACAATGGTCCAACCTGGTGCTTGTGGCAAAAAGCTCCAGGTGAGACACGTGGACGACCACTTGGTTTCTGGAGTCGAGGTTACAGAGGTTCAGAGGCTAACTATACTCCAACAGAGAAAGAAATTTTAGCTGCCTATGAAGGAGTAAAAGCATCTTCTGAAGTGATTGGAACTGAATCACAACTTCTTCTAGCTCCCAGATTACCAGTTTTGAATTGGATGTTCAAAGGCAAAGGATCCACACCACATCATGCCACAGACTCAACCTGGTCTAAGTGGATGGCTCTGATAACACAGAGAGCTCGAATGGGAAATGTTGAAAGACCTGGTCTAGTGGAGGTGATCTCAAGTTGGCCTGAAGGTATCGACTGTGCTAAACCTCCAGAGGAGAAAGTGACTTGTGCTGAGGAAGCTCCTCCTTACAATGACCTCTCTGATGATGAAAAGAAATATGCTTTGTTCACAGACGGTTCCTGTCGTCTTGTTGGGAACAAGCGAAGATGGAAGTCTGCAGTGTGGAGTCCAACACGCCGAGTTGCAGAGGCAAAAGATGGAGAAGGAGAATCCAGTCAGTTCGCAGAGGTAAAAGCTGTCCAGCTAGCTCTCGACGTAGCTGAACGTGAGAGATGGCCAAAGCTTTATCTCTACACCGACTCATGGATGGTAGCCAATGCTCTATGGGGTTGGCTAAAGAACTGGAAGAAGAGTGGTTGGCAGAGGAAAGGAAAACCCATTTGGGCAGCCAACCTGTGGCAGGACATTGCTGATCGAATCGAGAGAATTCCAGTGAAAGTGAGACACATCGATGCTCACATTCCTAAGAGCAAAGCTACTGAGGAACAGCAACACAACCATCAGGCAGATCTAGCTGCAAGAGTTTCTCAAGTAGACATGAACTCTAATCTTGATCTCGACTGGAAACACCGAGGTGAGATATTCTTAGCTCGGTGGGCTCACGATTCGTCAGGACATCAAGGCAGAGATGCAACATACCAATGGGCTCGTGACAGATCCATAGACATTTCCATGGATGCTATCACACAAGTCATCCATGACTGTGACATTTGTGCTGCTATTAAGCAGGCAAAACGACTTAAGCCCTTGTGGTATGGTGACAGATGGTCCAAGTACAAGTATGGTGAAGCTTGGCAGATTGACTACATCACTCTACCACGTTCTTGTTCTGGTAAGCAATACGTGCTTACTATGGTAGAGGCAAACACTGGATGGTTGGAAACTTATCCAGTTCCACATGCAACTGCACGCAACACCATTCTCGGTCTGGAGAGACAGATCCTGTGGAGACACGGAACTCCGGAGAGGATCGAGTCAGACAACGGAACTCATTTCAAGAACAACCTTGTAAAGAACTGGGCAAAAGAGCACGGTATTGAGTGGATATTCCACATTCCCTACTATGCACCAGCTTCAGGGAAGATTGAACGCTACAACGGTTTGTTGAAGACCACTCTTAAAGCCATGGGGGGTGGATCTTTGAAAAACTGGGAAAAACATTTAGCACAAGCAACCTGGCTGGTAAATAGTAGAGGTTCAGTGAACCGAGCTGGACCTGCACATTCAGATCTGCTACGGAAAATGGAAGGTGATAGAGTTCCTGTTGTTAAAGAAAAGAATCTGTTAGGTAAAACTGTTTGGGTATTTTCACCCTCAGGAGAGGCTAAACCTGTCCGAGGGGTGGTTTCAGCTGAAGGTCCGGGTCACACTTATTGGGTAATGCAAGAGAATGGTGAAATTCAGTGTATTCCACAAAGAAACTTAACTTTAGCTGAAAGAGGTTAACTTTGAACTGTTGTACAGCTACATCGCGTCCAGAGGAAGAATCAACGAGGAATCTACGGTGCACGAACCCTGAGATCCCTGAGAGCCCTGAGTCAACTAAGAGACCCTGAGATTTCCCTGTTTCCCTTTTCTTCGCTTCATCGGCGAGGAAATGAACTGTTTTCCATTTTTCTCATTTTCTGATTTTCTTGGACTTTTGAATCATCTACATCTGAGCATAGCCGGAATGGACTATGAACTTTACTCACGAACTGTAAATATCGTTTTGGATTGGATGGACAGTATGAACAGCCAATGAAATTGTTTAGAAGGGGTGGACTGTGGCCGGTTGACGTTGCCCCCTTAAGAAAGGGAACATGGTGGACGGAAGTTGGTAAACGGAAGGAATAGTCTAAACTAATTTCATTGGACGAGTGGGAGGAAGCACCCTTTGAACTGGGAGTGTAGGAAAGATATCTTGGGCACTCCGGCATTTTATTTTCAGTCTTGCTTCCGCCTCTTCTTCAGGCAACAGCTTTCTGTCCTGGGCTTTCTGCCAAGGCCTCGGCCTTGAAAACCAGATAACAGGCCTGTATACTAACTCCCTTCCAATTAACACGAACTGCTTCTAACTTTTTTTCCTCTCTTCTCTTTCTCTTTCTATCCCATTCTGGGGAAAGGGGGGGAAGAGAGGGGAGAGCGGAGGTGGGGGACCCCTCTCTGCCGAGGGGGGCACTCTCATTTCTGTGTTACTCTGTTGTATATCTTTGTATATATTGTAGATATTGTAAATTTGTAAATAATCCCCTGCAAACCCTACATCGCTTTGTAAATATAGCTCCACTGCTTTGCTAATTCAGCTTGCGAGTTTTTTTTTTCCTTTCCCTTCAAGTTTCTTTCCCTTTACCTTACAAGGGGGAAGGGAGGAGGCTTCTCGGCCTTGCCCTTCCACCCACCACACAGGGTGCTTGGTTACGTGGGTTAGTTGATTAGGTGGTGTTGGGTGATAGGTTGGACGCGATGATCTTGAAGGTCTCTTCCAACCTGGTTTATTCTATTCTATTCTATTATTCCAAAGCTTTCTTGAAGTAATCCTTGGAATATTCTTTGCACGTGTTTATTCTAGTAATTCTCAGAATACTTTCTGTGGAGCATTGTTTCAAAAACATTAAGAACCTGCATGGGTACTATATAGTACTTTCAGTGTAGGTCATGACCGTAGGCAATAAACACTACTGTGTTATTTTCTAAATAAAATGATGTATGAATGCATTACATCCAATTCAACTGGTTATATTCAAAGAACACTGTACTATATGATGTCTGGCAGGTAAGTAAGAATCAACAGAAAATTCCCAGAAAGCAATACCTCAGTCATATGTGAAATTCTGGTTAGTCTCAGATTATCCATATTTCCACTTAATAGCAGCCTAGAGGTTAGTGCAGTTTGCTCCTAATAGATCAGACTGGGAGTAGAGAGGTCTTATGTTCCTCATTTTTATCAGAAGAGTGTCAGGGATCCAGTGCCTCTCTAAGCTGATATTTCTAGTTTTTACGTAAAGATTTTGCTATTCTGTCTCTGTGCTGACAATAATATTGCACGTAAGCTGATGGTATGAGCTGCTTAAGTCCACAGCATGAGTTGTGCTGCTGTGAGAAGCACAGACCAGCATGTGGTCTCCTCAGACTTTTTGCCACCACAGGGTGCTAAGAAAAGCTTACTGGTGTAAAGCAGCCAAGGTAAGCAACTCACTTTCTTCAATGGGATGGGGCTGCACCATCTTTTCATAAGGGCCAGGAGTGGCACTGGCAGCCTCTGCACTGGAAAGCCGTGTCCTCCTGAGACTTAAGCAGACTGCAAATGCACTTCACAATATAAAGCAAAGTTCATGGCTGCACTGAGAAACAGAGAGATTTCAGGTGCTCTTCAGAATGTTTCTGAAAATTATTGTGGTAAAGTGTTACATAACTTTAATACAAATACTGTTATGTAATTATCAGCTGTCATGCACTGGTGACAGGAAGTTCAGTCCTTTATGTCCTTAACTAGCCAAGAGAAGATGGCTGATTTCCCCCCTACCAAATTAAAACTATGTGGTAGCTCCATTTGCGCCATTTCTTTATCTCAGGGTATTAACTTTAGCTGTGAGCTGGAATAATTTGTATTGCCCATGTCTGTGGTTTTTGTGAGCTGAACATTAGAGTAACTTCAGTTTTACTAATTTTTTTCCCCCCTGTGGTGTGCAAGCTTTTATCCACATCCATCTGACAGCTGACAACAGAACAGGACAGCTCTCGGCAGCCAGTTCTCCACTGGACAAATCTATGTGGCCAACTCTACACAGGGACAACTCTCAGCATGTCTTTCACAGGAGGCAGAGGGGATACAGCTCATGAGCTTGTTCCTGTTGTTGTGGCTACAGTGTACACTACATTATGGGGACGAGGAAGAGGTGCACAAGCAGGGGATGTGGTGGAGAAGCAGTGGGGAGAGCAAGGTCTGTGTATGACCACCTGAGAGCTGCCTGGTGAGAGATGCTGCAATTTGCCATTCCCCCCAGCCCCCATTTTTTTTTTTTTTTCAGAGGGGAGGTGTTGTTCTTTAAATTTTGGAACTTAGGGTAATAGTGTTCCACCACTCCAGCATTTTCCTCAGTCCCAGGGAAATGGGAGCTTGGGGAGCCAGCAGTCCCACTGCCACAGTGCTTCTTCCCTATCTGCACAACATGCACAGCAGTACCAACACTGCAGTAGCTGTGGGTGCTTGGCAAGCAGTTGGAGGCAGTGGGGCAGCTGCTTGCTCCCTGGCTTCCTGGGCAAAACTTTCCTACTCACCTTGCATCCCCACTGTGCACTAGCTGGCTACACTTATGTCAGCCAAAGTGTTAATTTTTGTATTTCACATTTGATTTAGTTGCCTTTATCTCATCATTGCCTTCATCACATAGTTAATTTAAAAATTACTTCATTAATGACTCACCAAAAACCATCACAGAGCAAGGTGGACATCTCAGACAGCTGAGCACAATAAAGGCATGTGACAAATCAGCTAGCACATGTTACAAATTGTGTGACTCATTGTTTATTACACTTTATCTCCCTTATAAATACACAGTTTCCTTGCAAAAATAATACTGGTTGGCTGCTACTTGTGAGATGACTGCAGCAGTTCAAAGAGAGGAAGGGAGAAGCTCATGTGTGATGGATACTTTTATGTATTCAATAGACTTGGGGACGGTGATCATTCTACTAAATTTTGGCCTTCTAAACAAATTGGACCCTGTAAGGTCAGAATTCACACCAGGAACAAAGAGGTGATCAAGATGATCAATCAACATTCCAACTTCCCTTTGGCAGTGAATGCTGAAGTGGAAAGATTTGTAGTGAGGATAAACAGGCAAGCTGGAGAAATAGTGGAGGATACCACTGAAGTTACTCATTTACATATGCTCAACTTGAGTTCAGCAGTTCATAGAATCACAGAATGGTTTGGGTCAGAAGTGACCTCCAAAGATCTAGTTCAGTCCCTCTGCAGTGAGCAGGGACATCCTCCATTAGATGTATGGGTAACAAACAAGAGGAGCTGGAAGCCACCTTACAGCAGGAAAGTTATGATGTAGTTGCCATCACAGAAACGTGGTGGGATTACTCACATGACTGGAGCACTGTAATTGATGGCTACAGGCTCTTCAGGAGAGACAGGGGAGGGAGAAGGGATGGAGGAGTGGCCCTGTACATTAGGGAGGCTCTAGATGCCATGGAACTAGAGATTAAGGATGATTGCGTTGAGTGCCTGTGGGTGAGAATTTGAGGGAACGCCAACAAGGTAGACATCCTGGTTGGAGTCTGTTATAGACCACCCAACCAGGATGAAGAGGTTGATGAATTATTCTATAGGCAGCTAGAGGCTGTCTCAAGATCACCAGACCTTGTTCTTATGGGCAATTTTAACCTGCCTGATATCTGCTGGGAACTTAACACAGCAGGGAGGAGGCAGTCTGGAAGGTTCTCAGAATATATGGAGGATAGCTTCTTCACCTTGAGTCCTGTGTCCAGTTCTGGGCCCCTCAGTTTAGGAAGGATGTTGACTTGCTGGAACGAGTCCAGAGAAGGGCAAAGAAGTTGGTGAGGGGTTTGGAACACAAGCCCTATGAGGAGAGGCTGAGGGAGCTGGGGTTGCTTAGCCTGCAGAAGAGGAGGCTCAGGGGTGACCTTATTGCTCTCTACAACTACCTGAAGGGAGGTTGTAGACAGGCAGAGGTTGGTCTCTTCTCCTAGGCAGCCAGCACCAGAATAAGGGGACACAGTCTCTGGCTACGCCAGGGGAGGTTTAGGCTGGAGGTTAGGAAGAAGTTCTACACAGAGAGAGTGATTGCCCATTGGAATGGGCTGCCCGGGGAGGTGGTGGAGTCACCGTCACTGGAGGTGTTCAGGAGGAGACTTGACAGGGTGCTTGGTTGCATGGTTTAATTGATTAGGTGGGTTGGATTAGTAGGTTGGACACGATGATCTTGAAGGTCTCTTCCAACCTATTCTATTATTCTATCCTATCCTATCCTATCCTATCCTATCCTATCCTATCCTATCCTATCCTATCCTATCCTATCCTATCCTATCCTATCCTACCCTATCCTATCCTATCCTATCCTATCTTATCCTATCCTATTGTCCCAGCTGCTGAGTGAGCCTACCAGGGGTAAAGCTTTGCTTGACCTTCTTTTAACAAACAGAGATGGGCTGGTGGGAGATGTGGTTGGAAGCTGTCTAGGGTCCAGTGACCATGAGATAATTGAGTTTTCAATATGCAGACAAGCTACGAGGAGCAGCAATAAAACCTCCACTCTGGTCTTCCAGAGGGGGGACGTCGGGTTACTTAAGGAACTAACTCAGAAGGTACCTTGGGAAACAGCCCCAAAAAACAAAGAGGTCCAGGAGGGCTGGACCTACTTCAAGAAAGAAATCATGAAGGCGCAGGAACAGGCTGTGCCAATGTGCCAGAAGATGAGCCACTGAGGCAGACGGCCAGCCTGGATTAGGAACTGGCTGGAGGGCTGTGCCCAGAGAGTGGTGGTGAATGGTGCCACATCTGGCTGGTGGCCAGTCACTAGTGGTGCCCCCCAGGCATCAGTGCTGGGCCCCATCCTGTTCAATATCTTCATTGACGGTCAGTAAATTTGCAGATGACACCAAGTTGGGAGCAGATGTTGATCAGTTAGAGGGAAGAAAGGGCTCTACAGAGGGATCTTGACCAGCTGGACAGCTGGGCAGAGTCCAACATGATGGCATTCAACAAGTCCAAGTGCCAGGTGCTACACTTTGGTCACAACAACCCCATGCAGTGCTACAGGCTGGGGTCAGAGTGGCTCAAGAGCTGCCAAACAGAAAAAGACCTGGGGGTACTGATTGACAGTAGGCTGAACATGAGCCAGCAGTATGCCCAGGTGGCCACGAAAGCCAATGGCATCCTGGCCTGCATCAAGAATAGTGTGGCCAGCAGAAGCAAGGAAGTCATTCTGCCCCTGTAGTCAGCACTGGTTAGGCCACACCTTGAGTACTGTGTCCAGCTCTGGGCTCCTCAATTTAAGAAGGACATTGAGACACTTGAACGTGTCCAGAAAAGGGCAACAAGGCTGGTGAGAGGCCTTGAGCACAAGCCCTATGATGAGAGGCTGAGGGAGCTGGGGTTGTTTAGCCTGGAGATGTGGAGATTCAGGGGAGACCTTATTGCTGTCTACAACTACCTGAAGGGAGGTTGTAACCAGGAGGAAGTTGGTCTCTTCTCCCAGGCAGCCAGCACCAGAACAAGAGGGCACAGTCTCAAGCTGTGCCAGGGGAAGTTTAGGCTTGAGGTGAGGAGAAAGTTCTTCACAGAGGGAGTTGTTAGCCATTGGAATGTGCTGCCCGGGGAGGTGGTGGAGTCACCATCCCTGGAGGTGTTCAAGAGGGGATTGGATGTGGCACTTGGTGCCATGGTCTAGTAGTCATGAGGTCTGTGTTGACAGGTTGGACTTGATGATCTTTGAGGTCTTTGCCAACCTTATTGATTCTATGATGGGCAATGAACTTCTGGGTGAATTAAGGGGAAGAAAGAGGGTGTATCATCTTTGGAAGGAAGGAGAGGTTACCCATGGAATGTTTAAGGATGTTGTGAGGGGAAAAAATTAGGCAAAAGCCCATTTAGAGCTTAGACTGGTCACTGCTGTGAAGGACAACAAAAAATCCTTCTACAAATATATTAACGGCAAGAGGAGGAGCAAGGACAACCTCCACTCCTTGGTGAACATGGAGGGGAATATTGAAACTAAAGATGTAGAAAAGGCAGAGGTACTTAACACCTTCTTTGCCACGAACTTTAGTAGCAAGAAAGGTTGTCTTACTGACAATTGGCCTCCTGACCTGGCAGATGGAGTCAGGGAGTAGTACCCCTGTGATCCAGGAGGAAGTAGTTAGAGACCTGCTTAGTCACTCGGATCCCCACAAATCCATGGGACTGGATGCGATCCATCCTAGGATGCTCAGAGAGCTGGCAGATGAGCTGGCCTAGCCACTCCCCATAATTTTTCAACAGTCCTGGCACACTGGAGAGATCCCAGATGACTGGAAGCTGGCCAACATGGTGCCCATCCACAAGAAAGGCCAGTTGAATGAGCCAGGGAATTCCAGACCTGTCAGCCTGACCTCAGTGCCAGGCGAGATTATGGAACAGGTCATCTTGAGTGCAATCACACAGCACTTACAGGATGGCCAAGGGATCAGGCCTAGCCAGCATGGATTTAGGAAGGGTAGGTCCTGCCTGACCAACTGATCTCCTTCTATGATCAGGTGACCTGCCTGGTGGATGTGGGTAAGGCTGTGGATGTAGTCTACCTGGACCTCAGCAAGGCTTTTGACATCCCCCACAGCAACCTCCTGGCCAAGCTATCAGCCTGTGGCTTGGACAGCAGCACTCTGTCTGGAACTGGCTGGAGGGCCAAGCCCAGAGAGTGGTGGTGAATGGTGCCACGTCCAGCTGGCAGCCTGTCACTAGTGGTGTCCCCAAAGGATCAGTGCTGGGCCCCATCCTGTTCAATAGCATTATTGATGATCTGGATGAGGGCATTGAGTCCATCATCAGTAAATTTACTGATGACACCAAGCTGGGGGCAGGTGCAGATCTGTTAGAGGGTAGGAGAGCTCTGCAGAGGGACCTTGACAGGCTGGACAGATGGGCAGAGTCCAACGGCATGATATTTAACACATCCAAGTGCTGGGTACTGCACTTTGGTCACAACAACCCCATGCAGAGCTACAGGCTGGGGTCAGAGTGTCTGGAGAGTGGCCAGGCAGAGAGGGACCTGGGGGTACTGGTTGATGGTAAGATGAACATGAGCCAGCAGTGTGCCCAGGTGGCCAAGGAAGCCAATGGCATCCTGGCCTGTATCAGGAATAGTGTGGCCAGCAGGAGCAGGGAATTGATTGTGCCCCCTGTACTCAGCGCTGGTTAGGCCACACCTTGAGTCCTGTGTCCAGTTCTGGGCCCTTCAGTTTAGGAAAGATGTTGACTTGCTGGAATGTGTCCAGAGAAGGGCAACAAAGCTGGTGGGGTGTTTGGAGCACAAGCCCAAGTCTCCAAGGATGGGGTCTCAACTACCTCTGTTGATAGACTGTTCTAGTCTTCCACTACCCTCATGGTAAAGAACTTCCTCCTAACACCCTGCCTAAATCTACTCTTCTCTAAAACCCTTGCCCCTTGTCCTATCACTGCAGCCTTTGTAAGCAGTCCCTTTCCAGTCTTCTCGTAGGTCTCCTTCAGGTCATGCTGATATTCTGAGTACAGAAGCTTTACAGGAAATCATCTGGCAACACCAAAATCAATGAAATGCAGCACCTTCAGACTCAGTAAGCCTGGATGGCCTTGTATTATCTGAGGAATACAAGACCTACTCACTGACACCAGGCTGGAAGTCATTCCTGCAAGTAATATTGGAGAGGGATCCAGAAGGATTCTTATATTTGGTGGAACAAGTTCACTGCAAATTCTACAAGTACCCGATGTCTGGTGTCTGGCTGGCACGTTTACAATAGCCCCCTAAACTCTTTACCCAGGTTTTTTTGTGCGTGTGATCCTGATGAACTACAAAGGTGTGCAGCCGGTTCTCTATGCCCTTTTGCCAGATGGCCATGGAGCCACGTACAAGTGTTTGTTCAATTTTATTAAAACAGTGGTGCCTAAGATACAGTTGCAAGCCATTTGCTGCTGTTATAAATGCCATAAAGGAATGCTTCCCAGAAGCATCCTTAAAAGCCTGCTTCAGTATCACAGTATCACAGTATAACTTAGGTTGGAAAGGACCTCGAGGATCATTGAGTCCAACCTATCAACACAGACCCCATGACTAGACCATGGCACCAAGTGCCACGTCCAGTCTCCTCTTGAACGCCTCCAGGGACGATGACTCAACCACCTCCCTGGGCAGCCCATTCCAATGACGAATGACTCGCTCGGTGAAGAATTTCCTCCTCACCTCGAGTCTAAACCTCCCCTGGCGCAGCTTGAGACTGTGTCCCCTTGTTCTGGTGCTGTTTGCTTGAGAGAAGAGACCAACCCTTTCCTGGCTACAACCACCTTTCAGGTGTTTCTAGAGAGCAATGAGGTCACCCCTGAGCCTCCTCTTCTCCAGGCTAAACAATCCCAGCTCCCTCAGCCTCTCCTCATAGGGCTTGTGTTCAAAGCCTCTCACCAGCCTTGTTGCCCTTCTCTGGACATGTTCAAGTGTTTCGATGTCCTTCCTAAACTGAGGGGCCCAGAACTGTACACAGGACTCAAGGTGCGGCCTAACCAATGCAGAGTACAGGGGCACAATGACCTCCCTGCTCCTGCTGGCCACACTATTCCTAATGCAGGCCAGGATGCCATTGGCCTTCTTGGCCACCTGGGCACACTGCTGGCTCATGTTTAGGCGGCTGTCAATCAGCACCCCCAGGTTCCTCTCTGTTTGCTTCTTCCTCCTAGTTCAGAATTTGAGGAAACGTTTGCATTGATAGGCTTTTTTCAAGAATTTTACACAAACATGAAGTTCACCCTTTAGGACAAAATGGTTGCGGCCTTAACATTCATGCCTGACATATCCTCCCAAGTCCAAGGATATGTTGCTCTTCTGGAGGAATATCTGCCTGAAGAACCTCAGCCTCTTCTCACATGATTTGAGGACACTACATCGGTTGTCCAGGTTGGAGAGGATAGAACAGACAAGCTCTTCAGTTTCTACCACCCAAGTGGAATCTATTTGATAGAACATGGGCTGATGAGGATCACACTAGTAACCATTCCAAAGCTGCTCATTATTGCCTCCAAACCAAATTTGGAATATGTCACCTGGCCATCTCATCGATGGTCTCAAAAAGGTGCAGTAGTGCAGAGGTTATGAACATCTCATTTCAGGCCACAGTGCTCCAGTCAAATTGAGTAAACACCAGAGAGCATATTTTGAAGATTGTGTCTAGTTACAGAAATAGAAGCCCCCATTCTTGTGGGGCACTTGTGTGCCATAGCTCACAATTATAAATTAATTCCTTTTTTTTTTATTTAAACATTTTAAAATTTCACTGCATATACATGAGCAGAAATGGCTCTAGGACAGTTCAACTCACTGTATTGGGTTGGCCATGATGAGTTGTCCTAGACTTTAAAAAACCCCTCCAAACCCCAAGAAGCTGAGGGTGACAAAACAACAGGCTCTCCCAAAAGGCAGTGCTGCGGTGTCTGGCACTCTACTCAGATCTGGATCTGTGCCTAGTTTCTTCCCCTGCTGCTTCTCCCCGCCTCCCATCCTGCTCACTCCCCTGCCTGTGCACCTCCTCCTCCCCTTACTGTAATGTAATGCAATGTATAATGTAGGCGCGACAGGAACAAACTTGTAAGCTCTAGAAGACAAAAGAGAGTAATGGTCTCAGGGTATATTTTCATACCTTTATTAGCTCCCAATTGTCACCAGTTACACGAAGATAGAAGAACCAAGAAACATGAGCTTTTTTTGAGGCTTTCTACCTCTCCTATTCCTGTCCTCAGTGGGCTAAATAACTGTAGTTTGTAATGATGTTATTTAGCTTTCTTTCATGCATGTTTGCCAACTGACATGTAGCAAAATGTAATTACCTGTACATTAAACTCAAGATAGCTATGAACAGGTTCTGTCTTTCATCAGTCAGGGCATGCCTTGGAACTTGACCAGCACCTAATACAAGCCTCATTGGTGTTTTATTCTTGGAAGTGCCACTTCTCCTGTACGGTTCTTTCTTTGTCTTTCTGGACAGTCATAGAACCATTGGCCAGGAGGTGTGATGAGTGAACTATTTTTAGTGTTTCAGTAAGAAGAAACTTGTATAAGAAGAATCCCAAAGTGTCTCCTTGGCTCCTGCTTAAATTCCATCAGCAAGATTAGCAAGGCATTCAGGGCTGTGTCTTTCAAATTCTGGGTGTTTACTGTTTATCTGCCCAATAGGTTTACAGTATTCTAATTTTATGTGACATTAAACCATGCTCTTACTTCTTCCATTATGCCAATGGCTCTTAGCATAGATTGTGTTGTTCTTTGCATTAAAAACACGGGTAAATCCAATCCTTTGGTGGCCAGTAATTAGATTCTGCAGATAGAATATCCATCATGCACTTAAACAAAAGTTTAGTCCTATATCATGATATAGTATCATATCATATATGATGATAAGCTTTACTAAGGACCACACCAGCACCAAATCAAAGAGATCAAAAATTTACTTTAGTCTTAAGGTGACATGTAGCAGATGCCTTGATTTATATCCCACTCTCTGCTGGCTCATATACAAGATTAATTATTCATCCTGGGTATAGCCAATGGCTTTACCCATAATATTTCTGGATATTCAACTGCAAGAGGCATCAGTAAACATACTTAATAAATCAGGCTCATTAAGGAATCATGCATGTCAGACGTTCTGTGGATTTTCTAATTAGCAGTGCTGCACATGCCAGATAGGAACCTCCAGAACCTAGTACAAGCAGCCTGTTGTTCAGGGAGATTAATCACCAGGCTGCAAAGCTCAGATGCTGAATGAGAACGTTCACTGGAGAAATTAAATCCCTCCAGGCAAACCACAACTTGCATACCCTGTTTCCACAGACGTCACTCACCTATTTGTTTATTTAAGACATTAAATTAACACTCTTGCCTCATGTTAACTTGTTTATTGAGAGATGAAAGATCCCCATATGGCTCTACCCACAGGCAGGGCAGAGGACTGTGTGCTTAGGTCCTAACAAAATAAGTTCATAAGAGAGCATTTATTTGCTTTTTCTTTTCCACTGTGAAGAGAAAAAAACTGTATGTGACAAAAAGCACCTACTAGGTTTGTGAATATTGTAAAGTTCCTATGTTTCCCATAGCAATTTTTCTTTCATTTCTGTGTTGCTTTGAAGGAATGTGTGGAGGAAAAAGGTACACAGTACATTTACCTAAAACAGCATGAAAGCAGCTTTACAGAAAAGGACCTGGGAGTCCTAACAGGCAATGAAGTTGATCATGAACCAGTAATGTGCCCTTGTGCAAAGAAAGCCAATGACATCCTGGGATGAGTTAGAGTATGACCAGCAGGTTGAGGAAATGATCTTTCCACACTACTCAGCACTGGTGAGGTCACACCCAGAGTGCTGGACCTAGTATGAGAGGACTTGCCTGGAACCAGGCTGAGGAAAGTGTTATAAAGATGATTTAAAGACCCAGAGCATCATTTCTACGAGAAGATAAGAGCTGGAACTCTTTCGCCTGGAGAAGATAAGGCTCAGGGGTTCATATGCATGTGCATAAATTCCTGAAATGGTGGTGGGAGGAATGGAGTAAAGAACACAGAGTAAGGCTCATCTCTGTGCTGGCCATTTACTGGATAAGAGGCAATGGACACAAACTGAAATTCAGGGAATCCCATTGAAGGTTAAGAAAATGTTTTCTGTAATGGAGAGGGAGGTCAAACATTGTCACAAGTTGCCCAGAGAGGTTGTGGGATCTCCATCCTTGGAGACAGATGAACTGGACATGTTCCTGAACAGCTTGCCCAAATGACCTCGCATAGGTTGGGGGTTAGATTATAGAGGATCTCCAGAGATACATTTCAGCTTCAACAACTCTGTGATCCTAAGCTTCTCATAATGCATCAGCTGGCTCCTCCTGGCTGACATGACAGTCCTTTTAGTATACACCTTTGTGCATATTGTTATAATGTGCTCTTTGGGAGGTAGAATAGAAGGAAAAGGACGACATTAGAGAAAGCAGGACTTTCTGGGCTTCTGCTGAAAGTTACAGACTGAAGGTATGGGAAAGGCTTTCTCCTGTTGTCACTGTAAGCTTGTGTTATGCAGAAGAAAACAAGTATATTTTGTAATTTTGTTGAGCAACTGTATAATTGGACTTTTGCCCTTTCAAGAAAGAAATGCTTTGGTGACTAATTGCTTAGGTCAGATTATATGGCAAAATTAAAGACACAATAGTATTAGTGGGAGCTATTTTTCTCCCATTCTTGTAATGTTTATGACAAATGCTTCTGTTTCTAGCTGTAAATAATTGATGACTAATGCACTAAATTAACAGTGGTAATTTAAGATGGATTGTAGCAACATCAACCAAGCAGAAGATATGCTTGTAAAAAAAAATAATAAATTATATGGTTTCATTCTTCCTGTATATTTTAAGGTTTTACAAAGGATCATATGTCCTGTAATCTCCATGGGACTTCCTTTAACAGCCTCATATCCTTAAGCTTCTATATAAGCAAGAGTTGTTGTAGAAAAAAGTAGGGCATCTGGACTCTGTCTGGCATAATGCAATTTTCTTTTTCTTCTAAGGTCAGCTGAGTTCATTGCAGAAGCCAGCCCAGCTATTAGCTGTTGGAAAGATTATTCTGTGTCTCCCATTCTTTCAGGAAAGCATGAAAACAAATGTCAGTTTCTGGAAATGTAATGGGTTAAAATTTAGTAAGAGCCTTTTCTTCTTCTCAGTTTTTACAAAATAATAGAGCTTATAAGAAAAGAAAATATCTGCATTCTCAGAGAGGACAGAAGAAGTCATATTTATCCTGTCTGTTCTTTCTGAGATGTGCAGCTTCCAATAAATTTCATGTGCTGTCGGGGTCAAGGATAATGTGTCCCTTTCTTTTGAACAGGTATTGTAGAGCTGAAGAACTTCTCCTCCAAGAAGCATAAAACCCACAGAATCACAGAATCACAGAAAACAGCCAGTTGGAAGAGACCTCAAAATTCATCCAGTCCAGACTCAGCGCTCAGTCAATACTAAACCATGTCCCTAAGTGCCAGATCACACACTGCTTAAACACCTCCAGGGATGGTGACTCCACCGCTGCCCTGGTCAGACCATTCCAATGTTTGATAACCCTCTGTGTGAAGAAATATTTCCTAGCATCTAGCCTGAATCTCCCCTGGTGCCGCTTGAAGCCATTTCTTCTAGTCCTGTTGCTTGCCATCAAGGAGAAGAGGTTGCCCCCCTCCTCACTGCAACATCCCTTTGGGTAGTTGTAGAGAGCAAAGGGGTTTCCCCTCAACCTTCTCCAGACTGACCAACCTCAGCCCCCTCAGACACTCCTCACAGGCCATGTGTTCCAGGCCCTTTACCAGCCTCGTTGCCCTTCTCTGGACACACACCAGAACCTCAATTTCCCTCTTATATCGAGGGGCCCAGAACTGAACACAATATTTGAGGTGTGGCCTCACCAGTGCTGAGTACAGGGTGATGATCACCTCCCTGTTCCTGTTGGCCACAGCATTTCTAATACAAGCCAGGATGCCATTGGCTTTCTTGGCCACCTGGGCATGCTGATAACTCATATTCAGTTGACTGTCAACCAGACCCCCCAGATCCCTCTCAGAGTTGCAGTTTTTCCAACCACACATAACCAGTTCTGTATCTTGCCATAGGGTTGTTGTGACCCATGTGGAGGACCTGGCACTTGGCCTTGTTAAATGTCATACAATTAGCCTTGGCCTATCTGTCTAACTAGGTTTCGCTGCAAAGCCTCCCTATCCTGTAGCAGACTGACACAGCCACCCAACTTGGTGTCATCTGTAAAGTCAGTGAGGGTGCACTCAATCCCCTCATCCAGATCATTAACAAATATATAAAGAGGACAGGCCCCAGTACTGAAGCCTGGGGGACACCGCTAGTGACTGGGCAACACGCTGCATTCAAAATAATGTAAAGCTGTGTTTGAAATGTGCAAATTCTCTTTGGGAAAGTATTAGGTAAAAAAGGAAAAATGCCTGTAGTATTATTTTTTTTTATGTTACAAAATTTATTGCAATACAAAATTCCTTAGGCATAGAAAGTTAATTTCAGTGACTCAGGCAAACTCAGCTTTAGAAGTAACTTCCAACAGATGTTAGAGAACTAGCAATGATGAATACCCCCAATTCCCCTTTAAGACTTTTGATAAATTTTTAATACTGAATAGCATTACCTGGAAGTGGAAGATACGTACTCCATTTCCCCCCAAACTGAATATATAAAAGTCACTAATACATAAAAACATTTCCCAAACCATCTCAAAGGATTCCTTTTTGCAGGGCTAGGACTAGGTTCAATGTGATGAGGTGGGAGTGAGCAAGGAAAGACTCAGTACATTTGATCATGAACTTGCCCAGCTCATGCTAACAAGTGGGGAGAACTGGCAGGATTTTACCTCCTAATTCCTGTCTACCCCAAATTAAGATGTTAGCTCATGTTCCTGCCTATAAACATGCCTTACCTTGCAATCATATCTTACTTTCTTGTAGTCCTGTTGGTATACATCAGACTTCTGTGTCTGTGCTTATATCACAAATAATTTGAATCAGTGACTACCTCTTTATTGATGCCTTTGAAGGCCATAGGGTAGTGTTTATTAAATTGTGTGAGATGTTGTTGGGCAGTATGCAATGTGACTGAAGCAGTAATAGCAAAAAGCTCCCCATATTTCCATACACAGGCCACTTGGGCATGCAGGTAAGCTAGGAAATGTAAGCAATGTATGAACTTTAAAAATTAAATATAATTTCCCTTTGGTTGTAAATAAAAGCTACAGAGACAGCAGCACATAAGCTGGCCTATGCAATTTTCATAAAGATCAGTTGTCCTTCTAATTAAAAGAGATTGAGAAGCACTGTGCTAGGTGATACTTTGGCAATCAGAATAAGTAAATCAGTTTTCCCACTTTCAATTGGAGGGTTGAGAAAATTTTAGGTTGAGTGAATGTTTTGGATGTTTCCACACACTCAAGGGCTAAAGAAGATGTGATATAAACAGCTGTAGATATTTTCTCTGTAATTTGCAAACTTACAAATTAAGTACAATGACTGTGTTTATGGACTTGTAACTACCTGATGGTAGTCATGAAAGTGGCTGAGGTGCTCAGTGCATTCAAAGAGGGTGGCGAGGTTCCTTGCCTTTTATCAGTTTCTAATTTTAAGAAAATAGATAATAATTTCACCTAGATTCACCTCAGAAGTTTTTGATTCTTAGCAAAAATCACAGGAAAGAAGAGGTTAATAAAAGTTTTGCAAAGGAAGCTTAGCAATCAAAAAATATCATTCAAGGTGCAAACCACTTGTTTGCATCATCAGCCCACGTAATTCCCTCACAAAAGTCTGGAGTGTATATAAATGGGTTGCTGCAGGTACCTTGATGAACAATCAATAGCAATTTTACAGGAAGCAAAATCTTAAGAACAACGCACACACAAAAATCACCGCATTCAATTTTCCTGTTATCATCACAAGCCTTATTTTGGCTGAAGAAGTGGACGCAAAATGAAGAATAAACAGAAAACAAGAAAACAAAGAACACTCCAGAAACTATCCCTAAAGAATGAGAAAGGAGCAATGGAGAGAAATGGAGAGTTCTGTTATTATTTATGGTGATATGTTCTGGGAAAATTCATTTCAAATATGAATAAGAACTGGATAAAAATTGGGCATTGAAGTACTAAGAGGTTTAAGACAGCAGAAGGAAAATTAAGGAAAGTCTTAAAGTCAGGCATGTGTATAAATTATGTGTATATATTTCAAAGACATCTGTGCAAACTGGTTCCAATGCACATGAAGCCAAATCAGAGAAACAACTGGTATGCAGAAACCATATAACCTGTGCATACACATATATTAATGTGAACACAAAGATGTATTCAATCTCAACATGTTTCCGCAAATTAGGTATGAAATACGAGGGAAAACATGCAGCTCCACACAAAAATCAGCCAAATGGGTGCTCACTAAGATATACCTGGAAACGGGCAAAGTGAGATTCAAAAAATGTAGAGACCAAAAACTGTGAGAAGGACCTTGCTGCTACTGCAGATGTGAGTATCCTGAGAATGATTGGCTGATTGGCAAGCTTTCAATAAGTGTACTGGGCAAAATGTGCTCCCCAGTATTACCAAACTGAGAATAGTATTAAGACAGGGCAGTAGTATTTGGATAGAAGTATTATGGATGATTCTGATGAGACTTGAGAAGCACTTAGCTGCCATATTTCTCTGTTATAATCTGTTAAACAGTAAAATAGTACCTCTTTTGTTTTGCCTGGCTTAGGTTATCCTTTGCTTATTGTTGTTGTGGAATTGTACAATTGGGGCTCCATCCAGTGCTCTGTGCCTGGTGCCAGCAGCTCTGCCCTCCTTGGTGCTGCACCTTGCACAGCAATGTGCTGTCCCAGGCCACTGAATCCCCATCCCACATGGTGGTCTCTAATTAATTCTGAACTCCATCTACTGTGCAATTCCTTAATGTGTCACTTCTGAACTTCAGCAAACCATTCCCTGTGCTGAATTTTTTTAAAGTCCAGTGAGAGTCTGAAATGTCAAGAGTAGAAAACACCCAGCTAAAGGTAAAAATATTTCTATTTTCCTCATTCAGGCCTCAGCCTATCTACTCTCAGAGACTTGCTGCATCATCTCACAAGACAGTGCCTTCATCATCTGAGAGTGACAGATGTTGTTGCCCATGTTAACTGGAGTCACACCATAATACAAAACTCTGAAATGTGCATATATTACACAAGAGAGGAACAACAGCTATAATCACAGACAGGAATCCAGAATTTAAGTACAGAATAAGGCCTTGTAGAAGTGTAGGGCTTCTGTTCAAGACCATTAACTCTAATGAAAATGCACATTTTTCATTAGGCTTTAATAGCCTGCTGCAAAGTAGGGCAACTGCTGTGCATTGTTTGTAGAAAGAAATTGCTAATCAGTCAATAAGGACCTTTCCTGTGCACTCTGTTACAGCCAGCTTTTAAGCACATTCAACTACATTGGATTATTTTATCTCATTGAATTGTACTTAGTGAAAAAGAAAGTATGCTTTGTTTATAGAGTATTCAACATGGCAATGCAGAGTGGATTTTGCATCTTGAGTCCATTTTATTAACATTTATACAGGAGATTTATTATCACTTGGATTTTTCTCATGACTTTTTTTTTTTTTTAGGGTTTGGAAAGTTTATATTTCATACTAAAAGCTGGTGATTAATTGAATCAATCATTCTTTTAGAAATAGATTTTATAATTCCATTACAAGTGGCCCCTGCACCCTAAATCTTAATGACAGGAACTGTTGTTAAGGAGCACAAAGGCCTGCTGATCAGGATCAGTACTGAGTAAATTATTTACACAGAATAAAATTGCAGGACTAGAATCATGCATATATATGTGCATGCACAAATGCATAATGATATATGGAACCACATAATTGTGTAGTTTTTTTTTACTGATAAGCAATGAACTTTAATGTTTACTTTCCACGTCTGATCAGATTAATTTCTGTTAACGGTAATAGACACAAAACAGAATCTAATTGTACTTTTCCAATCTGGATTATGTAGCACGAAATTAGAACAACTGCAGCGGCTCTTGCTGGTATTAATTGATGAAGCCCCACTGTTTTATGACAAATGAAAATATGATATAATATAGAAAACTGTGTATGAATGGAATATGAAAAAATCCTTATATCTATAGCTAGTGAGAATATTAACATCAGCAGTGCCATTTTGGATCAAAATGCAGAAAATAATATTTTAAAGGAGAAATTTTTAGTTGGGGCCAGAAGTACTGAATTCGAGGGAAAGACAGAAAGTTAAGTAGGAAAATAATGGGAAATAATGCTGGGACCTGGAGAAATATGGTAAATTGTCTAAAAATATTTGAATGTTATCAGGACGAAGGACAAAAGACTGGTTGTCCTTTTTTTAACGTTTGACATTTCTTATGTGTCAAATTGCTAATAGGAAATGGTGTAGATCATTAAATATATAAAAAATACCCCTGAAAGATGAATGCAAGAAATCTCAGATGTCTTTGTTTTCAATTGACACTCCCAGCTGTATCTCTCAGATATGTGGAACATTAAGGAAGAAGAATAGCCTCCTGAATATGTGGGAGACATATAGTTGTTAATGAAATAATTGTACCATTATGAATACATAGCAACCTGAATTTTACCATAATAATTTTGAGAAATACTTGGTTCTCCACATTGTGGTGGTGTCATATGTTGATGTTGTGTGTTGGATTAGATTGTTATGCAGGTGTACTGTACATAGTTCTCTGTAAAGGAGATATAAAACCTTAGCATGGAACCAGATTGTAAATGCTAAAGGTAGAATGCTTTTGTTCATTTTATCCTTTGTGAGGTGTCACTGTGTATTCTGCAGTAATTTGAGAGCTTGGTATTGCTGCATGATAAATGTCATTGTTTTATTGTCTGTCTGAATACTATTAAACGAGTGTATCTAATATCTTCTGCTCAATCTGGCAGCACTACTGGATGCATTGCAAAGCCCTTTTAGCAAAGGTGGCTCATATGACAGGCTTTTGGAAAAGCACCAGATTTTTGCCAATGTATTGTTCAGTATTCTGAGAAACACACATACTAAGAGGAATTGTGAGATCTCTCCTTGTTTTGAAGTGAACGCTACAAGCAGTATACTTAATGCTTTAAGTGTTTAAGAGTAGGGTTAACAAGATAATACGAAGTGGGAACCTGGTAGTTTCAATTCATTATATTAAGGAGTCTAGCCTTTATAAACTAATCCATTCTCTCCTCTCTCCTCTCCCTCTCCCTCTCCCTCTCCCTCTCCCTCTCCCTCTCCCTCTCCCTCTCCCTCTCCCTCTCCCTCTCCCTCTCCCTCTCCCTCCTCCCTCCTCCCTCCTCCCTCCTCCCTCCTCCCTCCTCCCTCCTCCTTCCTCCCTCCTCCCTCCTCCCTCCTCCCTCCCCCTCTCCTCATTGAAATAGCCTCTTCCTCATCTGGCTTTGAAAGAGATCAAATAGACTACATGTTTTACAATGAACATTGTGAAGCACTGGAACAGATTGTCCCATCCTTGGAAACATTCAAAGTCAGGTTGGATGGGGTTCTAAACAGCCTGATTTATTTTCAGATGTCCTTTTTCATAGCAGGCAGGATTGGATTAGATGACCTTTAAAGTTCCCTTCCAACCCAACATAGTCTATGATTCTATGACTTCTTGGTATGTCTACATCTATGTCTCGTTATTGCAGAGAGACACTTGGAGCTCTTCTGAGATTAAATTTTTCACTTGCTGGATATGTGCAAGGTCTACTCTTTCATTCAACCATCTGGGATATTCCATCTCACTATTTCTCCTGTGGGTCCTTGTAACCTGTTGTTGCAGTCCAGAAGTCCAGCCCAGAGGGGTGGACACAGGAAATTATGTAGTATTTCCTACCACAATTCTTTGTACCACTATAAGATCCAGTGCAGAGTCTAGCACTCTCTTTTCTTCCTCCCAAGGCCATGGCCATGGGGGGATGGGCAGTCTCAGATCTGGCCAGCTGAGACTAGCCTAGCAGTGGGAGGGGGAAGAAGGATCCCTGGGGGGTCTTGGGTGTACCCTCAGGTGGGTATGGGATCTCTCTGGGTCTGTTTTGGGATTTTTTTCTTTGTCACTGTGCTTTTGGTTTTCTGTAAATGTTCACTGCTTTCTATTTAAACTTTCCATCACTTTTGCAATCTGTTTGTCTTGAGTGTTTATTGTTGCCAGTGGTGGGGAAGGGGGCTGCCTCAACCCAGCATGCCTGTCTAACCATAGTCTTGCTTCTTGGGTAACAGCCCTTGTTTTAGCTCTGGGGATAACTAAGATAGATTTAATTTAGTGGTAGCAAGACTGCTGAAAGCATCCTTACCCTCACAACAGGTTTTACTGTCTTGGGCAGTGGATTATGGATTATTATTAGCCATTTGTTTAAGCTATTGAAAGTATCTCTACATATCATCACGTTGTTCCAAACACGCTACTTCAAAGTACTGGTGAAACTTTATTATAGCTCTGAATGCATGAAGATCTTATGTTCTCACCGGTACAGTACAAATGTGGAGTCAGATCTATGTCTAGATTTGCCCAACAGTTTGGAAGGTAGATCAACGGAAAAGTTGTGCACAAGAATAAGACAATTATTAATACCTCCTAGCTTGTGACTACCTGACAGACATAAATCTGGCCACAAAAAGTGCAAATAAAGGAGACAAACACTTCTGTATCTCATTTCTCTCACGTATCTCACTTAATGGATTTGCACCAAGGAGTGTCTGCTTTTCTCAAAGCTAATTCTGTTACTCCTTGGAAGTTGAGGCAAAACATGTGCCAGCTGTAATGACACTGCTGTTCTGTGAAAACTTGTGGTCTGTGCAGCATCCGTCAGTATTTCTGTTTGTCTAGAGTAAATTACTGGGATGCTTTTCTCTCTTCTCTTTGCTTCTTCTTCCACATGATCTCACACTCACCCTGAGACTCCCAGGATAGCATTTGGATCATAATGATGCAGACATTATGATGGTTTCTCTCACATAGAAAAAAACCTCTTTTAACTGTTTCTCCTTTGCAATGGAAAGTAACAGCTTTTCTAAGAGGCTCTTTTCATACATACAGAGCATTTTTGGAGTTCTCTACCAGAGACACAAAACTCTGACCACTCTTCCGCTCAGGTGTCTTCTGTGAGAACGGCAATAAGGACAATAGACTCATGTCTTTGAAGGGCCCTACATACTTATAAAACATCCTTAGGCCTCTTTAATTGTAAAAATTATACATGATAGCTTGTAAAGAAACTGTCAGCTTCTGCTGTCACTTTGTGTATGATGCTATAATACTGTCCCTGTTATGTGTGACATACCTAAGAAAAATCAGAGCTCCTCCTCACCACTAGGACCAACCCCCACCTGTAAATTTCTGGGGAAACTACTTGCTAGTGTGCAGAGTTCCACATACCCAGAAGGATATTTGCCTCAGTAGATCTGTGAGGTTTTGTATACTTCTGTGTGAGATGCACAGATTAACTATTAAACTATTTAGTGAACATGCAGTAGAATCTCTTAGACAGGAAATCTTCAGGTTATGCCAAGGTGAGTCATGTGGTTGATAAGACTGAAGGCCATCCGGAGGTACCTGGACAGGCTGGAGAGGTGGGCTGAGGAGCATCTCATGAAGTCCAATGAGGCAAAGTCCAAGGTCCTACACCAACATTGGGGCAATCCTAGATATTAATATGGGCTGGTAGATTATGAAATTGACAGTAGCCCCACAAAAAAAGAATTGGGGATACTGGTGGATGAGAAGCTGGGCAGGAGTCAGCAACGTGTGCTTGTGGCCCAGGAGTCAAATGACATCCTGGGCTGCATCAAAAGAAGAGTGGCCAGAAGACTGAAAAAAGAGATTCTGCCCTTTTGCTCTGGTGAGACTTCACCTGGAATGCTGTGTCCAGCTATGGGACCACTAACAGGAGAGACAGAGCTGCTGGAGTGGGTCCAGAGGAGGGGCACAAAGATGATCAGAGGGCTGGAGCTCTTCTTCTATGAAGACAGCTTCTCAGCCTGGAGAAGAGAAGGCTCTGGGGAGACCTTGTAACTACTTTTCAATAACTGAAAAGGCCCTATGGGAAGGCTAGGGAAGGCCTATTTATGAGGGTTTGTAGCAAGAGGACAAGGGGCAGTGTTTTTAAACTGGAACAGGGTAGATTTAGGCTGGACATAAGGAAGAAGCTGTTTACAATGAGAGTGGTAAAATACTGGAACTGGTTGCCCAGGGATATAGTTGAGGCCTTGTCTCTGAAGACATTCAAGATCAGACTTGATGTGTCCCTGGGCAGCCTGATCTAGTTGGAGGTGTCCCTGCTCACTGCAGCAGTGTTGGACATGATGATTTTGGGGGTCCCTTCCAACCCAATGCAATCTGTCAATCTGTGAAATTCCCCAGCTTTTAAAGGACATACTGTTTAAGGACATGCTGATTGAGTTAAAGCAAATGAGCACACGCTTTTTCTGACCGTGGCTGAGTGGTGACTGTATGTGGTCCTCAGCTGTCTGGAATGGGACTTGGACAAGAGTATGTAGTGACACCTGCCTGTCCTGAGTGATTTGCTTTTCTCTCTGTGGAAACTGTGCATGGTGAAGGGGAAGAAGGCTGTGTGCTTGAGTCTTGCTCTTACAGATATGCAGGAGTCGATAAGGGCACAGGCAGCAGAACACAGATGATAGCAGTGTTTCCAAGATCACTGTGTGAGAAAGGCAACAGGACCAGAAGCTTAAATAATAGGAATAATATGATTTAGTGGTTTGTTAAGCTATCAGTTATACATAGTAACATATAAAACAAAAGAACAAATGAAAGATACAAGATTTTGTGGTGAATACCGTTTACAGGGGGAAAATGAGTGAAAGGAGTGAACACAGTGGAGAAATGCTATCCAGATGCTGTCTCCCTAGGCACAGCAGTGAATTAGATGCTGGATGTTTATTGAAAATACACATGCATCCTTTCATTCCAAGGGAACCTCTGAACCAATGAAAATGCAGATTATTGCTTCCCTCCTCTCCCAGTTTCTAGTGCTTAGAGCAATAAAGATTGCTAATAAAGCCAGTGCTGTTCCTTTGGCTCTTTCAGACTGACCTTGCACTGAGAGCCAGTAAAATTTTAGGTGCTGGGTTTTGCAATTTTATTCCAAGTAGGCAAGTCATCAAAGATACTCTCTCCCATGCAATTTACTGCTGCAATAATGTTTTTGCTGTTGGGGAAGAAAAAGATCTAGACCATGTAATGTAAGATCAGAACTCCTTTATTTAACAACGAAGAACTCAAATGATTCACATTTACAAAACACCATAAGGATGTCAGGAAGAAATCTCCTGTCTCCACAGATCAGAAAGATATCTAAAGTCTTGCAGATTTAGGTTATCTCTGCATTCCATTTTCCACACTCTTCTATTAAGCAAAAGTCAAAGCAAACAATGTATAACTCTTTTCAGTTCCACACAATTAAGACAAAGCCTTAGCGCTTGGTCTTCCTGCACTTGGGAATGTGGAAGGTTGTCATATTGTAGTGTCCCATTGGATTCCTTAGTCAAAGCCAGTTGGAGGAAACTCTGTCACTTTAGAAGTACTGCTAGGATCTCCTCTTTCTGTAGTCTTCCTCAGTGGGTGCTCAGCATTTTCCTGGGACATGAAGACACCTAAAGATCCTGGCAGCTCTCCAAATGGACAGCATGATGGGAGAGGGTGAATCCATAGTTTTATTCCTGATGCCACAGTGAATAGTAATAGTGGCTAAATTATTGCACATTCACTTTTCCTAGTAATTCCATTAGCAGAGGACAAACAGGAATTTTTTCGGCCACCCAGATTGGAGTAGACCCTTCACATCAAAGTTAAATTCTTCCTTTAGTATAAACCCACACAAAATTCAGACCTCAGGATTGTGGGAAGTCTCAAATACACATAGTCTGTAATAGGTGATTTGTGGAGCATTCGATATAGAAAGAGCTCAGAGGGAAGGATGCAATGAACTCAGGTTTGCAAAGGTAGGTTTGTTTTTTTTTTTCCACATAAACACAGTCTTTGAAGTGCAAAGCCCATATGCTGGAGTACTGGTGAAATGAACTTGTGGCAAAATCAATCATGGACAAAGCAAGGGGAGAGACCAGGTGAAGAATGCAACAGAATGAAAAAAATAGGAGGCCCAGATATCTGGGACTGACCAGTTATTGAGAACTTGCCATGTCCTTTCTTTAGTTACTTAGTTTACAAATTCATATAATAGAAGAAAGACTCTGGATATTGTTACTCTGTTGGCAGAGAAGATATCATGATTTATTAAAGTTTTTAGGAAAAATAAACACTTGAGAAAATCCTGAGACAAGATCAGCAAGATGACAGAGGCACCAGGCTTTGTAGTCTAACCTTGCCTGAAGTGAAAGTTTATCGTGCACTACTTGCATACTGTATTTAAGTGCACCAGGAGAAACAAAATCCAACAGGCAGAAACAGAAGGGCTCATACATGTTTGTTTTCTTATTGCTTTGAGGCTACCATGGCAGGATCTCACTCTTGCAGGTGATCTGAAAATTGCAGGGTTACACGATAACAAAATGGTGGGCAGTATGTATTTCAGTTGGATTAAAACTCAAAGATGGTGTATTTGGAAAAGTTATCTTTCCTTGTTGTCCAAAGACAAGATGAAAAAAAAAAGGAAAATATGCAAAGTAAGATACCGGGTCCCATTTGAGTTTCGGGGGGTTGATTTATGAAAGGAGATAATCATTGCCATTTTAAACCTACTACAGTAGGAGTGGGGACTGTTGACTCAACTTATCTGTCCTCTCTCAGGAGGAAGGAGAATTTTGTCTGTAGGACTTGTTGCAAGCCCTCTGTACTTTTTGCTCTCTGGAACTTTTTGCTTTCTAGACACCTTTTTTTTTTTTTTTTTTTTTTAACTGTTTTTTTCTTCCCTCAGCTCTGTTTCTTAACCCAAATCAGACACATTAGGTTCTTTTCTTCCAGACTAAAATGCAAGCAAATACATATATACATGCATGTATACACATGCTCACAGACATGCAGAGCACTTAAAGGATGATGTTACTGACAGTGGTGAGCAGCAGGCTGATGCATGTTGGTGTAAAAGAGGCACAGAGATCTTTCCCCTCTTGTATCCTGTCTACACCATGATTAGTAGTACAGGGACTTTCTGAAATGGCAGTTGCATTTATTTTCTTTTTTTCTTATTTTCCCTTTATGCTCTCCCTAGGAAGAGTGAATTTCTACCTTACCATCGACTTGAGCAGGGATTGTACAGGGAGCTGTACACACTGATGACTTACTGCTGTGAGCAACACTGTCATTCATCTGCTCCAGTGTTTGCTACAGGCCCATTTTAGAAACTAATTTGAGATATGCTGTCTTGAACAGTTAATTAAATTTGGGAGACCATGCAATTTGCCCAGCAATATTTTAGGAAGGTCTGTTAGCGCTGGTGGTTGAGGGAACAGTCATCTTTACAGAACATAAAACAGAAGTAATCCAAGGTCCCTCGTGTATGATAGCTGAGTATATTGGATCAGCAAGCAGATATCAATAACTCATTCTGCAAAGGATAGGTGGGATTGCAAAGGCAGCAGTCACATTTTTTCTCAAAACTGTGATGTGTACCTTTGTCTAGATAACATAACTGTTATCTCTCTATCAGAAATGCAAAAGAAGGAAACAGGACAACCCTAAGGCTCATTTAATGGACCCTGCTTTGAGAAGCTAGATTTGTCTCCCATTATAATCCTGAGAATTTCTTTATTTCAGTGGTCATTGTAATATTTTGCCACAGAAGGGCAGAAGGAAAAAGAAAACTAAGATTTTTCTTCTCAGAGTGTTATCTGCTGCAGATACTTCTTGACAGCTTCCTGCTGAAATTAACTGTAACCTGCAGATTGATGGAGACTGTCAGTAGCAGCAGAGGTTTCTTGGTGCTGTGAGGATGTGCTTTTGTGGCAGCTGCGATACCTCCTGTCTTTGTGTAGAAGTTTGGGCTGGGTGCCTTCTGCTACGGCGATGTTTCCTGTGTCCAGAAGTCCAGCCCAGTGGATGGACACAGAAAATTAGGTATTTCTTACCATAATTCCTGCACCACTATAAAATCCACGGCGGGGCATGGCACTTCCTCTTTCCTTCCTCTCCGCTACCCAGTAACTGGGGGAGATGTCTCCCGGCCATGGGCCTGGCTAGGCCCAAGGCCACAGGGGGATGGTCAGTCTCAGATCTGGCCAGCTGAGAATAGCCTTGCAGTGCGGGGGGGAAGGAGGAGCCCTGGGGGTCTTGGGTGCACCCTCAGGTGGGATGTCTCTGGGTCTGCTTTGGGGTTTCTTTTGTCACTATGCTTCTGGCTTTCTGTACACAGTCACTGTTCTCTATTTAAACTTTCCATCACTTTTGCAATCTGTTTGTCTGAGTCGTTATTTCTGCGCGTGGTGGGGAGGGGGTCTGCCTCAACCCATTACACTTTGGCGAGCCGACATGGGGCTAGTTGTTGTGGCCACTCTGCAGATCGGATTGCAAAAGATGGAGAGTTTAAGTTTAGTTCTGGGCATCGGTTTGGGTTTGGCAGTTGGGGCTCAAGTTTTGTTGCCAGGGCAATTGTGTGAGTTCTTGTGGATTGCAGGGGGACACCTGGTGCACGGCCGGGGGCACAGCGCCCCCTCCTGCTGTTTCAAGCAGGGGTGGTTCTTGACCATCGGCACAGGGGTACCACTTGAGAATGCGGAACCTGCCCTTCCTCCACGGCGGGGAGTGAAGTGGGGGAGGGGCAGCGGCGAGCAGATCAGAGTCAGGTCTGTTCTTGCTGCTGGGATAGAGCCAGCCGCGGCAAGCGGGCGAAGCAGCTCCTGAAACCCAAGATGGCGGACGGGGACTCCAGCTTCAAACAGGACTTCTGTCTTTAAAGGGGCACTTCGGCAAAAAGCTGGAGAAGACTATAAGGTGCGGTCTTGTTGTCCAGGACTTAAAAAACTCATCACAGTATCACAGTATAACTAAGGTTGGAAGAGACCTCGGGGATCATCGAGTCCAAGCTATCAACACAGACCCCATGACTAGACCATGGCACCAAGTGCCACGTCCAATCTCCCCTTGAACGCCTCCAGGGACGGTGACTCCACCACCTCCCTGGGCAGCACATTCCAATGCCAAATGACTCGCCCGGTGAAGAACTTTCTCCTCACCTTGAGTCTAAACCTCCCCTGGCGCAGCTTGAGACTGTGTCCCCTTGTTCTGGTGCTGGTTGCCTGGGAGAAGAGACCAACCCCCTTTCAGGTAGTTGTAGAGGGCAATGAGGTCACCCCTGAGCCTCCTCTTCTCCAGGCTAAACAATCCCAGCTCCCTCAGCCTCTCCTCATAGGGCTTGTGCTCAAGGCCTCTCCCCAGCCTTGTTGCCCTTCTCTGGACACGTTCAAGTGTTTCGATGTCCTTCTTAAACTGAGGGGCCCAGAACTGGACACAGTACTCAAGGTGCGGCCTAACCAATGCAGAGTACAGGGGCACAATGACCTCCCTGCTCCTGCTGGCCACACTATTCCTAATGCAGGCCAGGATGCCATTGGCCCTCCTGGCCACCTGGGCACACTGCTGGCTCATATTCAGGTGGCTGTCGATCAGCACCCCCAGGTCCCACTCTGTTTGGTAGCTCTCCAGCCACTCCGACCCCAGCCTGTAGCTCTGCATGGGATTGCTGTAGCCAAAGTGCAGCACCTGGCACTTGGACTTGTTGAATGACATCCCACTGGATTCTGCCCATCTGTCCAGTCGGTCAAAGTCCCTCTGCAGAGCCTTTCTACCCTCTAACTGACTAACATCTGCTCCTAACTTGGTGTCATCTGCAAACTTGCTGGTGACTGACTCAATCCCCTCATCCAGATCATCAATGAAGGTGTTAAAGAGGATGGGGCCCAGCACTGATCCCTGGGGGATGCCACTGGTGACTGGCCGCCAGCTGAATGTGGCACTATTCACCACCACTCTCTGGGCTTGGCCCTCCAGCCAGTTCCTAACCCAGCACAGAGTGTAGTGGTCCAAGCCACGAGCTGACAGCTTAGACAGCAGTTTGCTGTGGGGGACGGTGTCAAAGGCCTTGCTGAAGTCCAGGTAGACCACATCCACAGGCTTCCCCACGTCCACCAGATGGGTCACCTGATCATAGAAGGAGATCAGGTTGGAGAGGTAGGACCTGCCCTTCCTAAATCCATGTTGGCTGGACCTGAGCCCTTGGCCGTCCTTCAGGTGCGCAGTAATTGCCTCCAGGACAATCTGCTCCATCACTTTCCCTGGCACTGAGGTCAGGCTGACAGGCCTGTAATTTCCAGGTTCCTCCATCTGACCCTTCTTGTGGATGGGAATCACATTGGCCAGTTTCCAGTCACCTGGGACCTCTCCAGTGAGCCAGGACTGGAGGAAAATGATGGAGAGTGGCTTGGCCAGCTCCTCTGCCAGCTCTCTCAGCACCCTACGATGGATCCCATCCGGTCCCATGTACTTGTGAGTGTCCAAGTGGCTCAGCAGGTCTCGAATTAATTCCTCATGGATTACTGGGGCACTACACTGCTCCCCAACCCCATCACCCAGCTCAGGAGACCACTCGTCCTGAACTCCTGCCTTGCTGTTAAACATTGAGGCAAAGAAGGTGTTCAGGACCTCAGCCTCATGAAAGAACAGGTTTCTGTTCTGGTATATAGAAAATCTTCCTTATACCAATAACCTGATGTATGAGATTCTTTCAGATTAGACACATTTGGTAAATGAAATCCAAGCTAGTATCGTATGTTAGCATATTATACGGCACAGCTGAAGTCTGCAATAGCACTCTTCATCTGTAGTGTTAGAAGAATTATTTTTTAAAAACACATTGAACACATAATACAAGGATCAGCTACTGTTAGCCAAATTAACTAAATAATAACAAATAATAATATAAAACCCCCTAAAACTCTCTCTTTCGGTAAGAATAGTAATAAAATTAATCCCACACAACAACAAAACTCAAATATTTTTCCATAGCTGATCAGGAAGAGTGTGTTATTGGAAGAGTGTATTATTGGATGGAGAGAAAAGAAAATGTGTCACCAAAAAGCAGAATGATCCTAACTGTGGCACTTGAGAGAATCTCGTATGTTCAGCACAGGATCTGTTGCATGTACCATCTAGAAAGTGATAGGTATGTGAAACCAAGAGTTGCTTAATACTTTTTTACCAGAAGTCCCTCACAATACATGGCTCCAAGAAGACTTCCTCTACTTCATGCTAACTCAGTTTCTACTCTGCTAATATATTTTGCTTAATTTTGCCATTAATGACAGATTTTCTGTGCTGTGCCTCAGCCAGCATACGCATGATGGCAGCTAATCAATGGGACTTTTGTCTCTTTTAAGAGACAAGTGAGGAGAAGGAGAACCTGAACTGCCCTCTAGCTTTCTCAGATCTTACTTGTGAGATTGTGAAGACATGAGGAAGTACGTTTTCAAATCA
Organism: Melanerpes formicivorus; assembly: GCF_026170545.1. Lineage (NCBI taxonomy): Eukaryota > Metazoa > Chordata > Aves > Piciformes > Picidae > Melanerpes > Melanerpes formicivorus. Next base: position 25,916,830 of record NW_027142353.1, read on the forward strand.
AATATTTAGGTTTGACACTTGGATGTTCCTGTGTCACAGCTCTAATAACACGGCAGGAGCATTAATATTTCTTTGGGCTTTGAATTTATGTCCTTGACTTAAGAAGTTTGGACCTGGATGCTTTCACGGGGAAGCTATCTGAGTATTTGCACCGTATGTGCTGTCAAATATATTATTTAAACAGTTTATGTAGGAAATTCTGTTATTGAGAAATGTAGCCAAGGTATCCTTGCCTTTCACTGGAAATATTCAAGAAAACAAAAGACATGTACATATCTTTGTTAGTCCCATTCAATCACCAGAAAAGCAAAGCAGGAATTCATATTTAGGAAAATCTGGGAACGTGTCCAGAGGAGGGTAAAAAGGCTTGTAGGAGGCCTCGAGCACAAGCCCTACGAAGAGAGGCTGAGGGAGATGGGATTGTTTAGCCTGGAGAAGAGGAGGCTCAGGGGAGACTGTATTGCTCTCTACAACTACCTGAAGGGAGGTTGTGGCCAGGAAGGGGTTGGTCTCTTCTCCCAGGCAACCAGCACCAGAACAAGAGGACACAGTCTCAAGCTGTTCCAAGGGAAGTTTAGGCTGGAGGTAAGGAGAAAGTTCTTCACAGAGGGAGTTGTTAGCCATTGGAATGTGCTGCCCAGGGAGGTGGTGGAGTCACCATCCCTGGAGGGGATTGGATGTGGCACTTGGTGCCATGATCTAGTAGCCATGAGGTCTTGGGTGACAGGTTGGACTTGATGATCTTTGAGGTCTTTTCCAACCTTGTTCATTCTATAAATATTCACTTGAATGTCTACGTATGAGCACTGATAGCTCTGTATCCATTGTGCTCGTCTGTATTTCCCTTTCGTCTCTATTGATATTGGTGTTAAATGGGTATTTTCAGGATATCGAAACTGCTGAACTGACTTATTACAGTGCCTTCCTATCTCAGGCAGCAGCAGCTTGAATTTAAAGGCAGCCTCCCCTCCTCCAAAGCAGAATGCATACGTGAAGACAGATCAATGTCCAGCCTTCCCGCTTGCAATAATTCATTTAGTTATGTTAATAAGAGCTATCTATTTAATTTGTCAAATTGCATTAGGGCCCACTGGAGCTGACAGGAATTATCTTGTCTCCTGCCCTAGTGCCTGGCTGCCAAATCAGGGGGGTGGAGGTTAAGATCAGTTTTCGCATGGCTCATTTACTTGTGCTGTGCTGGTTTATTTCATTTAGCTTTAAGTAGGATGAAGGAAGACAAGCTGCAGCTGATTTGCCCTGTACTAGAGTAGAGTTGTAAAGCTCTACAATGACTGAAGAGCTATAGGTACAAGAACCAGTGACACAGTGACCTCCTCCAGCTCATGAACTCTGGAAGAAGGACTTCTTCTGAGTCATGTTCTAGACTAGTTTATGTGAAATTAACTCCTGTAGTTGTTAGTCATTGATAGCTCAGGCCTCCAGCTACAGCATAAATTTGAAATGGTCATAAAAAGAGTTTGAAAGCTAAGAGACAGCAAAAAACTGGTGTAAAATAAAAATAAAATTGAGTCTACATTCACTTTTGCTGGAAGTCTAAGAAGCCAGAAACAAATCAGCTGGAGAAATAGAGCAAACAGCACTGCTGTTAAACAACACATTTGTTAATTTGGTATTTTTTTTCTCTGAAACATGTTTGTGTCCAAGGAGGTATTCACACTCTCATTTGGTAGATTGCCCCCTCCAATGTATTTTTTTCCTTTTTTTTTTTTTTTTTTTTAAAGTCATCTGACATGGTTCTTTTTGTAAACAGAACCTCGTTTGAAATTATACCACACAACCTACAGCAATATTGAGAAAACCACTGTATATGTTAGCTCGTGCAGGACACTTGACATACCTACGGACTACAGTCTAGCTATCTCTATAGTGCTTACCTAGTATGAAGCCAGGGAGCCACAAACTGACTGCTTGTTCCTAAAGTGCCCATGGGATGCTGACTTAATGGTGATTTAGCAAGGACATGAGACATCTGCTTTTTTGGCTGATGTCAGCCCCCGAGGACAGTTATGTATCACACAATGACACTGAGCAGTGGCGAGATGCCTAACCAGGGCTTTAAGATGATAAGAGGGCAGTGGACAGCAGGAGAATGTGTAGTATGAAAATGAAAAGTATTCTGGTTTCCAAATCTGTGAATCTGTCCTGGCTTTGCTGTGTTATCCACAGAGAAGTGATACTGAAGAAGGAAAAAAGCCAGTGTACAGAGAGGAAGCAAAAGAGGAGGCAGAAGCAGAAGAGGAATGTTATAAATGCAATAGTGATTTGTGTTACAAAATACAATATTCAGGGTGGAAGGACGGTTGGCTTGTTTTGAGAACAGAGGGTAAATGTTCAGACTGTTTTGGTTTGAAAGAGAGCCTGAGGTGATAAACATCTGTGCCTGTGTGAAAAGATGTGGTTCTTCAAAGGACACAGGAGAAAGACCTCCCCTGCTTCATCTGCGACCCCTGAAAGACCCTTACCACAAGGAAGACGCATGCTCAAGAAGCCCAGGAATTTGCTAGAACTCATTATCATATCTCTGCCTTCTATTAGGCATAAGCATGCATATGTAGATGAGGTAACTATATAAGGAAAATATGGTAATTGTAAGGTGCTTTTTGGCAGAGAAGTGGCTTTGAGGGGGAATCTCTGCAGCCCGGCACGTCATTTCTTTCCCTTGATTCTCCTTTTTTCATAAAACAACTCTCACAAGAAACTTGGAAATTTTCTTGTGTGGCCCATTCATAACAGGAAGAAAAGGAAAAACTCATGCCATACAGGTTAAGCTGGCCCTTGGGGGAAGCTCTTTCCAGGTTTTGGAAGGATATTTAGCAGGATGCTCACAGAATGAGCTTGAAAATATATCTCATTCATGAGGATAACTGGATTTATAAAGAGAACTTGAGGATGCTGGAAATCCTCCACATTAAAACAATTTTTGTCACAGACATTTAGTGAGTTGTTTAATAGAGATGCATATGCAGATTTTTAGTTTTATATGTCTAAAGGCTTATATTGGCTTCCTACTTCCCAGAAGCCAATGAGAAAAAAAAAATATTTAAAATGTGTGTGTTTGATGTGCTTTCTTCCACAGGAAGAATCAAGCTCTAAAACAATAATATTATGTAAAATGACTTTAGGGTTTGAGAGGTGATAAAAGTAAGTAGTTTAGTGAATGTTTTATTTGTGATCAGGCATGATTCATTTTAATAAACCAAACATTGCCGACTTCCTTAGCTCCTGCAGAAACACCGAAGATTTCTAAAAGCTCTATTTGCTGTTAAAGACTAAATAGGATAAACAACCACAAAAGAAGTAGAAAACCTACTTTATTTTAAGAGTTGCATTCTCATCCTTTACAGGAATGACTAGAAAACACAATGTCACTTTGGGTTAATATAACCTCGGTCTTGCTCAGCTTTGCTATGGTGCATATTGCATTGTGTGACAGCAGACATTGGATGAACTTAGCTGGATGCTAAGCTTGAAAAGAAACATAACTGCATGATTCCTCTACCACTCACATTGTCTGTCCCCAGGCAGGTATTCAGGTTTTATAAGTGATGAGCTCATTAAGATTTCTGCTTCTTAAAAGCCCCTCAGGGAGACATCTGTCTGTTTGCCATTCTGTATTTAAAGGCTGTAACAGCAGAAAATTGCTGCGATGTCCTCATTCAGCTATCAGCTTGAATTTATTACATTCATCTTCCCATGGATGGTTAGTGTTGATTAATGAATCAGCTTTGGAAGCTAAACAAATAATTACAGATATTTTAACAATATAAACAGTTTCAGCTGCATGGCAGTTTATTTGCTTTAACAAAATTGCTCTTTTAGTTGTCCACTTTTGAAATTTGCTTGCAAGCCAAGGGCATTCTGAGTCCACTGTTTGCATGTGGAGACCACTCATGAATAGCAGTTGTGAGGTGTCCTGGTCTGAGCTTCCAGCTAGGGACAGAAATGTACTTTTATCCAAAAGGAGTGAAAAAACCCACTTACACAGAATTAGAATTTAATAACAGTACTATTTACAAAAGTAAACAAAATACTAAAGATATTAAGGTAAAAGGAATATATACGCAAACCCACAATCGGCAATGGGTCAGGCCTCCCGATGGACTAGGGCCCACTACGCAGCCAAAACAGCTCCTGGCCCACAGCAAGGCTCCCCCACACACCACAAAGTGAAAGCAAGAGCCAAGAGAGTGAACTCCAGAAATTCTGCCTCTTAAATAGTGAATATGCAGGAAAAGGAAGGGAATAACACATTACATTATCCAGTGCCTACCCCTTGGGATGGACTTTCTATCCCTTGGGGACAAGTTGCACTTTATGGTACAGCAGTTAACCCTTAACCTACAGCATAAGGAGTGATGGAGAGTGGCCTAGAAAATCTGATCCATGATATTACAATGGCCAAAATCAGAAGCCATTTTGAAACATGGAAGCCATACCTGCAATGCAAGTATTTGGCAATAAACCCAAAATAGCTTTTGATTGCAACAGAAGTGCTTAGCACCATAATTATAAACTACCGCATAAAACATAAATGCTAAGTATACCTGCCTCATGGTATTGCGTCTTGATAATTAAACTGCCTGATAGCTGATACTGTGTCTAGTTCTGGGCTCCTCAATTTAAGAAGGACGTTGAGATATTTGAACATGTTCAGAGAAGGGCAGCGAGACTGGTGAAAGGTCTCAAGCACAAGCCCTATGAGGAGAGGCTGAGGGAGCTGGGGTTGCATAGCCTGAAGAAGAGGAGACTCAGGGGAGACCCTTTTGCTCTCTACGACTACCTGAAAGGAGGTTCTAGCCAGGTGGGGGTTGGTTTCTTCTCCCAGGCAACCAGAACAAGAGGACACAGTCTCAAGCTGCACTAGGGGAGGTTTAGGCTTGAGGTGAGGAAAAAGTTCTTCACAGAAAGAGTTAATTTGCCGTTGGAATGTGCTGCCCAGGGAGGTGGTGGAGTCACTGTCCCTGGAGGTGTTCAAAAAAGGATTGGACGTGGTACTTGAAGCCATGGTTTAGTTGCCATGAGGTGTTAGGTATTAGGTAATAAATTGGACTTGATGATCTCTGAGGTCTTTTCCAACCTGTTTGATTGTATGATTCTGTGATTAGTGAAGTCTGCTGTATCAGCTTGGAAAACATACATTTTCCATAAAAATCATAGATAGAAAATTAACTATAAAAAACCACAAACTTTGAACAAGAAGCATTCCCCCTTCCTATGAGTACATGTCTGGGGCTTTTTATGTTAAGGGGTTTGAAAGAACCCCACCACAGACTTGGAACAGAGAAGCCTTTTAAAGTAAACAATATATATGGGCTCTATGAGCAACAGAAGATGCAGAGGGCTTTAAACTAGATTTGAAGGGGGAAGGGGTTAATAGTCCCCTGCTGGCTGGTGACAAACAGAGGGGCAGCTCACCAGCAGTAGAGAGAAGGAGAGCTGGTAAGGGCTCTCAACTTGCTACCCTGAGGCAAGCCACGAATGATCCACCAGGACATTCTGTGGAAACCGAGGGGATTTGGCACAAGAGGAGGACAGGGCCAGCCCAGCTGAAGTGCTTCTATGCGAATGCACGCAGCTTGAGCAACAAACAGGATGAGTTAAGGGCCACTGTGCTGCTGGGATGCCACGACATAGTGGCTATTACTGAAACTTGGTGGGATGAATCCCATGACTGGGATGTAGGGATAGATGGGTATAAACTCTTTAGGAAGGATAGGCAGGGAAGGAGAGGAGGAGGTGTTGCCCTCTATGTCAATAGCCAGTTGGAATCAGTGGAGCTCCAACTGGGGAGGGATGATAAGCTAGTTGAGAGTGTATGGGTCAAAATTAAAGGCAGGACAGGGGAAGAAGATATTACTGTGGGGGTCTCCTACAGGCCACCTGACCAGCAGATCCAAGCAGATGAGGCCCTCCATAGGCAAATAGAAGCAGCTTCCAGGTCACAAGCCCTGGTCCTCATGGGTGATTTCAACCACCCGGATATCTGCTGGAGGGACAACACAGCAAGGCACCAGCAATCCAGGATGTTCCTGGAATGCATAGAAGACAACTTCCTTCTCCAAATGGTGGAGGAACCAACAAGAAATGGTGCTATGCTGGACCTTGTTCTCACCAACAGGGAAGGGCTGGTAACCAATGTGAGGCTCATAGACGGCCTTGGCTGCAGTGACCATGAAGCAGTTGAATTTAACATCCTCAGGGCAATCAGGAGGAAGTATTCCAAGCTCACGACCCTAGACTTTAGGCATGCAGATTTTGATCGCTTCAGGGGTCTGCTAGCCAAAGTGTCGTGGGACAAAGCCCTGGAGGGAAGAGGGACCCAGGACAGCTGGTCAGTATTCAAGGACCACCTCCTCTGTGTCCAGGACCTCTGTGTACCAACAAAGAGAAAAGCAGGTAAGAATGCTAGGAGGCCTGCCTGGATGGGCAAGGAGCTACTGGACGCACTATTACTTAAAAGGAAACTCTACAGAAAGTGGAGGGAAGGACAGGTAGAACAGGGGGAATATAAGGAAGCTGCCCGAGCAGCAAGAGTCCTGGTTAGGAAAGCCAAAGCAGAGTTTGAATTGAATCTAGCCAGGGAGATTAAAGGGAATACTAAGAACTTTTACAGGTATATTAATGGGAAGAAGAAGACTAGGGAAGGTGTGGGCCCCCTCAGAAAGGAAAATGGTGACATGGTCACATGTGATGAGGAAAAGGCTGAGGTACTTAATAACTTCTTTACCTCAGTCTTCACTGCAAGGGCCTCTAGCCACACTCCTGATGTTATGGAAGTCAAAGCCAGGGACGGGGAGGAAGAACTGCCCATTGTAAGTGCAGATCAGGTTCGTGATCATCTGAAGAACCTGAAAGTGTTCAAGTCCATGGGACCCGACGGGATACACCCACGGGTACTGAGAGAACTGGCAGATGAGGTTGCTAAACCCCTCTCTATTATATTTCAAAAGTCATGGCAATCTGGTGAAGTCCCCACAGACTGGAAAAGGGGAAACATTGCCCCCATGTTCAAAAAGGGCAAGAAGGAGGAACCAGGGAACTACAGGCCAGTCAGTCTCACCTCTGTGCCTGGAAAGATCATGGAACAGATCCTCCTGGAGTCACTACTCGCTCAAAAGAATAGTGAAGAGGTGATTGGGAACAGTCAGCATGGCTTTGCCAAGGGCAAATCCTGCCTGACCAACCTGGTGGCCTTCTATGAGCAGGTGACAAAATTAATAGATGAGGGGCGAGCAACTGATGTCGTTTACCTGGACCTGAGCAAAGCCTTCGACACTGTCCTGCACCACATCCTGGTCTCCAAACTGGTGACACATGGGTTTGATGGGTGGACCACTAGATGGATAAGGAACTGGCTTGATGGCCGCACCCAAAGAGTGGCTGTCAATGGCTCCATGTCCCAGTGGAGGCCAGTGACAAGCGGAGTCCCTCAGGGATCAGTTCTGGGACCTGTCTTGTTCAACATCTTTGTGGGGGACATGGACAGTGGCATTGAGTGCACCCTCAGCAAGTTTGCTGATGACACCAAGCTGTGTGGTGCAGCAGACACGCTGGAGGGAAGGGAGGCCATCCAGAGGGACCTTGACAGGCTGGAGAGGTGGGCACAAGCCAACCTCATGAAGTTCAATAAGAGCAAGTGCAGGATCCTGCATCTGGGTCGAGGCAATCCCAGGCACAAATACAGGCTGGGCAGTGACTGGCTGGAGGGTAGCCCTGAGGAGAGAGACTTGGGGGTGCTGGTGGACAAAAAGCTCAACATGAGCTCTCAATGTGCACTTGCAGCCTGCAAAGCCAATCAGATCCTGGACTGCATCAGGAGAAGTGTGGCTAGCAGGTCGAGGGAGGTGATCCTCCCCCTCTACTCAGCCCTGGTGAGACCTCACCTGGAGTACTGTGTCCAGTTCTGGAGCCCCTATTACAAGAGGGATGTGGAGGTGCTGGAACGTGTCCAGAGAAGGGCCACGAGGATGATCAGAGGGCTGGAGCACCTCTCCTATGAGGACAGACTGAAGGAGTTGGGGCTGTTCAGTCTGCAGAAGAGAAGGCTCCGAGGTGACCTAATTGTGGCCTTCCAGTATCTGAAAGGGGCCTACAGGAAGCCTGGGGAGGGACTTCTCAGGATCTCAGGTAGTGATAGGACTAGGGGGAATGGAATGAAGCTGGAGGTGGGGAGATTCAGGCTAGATGTGAGGAGGAGGTTCTTCACCATGAGAGTGGTGAAACCGTGGAATGTGTTGTCCAGGGAGGTGGTCGAGGCCCCGTCCCTGGAGGTGTTTAAGAGCAGGCTGGATGGGGCTCTGTCCAGCCTGATCTAGTGTGGGGTGTCCCTGCCCATGGCAGGGGGGTTGGAACTAGATGATCCTTGTGGTCCCTTCCAACCCTGAATGAAACTATGAACCTATGAAACTATGAAACTATGAAACTATGAATATAGAGACCTATAATAAAGAAGATTGTGAGAGTGTAACTTTCCCCTGGATGTGAATGAAGTGCTTAGCTAGCATTTAAACAGCCATCTCAAAGATTTATGCAGCTTGTCTTGGCAATCTACAGGAGTGGTCTGTAGAAAGGTACCTCTAATGACATCCACTGTTTGGGAAGGTAAGCTGCAGTATTGTGCAAAACCCAAAGGCCTCAAGTAAGTGCCACAAATAATAATTTTTTTTAGGCCACATGACAACCCATATGAATTCCTGATACCACACCAATATGATGTTTGGCAGTTCTGCAGATGTGTTTCAGAGCATCTCCTTCATCAGTCTCCTTCTAACATCTTACTCTTGCAGCTCTGCCTGTGGTGAGCAGATGAAATAATTCTGTCCCATTTTGCATGACAAATAGATGTTTTGAAACAGAGCTCTACTGTTCATATTGCTCTTTGTCTAATTTTAGTGACTATTCCAGAAGCCTTTTCTCACATCTGTGATGAATCACTGTGGAAGATATCTAAATGAAAGAGCATGTAAGGTAGGATGGCCCTATAAATTGCTGTATTTCTTTCATGTACTGATATTTGGGTGTTGTCTCAGCAACTCTCAGGGTCTTGGTAATGCCTTAAGAAAATCGGATATTAAATATCCTTGCAGCGTGAGCTGACAATTCATTTGTGATGTCTGCTGAGAAGCTGAGTGTATCTTGGATGAGCCAGCCTGCCAAATGGCAAAATGTTAGCAGCATTAAATGTTTTTCTCTGTGATGAAGCAAGCAAAAGAATTTTAAAACATTCTGGAAGCTGTAGACTTGGAAAAGCTCAAGTGACTATAGCAATTCTATTTTGTTCTCTTGTCATTTATTGCTGTTTAGTTACATAGAATCATAGAATTGTTAGGGTTGGAAGGGACCTCAAGGATCATCTAGTTCCAACCCCTCTGCTATAGGCAGGGACACCTCACACTACATCAGGTTGCCCAGAGCCACATCCAGCCTGGCCTTAAAAACCTCCAGAAATGGGGCTTCTACCACCTCCTTGGGCAACCTATTCCAGTGTCTCACCATGTGAACTGATCTTATATCTGCTTTGTTGTCCTACATAAATACTGACATTACAGTGCTTCTATAATTCAGGAACTATATGGGTACAAGGTGATGTAATACCTGTGTCATGCCAGGCCTTAACCCTGAAAATCTCTATCCTCTTTACCCATTCACCACAGGGCAGCTCCAGAGCAGTAACAGAGCTCTGGAACTTCACCTTTGCACAATGCTTTACTCAAACAGACATTCATTAAATATAAGACTGCTGAATAATTTTGACTTCCTTCTGCTCTATTTCAAGTGCCACTCATTCGCTCAGAAGTATTCACAGGATCACAGATGTTAGGGGTTGGAAGGGACCCCTGGAGGTCATCAGGTCCAATCCTTGTGCCAGAGCAGAACCACATAATCTAGTGCCGGTCACACAGGAATGTATTGTGGAACTGTTTTGCAGAAACAAGCTTAATTTAGGCCTGCCTGAGGTGTTAGGGTTTAGCTGAGCTGGTTAATATTAGTATGGTCAGACAAAAAGCACTGCAAAAACTAAACTAATCCTCCTCAAAACCCATTCTGGATTCCTGGTGTCAATAATGTAATATACTAGTTCAAGTAATAGTGGAAAAGGACGAATATACATCTGTGTATTTTATTTATTGGAAGCAAGACCTTCAGCATCTACATTTTTTAATTTCCCCATATTGACCTTGCATTGGAGATTTTGGCTGCAACAAGATCAGAACTGATGGTAGTGATTTACACTTCCTTCTCTCTCTTGATTTCACTTTGCTGTCCATACGAAATGATTGACTTGCAAAGTATTTCTTCTTCAATTGGGTCTTGGAGAGTGAAAATGAATAATCACTGTCTGGGAGCTTTTGCTTTAAGCTTTTGCTCTAAGATGACTATCTGCATATCATCCATATAATTTTGGAGGAAGAGGATATTGCAACAATGAAATAAAATGTTTTAATTGTGTGTGTATTTGCACACAGTATGTTTACTGTGGAATTTCCAATAGTTGTTACGAGGGTGTCTTTGGCATTTTGCTTACTGCTTTTTAGGTAATTTAAAAATCTACAAGACCAGAACTACAGCATGAGAAAGCTAGGAATTAAATACTAATGAAATACTTTTGTTCTGCCGTTATAAGTCAATATATTTCAAAGATTTGGTGTTTCAGGTATTTAAAAATTACTTAAAATATATATGAGCTCTAATGTCTCTAATTAAGTTCTTCCTCTGTATATGTACTTACAAGCTTACATATATTTATACAATTAATCAATGAATCTGCACTGCTCTTGTAATTGCTTTGCTGTTCTAGACATCATATTGCCATTTGTCTGCAAAACCAATGCCTACAAAGAGAAGACATTAAATCTTAGCCATCCAAGTGACTGATCTGGAAATCATTTGGAAAATGCTATTGTATTAGTTTTATTTTGTTTTTTAAATACTTGGCAAAGAACAGGAGGCAAGTATAAACATAAGTCTTGGTTTATAGTGCTTATAGTTTAAAGTCCTTCAGAAGATTACTTACATACATGTGAAAAATCCAATTAACATTAAAGTTATGCACGATGAAATCCAAGGATGGGTTGTTTTCTAATGCAAGATTAGTATTAACACATGGTATTGGAAGCATATGTTTAACAAGCTGTCTAGGACATGCTGTTTCTCCATGGTTTCTTTAATAATTTAGAGAGAGATTTTGGTATTTGCAAGAGAGGAAAGTTCTTTATTCTGAAAGTGCCAGCCAACAATGGAACTCAAATATCTACCAGATCAGGTGCATGCAGTAAAACCCTGAGTCTTAGTAATTAAAGCAGAAATAAGTTATAAAAACAATAGAGTAGATCTTAAAACAGGCTGGAGAAATTAACAACTACAAAGTTCATTACTTGCTAGAGAATTATTTCAGGCAGTTAAACAAACTGCTGTATTTATAAGCCTCTAAGATGTTTCTAATTTCCCTATCAAATACAGGAACGCTGCAAAATGGTAGGCAGCTCACGTGAAATGAAATATGTCTTTAAATAAAAATATTGTCACAACCAATTAGCAATTGCTAATTTAGTAGTAACTACTGCACCAGATTCAGTGCTTGGCTGGAAGAGAATGTCTTTGTGCAGCAAGATGGCAGTTATATGAATCTTCTACTACAGGATATACTTCTGCAGGTCAAATTGCTAGTGAGGCCACAGCTTGAGTACAATGTACAGTTTGGATGTCCACTATACAAGAAGGATGTGGACAGGTTGGAAAGGGTCCAAAGAAGGGCCACAAGCATGATCAGAGGACTTGGAAGGCTTGTTGTATGAAGGAAGGCTGAGAGAACTGGGTTTGTTCAGTCTTGAAGGTTTAGGGGAGACCTCATCACCATGTACAACCATGTACATAAAGGGTGGCTATCATGAGGAGGAAGACTCCTTTTTTGCAAGTCATATAGTAAAGACAAGGCATAATGAGCACAAGTTGATACCGGGGAGGTTTGGGCTGAATGCCAGAAAAATTGTCTTCTTCATTCAAACTATTAGACTTTGGAATAAACTCTCAAGGGAGGCGGCTGATTCCCCTACATTAGACAGTTCAAAGGCCCAGCTTGGCAGGATTCTGGGCCATCTCATTTAAACTACATTCTTACCCTGAAAAGCTGGAATAGATGATTCTTGAGGTCTCTTCCAACCTGGTATTCTATGAATCTATGAGTCTATGAATTAACACTGCATTGCATTTGCAAGGTTATATAAAACCTGCATACATTACTCAGGACAAATGAGAGACAGAGAATGGCTAGCTTTCAAATTAATATTGCTAATAGTATTGTACTGTGGAAATGTGGTAGAAGCAGAAGACTAGGCATATGTTATTTCTATTATTATTTGTATTACAAAGGTACAAAATTACAAAAGACCAATTCAGTTCTCCTTAGGCATGCTGCAGACACATAGTCCTCTTCCTATGTTGTCTTATGCAGCTTATATCAAAACCAGACAGACAAGTTGAGGAAAAACAAAGGAAAGAGATGCAATGACTTCCTTCTGGCCAGAAAACAAATGAGTGATGGGAGAACAGGTCAGGTCTGTTCCCCTTGCATCCCACCAACTTTGCAACTGGCTGAGGCCGGTTGTATGAGGTTCAGCAAGGCCAAGTGCTGAGTCCTGCACTTGGGTCTCACAACAACCCCAGGCAATGCTATGGGCTTGGGTAAGAGTGGTTGGGAAGCTGTCTGGGAGAAAAGGACCTGGGGATATTGGTCAGTATTATGCTGAATATGATCCAGCAGTGTGCTCAGGTGGCCAAGAAGCCTAACAGCATCCTGGCCTGTAATAGTGGCCGGGGAAATTATTATGCCCCTTTACTCAGCACTGGTGAGGCCACACCCCAAATACTGTGTTCAGTTTTCATCCTCTCATTATAAGAAAGACACTGAGGTCCTGGAGCATGTCTGGAGAAGGGCAATACAGATGGTAAAGGGTCTGGACAATAAGTCATTTGAGGAGTGGCTGAGGGAATTGGTGTTATTTAGTCTGGAGAAAAAGAGGCTGAGGGAAGACCTTATAGCTCTCTGTAACTACATGAAAGGAGGTTGTAGCTAGGTGGGTGCTGGTCTGTTGTCCTAAGTAGCAAGTGACAAGACGAGAGGAAATGGCCTCAAGGTTCACCAGAGGAAGTTTAGGTTGGACTTTAGGAAATATTTCTTCACAGAAAGTGTTATCAAACCCTGGAACAGGGTGCCCAGGGAAGTGGTTGAATCATCATCCCTAGAGGTATTTAAAAGATGAGTAGATATGGTTCTTAGGGACATGGTTTAGCAATGACCTTGGTGGTGTTAGGTTAGTGCTTGGACTCAAAGATCTTAAAGATGTTTTCCAGCCTAAACAATTCTGTGATTCTATGATTCACCTGCTCCTGCTCTGGATGCTTGCCCAGCTAGTCTGAAGTAGGACAATAGCATCAAACACCTATTTCATAAATGTGCATAAAATAATCCCAAGAAGGCAATTTTGGATGGATCTGCCACCTGTCCTGTTCCCTGCTACTGCAGATGATGACACTCCCTTCGTGATCCCACTGCTCCTGTTAGATCTATAAGACAGGATACTGAAGAGGCATGGAGCTTAGGCTTGAATTTAATATTTTATCTTTAAAAGCAAAAATATAAATTGAACCTCTGAAATTGTGCACTTAGGTAGTTTGCATGAATATTTGCTCTTTTATCCCTTGTATATATGTATATTTTCTTCTCCTTACGTGTATCCTCTTCTTTGGCTGTGTGTGAATAACTCTCCAAAACAGGGACTATGATTCCCTACATACTTCTGTTGTTCTTCATTGCAGTAAAACTGCATCCATTTGTCCTTTACAATAATTATAAAAATAAATATAAAGGCATTAGGAGAAATTATATAAGGAGAAATAAATAAAAATAGAACAATAGTCTGGTGTAAATATTCATTTTGGTAGAACCAATAAATATGCATGATACAAACCCTTTCATTACCTTCTTACCTTAGTGACAGCTTGGGAGGACAATTATGAGACAGTAGTGTGAAGTATTGAAAGAAGTCACATTCTTCCAAAGCCTACTGCAGCCCACTCCAATGCATCTTCTAGTCCAATCCAAAGAATACTATCTATGTGAATTCTATTTTTCTTTGTCTTGTCACAAACCCTCAGTTCCAGCTGCAGATATTTGACCTGGTAGATCTGCAGTTAGAAAAGAAACTTCCTGATGCCTTAATGATTGTTAATTACAAAGGACTTACCTAGAAGTTTGGTAACTATCAATATTAAATATTTATATACCCTACAATGTTCTGTGTGACTGAAAACCATCCCAGACCATGCATTTCAAATGGGTTGGTAAATCCATTCTGCACTGATAACATCTGTCACAATGGCTCATTACGTGATTAACAAGAATCTATTACTAATGTGACTTTTATTTTTGAACATTCAATTACAGTTTGTACCTCTTTAATTGCATACCCCCTGTGTGTTTCTAGGACTATTCTGGCATGCAGTGACAGCAGAAAGAAGGACCCTACCCTTCATTACTAAACTGAGCAAAAGAAACTCTCAGCATTGTCCTGATATTACTATTTAGTGTCATGTTGCCAAATGTCTATTTTCTCTGACATTTCTGCTCGTAACTGCAAATACTGCAATTGCTATGAGACCTCTTCGGTTTTTTGTGTGTGTGTGCTTATTTTTAAATGGCAATGCTGTGAAATAAATCTGTTTACTGACAATTTCTCTAGTCTCATTAAAAATATTTTCAGTATTCTGTAGGCTGTTGGAAAGCAGCATAGATCTACAGCAGAGGGAAATGGGTGAGCAGTACAACCATGAATGCTTTATTAGGCTAGGTAAATGGAAATGACATATGAAATCCCTGAGACAAAGCCTTTCTTTCTGAACATCTGGGCTAGAAGAATTTACCTTATTTTTGGTTTTGCCTTGCTAATGGTGCATGTATCTTTTTTCACATAATGTATCTGAATAGAAACTGCTTATGAACAAAAACTGTAAAAAGGCAGTGCAAAGTATCCAAATTTTTGATGCAAGCATTCATGCAAGATGAGTTAAGCATATATTGTAGTCAGTTCACTGGGCACAGAAACGAGCTGTTTGAGCAGCCCAGATTTTCTTAAGTTTGTATTTCCACTTTGAAGTAGCTTAAGCAAAATTAGTATTCAAGGAGTTAACGTTCTACTCTTTAAAAAAATGAACTCCCCTTAAAATGTTAGAATTGAAATCCTGTGAGAGGTTCTATTCAGGAATGAAGGGAAATAAGCATCTTATGAAAATATTTATTTTCTTATTCAAATATGGTGTTGTATTGCTAAAAAGATGTTTCCATTCTGTTATAAGCAATTTTGACCAAGTTAGAACTTTGAGAACACTTCAGCAAAAGTAGAGAAATGGTTTTTTGACTGATGGAAAATATAAAGTTGCTTTTCAAACCTAAAACTGAGCAACAGTGTTTGCTCCCCAACATTGTACAAAATACATGGAGAGCTGTTGTAGTAGATGCATGAACAATCTGCACTGCACAGATATCATTTATGCAGCAGAGGATTATTAATCAGCATTTCGCAGTCATCATTGCAACATTTCAGGATGACTAGAGTTTGGACTGCATGGGTCAAAATCTTTATTTCCTTGTGTCCTAAGATGTTTTTCTACATTTGCCTCCATGGGGACAGCTGATTCTGCTTGACTGTGTTTCACAGACACCAGGATCTCATGGCTAGAATTCAGAGGTTGTAAATGATGACTTTCCAAACATCTGCATTTATATTTGGAGCAAAGAAGTCTCCTATCAGAACTAGGTTTCATAGTTATTTTTCTTTCCTGTTGCCATAAGTCAGAACCTGTTGTTCTGTGTGGCTTTATACAGATTGAATAATTAATTTTAATAGCCTACTTTCAATGAATAAAAGTTGTCCTCTTTAGGCTGACTGTATTACACATGGCAATTGAAGTTTATCACTTACCTGCAAGTAGTGTATGGTTTTGAGACTATAATTAAAGTGCACATTCAGCACTATCCTGCAGAATGGGTATAAAAGAATATATCTCTTCCAA
Source organism: Melanerpes formicivorus (assembly GCF_026170545.1). NCBI lineage: Eukaryota > Metazoa > Chordata > Aves > Piciformes > Picidae > Melanerpes > Melanerpes formicivorus. The sequence goes on from NW_027142353.1 coordinate 25,932,919, forward strand.
TACTGCTTTCCTGATGGTCAGTAACAAGAATGAAGCAGAAGAACTTGTTTGATCATTATTTTGCTGGAACACAATTTTTTTTTTTTCACAGTCACACAGAACAGTAAAGATTACATAGCTCTCAGATGCACTAGTCCTGAATAATTATATTACTTCTGGTATTCACTTTACTTCTCTGTTGTATTTCTGTCTCTTCATGTTTGTGTGGAGGAAACTGCAGAGGCTAAAAATCTTTTTTATTACTAATTCTTCTTACATGCTAAACAGTAAGGCCTTAACTTCTTGCAGTAACAGTAGATACTGATCATTACTGAAGAAGGAAAACCTTACTGTGGAGGAAGGCAAATTAAGATACTATGGATTTCAAAGGTGCTGGTATTTTTAGACAGAAAAAAAATGAAACCTTAAAATTTGTCAAAAGGATGGCTTGTAGTATTTAGAATAGCATGCAATTCAACGCAGCAGACCCTAACTACTTATTTTGTGATTTTGTGGAATGGCATGATCTTTTATTGATGGCTCTATGACTTTTCTGACTGACTTGGTATGTAGACTATATGCAAGTTCATACCCAGACAATCCGCTAGAATGCTGAGGATAGACTAAATTCCTACGCTTGACCATGGACCAGAACAACACAAGTACCAAAAGAAGGAGAGACAGAGGCAAGACCTAGAGGCTGGTGGGCAGAAGGCATCTTTTCATTCCTTTCACCATAGTCATATTTGTACCCAAACTTATGTGCCAGTTATTGGTGTAACTAATGTAACGAAGACATCTCTGTCATAACAATATCATCAAAGATAACATGTGTCTTACCTAATCATGCTGAAATCACAAGAAGCCAGATAACTTTAACTGCATACCTTCAATGACCCACCAGTTTTGGGAGCATTTTTCCCTTTAAGCTCTTCTGAAAATCATGTTCAGGGCTTTGATGGATGTGAAATGCTGAGTAACACAAAGTGCAGTGCAGCAATCTGGTCACTGTTCTTAATACATAGATAATTATTATAGTCCATTAGTAGATTGGCAGGATATATTCAATTCCTTTTCCTTGCAGTAAAATTCATTACTGGCTTGGCAAAGAAATTGGCCTTGTCCATTTCCAAATAAGTACATGAATTTTAGTGCTTCAGTCATAACCATGGAAAAATACTTGGGAGAGTTAACAAGTGGCTAAGAGGTGATTTACTACTGCCATTTTACATTGAAGGAAACTACTCAAACTAAGTATGCTTAGACTCCTAGGGTGGTGTATATTATGATCATAGCAGCATGGATTGTAGGACTGACACACCCAGGACCTGACTGTTCACAGCACCTGTTTTAGTACTATGCTTCTTTTTTGTCTACAATGTTTCAACTATTTCAGAAACTCAATCAAAAGATATTCTCTGGTATTGTATGTCCATTTATCTTTTAATTAATATATTTTCAGCTTAGATATCTTCCCTCATTACTCTTAGTATATGAAAATAATGACCCTCAGCTTTCAATACAAAGTTGTCAGATCTTTTGTAATGCTGTATTTGTGCACTAAGCACAAAGCTGACATTCCATCCATTCTTTTCTGCATGATGACTGTTTGAAGAAGAAATTTATTGCCCACAGGACTGAAACTATTAATTTTCTGCCAATGCAAGTGTTTGGTTTAGTTTGTTTACCACCCCCCCCCCCCCCCCCTTAATATCTGCAAGATTTCAAATGTTTACATGGTCATGCAGTGTGAAGCAATATTTCTTCCTGTGATAATAAAAATATGCTTGTCTACATTCAAGTTAAATTCTTTAGACCTATATAACCCCTGTAAGAGACTAAATCTTGTCTCTCTTGATGTAACTCAACAAAGACAAAATCACCTTTGCTGCTTGCCCAGACAATAGCTGATGTGTATTGGGCAGATGCCACTGGATAATGACTCTTTGGAATGTGCATAGACAAGATCATCTCTACCCATTAGCTACCCTGGAAAAGGAGGATGGTGCAAAGGATAAAGATTGCTCACCAGACTGCAGCTGCCCTGGAAATAATGGGCAGAGGGTACTGCTATGGATAGTCTCTGGAATATGCATATTCACCACCTGGACACATCCCTAAAAAACTTATATATATAAAAGATCTGAGCAACTACTGGCTCAGAAGAAGGAAAAGACCAGGGCAATGCTGCTTTGAAGCAAATACCAGGAGAGAAAGGACACAGACATCATCACCATGTAGCCTGGAAGAAACAGACCAGGAGGAACCCTCTCTCCATGTCCTAATTTCTGCCTGCTGCAACTCATGGAGCTGAAGAGGATGCTCAGAGAAGGACTTGGACTTGGACATAGTCTTGGACTTTGGGGTCTCTCCCTCCCCTCCTCCAGCAGAAGACAGCACAGCCAACAAGGCAGTACCCTTCCTCCACAGACCCAAACCATCTTGGGGTTGTGGGGGGTGGTGATATAATTCCTTTCCTCTGCTCTCTCCCTCTTCTCTATTTTCTCTCTCTCTCCTTCTGATCCATCCACATTATTCTGTTAATAAATAGCCTCACTGTTGATATTTTGGCCTCATTTGTGCCTCTAATTTCATAAAACAGGAATATTCAAAAGAACTGAGTTTCCCTCTCTGGACTGAGACACCCAGTATATAACCTCAGCAAACGCTCTTCTCAAATCCTTTTCCATCTTGAGGGCTGCTCTATCAACTTTCACCTATTCTGTGTCAAACGTTTTAATATCCAGTTCTAGTTTTACCACCTCATTACCCAGGTTTCATTACACTAGACCACAAACAATTTTGTTGTTTTCTTCTGACTTCAAAATGTTTTCTAAATCAATTAAATATAGCCTATCTGACCAAGTCTGTCATCCACAGAAGTACTGCCTTTGTTTTCCCCTGCTGTCTGCTGCCTTACTCTGTAGCACAGCCTTATTCCTGACTACAGCCTCATTTACATAGTTTTTCACTTGTTATTTACAAACACCAATTGTGGAGATAACATATGTCTCTCCCAGTCAAAACACATTCCTTCTGACCTAGATCTGTGTTATCTGTTATCTGGTTTTGTAATTGTGGTCACAGAAAATCAGTGCTGCAGGCAGTCTAGGTGTAAACCCTCCCCTGATAAAAACATTGTATATTTGGCATGCATCATAATAGTAGCGTTTGCATAGTCCTCATTTGTGACCTTAATTGAGTTCAGTGGACATTAGATCAGATGCTTAAGAGGAGGATAAAAGCACAGATTTAGTTTCCAGTCCGCTAAAAAATTGGTATTGGTTGTATGTCTAATGTGTTGACATTATATCCCACTACAAAGGACTTTTACACTATATGAAAAATTCCAAACCCTTGTTTCAGTCTGCACACACAAAAGGTGGAACCCAGATGCAATCTCTAGGCACATGCATTCCTGCTCCTATAGCACATGGCTCCTTGCCAGGCTCCTTGCCAAGTCTGCAACCTGAACCATAGCCCCTCTTCAGGTCCAATCCTCCCAGTGCAACACCCACAAGCGGAAGTTCCCTGGTAAGAAACATACAGGAGGGAGTCCTACTGGATGCAGACTTTCCTTGAGCTCAGAGACATATGCTATTCTTTGTGGTGGTGAGGACAAGGAAGAGATGACTAAAATGAGAGGCGTCTCCAGCAATGGGGGCTGAGTTTTGGGACAGAGCTGTAGCCACAGTGTGACCCTACTGATCCTCTGGGCAAGGGCCAGCTGCCACTCTGCCGAGGCCACCTCACCTCTGCAGGGCTGTGCCTGTGACACAAAACTTCAAGTCATGCTGAATGATAGTAAAATAAACATCTTTAATAGATGGACAACAAAACAGACCCAAAACCAGACAGTATTTTCCTGAATTTCATGGCCATTATTGAATACAATGCAAATGAAGTCAAAACATATACATTTATATTAGCTTTCTATCTGTTTTGTTAGGTATAGTCTTAATATAACATTTCTGGCACAGACAAAAATATACCTTTTTTTTTTAAATTATTTTTTTTTTTAAACAACAGCCACAAATACAGCCCTGATTAATAGCAGACTTACAATAACTTACTAACTGCACATGATACTTGATCAAATACACCTGAAGGGCAGAAGGAAAAATGAATAACAGGTTTTTTCCTTATGATAATTATATATGAAATCCTAAATTGTTGTACTATAGGAAAATAAAATACTAAATCTTTTACTTTATTTGATCCACTTAATGTGTACATTCATTTCAGGTTCACATAAGTATGTTTTATTTATAATACATATACCATCCTATATGGACAAATATAGATGAAACTGTGAATTTTTTTGACATCTCACCTATGTTATTAACCATGGTTTTTTGAACACATCTCATGCAAAGGAGGTAAAAAACCCTGTCAAATAAGTGTTATTCACAAATGTTGTTAGCATTATGAAAGTGAAATGACTGTGATATGAATATTTCATGTAGAAATTGTAGGCTCAGAAACAATAAACTCAGTGTCTGAAAATCAGCTGCTTGCTTCACTGATCATAGATCCAATTTAGTGCACAGTACTATCTATGAATTGCAGAAGTGGGGAAGAGCATGAAAATAATGGCTACTCGAAGAATCAGGTCCTGTTTACATTTTGCCTGTGGAATTTACTTGGTTGTATTTTATTCCCTTTTTCTTTCTTTTTCCTTTCTTTATTTTTTTTTTTGTCCCCCCCAGCTATCAGTTATGGATATGGCCTTTGGTTATCTAAATAGCTTTGTATAAATTTAAGGGGAGGGTAGCTGAACTAAGGCAATAAAACTTGTAAACAGACATTGCACAAGGCTGTTTAATTTGGCTTTTGGAATTGTCGTCCACTACACAGCCCACCACTACAACCACAGCAGCTGTTGCTGGACTCATGCAAAGACATGCACAGGGGCTCAGTACATGGAAAGCAGAGTTACAGTCACATAATAAACAGTCTTCACACCTACCACTTTTCTTTGCGTGATTAAGCTTCCATGGTGTGCTACTTGTAAAAGTGCAATAACCTCCATAGAGAGGACTGGAAAACTTTGTTGGAACCATTTTCTGCCAGAGATTGCATAGTTCCCTCTAAACAGGAATAGTCTGTGGTATCATAGTGATTTCACAAAATATATTTTATAGGATAAAGAGTATAAAATATTCTGATGATGTGGAAAGCATCTGATTTGAAATTGTTTGATGAATACCTTTTAATTTTTCACACTTAAAGGGATTTTTTTGGTTTTATTTTAATGTCAACAAGGAAATACTAGGGAAGTTTTTTTATTTATTCATCAGAATTTCTTATATGATTTACCTACCCTTTCCTTCTCCATCCCACTACTGGGAATTTTGAAATAAATAGTACAGAATTGCTGTTATATTCAAAGCAACTGACCACTAAGCAGTTTCTCACAGTGAAAATCTCGCAATTCCTATACAAAAGTGAAATAAGAGAAAATTTTCAAGAAGACCTACAAGTGGCTGTAAAATGAGATCCCCTACTTAATTTGGAGCTATGGCATAAGGCATTGGCTATGTAAGCAAGTAAAACTGTGACTCGCTGTTTTCCCATAAGAGATTCAGACTAGTAGATTTGGGCCACAGTGGATAATAATTCAGCAGTGACTCTCCTTTTTTCCCCCATACAATTTATTTCCTTTTCTCTTTTCCATGATTTATGAGGGTACAAATACTGATTGGCTCACATCCACTTTGAGAGATCCTCATCACCCTGAATTTCCTCAGTGGCTTGTTCACTCACTCCACAAGAATTTTTCATGTCTTTGCTATATTGGCTCTTCCAGGTTTTTGGTGCAGATCCTGATTTGAACTCACTCCACCCAGCGCACACTCAGTATTTGTTAGTGCAGTAGTACTACAGTTCACAATGCATATTCAGAACTGAGATGCAGTGGTAGTTTTATATGCAGTATAGGGAGGAAAAAAGTATCAACAACTCTAAAATTAATTTTTCTATGTATAAAATAGATACATGCTGTTAAGACTCCACAAAAGGAGTAAAAACATATCTAAGGATTCAACCTTGTGAAAGTTTATGTCAACACTGAATGCACAAGTTGATGGCTTCTTCCTTTAGCAGCAAAACCTATTCTTACTTCTCCTATCCTCCAGTAAGCTTCTTGTGCTGTGAATGTTAAAGGAGAGATTGCACTGGTGACCAGTAACAGGAGGATATCTGGATTTCAATTGAACATGTCGTCATGCGTAGATATTTAAAAGAATTATTGGAGCATAACTCCTCATTGTACAGAAATCTAGCTATTAGATCTCCCACTGTGAAAGGCACTACCAATGGGGACAGACACAATCATCTCGGACGCGGGCAAATGGAAACAACATTGCATGTTCCCTGCTGGCTCAGGCAAAGGTGGAGGAGGCCTCATCTCTCTGCTTTGCTGCTTCTGGCCAGCATTGCCATCAATGTTTGAAGCTTCATCTGTGCCTGGCCACAGCTGGTGTTCCACAGAGTCACCATGATTGCCCAGGAAGATGGCCAGCGTTTAGTGGAAGACACTGCTGTGCCTTTCACTGCACTGGTGAGTTCAGATTTCCTTTATGTTTTCCTCCAAGCTGCAGCTGCTTTTGGAGGTAGACACTGTGGAAATCTGTCCAGCAAGTCTGTTTTTCCCATGAAAAATCTTTTCTTTTTGAGAAACTGTGATTTTCCATGGAAATCTTTATTTTCCAAAGACATTTCAGCAAGACCAACCCAAAAGACTTTTTTATGTCTTTGAGAATATATTTTTATTCAGTGAAAAGGGTGGATTTTCCCCATGGAAAACCTCCTCATCTGTTTTTTCAAACCCTCTCAATTCTTACTTTTTAATACTTGTTCCATTGCTGCAGTTGCTTGATGACAGACTGCTTTTGCTCTGTGTATGTTTTGAAGAGGTTTCTTGTCTCAACACTTAAAAGTTCAATTTAGTTTATAAAAGCTTTGTCATTTTTCACAAGCTGAGTTTCAACTCCAATTATTGCTTTAATGATTTTGTAATCCTCAATTGGTGAGAGCCACTAACAACAGGAGAAAGATAACACCTATAGTAACATACTTTGTTTAAGGCCATCTTGCACTAGATGTAACATCATTTTAAACTGGTGACTTAATTTTAACTTTTAAAAATTAATATATGATGTATAGCGCTCCTGTAAGGATTTTATTACCATTTGCACATTTTGCTGTCTTATACAAATAGTAAAATACTAGATTTGTATTATTTGAATTTCTTTATGAGTGAAAAAAACACAACTGGACTAAAACCCCAGGGAAGTTATCTGTCTTTGCTCAAGCAACTAACTCTTTAGTAATAAATCACTTATAGCTCTGACTATATATTTTCACTTAATGCCAATAAAATGTTGAGTCATAGTATTTTAGAGTAGACTGCATTATAGCATCTTCATAGGATGTCCTAGCTAAATAAATAACTGTTGCACTTTTTCTGCTACATATAGTCTCAGTTGTAAATATTTTTTAATTACACAGTATATAGTTTGGGTGGAAAGAACAGGATTTGTGTCTTTTGTTAAATACTCTATGATCTAATCCAGCATCTTGGCTAGTAACAGAAAAGCATTCCTCCCATGGGATGCTCCTGCTCCTAGAAACAACTTTAATTGTGCAGTGGCATTTTATTCCCAGTTCATTCTTTTCTTCTGATAAAATGCCTCTTACTATTCTTTGTGGAATCTCCTCCTTTACATTGCTGTGCCTGCAGCTACCAGATTTTTTAATTATCTTCAGTGTTGGACAGCTCTGGACTTGAATCAACGTAATTAAAGGCTTCCTTGTTTGTAAAAGTTGAGCTCAAAGTTAAACTGTGCCGTGGATTCACAGGTGCAAGTTCATTTAATACAATATTGTCACTTTTTACAAGAGTTGCTTTGTCCATGTGTTCTCTACTATACCTGGCGACAACAGCATCAAGGAAGTCCAGCTTTGGTGGCAAAGTTCCACTCTCAAATAAGTATTTGGCTAAGTAGGAGACTATAATGTTAGCAAAGAAGGAGGAAAGCATAGCGAGTGTTTTAAATGGGAATCGCTGGATATAGATATTATTTTCATCAGGATAGCAGCCAGGATAGTAGATCAAGGGCTGAAGGTAGAGGTAGGGCTCTCCTCCAGTTATTCTGAGAACAATTCCAAATAAGTATCCTGCAATGGCACCATAGGTGTTGGTTCCTTTAATAAATAACACACAGAGGAGCTGGGGGAATATGACGATATAAACAAGGTCAGAGCTGAGGTACCACAGGCCGTACACTGATGAAGCTAGTAGGGCCATTGCTGTGGCTGATGCTCCAAACAGGAAAACAGTGATTCTCATGACCCATACAATTTCCCTGTCTGAAGCCTGCAAGAAAAGAGAGCAGTGTTAGGTGGGGCTTTTATGGCAATATACAAATGCCTGCATTTATGCATCTAGACAATATAAAATACTGTGTTGTAAAAGGAAAATGGCATGACATAATAATATTTACAAGTTATTATCTCAGCCCACTGATCCAGCCTGTCCAGGTCCCTCTGTAGGGCCTTCCTACACTCAAGAAGATCAACACTCCCTCCCATCTTAGTGTCATCTGCAAATTTATTAAGAGTTCATTCAATCCCCTCATCCAGGTCATCGATAAAGAGATATTAAAGAAAACTGACCCCAGTACTGAGCCCTGGAGAACATCCCTAATGACTAGCTGCTGACTGGACTTAACTCCATTCACCACTGCCCTTTGAACTTGGTCATCCAGCCAGTTTTTTTACTCAGCAAAGTGTCTACCCATTCAAGCCACAAGCAGTCATCCTCCTCCAGGAGCATGCTGTGAGAGACAGTGTCAAAGGCTTTATTAAAATTCAGGTGAAGACTATCCATAGCCTTTCCCTCATCCTCATGGAAAGTGCCCTGGTGAGCACTTCTGCCAGGTCTATCAGAACCCCTGGGTGCGTGTCATCTGGCTCCATAGACTTGTGTATGTCTAAGTGGTGCAGCAGGTCACTAACCATCTCCTCTTGGGTTATGGGGGCTTCATTCTGCTCACCATCCCTATCTTCCAGCTCAGAGGGCTGGGTATCCAGCAAGCAACTGGGTTACAGTTTCCATTCCTAAAATTGTTAATCTTTGAGCATAAAGTTTGATAATGTGTCAAAGGATAAACCAACAATATAGTGGTTGAAGTATTTTTTTTAAATATAAGCACAATATGGCTTAACCAGAAAAAAACTGTGAGCATCTGAAGTATTTCTTTTACATTTCCCATGAAAAAATCATACTCACTATCCCATTCTGGTGTCAGATTGTTTTCTCATACATCAGTAATTCACAAAGATATCTCACTTTGTTAAGTATTTGAGTAAAACTTATAGTTGCAGCGATATTTAGGAGCTGTGTGAATAACCTACAGTGCCATGAGAACTGTAGTTTATCCATCAAGCTTTGTCACCTCTGTTGTTGGTCATTTATGACTTTCAGTTTATTCAACCTACTGTTAGGAATATCCTGAAGGGACAAACCCCAAAACATGCCCTAACCCAGACAATGAGTTAAGTACCTGTGAATGTGCAAACCTGAACATTTCCTGGGGTCCAGGTAAATGTGTAGCACATACAATTAACCTTGAAACACAGCTGTGAATTGTGTGTGCCCTTGGCCATGTTTGGATACACCCCATCCTATAGGTTCAGCTATCAGGTTTCTCTGTTACCAAAAGGCATTAATTGTCTTGGGATAGTATTTAAACCAACTCAAAAGTAGGCAATTTGCCTTGTTCTCACCCAGACAGCAAGAAGAGTCAAATGCTGCTGGAATAGCAGCTAAAGAGCTTGCCCTAGCAGGCCAACTACACCTGGGCCTTCCACCTGGATCAAGGCAACCAACACTCCTACAGCCTGGTGACAGAGCACAAGAGAGAGGCCCCTTATCACTCTCTGAGCCAAGAGCTGCTTGAATTATAGCTACAGTGTCTGGGAAGGTATTGGACAGAGGAGCAAGACGTGAGTACCTGGCTAATTCCCCCGCCTTGTGGGAAACCGCAGATTGCGGCACCTTTAATTCCAATTGAAATCACTGTATTGGGAATTCTCAGATTTGTGCTTAAGTTGTTTAGCTGTCATCACATATGGAACGTATTGCTCACAACCTGTAAATATACTTTGTAAATAAATTATGGTGGTGTCTGAAGATACCTCTGCCAAAAATATTAAATAGTAAAATAAAATATAGTCAAAATATACATTTTATTACAAGGAACTAATACTATACTTTTGCTAGTCCCAGACAGGAAAGTGAAAGAGGTGTTTCATTAGGAAATTGCAGTTTATGCGTCACCTAAAAGCTTCACCTAAAATTTTCTCTTAAAGTGAAAATAAAAATGTAGTCTCACATTTTGCCGAAAGGAAAGCTGGTAAATGTTCCGAGCAAACATGGAGCTTGCTGATAAAATTGAAGAGTCAGCTGATGACATCACAGCAGCAGACACAGCACCGAGGCCAAAGAATGAGATATAGACTGGGCAAAGGTACTGGAGCACGATTGGTAAAATCATATCAGCTTCCTTTTTAGACATGGGGTCAGGGACACCATACTCAGTCTCATTCCAGGCTGCAATACAGACACCAGTATGTTATCAGTAACATTTACAGTCATCAGCATCTCTTGATTTCACGTGTAGTGAGCTATTCATATTTTCACCTACATTCAGTGACCAAACTGCTGCTAGGGTTGGACCAACAGTATTTTGAAGAGACATTGTCATACTGGTTTCTGTTAGGCAGACTTAATTTCACTTAACATTTCTGCATTGCTCCTAAATGTCATTTTCCTCAATAAAACAAGCTTGAGATCCATATTTGTTTGTGATGGGTTTTAAGCATTCTCTTGGATTACAGAGTCGGAGCTCAAAGACAGGTGTTAAACATTTCTAACAGAACATTCATAACAGTTTAGCTATGCGTTCACTGTAATGGGGATCACTCTTACCAGGACAAAGAACTTGACAAGGATGTTTTTTTTGGTCAAGATAAGAAATTCCTGATGAACTATTACAACATGTACACAGTTACTTTTCAGTTATTACTTTTAGGACCAAATAAAAGTACCAGAATCTAAATCAAACATTACATAGAAATATTATGTTTGTATATACCTAGAACATTCAAAATGAGTTAAACTCAGCCACTGAGGTAGATCAATTTCCCCTGGGAGGAACACTCTATAATATTATTTTTTCATTGTAGTCTCCTGTTGAACAAGTCATGATTGATTATTGATGTCACCTAGCTAGATTATATCTAACACAAGCTTTATAGGGCTTTCACATATTTATTGTACTATTAATTTTTAACAATTTACCTGTAGATGCTCCAATTGCACCAATGAGCACTGCAGGAAGAGCCATCACAAGACAGCCAAAAGCAGCCAGAAATGACAGAACTTGAGCATATGTTGCAGAAGATGAGGAAAGAACTCGCTGGAAATATGCTTGCCATGGGATTCCTCCTAATGTCTGCAAACACAGTGGGCAGCATCCCGTCACTGGGGGCTAATGCAAGGTTGTTGGGTTTTTTTGATCCTACTATGTAGAGAGCATGTAGAAGCATCACCTGAATGTGGAATTACTGATCTTTCATTTATTTGTTGGTTACTAATAGCTGTAATGATCATTCTCACAAGAATTGTTAAACCTTCGTAAATTCACTTAAATCCCATTCTTTTAGAGAATTTATTTCTTAGCATTATTGGCAACAACACTTTGCACTTACATAGTGTCTCTAATCCCTGTGTATTGTGAGCTGCATAAATATTTGATAAAGCCTAACAAAAGGTTATAAAATACTATTATTCTATCTCTTATTTGAAGAACTTGACCTCCAGCAACCTCTCCCTGCCAAAATTATTCTCTGATGCAATTTGAAAGCAAGATTTTATCTTCCTTTCTGAATGCATATGGCTATTAAAACAAAGCAACACATTCTGCAAACATTGAACACAAAAATATCCATCATTTTTCTCCCACTGTCTTAATCAAGTATGATATCACTAGGATTTAAAGACAAAGCAGTAAGAGAAAGTTTTCTTCGTTTTGGGTATACAAGAGTAAAGATCCCGATTAGACTTTAAATTATATCTGCAAAATATGATACAAAAGTGTATTATCAAATGTTGAAAACCCAAGTGCTAACAATTCTGGCCTGAGAGCAGAATTTGAATAGTCTGCACTATGTAAATAAGTGTCTGTAACTAAACAGCATGACAAGAAAATGCAGCAAATTTCTCACTAAACGTGCACAGTCCAGTTTTCCGCACCAAATGAGGCAAGAGTCGTTTGGACCAAATCGTGTGTATACAGGTGTTTCACGTATGCTTCATGCACGCACAGGGACCAAAGGAGTATTTCACAGACAACTCTAATATCGACTTGCTATTTATGACTGTTTTCCATTACAGTCTGAATAATGTTTCTTTAACAAAACTTTCCAAGCAAGTGGAAATTTCTTGAGCTATAATGAAACTAATACAATGAAATTTGTCACAGTTTGGCAACATTAGAGCTTTCCTTTGGACTTCAGCAGAGATGAAACCTTCAGGCTTACCAGCCTGAATACAGCCACTTGAGCTAATATCACGCTTTAGTTCTCTGAAAATCTCTAAAAAAATTTGGTTGCTTAAACTAATATGTTTTAACAGCCCTATTATAAAAAAATTCTGGTTGATAATATTTAAAACCACCATCACCACCACCAAAACCAGGAAAGAATCCCAAAGTAAAACATGATAACAGTTTAGAATTGCTCAGGGATGCTGAGGATGGAAAATATTAGCATATATTACTAGATCTTCTAATGAAAAGTATTTCATAACCACTGATCCCATGTGTAATACATAGGTATTAAATAATGAAAGCTTTCAGTTCATTTTGGCATGTGTGCACATATGAATTCATCCATCCATCTCTGCAAAGCTTTTTTTTTCTCTGTCACCTATACCTAAGACATATTCAATCATTTATATAACATATTTATTGCCTTCTGCAATATATAAATTCCTCTGCCAACAATGACATCACTTAAGTATTAACTGCACACTTTTAATTAATTTTAGCATAAGTCAACTCATTCAGTCTGATGATATTTAAATTGCATTCCTGGCAATGCTGACTTTGACAGCTGTGCTACAATATTCTGTTGATATTTCACTGAAAGCACTTAAATGTGCAGAAATATTGAGTAGAAGTCAAGAGGGTGAAAGTTTCACGTTTGCTGGAAACTCTTAAGTAGACTATTATTTTCAGCTGTCACAGTAACACAGTGTGAGTACTTAAATGCTTCATTCTTTCATTGGAATGGACTGCCTGGGGAGGTGATGGAGTCGCCATCACTGGAGGTGTTCAGGAGGAGACTTGACAGGGTGCTTGGTTGCATGGGTTAGTTGGTTAGGTGGTGTTGGATGATAGGTTGGACGCGATGATCTTGAAGGCCTCTTCCAACCTGGTCTGTTCTATTCTATTCTATTCTATTCTATTCTATTCTATTCTATTCTATTCTATTCTATTCTATTCTATTCTATTCTATTCTATTCATGCAAGCCATCACTTACCAGTAAAAGGAAATTGTCCAGCCATGTGTAAATGTCAAGTGAGTTGATAGATCCAAGCCAAGGTTCTTGGTGCACATGGTGCACAGCCGTCAGCCCAATGTCTGTTACTGCAGGATGGGACATAGCAAAGGGTACGCTGATCCACTGTAACCAAAGACAAACACTTTGTTCAGGTCTAAATAAGGTATTCTAAATCAGCGAGCTCTTAATATTAACATTGATCTGTTTTGCTTCTTCTTTCATACTGCAGGTTGAATGCTAAATTGCTGAGCTGATTTGCAGAAAAGTCAAATTATATGCTGGTGGAACACTTTTAAAATCCAGAGAGCCTGGTAATGGACTGCTTACCTCTCTCCTGGAGAGTACCAGTGTAAGCAAAGACTTAATCCGGGTACATAGCAAAATCAACAGGAAAGATATATTTATACATCTTTATTTTATTTTCCCTAAACTCCACATACATTATTTACACTGTTTCCTAGACCACACTGAAGAGAAACATGTACATATAAATTTGTGTGTAGTAGCATCAGGATTTGCCAGTATACAGACATGAGACATCACAAATGTACCTGAAAGCTTAGGAATTAGTTTTCAATTCAGCACAAAACTATATTGTAACAAGAGAGGGGGGTTGTTGGTGAATCTCCATCTCTCTTGCTAACCTTTCTCCTACACCAGACCACCCCATAGCCTAATGTTACAGCACTTCTAGTGCTGATCTAGTTGAGGATGCCCCTGCTTACTGCAGAGGGGATTGGACTAGATGACCTTCAGAGGTCCCTTCTAACTCAGATCATTCTATGGTTCTACGATTCTCTGCCTCAAGGGTAATTTCAGTTTGGGGTCTTGATTATTTTCAGTCTCCCTGTTTTTTGACCTAGGAAAACAAAACACAACAACCAAAAAAACCCAACCCAACAAACAAACAAACAAACAACACAGTTGAGAAACCACTTCCAGAGACATTTTCTGCCAAATAGTTAATTTCCTTCACAAACTGACTATTTGTGGATTTACTTGCTGATTTACTTTGCTAAGATGTAACTCTAACTTTCTACGACAAGAACCTCAGCAGCTCCTACTGGTATGAAAACTAGGCTCCGTGCTATATGGAGTAGATTATCACATACATGGCATCCTCAAGGATCCAGTGATATCCAAAACCACACAGATTATCACAATCTGACTAATCACATTTAAGTGTATGTGATAACAGGACCAAGGAAGGCAGAAACCAAACATCTTCCTCCACTTTGTTGCACAATTATTACAATAATGGTATTCTGTTCTATTATACATTAAGCTTTGCCAGTTAAAGTACTTGGGCAGAAATGTCCCCTTCTCACTGTTTGCTTGGTCATTTCTGATAAAGATTGCCAAAATGCCTCAACTATCTTCAAGGTAATTTCAGAATAAAATAAACATATTGTCAAAATTAACGGAAGTTAATGCTCTTGTTGTTGAAAAAGTCACGGGGAACAAGGATGTCAAATGGATTTTTTTTTGCTTGTCAATCTCAAACTTCAAACATGCCCAAGCGATGAGCTTCTGAACAGCTGTAGTTTGAATATACTCAGTTGAGATAGAATCATAGAATTGTTAGGGTTGGAAAGGACCTCAAGGATCATCTAGTTCCAACCCCCCTGCCAAGATTTTCAGTACGTTGAATTTGTAAAGATTCATCTGCAGCCTACATGCCACAGACCAGGATTTAATTAGTATTGTATTGCAAATGCATTATGTGCTTTTGTGATCCACTTCAGTGTCTGACAGTAACTTAGCTCTTTGTGTTCTCATGGACTATGTCTACATTAGTAAATAAAACAAGTCAAGACACTTTCTCTGGCCCTGTTGTTCACTGACATGTCATGCTTTACATCCATATATCTAGACTCCTTTACTTTCAAAAAAGACAGATATGAACCTTCCTGGGAATTAAATGGGAAAATAGTAATTGTTGTGGTCCAAAACAGTGGCAGGACTGTGTTAAAAATTAAGCAATACAGATAGTCCTCAACTTACTCAGTACAGACATAGACCATTTTTTTTCCATTGAGCCCTTTCTAACAGGAGTATAAAATTCACTGTTTTGAATCGATGACAAATAAAACCAGGGCCCACAGAACTGAAGCAGTAACATGGACTTTATGCTGGGACTTGAGGCTTAGAGGTAGAAGTAGGAGATAGAAGGATCTGGGAACTAGGAAAAAAAAAAAAAGGACTTCTGCATGGTGGCAAAGAGTTTAGAATGGGAAATTACTAGTCCAGCTGACATATGAGTCAAGTCAGTAAATAGTGGGGATACAGTTCAGGATTTGTGAAAGACTCACCAGGGAAGATAAAGACCACAGGCCAAGAATTGCAGATGTGGGTACAGGAGAATGAGGTGGGAAGGAGAGACACTGCATGGGATTGTAAGAAAACCAAGGTAGTATGTGAAGTGGCTGGGGTAGAGATTTTGGAAGCTTAATGAAGAAACTGTGTCTGAAACGAGGAACAAGGGTGGGGAATAGAATCTCTTCTTCAGTAAGGAGCAGGAGAGGAATATACATTACAGGAATGAGCACTAAAGCTCTGTGCCTGTGGGTACACAAACTTCTCCAGGGCCTGGAGGAGAAGCTGGGATACATCAGCCTGTGGCATCTTCTGCTGTGACATCTGCATCTCATCTGAAACTGTCTCACCTAGACCATGACCATTTAGATGCTATCTGAGCTTCTAGTCCCACTAATGACTCTTGAGGTTATGAATATTGTTGCTTATAAATTACATTATTGCTGTCTATTTCAAATGGAAAATTACATGAAGAGCCAAACCTGAATTAAAGAACCTGAATTGAAATAACACTATTGAAGCAATGGATCTGAGCACTTAGAAGACTGCTATCTCCCCTGCTGCCTTTGCTTCTCTCTCCCTATCAGGTTCATGCTACCTTTAATACAAGATCACGTGTTATTCCCATTGGATCAGGGTACTCAGCAGTGCGTGAATGCATTCTCACTGAAAAAGAATTTCTTTGTTTTGATTTATCTACAGTTCAGGGAATTTCTATAATGCACACCACCTGTAGAAACTTAATGGTTCACAAATAATAGCATGCATGTTAGGGAAGGAGACAGATTTCCTTTTTCAGAGTATTTAATACTATTCCCACAAAGAGGGGAATGCTTAGCACTTCTGAAAACAGTCATAGGCCTCACAGTAGGATGCCACAAAGTGAGGACACACAGAGGGTTGGTTAGTAACCACCTGTATGAGCACTGGCTCAAGCAATTTCCTTACAGCTGCACAAGAACTCTGGTGAAAGCAGAGAAACAACATTGGATCCCCAAGGTGCCATTCAGTTCCTTCACCTTGAGCCACCCCATTTACTTTAGCTTCTCTTAGTCCTCTGCACATCTGTGACCATCTATTACTGCCACCAGCAAACAAAGACAGCATCTTCTTTGGTTTCACCCCTGTGATATGAACCCTGTTGCCTGGATGTTCTTCAGAGTAAGGCTTAAAACCAGCTGTAAATAGAAGGCTACCCACTAGCATATTATTGATTGCTGATAAGGGGATATTCATACCACTGTATGCAAACAGCAAGGTTGTCTGGTGAGACTTGTTGTACTATGGTCTCCAAGGATGGTGCAGGGAAAATGAGGGAGAAGCCAAGAAAGTTTAGGATGTAAAGCAGAGGGTTAACTAAGCTGCAAAAATAGGAAAGAGAAGCAAATGTGTCTCAGCTCTGCAGGCCCAGTGGTAATGTTTCTGGGCTACTTTACCAACTGCTTCATATGTCTTACATCTCCCTTCAGTACCTGTGCCACAATCCTGCAGGCAGACAGGAAAGGAGTTAGCTTGAGTACTATTCTGAATTGTAAACTCAGCAAGAAAACTGCAAGTGTTTGCTCTATCAGACAGATTGGAAAAATGCCAGTCAGACCTCTTGGTCAGCATGTATGGGCTGCATGTTGATGTAAATGCAGATTCTTTGAAGTTGGGGCTGTGTGAGTGGAGATATTCCTTCTCCATGCTTTCATTGAAGACAGTTTCAAAACTGAAGATGGGCAATAGGTCTCAGCAACCATCATACTGATCTGAGCAAAATCCTGAACAAAAAAAGAGAAAAAAGTGCAAACTTACCAGTCCCAGGAAGATGCAGAAGAGCTGAACGACATCGGTGTAGGCCACAGAATAAACCCCACCCACGAGTGTGTACATAGTTGCAATCAGGGCAGAAAGTATGACCGAAATATTGACATTAATGTCAACAATCACACTTATAGTGGCACCTACAAGGAAAAACAAAGCACTGTGTGTTAGTGTGTGTGTGTTAGTACCAGTATGTGTCCCGGTTTGAGGCCAGGCAGATCCTCTCTTGCCCCTAAAAGGGGCAAAAGAATGACACTCACACCAATGGATTGCAGAAGTGGTGGAAAGTTTAAACGGAAAAGCAATTAGTGTTGTACAGAAGCTACAAAGCATAGTGACAAAAGAGTCGCAAAGCATACAGTCCCCTGTAGAACACCCAAAGGCTTCCCAACACTTCCTTTCTCCCACCTGAGAGTAATCCCAAACCCCCCAGGGCTCTTTCTTCCCCTACCCTGCTGCCCCTGCTAGGCTAGTCTCAGCTGGCCAGGTCTGGGACCGCACCTCCCCCTTCTCCTCCTGGCATTAGGCCTGGCCAGGCCTAAGAGGTCTTGACATAACTCCCCACAGTTACCCGATAGGGAGCATCTCTCTCATGAGGGCAGGGAGTGAAGAAAGAGGGAGAGAAAGACTTTGCAGATAGATTTATAGGGCACAGGATATTATGGGTATGAAATATGCTATTTCCTGCATCCACCTACCAGGCTGGACCCTCTGGACACCAGAGGTGTAACTTACATGGCAGTAACAGGAGGCAGCCAGCCTAGACTGCCACAGTATGTCTGACGAGAAGGCTCACCTTCATTAAATTGCATGTACAGTGGCCGGTCTGACACTTAGAAACAGCACAAAGATATTCTCCCCTGTACCTTCTGCACACCCTTTCTGCATCTTTGAACAGAGGGAAGGCTCCCAACAGCCTTTTCTTATGTGGCTCAAGCTCTGGTAGGACTACATTCTCTTGTTCTGTCTGGAGACCGCTGAAGTCTCCCTGGGTAAATTGCAGCTGCATGGGAACGAGTGTATCATTGCAGTAAAAGACTGTGCCTAGAGGTCTGCTGCAACATACATCCTGTTGTATTTCACTCACACTCTGAGTTAGTACCTTTTGACCAAGGAAGGAATGGTAAAGGAGGCATTAGCTATAGGGACAATTGTCCACTGACCTTTCTAAAAGTGCCCTTGAATTGTTTACATGGGACAAAACCAGGTTTCTTTGCAAACTGAATAATCCATCCTCCATTGCTGACCTAGAAACCAAGAACCTTTCCAAGCACCATAAGGCAGATTTCATTCATAAAAAACAAACTACAATGTTGAGCTGACCAGACAATTTGCACAAAACAGCTTATAGAATCAAAGAGTGGCTGGCACTGAAAGACCACTCTAGAGATTGTCTAGCCCAAGTCCCAAGAAGCATCAGCTGTAGCAGGTTGCTCAGGATGATGTTCAGTTGTGTCTTGGATATATGTAAACATGGAGAGCATGACTTGTCTAAGCAACTTGTGCCAGTGTGTGACCTCTCCCACAGTAAAATAAATATTTTTCTTTTTTTCAGTTTAAATGGAATTTCCTGTAGCTCTGCTTGTGCCAATTAACTTTTGCTCAGTCACTGGACAGCACAGAGATGTGCCTGGCTCTGTCTTGTTTTACTCTCCACCACTGCCAAATCAGGTATTTCTGCATAAGGATAAAAATCCTCTGAGCCTTCTCCTCTCCAGGCTGAGCAGTCTCAGCTGTCCAAGCCTTTCCATATATGCCAGATATCCCACTCTCTTAATGGCTGGATTATTTATATTAATGTCAATGATCTTGCTTAAATGACTTTTCACTGTGCTTCTCTGTTATGTTCATGTTTTTTGTACTGGGGAGCACTGGATCCAGTACTTCAAATGTGTCTCATCAGTGCTGAGTAGTGGGGAAGGATCACCTTCCTCAATCTGCTGGCAAAGGTCCTTCTAATACAGCCCAGAATGCCATTGGCTTCTTTGCTACAAGGGTACATTGCTAAATCATGGTCAACTTCATAGCTAAGACTCCCAGGTTCTTTTCTGCAAACCTGCTTTGAAGCTCATCAGCCCCAAGCCTGCCCTGGGACATCAGGTGTAAACCTCTCCCTAGGTGGAGGACTTAGTGTTTCTCTTTGCTGAACTTCGTGAAGTTCCTGTTGGCCCATTTCTACAGTTTGTCAAGATCTTTCTGAATGGCAATATGACCATTGGTTGGTCCATCAACAATTCCTCGCAGGCTTTATTATCTGCAGGCTACATGAAAGTGCATTTGGTTCCATCAGCCACGTCATTAACGAAGTTGTTACACAATGTAGGATTCGGTATTGACCCCAGGGTACACAACTGGTGACTGGCCACCTGGTGGCTTCCACGTTGCTGGTCACAGCCCTCTGAGTCCAGTGTTTCAGACAGCTTTCAATCTTTTTCACTGTCCATTTATCTAGTCTACACTTCATCTGTTTGACAACAAGGATATTATAGGAGATGGTGTAGAAAGCCCTTTCTGAAACCCATATGTGCTGCTCTCCATTTGTGAAACAAGACAGTCAGTTGATTAAGGATGATATCAGGTTGGTCAGGAAGGATTTCCTCTCCATAAATACATGCTGACTCCTCCTAATTCCCTTCTTGACCTTAATTTATATGGAAATAGTTTCCAGGAGTATTTGCTCCATCAACTTCCCAGGGATTGAGGTGACGCTGACCAACCTCTAGTTCCTCTGGTATGGGTGTGACATTTGTTTTAACTGAGTCTTCAGGAACATCCCTGATCACCATAGTCTTCAGAAGATTACTGACAGTGTCCTTGCAGTGTATCAGCCATCTCACACAGCACTCATAGGGTGCATCTGTGAGGTCTCATGAAATTGTGTCTGTCCAATATATTTAAATGTTTCCTAACTCAATTTTCCTCCAGCAAGCCTTACTCACCCTGTAATTTCCTAGGGTTCTCAGAGTCTTAGGATTCCTGAAGGCTGGTTTTACCAGTAAAGAATGAAGCAGAGAAGGTACTGAGTGCTTCAGCCTTTTCCTTTCCTTTGACACAGGCTTCCTGGTCCCATTCAACAGCAGTCCACATTCTTGCTGGTTTATGTATTCACAGAAGCCTTTCTTGCTGCCCTTCATTGCTACATTCAAATCTGAAAAGACTTGGGCTTTTTTCAATACCATCTCTACATGCTTGGACATTTCCTCTGTATTCCTTCCAGGTTAGCTGTCCCTGCTTCCAACTCTTTTTGCCTCTTCCACCTTTTTTGTGCCTGAATCTAGGCAGGAGCTCTTTTTTCATTCGTATAGGTCTCCTGCCATCTTTGCTTGTTACCCTGGTTGTCAGGGTGGACTGTTCTTGAGGTTGGAGGAGGTGATCCTTGAATATCAACCAGCTCTTCTGGACTTCTCTCCACTTCAGAGCTGTCTTCCATGGAGTTCCTCCAAGGAGATCACTGTAGAGGCCAAACTGTACTCTCCAAAGTCTATTGTTGCAGTCCTGATTTTTTCCCTTGTTCCATCCTCCCAGGACCCTCAACTCCACCATCTCATGAACACTGCACATCAACCAAGTCTGCCTCTGAACTTCACATTCCTAACTAGGTCTTCCTTCTTTGTAAGTAACAGGTTCAACAAACCACCTTCCTTCATCAGATCCCTGATAATTTTTTTCAGGAAGTTGTTGCCAGTGCACTCAAGAAACCTCCTAAATTGCTTATGCCCTCCTACATTGTTCTTCCAGCAGCTGTCAAGATGGGTAAACATTTCCCTTAGATGTAGTAGCTATTTCAAATGACTGCAGTGTTTTAAAACCATGCTGTTGGTGCTTTTTATTTGTTTGGGTTTTTTTTTTTTTGTTGGAGTTTTTGTTTATTTCTTGTTATGTGTTGTTTTGTTTTTAAATCTTCTTCTAATTAGGATAATTTAAATGAACATGTTGCCATAACTTTTAGACCTTGAAGGTATTTTAAGTGGACATTCTTGACCACGTAGCTGGTGAAGTTCCAGCAGTGGATTGCAACATGATGCTGCTGGGAGCTGCTGGGTGGCTGTTGTACAGTGAGACTTCAAAGTTCATGTGCTTAAGGATTATAACCTCAGACCTCTTTCACAAGATGGAAGCCCTGTCTTTTCCATCTGTAACCCTTCCAAGCAAGAAATAATGAGGAAGATCAAGGAGTACTGGGATTAAGTAATTATCAGTGAGGACAGGTGTGCAAATTAGGAGGTAAAACATAAGCAGATTATGAACAACGTAGCTATAATAACCCCCTCAATGATCTTCATAGTCATTGATAGTCTTTAACTGTAAGCTGCTAATACAAACATACTAGAAAGGTACTCACACCACTTGCTTTGAAATATCACAGATTAACTTGTCCTCAATCAAAAAGAAAGTATACTCCAAATACTCTGAGTTGTCTTCAAGTTATTCAACTCCTGTCACCTCAGCATGCAATTTGTTCTTAGTCCTTTAAGGGTTTTGTGATGAAATGTGGTAAACAAGCTCCCCATTGCTTTGCAGTTCATCAGAGCACAGTTGGAAAGTACCTTCAAAGTTTATTTTCTGTTTTAAATAGCTTGTGCTAGAAAGCAGTACCACATGCATATGCACTCTGAGTATGATTAGCGGGTAAAAGTCAACTACTGGTGCTTCAATACAAGGGCTTTCTCATTTCTTGAAGGGATTGCTAAATTCAGGCCTGAAATATAATTAAAAGCCCTGGAAACTGATTTGTTTTTCAGGACTGGATGAATAGTTGGGTGATTTTCTATTGAGTCATAGTTCCACTAATTCTCTGAGTCCTTTCTTGAATTCAAAGTATTTTCTGCATTTTGTCAATTAGAAAGCCATTTAGAACTGAAAAATATTTCAATTTATTGATCAGTATCTGTTTTACTTCTATTATTTGTTCTATGAGTTCTGTCTATGTCGGTCTCCTATATGCAAAGGATTATTTTGTTTAGATTTATTGGCAATATTCCTTATCTTTTAATTTTGTCTAGCTTCTGTAATCTCAGTGGTGCAAAAGAGCAGCCTTGATGTAAAAAAGACCTAATCACACCTGTCACCCTCACAATTAAAGGAAATTTGCTGCTAAATATTTTCATATTCTTTGAAAAGGGACAGCTTAAAGTTACCTGAAACTGAATACATACTTTGCATGTCTTTCCATTACCAAGGTATCATTACCACATTTAATTACTAGCTAGCATGGATCTGAGAACTGTCACACTTTGAATCATTTGGATTGGGTAGTTAGCATTTGAAGCCAGAATTCTAATACATTTATGATTTTCTTAATCCTTTCCCCTGTGATACTTTAATATTCACACAGTTTATTCCTTACCTAAGGCAGAGAAGATGGCGGCAGCCCAAAACATTTCTCCCATTAAAGCTGGAATAAACAGTAGCCCTCCCATTCTTTTTCCATAAAGCTGCTGAAAAGGGTCTAGCATTGTCACATAGCCTTTGGATCGCATGGGTTTTGCAAAAAAAAGGCCACCTACAAAGAAAAATAGCATAAGACACCAGGTTCCATGGAGAAATGCATTGCCATGAAGGGGTAAAACACTTATTTTTATTTAAGGGTACAAAAATACCAGTATTACTGCTTGATTGGTTTTTTAAAAGGAGTAAGTACAGTTAAAATATCCCCTAAGAATTCTTACCTTGCATCTGCCTACAGAATTACATACACGCATCCACACCACTAATGTCTACAATCTGATAATGAATAATAAATTTGTCTTATTTTGTCTGGTTCAATTTATTTAACCTGCCTTTATGGGTGCTATCAGTTTTCTCTAATTTTGGATCAGCCTAAGGGAACAGCTTTACTGCCTAATCCTGTTCATTGTTAGAGCAGAATCCAGCATGAATTTTCACATGGTCCTACTCAAAGAGAAAACTCTCCAGGATTCTTGGGCCAGACACATAGTTTAGTGCACACACAGCAAATCCAATTTTTTCACAACAATTCAGATTTATTGTGTGTGCTTAAATCAGCCTTACTACACCTGCAGGGTAGGTCAGTTGCCTTCTGGGCTCTGCAGGTGTCAGGCTCTCTGAACATTTGTCATACATTTATCTCACTTGTGCATATTTGGGAATTTTGATGCATGGCAATTCTGCTCTGTCTGCCTGGCATGTAGCCTAGATATGTACATAAATGTGCAAAGGCCTCACCTTTCTAATGTACAATCCTCAAGTTCTTTCTCGCTAGGGAAAAAAGAGGACATATCTCAGGAAGGATGAAAGAGCCCTTGATTAGAAACCTGTGTATTTGAGATCTGCACATGACTAGATAAACTAAGCAGATGTCTACTCCATTAAAACTGCTGAAATGTAATATCTGAGTTACCATAAAACCTAAAAACTTGGAAAACCAGTCAGTTCCAAATAATTTCTACTGTGCAGTATTTGGCAACCTTTAGTTAAGTATTTCATCACAACAAATGTAATATCTTCATTGTATTGTAGAGAGGATTTTTCAAATTTTTATTTATTGCCTTAGATCAGTCATATTTCTTAATTTCAGTAAGTTCCCTAAACAGAAAGTACTGGTTAAACAATCACAGTTTATTTATATTGCTTATGTTAATGCTGTCTTTAGGCAGGTTGTCTGAATGCAGAAACACCAGCATTTTTATACTGTTCTTGGATTGGTCATGAATCCTGTTCCTATTCTACTTGTTATGTCATCATTACAGAAGACAGCTAAAAGGAGGAGAAAAGAGTCACTGGTATTATAATCTGTTAGGAGGATAAAGCCCCTGTCAAAGGAAATCAGAGATAGTCTAACTGCTAAATTACTTGGAAAATTAGGAAAAGTGGTGTGCAGTACATTATATCAATCTTAAATCCTCCTTGTTAGAAGCAGTAATATTTCTTCCAGAATTATATTTATAATTTTGAGAGATTTGTTTGTTTGTTTTGTTGTGGTTTTGGTTTTGGTTGTGGGGTTGGGTGTTTTTTCATAAGAAGAATAAACAACTCCTTCTCCCAGACCTGCAGGTACAGATGATGTCACAGAAGTGCTTTCCTCTCTGTGCTCTGTGGAGATATATATATGATCACAATACAGACTTCTTCTCTCTGCAGTGGCCATTAGAATTTCCAGGGAAAAATAAAAAGAAGAAGAAAAAAACTCTGATATCTTTAAAAAGAGCTAAACATGATGGCAGAGTCTCTGCCTTTTCTGGACTATTATTAATTTGTGTCAATTCTAGAAATGCTAAGAGTCAGGAAGACACTGGCACATCATAGGGTCCTAAAATCAATGGATGTTGACCCTTATGACCTCAAAATGACATCAGCTGATCTCCAGGCAACTGGAGACTGCTGATCTACTGTTATTTTTTCCTTACAGGAAACAGAGCTGATCTCAGAGATGGGAACTACTACTGGAGATAGAGCTGGTTGGCACATGACAGACAGGAATATCTATGATGGGAAAAGTTTCTGCTAGGAAGAAAGGAGAACCAGGACAGATCACAGGAAAGCAGTTCTGAGGATTAAAAACAGTACAGGAGGGCAGTTAAATTGTACAGGAAGAAATGAAAGGTGTGAAAAGACTAAATGTAACCAAAGAAAAGAAAGAGACAGACTAGGTGGAAGGTCCATGAGAAAAACACTCAAAACAGATCAAGAGGTCAAGTATTACTAAATTACTAATACACCAGTCACATTAATGAAGTATCAAGACCACAGGACCTTTTTTTGTAACAAGAATATTTTTAAACAGTTCCATCAGCAGTCACCTTAAGAACATGATCTGTTCACAAATTGTAGGGATGTAGTTGACAAATTTGTGGTGTATCATCATGGCTTACAAGACAATACTCTTGTGCGCTGCTTCATGTGGTTGAGACATGGTGAGAAATTTTTTATTGCTGATATTTTAAAGAAAAGTAAGGATGCTGTGAGGCTATGTTTCAGGAAGTGAAGGCCACAGCATTAAAATTTATGATGCTCCCTCTATTATACTCTCGCACTCTGCATATAGTAGCATTGGTTATTTGTATTTTGACATGTGATTTGGATTTTTCTATTGCATTTAAGAGGATGTTTGGCCCATTTTTAAGACTGATTCTGCCACAGACTTCCTACACAAAATTAGGCAAGTTACCTAGATGCTTAGTGAAGACCTGTAAAGGTATATAAGTTCTTCAATAACCTGAAAGGATATTTGCCACTCTTGATTTCCAATACCTAGAGATGCCCTGATACTATCATACTGCAAATCATGCAAGTCATATAGGCATTTAAAGAAAACCTGAATATATAAAACATAGCATCGATAGTTTTTAAAAATCTAACACAAATCCATTCTTATTGTGACTTCTGTAAACCATTGTGGTTGTAATAATCAAATATGTCTTGCCAAGGCAATCTCATGGTATCAAACTATTTATAGTGATTTTCTGGTTTTCTTTCAAATAGCCAAACCTATCAGCAGAAGGGATCCAGTTTACCTGAGTATCCTTTTATCAGACTCCATTTATTTAATTTCAAATGATAGACTTGTCATCAGAACTGTTTAAAATGACAGACTATTAGCTTCAGTTTTTTGCTTACCTAAAATCAGACTAAGGGAATATCCAATAGGTGCCTGAGCCCAAGCCAGACCATAGCCTGGGACATACACAGCTTCTGCTGTCCCGTTGATGTAACCTCCTCCAACCCATGTGGCTGAAAAAGAAGAGATGGAAAAGTTTTTAATGTGCACAAAGAAAGAAAACCTCCTGTGTTGCAAAATGAATTTGTCATCACTTGTAATATTGCGATTTTAAATTACATTTAGTGTACAAATACCAGCCTTGGTGTCCCTCTATAAAAGATAATAAAAAAACTTACAACCTACACATGCTAGAAAATCAGATGGACCAGGACAATCATTAAGGTGTCTAAGTCTCTATAGTCAGTGAAGATGCAAGGGCCAAGTCTCCCACTACTTGTTTACAAGTGAATGAAGCACATAAACTCATTAACTTTTACTTTTTCATTATGTTAGTCCAAACGAGGGAGAGATGTAGTGTGTGTGGGTGGGTGGTCTGAAGAAGAGCAATAAACCTACACTGATAAAGTCACCCCATTGGGAAAGCTCAAAGCATTTAAATTAAACAAGAATTTAATGCATTCCTCATTTACTGGGGTACTCATGTTAAAAAAAAGTCCTTAAAATCCAGACAAATTTTAAATTGTGGCTATATAAAATACCTTTAGTAAACACTGACTTCACTAAATAATTTATTTCCATATTCATTTGTGGTGGGTTTGTGTTTCTATTTAAGTTCTACACTTTGACTAATTAATTTTTGTGCTTTGTGAAGACATATTCCAGAGGTTAATTGAGCTAATATTTATGATTCTATTAGTCTAAAAAGAAGTATTTTCAATATATCAACCTCAGACACATAATGAATTGCTTCCCTGCCTTGAAGCCAAGTTTCAATATTTGAAAATTTGGCATCTACACTATGGATGAAAGAAAATCTCCAGCACAGAAATGTATTGTGATTACATCTGCAAAAATAATTCATCATATATAATAAATGGAATGGAATGGAATGGAATGGAATGGAATGGAATGGAATAGAATAGAATAGAATAGAATAGAATAGAATAGAATAGAATAGACCACATTGGAAGAGACCTTTGAGATCATCGCGTCCAACCTATCATCCAACACCATAAGGTTTACCTCTTCCTGTTTGCAGATTCCCTACAAAAAAGTTATTGATTTTCTCTAATGTATAATGAGTAAGTCTTAGGAATCTGGGTCTATAGTTTGAACATGGGCAGGCAGATCATAGCAAGTACTAGATTTCTGTAATGCCCTTTTGATTTGTCTCAGAAGCCTTTGGCTTCTCATATAAGAGTTGTTCAAACTTTCTGTGCAAAAATTCACAATTGTAAGACACTTATTTTCCTTAAGTATTCCTCATAATTTTTCCAGCATCCACTGTCATACAAGTAAACTTTATTTTCTGTTTAAGACAAACAATTGGAGACAAAAACATATAATTAAATTAAATTGAATAATTTAATTTAATTTAATTAAAATTCCTAAATAAATGTAATGAAAATCTACAAGACCACCCTTTTCTGTTTAACTCTGATATTTCTCGAAAACTACCAGAAGGTATTTTTTTTAAACTCAACGTTAAATTACACCATAGCTTTAGAATCAAAGATGTCCAGCAACCAGAGCATCACAAAAGCAAAAGAATGGGCCACTCTTATTGGAAATACTGTAATGGGCTTGTATGAGGAATGTGCAAGCAGAAAAAGTCTGCAACAAAAGAATTGATCCAAAGGACTCTGCTATTGGTAGACTTCTGGATATTGAGATTTACTGTGCGCTATAGAGACAATAGGCAAGCAATGTTTGTGTGGAACTCCATGGAAAAGATCCACAACCTCTCTGGACAACATGTTTCAGTGCGTCACCACCCTCACAGTTAAGGATTTCTTCTTTATATGTAATATAAAACTATCTTCTTTCTGCTTAAAGCCGTTATCCCTTACCCTATCATTGTACTCCCTGATAAATAGTTCTTCCTCATCTTTCCTGTAGACCCCCCTGAAGTACTGTAAGGCTGCTATGAGGTCTCCCTGGAGCTTCCTCTTCTCTAGGCTGAACCCCAATTCTCAAAGCCTGTCTTCACAGGAGAGGTGTTCCTGCCCTCTGACAACTTTTGTTACCCTCCTCTGGATCCATGAGCACATCCATGTCTTCCTCATGATGGGGGCTCCAGAGAATAAAACAGTGCTCCAGATGAGCTGTCATCAGAGCAGCATCGAGGTCAGCTGCCTTGAACCACTAGTCACACTTCTTTTGATGCAGCCCAGGATGTAATTGGCTTTCTGGGGTGGTAGTGCACATTGCTGGCTCACACTGAGCTTCTTGTCAAACTAGCACACCCAAGTCCATTTCTGCAGGGCTGCTCTTAATCCACTCATCCCCCAGTCTGTATCTGTGCTTGGGTTTGTCTTGACCCATGTGCAGGACCTTGCAACTGGCCTTATTGAGCTTCATGAGGTTTGCACAGGCCCACCTCTCAAAGCTGTCATGGTCTCTCTGTAATGCATTCCTTCCCTCCAGTGTGTTAACTGCACTACAGAGCTTGGTGTAAACTGCAGACTTGCTGAGGGTGAACTCGATTACCATTGTCCATGTCATAACAGTGGCCCAAATATAGACCCTTCTCACTTCTCACTTGTCTTCACCTGGACATGAGCCATTGAGCATTGGAGCTCATAACTACATGGGATGTGTGTAGCCTATTGTGTCTCAGGCACAATGAAGTTATGGAATAGGTTGTAAGTACCTGTATACAATAACAAAAGTTTGTATTTAGAAAGGGAATGACACTTGTCTCCTTGCCTGGCGAAAAAGTGTAAGCATGAATTCTGCATGAACGATACCAACTTCCAGATGCAAAATAATATTACATAGCCAAGGACAGATGTCCAGCATTGTTGCAGCTGTAGTGCAAGGAAGCTTCAACATCCAGCATCAACTTGCCTAGGGTTGCTACTGAGGTGACAGGTGCTCTCCAAGAAGCACTTCAATGCCGTGCCTAACTCCCTTACTTTCTTTCTGGAGGGGTTCAGGTTACTTAACTTCTGCGTGACATTGCAGGGGCCATTGCCCTCCTGGTGCTGAAGGGGAATAATGCCCTATGGACCAGTATTGATGGGTAAGATGGCATGGTAGTTTTAACACATATTTTCAATTTGATTTCCTGATTTCTGCAATGGGGTTTGAAAAACAGCTGCTGACTTATTTTCATGCCCATGTGACTGTTCTGAAACATCTGTCAAGGAACCCAGAGCTCTAGGAAGGTGCTATGTGGCTTCTTCTGAGATCAAATGGGTGGTCAGCATGTACATTGATATCGGTAAATACATTAAAAAAGAAATAATGGGGTATGGCTGGATGGGATTTCAACCTTAGATATTAATTTTATGATCCTCAGTTTGCTAAGCCACAATTTTAACTTTAGTATCTTTTTGTGATATTATTATTTTTTGTTTTCTAAATAAGACAAAAAGAATAGAAAATTTAATAATCTATGGAAACACTCATGTGGTAATCTATTTTAATCCTCTCTTTGTCTGCCATCTGAAGGAAAAAAAAAATGAAACTAATACTAACATCCATTTAAAACATACACCCCAAAAATTGACCAGAAAAATACTGAGGGTATGAGGTACAATTCTGCTAATAGTTCATATGAAGAATACAGAAATTAATCTCAGATTTCTTTTTATATATATTGATACATATTAGAATATCAGATTATAGGCTCTTCTTTTTGAATGATCTCATCTGACCACTGAAATTACTGCATCAGCTCAGCGAGTTCTGTAAAATGGAATGGGTTGTCCAGGGAGGTGGTTGAGGCCCCGTCCCTGGCGGTGTTTAAGACCAGGCTGGATGAGGCTCTGGCCAGCCTGATCTAGTGTGAGGTGTCCCTGCCCGTGGCAGGGGGGTTGGAACTAGATGATCCTTGTGGTCCCTTCCAACCCTGACTGATACTGTGATACCATGAAAATAAAATCCTGACCTAAGGATTATACACACGACCCTCCCCACCCCCCTAGTTTTGTAAGTTTGGGTTGGGTTTTTTGGTTGCTGTTTGGGTTTTTTTTGGTGTTGTTTTTTGTTTGTTTGTTTTGTGTAAGGATGTGTATGTCCATCCAACTAAAATCAGAAAAAAGAAGACATTAATACACTATTACTTTTTGATCATGTTTGTAAGCATTGAATTATATCATCTCAAATGATCCAGAGCATGGTAGTATTTGTCTTAGGCAAGAAAGGCAGAATTAGGCCTTGTGTCATAATCTAAAGTACTTCATGTCCATATGAATAACATCCTTGCTGGAAATCAACATTTTTTTTTTCCTTTTAGAGGATAGGCTTTGCTTTTTAAATTCATATTTAGGCAATTAAAGCTGTAAAATAAAAAGACTATGTTGCAATAGCCATCTCTGGACGCAAGGTTATGAGGTGCAAAATCCACATCTAGCATTTTTAAGAAGTAAATATGCCCTAGAATAATGTGACCATTTAGTAAAAATTGTTGCAGACTTTGATCAGCTTACTTTCACAATTATTTTGTTATAGTTTTACAAACTCATATCCTAATCACTCTCACCAAGACAAAACTCAGACTAACCCCTGCATTCGGTAGAGATGTGCCCACGATGAACTTTGTGTGCCAGGGGTGGTTCCTCAAAATAGAAAGTATGATTTACTTGCCATTTCAAGCCTTAGTTGCCATATTTAAAGAAGGTAAAGATGAGAAAGTATGTGAACCCTGACAGTGTAAAACCCATGAGCATTTAGCTGCGCAATGGCTTTAAGATCAGCTCAATGCCGCAGAGATGCTATGCTACACCATCTCCAGAGCTTGCATGAAACAGGAGGAGCGCATGCGAGTATGACGTGAGGTGATTATTGAAATCTGCAATATAGGAAGCACAAGTTCAAGTCTTATCCCTACTTCATCTATTATGAAAAATACTCCTGTAAAATAGTAGAGGAGGCTAGAACTTGTGTCTTCTTCCACAGGCAAAGATGTTAGTCATAATCAGTTGTGCAGGCAATGTCCTGTTTCATCTCCACTCCCCCTGATCTAATGATTACAGGTTTGTGGCAGGCAATATTCCTGAAAAACATTCTAGTTTCTGAAAACATTTCATTCAGCAGAAAGCAGTCAAACCAGCTCTTGCTGTGAGCACAATCTTTCCATATCTCATGCTTTAGTAGCTATTGGGTATATGATAAAGTGCAAAAAGTAGAACATCTACCTGTATTATTAACTTTTACAAACATTCTTCACTCAATATCTGAACATTCTCTCTTTAAATGAGCAAAACGCCCCTGCAAGGTGATGGGAATTTCTCTTGATTAAAGAACACAGAATTTTAGACCAAGTTTTTATGTGTGTCTTCTTTATTAGATAATTGTGACACCAAGACAGGATGAAATAGTAAAACAGAAATATAAACCAATAAATTAAATGTGGCAATTGAAAGGGCTTTTCCTGAATAGGATTTAGAATAAAAAAAAAAGAAAATAAAATTAAGGATACTTTAAAATTACATTGCTAATATAAAAATGGTGGCCCAATTCACTCGTCTTATAATTAATTTCTGTTCCAATTCCATGTGCTAGTTGCGTGACTTGAGATTTTGGGCCATATTGTGAGTATACTGTTTACCCTGGTAAGACACCTGATTTGACTGCCTCTGGGAATCTGACAGCACTGCTTTCAAAGTAATAATTAGTCTGTCACACTCACACAGGCTTTTCCTACTGATACTACTATTCGCAGTAATGTATTACTATATTAAATTGCTGCAAATGAAGCTAAAAGACTCCACAAAGCAAGTTTGCTGAGATCACTGGAATTATGAGTTTGGATTTACACCAATTCTCTTTTAGAAATTTATTCTTTTGCATAAAAACTTTGGTTTACTCTGTTTAAAGAAAAACTAGCTCATCAAATTGGATTGCTTTAACAATAATAGCTTTTTCTTAACTGAACTATTTAATAATCTAGATAGATCTGATACTTCTGTTCCAAACCTATCTGATCTACAGATGAATATGAAAGCAATGATTAAGAAATATAGTATCTTTTCCCTGTTTGATTTAAAAATATTTGTTGTTTTTATATAGATGCTACATCTGGCTGATCACTACACAGTGGTAGTAGCAGTTAGGGGGAAAAAAAAAGGTATGTATTTTCTCCATTTTACATTATTTAACTTGCACTTTTTCATTCAGATGGAAAACTGAGAAGTTATACATCAGTAAGGAAAAA
This sequence comes from Melanerpes formicivorus, assembly GCF_026170545.1. NCBI lineage: Eukaryota > Metazoa > Chordata > Aves > Piciformes > Picidae > Melanerpes > Melanerpes formicivorus. The sequence goes on from NW_027142353.1 coordinate 25,965,496, forward strand.
AAGAAAACGCAGTTTGTTACATACCAGTCATTGTAAATCCACCAACTAGCAAGCCAATATCTCTTCCACCGACTATAATAGCTTCGCTGCGATCTCCTTCGCTGCCACTATTCTTGGTTTTCCAAGCAGCCCATATCCCAACTGCCAGGATAGCCAGGTAGAATACAACTATGGCCACCAGTCCCTCTGCATGGAAGGCCATGTTGAGGTCCCGACTGTTTCTTTGACTGCTATTTCATTAAGACCTCTGGAGAGAAGCAATAATACATCTGCTTTTAGCAAACCTGGTAAGATGCTCTTTAGAATCAGTACATAAAGAAAACTGAGATGGTTATTAAACAGACTCTTCTGGTGGATTTATGAAATGAGTATTTCAGATGCAATTGAAATTAAATTTGCACACCAATTAAAATGCCTTGGAGCAACAACCATCAAACCTGTGACTGCAATGGGGAATGAACAATGTGGCTAAAAGCTGCACAACTATTAGAAATCAGGTACGGAGCACAACATTATTTTAGTGTTCCCAAGTCCCCAGTGCCTGTGAACTCTTCAGTCAAGTAACAGTTTGCTACATGGAGCAGGACAGAAGATCTTGGCCATGCGGGCTATTTCAAAAGTCTCTTTTTAGACAGAAGAAGACAAACCACAGAACAGTTTTAAGTGAGACAAGAACAATGGGTAAGAAAAAAGTACAACAGCAAAGCACATCTTCTGAGTCTTTGTGTGGGAGCACTGTCTTTCTTTCTATCACCTTCGGTATTTATAAATCTGCGCTTTCCTCTTGGGCAGCGTACGGTTGTCCAGCATTTGAAAGTATTAATCTCGTTCGGAATTTGAGAAGTAACCGAAGATCTTAAAAACCGTCCTACGGCGGAAATTTTCAGGCACGCCAATCACAGTGTGGCGAAGACTCCCGGGCGACATCAGCAGCAGCTGCCCCGTACCCAGCCTTTCCCGGAGCTCCCTCCCAGCCCTCTCCCCGCTGCTCCGTGATCGCTGTCACACGGCCGCGCAAGCAGGAGCCGCCCGCGCTCCCGACGGCTTCTGGAGACCCCAGCGCGGAGCCAACTCGCGGAAACAACTCTACCTACCTGGGTGACTCCGCGCTCCCCGTCGCCTCCGCGGCTCCCTCCGCGGCTCCCTGCACGGCCGCATACCCCCGCCCAGCACCCACGGTGGGGCACCCCGCATCCGTCCCCGCCCGCCGCCCCGCGCCGTCGGGGCGCGGCTGCTGCCGCCGCCCACCCCACCTGCGCTCCGTCGCCGCGCTGCCCTGCAGCCCCCGGGCCACTGCCGTCCATCCCGTGGGGCGGTGTCGAGGTTGATCTGCGGGGGGCTTTGCCCCCGCCCCGGGCTTTCCCGCTTGTCGCGGCCGGGAGGGGGCGAAGGAGGAAGGTCAGGGTCCGTTTTCCCCCGCGGCGCTGGCTGTGCACCGAGTGCTGAGGCTGCGACGGGGGGCTCGTGAAATTAAAAGAGGAAAATCCCTTTATAAAGGAGGAGGGTTGAGTGGGGTGAGAGGACCGTGTCCGTCAGAGCTGGGGGGAGGAAGGGGGAAAGACGTCAGAGTACTGGGGGACGTTGCGGGGAAGTAAGGATGACTCAAAGGAGAGTGATTGTCTTGTCATGGCAGGGAAACAGGTAGGAAGTGAAATTCGGGTAAAAGAACAAAAAGGAATGAGGGGAAGGAAGGAAGGAATGGGATAATGCCAAATCAACAGGAAATAAAAAGGAAAGAAAGAAAAAGTGCTGCAAGGAAGGCTGGAGGAATGGTAGAGATCTGAGGTGGGAAGGTGAGCTCTGTGCTCTCATTGCCCTCCCTTGCGTCGTTCACATGTCACCCTCGGGCCTAGCACTGTAAAAGCACAAAGCCGAGGCACAGCTGCGAGTTGCTGGCCAGGACCATCTTTTCCCCACAGCTCCCTTCCAAACCTGGTTGAACACGTAGCTGTGTATCCCAGCTGCAGGGCAGGGATTTCTAGGGGTCTCCGTTTTTTTGCCACGCCTCTTATAAAGCTCATCTGTAGAGCTATGGTAGTATCAGCTTTCCCATGAACAGATTCTTGCTCTCTGTCTCCAAATGATACTTGACAATGAGTGATAAGGGTACATGTGCAAAGAGGACCTATATGTGCTTTTGCCCCAATTTTAACAAAGGGAAGATCATGCAGAGCTGTAGCAGTCACTGTCAGATCTTGAGGCAGGCAACAGGGGCCATTGGATCATGAAGGATAGAAAAGCAGAAAAAAAAAAACCCTCAGGAGTGTAGAACTGAGACTGGCAAAAGAACTAATTTAAATTTGAAAATATAAAATCCTCCTAGACTCAGAAGGAGTGGGAAGATGTAAAAGCAGAGAGAAGGAAGGCAGCAAGTCAGCAAAGCACTGCAAGGAACGGCCCAAGGGCTGGCACTTTACTGCCCATTTGCTGACTGCTTGGCTTTGACTGCCTGCACATGGACTGCTGAGTGTATCACACCAAGTAGCCTCAGTCATTTATGTACACCATGTGCAATAAATTATGATTGCATCCCCATACATTGTGTGTGCAACACTACTTTCAATTCCCTGGATTTGGTTGAAGAAGCCTAAATAAAGGTGGCCAAAGAATTAAAGGTTATTACTGTTACTATTTTTGTCAGCCAGTCTCCCGGACTGTTTGCTGGTGATGCAACATTTGCTTTGAAAATCTGCAGAAAAAAGTGCCTCCTCCCAGTAAGAGGCAAAAGAGACACATTTTAGACTTGGGAGCATCAAGGTACCATCTAAAGGGAAATGCCATCATAAGTAAACACAATACAAATAATAAGAGACCTTGAAATCAATATTGAGGGTGTCTCAAGAATAATAGCAAAGACATTCCAGCAATTAAAATGTGATAGAAAATAAGTGGGTGCTAAAATTTAAGTTAAATTAAATTTACAGAAAGTTTTAATTGCATTTCAGTCTGGTTTTCTCCAACTTAATACAGGAAGTCATGACAATGAAAAATTCTAGGCAAAGGTATTAGCCAAAGACTTTCATAGCCGAAATTAAAAAATACTATATTGCTGAGAAAAAAAATTGCAAATTCTTCCAAAGAATTTCTAGAAACTAACTCTAAATTAATTATATTTTGATGGCATTCATTAAAACTAATGCTGATTTTTTATTTTTATTTTATTTGTGTAGCCACTTTTGACAGATTTCATCTCTTTGATATTCAAGAATGTATAGCAGTCTTCCATCCAATGAATCCAGTGTGCTGGCCAAGATTTACCCTACATGTGTATCTACTTCTGTAGTTGCTTAAGCACAAATAATTTAAAACATAGATGTTCTCATGAGGTGTTCATATAGCATCCTTAAGCTGGTATGGCTTTGAATTTTGGAGCCTTGATCTGGATGTAACTGGGAATAGAATAGAATAGAATAGAGTAGAGTAGAGTAGAGTAGAATAGAATAGAATAGAATTTAACCAGGTTGGAAAAGACCTTGGAGATCATTGAGTCCAACCTATCACCCAACACCATCTAATCAACCCAGTGCACCAAGTGCCTCATCCAGTCTCTTCCTAAACACCTCCAGTAATGGTGACTCCACCAACTCTCTGGGCAGCCCAATCCAATGGCCAATTACTCTTTGTGTGAAGAACTTCTTCCTAACATCCAGACTAAACCTCCCCTGGCACTGCTTGAGACTGTGTCCTCTTGTTCTGGTGCTGGTTGCCTGGGAGAAGAGACCAACCCCCACCTGGCTACAACCTCCCTTCAGGTAGTTGTAGACAGCAATAAGGTCTCCTCTGAACCTCCTCTTCTTCAGGTTAAACAACCCCAGCTTCCTCAGCCTCTCCTCACAGGGCTTGTGCTCCAAAACCCTCACCAGCCTTGTTGCCCTTCGCTGGACACATTTCAGCAAGTCAACATCCTTCCTAAATTGAGTGGCCCAGAACTGGACACAGGACTCAAGGTGTGGCCTAACCAGTGCTGAGTACAGGGGCAAAATGACTTCCCTGCTCCTGTTGGCTACACTGTTCCAGGCCAGGATGCCACTGGCCTTCTTGACCACCTGGGTACACTGCTGGCTCACGTTCAGCCTACTATCAACTAGCACCCCCCAGGTCCCTTTCTGCCTGGCCTCTCTCCAGACACTCTGACCCCAGCCTGTAGCATTGCATGGGGTTGTGGTGGCCAATGTGCAGAACACGACACTTAGATATGATAAATCTAATCCTGTTGGACTCTGCCCATCTATCCAGCCTGTCAAGGTCCCTCTGCAGAGCTCTCCAACCCTCTAACAGATCAACACCTGCCCCAGCTTGGTGTCAGCTGCAAATTTACTGATGATGGACTCAATGCCCTCATCCAGATCATCAATAAAGATATTGAACAGGATGGTGCCCAGCACTGATCCCTTGGGGGACACCACTGGTGACTGGCTGCTAGCTGGATGTGGCACCATTCTCCACCACTCTCTGGGCTCGGCCCACTCGACAGTTCCTAACCCAGCACAGAGTGCTGCTGTCCAAGCCACAGGCTGACAGCTTGGCCAGGAGGTTGCTGTGGGGGACAGCGTCAAAGGCCTTGCTGAGGTCCAGGTAGACTACATCCACAGGCCTCCCCACATCCACCAGGTGGGTCACCTGACCATAGAAGGAGATCAGGTTGGTCAGGCAGGACCTGCCCTCCCTAAATCCATGCTGGCTGGGCCTGATCCCTTGGCCATCCTGTAAGTGCTGTGTGATTGCACTCAAGATGACCTGTTCCATAATCTTGCCTGGCACTGAGGTCAGGCTGACAGGTCTGGAATTCCCTGGTTCCTCCTTCCGGCCCTTCTCATGGGTGGGCATCATGTTAGTCATCTTCCAGTCATCTGGGACTGCTCCCATGAGCCAGGACTGTTGAAAAATGATGGACAGCAGCTTGGCCAGCTCTCTCAGCACCCTAGCATGGATCCATCCGGTCCCATAGACTTGTAGGGATCCAAGAGGCTAAGGAGGTCTCAAACTACTTCCTCCTGGATTACAGGTAAACTATACTGCTCCCTGCCTCCATCTGCCAGCTCAGAAGGCCAGTTGTCAGGAAGACAACCTACCTTGCTATTAAAATTTGAGGCAAAGAAGGTGCTAAGTACTTCTGCCTTTTCCTCATCTTTTGTTATTATGTTCCCCTCTGTGTCCACCAAGGAGTGGAGGTTGTCCTTGCCCCTCCTCTTGCCATTAATATATTTGTAGAAGGATTTTTTGTTGTTCTTCACAGCAGAGGCCACTCTAAGCTCTAAATGGGCTTTTGCCTCTCTAGTTTTTTTCCTACGTGACCTAGCAACATCCTTAAACATTCCATGGGTAACCTCTCCTTTCTTCCAGAGATGATACATCCTGGTTTTTTTCCCCTTAATTCACCCAGAAGCTCATTGCCCATCCAGGCTGGCCGTTTGCCCCAGCAGCTCATCTTCCAGCACATTGGCACAGCTGCTCCCTAGCCTTCAAGAATTCTTTCTTAAAGTAGGTCCAGCCCTCCTGGACCCATTTTTTTTTAAAGAGCTGTTTCCCAGGTAACTTCTGAGTTAGTTCCCCGAGTAACCTGAAGTCTGCCCTCTGGAAGTCGAGAGTGGAGGTTTTGTTGCTGCCCCTCTTAGCTTGACTGCATATTGAAAACTCAATTATCTCATGGTCACTGGACCCCAGACAACCTCTAACCACTGCATCTCCCACCAGCCCTTCTCTATTGGTAAAAAGTCAAGCAAAGCCTTACCCCTGGTAGGCTCACACAGCTGCTGGGATAAGAGGTTGTCTTCCATATGCTCTAAGAACCTTCTAGACTGCTTCCTCTCTGCTGTGTTAAGTTCCCAGCAGATATCAGGTAGGTTAAAATCGCCCTTATGAACAAGGTCTGGTGATCTTGAGACAGCCTCTAGCTGCCTATAGAATAGTTCATCAACCTCTTCATCCTGGTTGGGTGGTCTATAACCATGATAACCATGCGGTCTATAACCTGGAAAGACCAAGGAGTTGATTAGTTGATCGAATAATTTACTATCCTTTCTTTGCTCATCCTCTGTTGTTATTTCAGGTAGTTTTCTGGTACTTTCTCCTGGGAAAGAACACTGCTACTCTGGATCTCTGTGTACATTCTACTAGCAGCATCCATTAACCACAGCTGTACACAAAGCAGTAGGGACAACGGACAATGGAGTTAAACTAGAGAACGGTCAGTTTCGATTAGAAAGAAGTTTTTTACTGTGAGGATGGTGGAACAAAGGTTGCCCAGGGAGGTAGTGGATGCCCCATCCCTGGAAACAGTCAAGGTCAGGATTGGTGGGGCTCTGAGCAACCTGATTTAGTTGGGGCTGCCCCTGCTTACTGCAGGGGGGTGGATTAGATGACCTTTAAAAATCTCTTCCAACCCAATGCATTCTATGATTCTCATGATATCTGAGGGTGTGCACAAATAAGGACCAGAAAAATTTATGGCCCAAATGTACAGAGATACTAACTGCAACTGCAAGGCAGGTTCCATATTAGACCTGGCTGCATTTCCAAAGATAATTACTTTTGCTGTTGAAACACCAAGGTCATCTTGTCCAAGAAGGATGCAGTCCATTGTCAGTTTGTGGCTTCTAAAATAATTATTCATCATTTTAATATATTTTTAACACTTTTTAAAAGAACATAGTTTAAAAACATACTGTTCAGATAAGAAATCTTAACATTTAGTTGTCATATTAAAGAAACCTATCACAGAAGCCTGCATTTGCTTACCTTGAATCACATTCAGTTTTTTTCTGTCCTTACTGGTAGTTGATGGCTCCCCATTACAAGTGGCTGCCTCTGCCTCTTGTAGAAGTCTGGCTCTGAACTGTAACAGTAGTAGGCTTGGTAATCTCACAGTGAGGCAGTCTGAAGTTGATAGGTAGGGTAGGTCAGCAGAAGGCCCCTTACTGCTCTTTCATTTTAGGTAAAATTAGATGAAACAGATGAATCAATGTGAAGCATTGAAGAGTAATCTCATGAGTACTGATACCCTGGATAAATAAAATTTGGCAAATAACCTTCACCCTCAGTCCTGCCTGTTACAAGCTTTCTTGCATTGGACTATGCAGCTCTCAGTTTTACCTTACAGGCTTTATGAAACACTAATGAAGGAGCAAGTTTTACCTTAATTAGCCACAGTGCAAATCTGGAACAATTCACATTAAGTTACTGAATGCACTTGGCATTTACTCCAACAGAAACTGGCCTAAGTCTTCTTTCTTTTGTATGGCAATTTTTCAAATACTAAACCAAATTTTATTTCAGTGCTAGTCAAATTCTTTCAGTGTTTTTGTGGAGAGTTTGTGCAGAGGTGGGATGCTTATCAGGAAGCATAAGACTGAAGATGTAGGTCCCCACTCAGATAGTTTCAGAACAGTTTTTCATCCCAAATTAGATGAATTAACTTGAGCTTTTATTTTCCTACCAGTGCTTGCTATGTGGCTGTATCTGGTTCTCTTTCCTCTTTATTCTCTTTACACAGTTAATGAGGAATGTTTTGTGGAAACAATGGAAGTCAATATCCATATTTTTTTAAAGCAAAGATATTACAATATTTTGAAAGATTTCATAATCCTATTTGTAGTTATTTGAACTCCCTCTTGGTAACAGTAAAGATTTTCACACTTACAAATTTGTGTCTATCACAGAGACTTTGCTTAAAAAAAAGTCACCTGTATACAACTCATAGAGCTTGTCAAAGTAAAAACATTTGTTCAGTGCCAGTTAGGCTAAACTGCCACCCAGTTTCTCTTTTTTAATACTTTTTTCCTGTTTTTGTTTTGTTTTGTTTTTTCAGGGGAGTCTAAACAATAGGAAATGTAAGGCATAGAAACTGAAGCCTAACCCCTGTGAAAATCTATGCCAGGTACTGTAATTCGCAGTATTCAGGGAGCCACAGGTTTAAGTCATGATATAAAACCTCTAAAGAAAAAATATCTATTTGGTTAAATGTATCTTGGGGGTAAAATTTTGTTTGCTGATAGATTTCCATGATTTAAAATTTGCATAGTGTAAAAATGCATTTTATAAAATTGGATTCCAGGGTTACTTTAAACTCCACTAGATTCCTTTAAAAAAATTAAGAAAGCTTTTACTACAACTTAATTTAAGTCTTGTAATAAAACCTTTCCTGAGACAGATGCTATAGAAAGGTTTATGATAGAATTATTCTTGGGAAAAGGGCCTCTTGATCAATTTGTGGTTTGGGGGATAGTGTCCTTCTTAGATTCCCTTTGCAATTTCTTTATTAGTCATGGAGTCCCCAAAGAAATTATCCATCCATTTGCTCAACAGCTCAGAAAAACCACCTGGATGAGAACACTTTTGGAAGATATATTTGATAGGTATTAACAGTCCCTCGTTACCTTGCAGGCAGATACAGATACAGCTGCAGTTCTGCGCTTTCAGGATTCCAAACAGTGTAGATCACTGATGTGACTCCTTTTATATGAAACTGGATAAAATGTTAAAGAAACAACTCTTTTTTTTCCTACCATGGCAAATACCACACATGATATATTGTTTAATACTGTGTGCCATAGTTTCTGTCAATCTAGAGTATATATATAAAAAAAACCAACAAAAATTGATAACACTCAAGTTTAGTACTTAAAAACATAAGAAAAGCAGAGTGTGTGAAATTTTGTTATAGCCCTTGTGTCCAGAAACTTTGTATGATTGTCTTTAACTGCATAATTGCATACAACTTTCCCCCTGACACATCTGTCTCTTTCAATATGAGTAAATATTAATTATTCCTTCCTTGTTAACTATGTGGCCTTACTCATTAACCTTCATTCAGATTTTGTAGTCCAAAGAAAACTTCACAAATATGGACAATTTTATCTACAAAGCACATAGGTGTTTTGTAGCACCTATGTAGCACCTGGAATAGGTGGCACTTTTATACAGATTTATATATTTAAAATATAGGTCTAGGCAATTTCTATTGCTGCTTTATTCAGTGTTTACAGAGATATGAGAAGAAACTAATACTGTGTTTGCTGAGATGCTGAAGAAAGGAAAATCAATATTCAATCTAACTCGGACATCTGGCAAGAAAAATTTCAGCTGGTAGACTGATGTCTGGCAAACTTGCATGCAATTAAAGCTAATGCTTTTATTGTGAGACATTTCAGGCAAACTGAACTAGGTTTTCAACACCTGTTGTAGGTAAACTGTTATAAAAAAATTGAAATAAAAGGATTGAAAAAGCAAACAGAAAGTGTCCAATATCTTAAATTTTTTTACACTGGTTATATTGCATTATTTCTGTTTTATTTTGCTGTAAATAACAATGAATCATATTGAAGTGATATGCTGCCTTATAGTGGACTGTTATAGCTGATCTTCACTGAGCATATGATTAAAAGGAACCAAGGAAACATTATTATAATTGTTTAAAATTGATATTACCAGTCATTGCCAGAAGCCAGCCACATCAGAGCTCTATTGCAGTAAGTGATGTACAAGCATATCGCCAAGTGTATACCCTGATGCAGAAACTATGTATTTTCCTTTAGGCTTTTCTGCATTGTGATCACCATCACTGTCGTTACAGGAGTAAGCAAAATAAAATCACTGTAATGAAATATAAATATAATGCAAATTAGTGATTGTTATTATGGGGCATAATGCATAATAGCTGTTTGGCAACCTGTTTGGAAGTAATGCTTGTCATTCTTTGATTTTTGAAAAAGGTGACAAGTTAGGGCTGACAAAGGAGTCGACAAACCAAGGATCCACTTTTCTTCAATGTGCCTTGAACTAAACGGCAGAAAGCTGATAGAAATACTTACTGGATTTCTGGAGAAACCTATCCATGAGCAATAAATCTGTCTGAATGGGGACTACCATTTATCAAGTTTGCAGCAAAAGGCCTTTGAAATGCAGGACAGTTGGCATAGGAACATCCTCATCTAGACTAGCATCTCTGCTATTTATAATTTTGCATCATGACTAAGAGTGCATCAGTGACCAACTGCATACCACGAAAGCAAGGATCATGCCTATGTGGGCATTATGACCTTGAAACCAGAGTAGTACTTCACATGCATGTGGGAAAGAGAGATTCAAATATAACCCAAGGCTGAAAAAGAGGAGTGTGGGGAATTCAGTCAACTGAGTATGAGTCAGCAGTGTGCCCAGGTGGTTAAGAAAGCCAATGGCATTGGTGAGGCCACATCTCAACTATTGTGTTCACTACAGGAAGTTGAAGTGCTGGAGCATGTCCAGAGAAGGGCAATGAGGCTCGTGAAGGGCCTGGAGCACATGAGCTATGAGGAGAGCCTGAAGGAACAGGGTTTGTTCAGTCTAGAGAAGAGAAGGCTGAGGGGAAACCTAATTGCTCTCTACCTGAAGGGAGGTTGGCGCAAGGAGGGGTCCAGTCTCTTCTCCTTGGTGTCAAATGGCAGGGCTAGAGGAAATGGTTATGAGCTGTGCCAAGGGAGATTTAGACTGGATATTAGGAAATGCTTCTTCATTGAAAGGGTTATCCCTGGAGGTGTTTAAGCAGTATATGGACCTGGTGCTTGAGGACATGGCTTAGTGTTGACCCTTCAGTGCTGGGTCTGGACTTGATGATCTTTAAGGTCTCTTCCAACCAGATGTATTCTGTGCTTCTGTGAATGGAGGGTGCCAGAGCTTTACCCTAGCAAATAAAGGTATGAAATAATGAGAGACATGATGTAGAAGAGGGTAAGCTTTGTGCCATATCACAGAAAAGAGAGAGTCCAGACCAAAAAGAGAGAGTAAAAGAGGAAGAGAGGTTTCTGAAACACTTTTGGATGTGTTACTATGTGATTATTCTTAACGTGTTGAAGGTGGTGTGTAGTCCTAAGTTTGCATTTGAACTGAAAGGGATGCAAGCAAAAGCAGAGCCTGACAGATGAGTTTAAGTTACTTTGCCTTTCAATGACGGTCATGAGGGCTTTATAATAATCTGACTGAATTCAAATTGCCCATTGTTAACTGGAAAATTTCCTGTTGCTGTCTTGGAAAAAAAGAAGTAGGCATTACAAAACTATTTCAAGAACATAAAGTTTTCAATTTAACATGGGAAGGATATTTTTGATGATAGCACGGGGATATTTATAAATGCAGGTTTGGGAGGATTTAGAAAAAAAAGTCCTTCTGTACCTTCACTGAAAACCCCACCCACCTAGATTTATGCTATTTCAATCTGCTCCAACAGGACTTCGTTATTTAGAGATCTGTGAAATGTCTTGGTAAAGCCTCTGATGACTGGTTCTTTCTCATTGTGAGTTTCACATGTGCAAATATGTTTTATAGATCCATGGATACCACCATCTACTAAGAAATTAGAAAGTAAATTGAATTAAAGGCAAAAAATATAATAAAAATATTAAGCACTAAATGGAACCATACAGAAAATGTATTTTGTTAACTATGATGTAAAGGTACCTTATAACTTTTATTGTAAATGCTATTATGATTAATAGGTGTGGTGCTCCTGTTCTTACTCTAGACATATTTAAACAAACTCTTTGATCATTTTCAGTGAGTAATTTTGACTAAGTAGTCACTGACAAAGTATTTTAAGAAAAGCCCATTGAAACTGTGGGTATTTCCTTGGAAACATCTAGTGACAGCAGTGTGGAAAAAGACTTTCCAAGTATCACTACCAGTATCCTGATCCTAAACACTACCCTCTCTGCCACTGAGTAGACTGATATATCAAAAACTGATGCTGTTTGGGCTCAATTTTTCTTCACTCATATCCATACATTTTGACTAAAGAATCAATGATTTCTTGAGGGATTTCTTGAGGGAAAACCTGAAAATGTTGTTTTGATTCTGTGAGGATTTTAGGATTAGATAAATCAACCCTTTTTAAAATTTATTGTAACAGCAGTAGCTTTTGAGTAGCATAGTTGAAATATCCATATAGCGTAAGTCAAATGATCCTTATTATGGTCAATGACTTAATCTGCTGCTATGTGCATGGTCTGTTATAATGAAAAAGGTGAAACTAGTGTCAGCCAGTTTCAAAATACTGAATGAGTACAACCCAACATCAGCTTAAAATTAGATTTTAATGGAATCCTTGCCAGAACAATTTACAGATCTCCTGTATAATAGTTACAGGAATCTAATTGAAGTCTATACCTGCTTAGCTTGCTTTGAACGTAAAATAAAATGTGATTTAAGCTAGGATTTTATTTTTTTTTCACAATGAAAATGGGGCATACGTTGATGGTCAGTCATTGACAGCTCATTACACTGTGATGTCTTTGTTCTTGTTACACTTCTACAGCTTTTAGAGTAAACTTCTGTAGAGGTTTGAAATATATTTTATCTTTAAATTTAGTTATCTGGTATATCTTCAAACAGCCATGTTGGTTCATTTGCTCCACTGTTTCCTTCCTTGAGAAGAATTAACCTATGTTCGTATATACTGATGTCTTAAAAAAGCATACACAAGGCAAAGCATGTAAGCAAAGAGAGAAGAACCAAAATGGTAATCTTCATTATAAAGCCACTTATAGTAAAAAAAAAGAAGGTGTCAGCTTCTCAGCAGCCAACAAGCTGCATACAGCCATCTGGGCACAATTTGGACCTGTTTTATGAATTCTGTAGTATAATTTGTAAAGTGATCTATGAGAGATGCAATTTAGTACTTTCAAATTAAATAATTTGTCTAAATAAAAATGGAAAATGTCTCATTTTGCTACCATTATGCCAGAAAACTTTGAACAGTATTTGCAACCAAAATGAAAACAAACAGAAAAATGATTCAGATTTTATCTCCTTTGACCTTAATTTTCATATCAACTTCAAGGGATATAAGGTAATTTTATAAGTATGTCTACCAGGAATTTGTAAACAGTGTTTGCCATTAGTATGGGAAAATAATATCATAGTAGAATCACAAAAACATAGAATTGTTTTGGTTGGTAAAGATCTCTAAGATCATTTAGTCCAGCCATTGACTTACACCACCACGCCCATTAAACCATGTACCAAAGCACCATGTCTACATGTTTTTTAAAAACCTTCAGGGACAGTGACTCCATCATCTTCCTGGACAGCCACAGTGCAACTTGAGACCATTTTCGCTTGTCCTTTCACTTGATACTCGGGAGAAGAAACCTACCCCCACCTCACTACAACTTCCTTTTATGTAGGTTTAGAGAGCAATGAGGTCTCCCTTCTGCAGACTAAACAATCCTAGTTCCCTCAGCCACTCTGCATAGGATTTATTCTCCAGGCCCTTCACTATCTTTTTTTTCCTCCTTTTCTGGGCATGCTCAATGTCTATATCCTTGGAGGACTCTGAAGGAATTTTTTTTTTTAGGGAATTTTAGTAATAAGGTTAGACAGAGCATATAGAAGTTCATATAGACATTTTTAAACTGCAAGTTCTACAGTAGTTAAATACCATTGAAGGTGTCCTGAATTTATGTAAAATTGTCAAACTGGAAGACTTGCACATTTAATAACAAGGTTCACAAAGTCAATACTCCTAGCCTGAAATATTGTCCAGTTCCACCAGGACAGTCCTTTTTAGCCATAAGTTATTAATTTATGACTGAAAAATTACCTCAAACTTCACAGTAGAAGTGCATTGGTTTGGTTGTTTGGTTTTGGTTTATTTCTCAGTAATGCACATACATAAATGCTTTCTAACATAGTACCATAACACTTGGTCAAAGCTGACAGGAATATTTCTCCTTGTTCTAGTACAGGGTTGTTGAAATTGATGAGATTAAAAATATACCTCTATCACTGAGCAAAAAGCCTTCCTTTTGATATCATCATGCAGTAATTTCAAAGGATTTGGATCAGAACAGGAAGGCTACTGGATTAACATGATATCTTGGCATTTTTAAAGATACAATATAAAAATATTGTTATTAGTTAGTGGATTCAGTTTAACTTACACCTTGCCTAGGCATTGTGTAGGTACTTGTACACAGATTTGTTTGACACAAAACATAGTGTTTTATTTTGTGGTTATCACTTTACCTTTAGTTTCATCCATTCCTGCTTATATACAAAACCCTTGTGTCTGTAATGAAGTCTATTTAAAACAGATCTTACGTCTATGTTTTTATATAAGTCCATTGTCACTACTTAGTGTCTGGGCTCTACTTTCAGCAAGTCAGGTTATCCTATGGATGACTAATTGCTAATCAGCATAGTCTTGCGGATTCAATTGTTCCGCTAACAGATTTACAAAGGTCTTTAAATCAGAACCTCAGTATCTACTATTGTCTGGAAACTGAGAAGTCAAAACTAAAAAATTATTTCAGTGAAAAGTTCTTGACTGTGGACAAAAGCATCTTAGGTTCCCTTTCATTTAAAAATGCTTCATACAAAGAGCATTTTTTAATTTATTTCTTTGATCTAAGTATCTATACTTTAAATGCTGTCAGAAAACATGTGACACATTAATCTGTTTTGATAAAATTATGAATAATGTCTTTTTTAGCTTCTATCTATAAGTAGTTGTGTAATCCCCAAGGGCACTGCCGCAGTGCCTGGCGGTGTTACTGCAACTGACTTCAGTGACATTTGGATCAAGACATTAAAAAACTTTGAATTAGAGAAATAAAACTGACTCTTAAAATGACAAGAGTCTTTGTGTGCAACTCAGAGTGGAAATGACCAAAAAATCATCCAGTTTGTGAGAAAGAGATGCTTGACAAAAGAGCATCTCATCACAGCAAGGAGTTTAAAAGACTTTTTGATTCAAATGGCCAGAGTTGGCCAGAAAGCCTTGCACCTACTTATCTTCTTGGGTTCTTGGTATTGTTTGCAAGGTGTTCTGGGTCCTCTGTGTGTCAAAACCCCCCACACTGTCATGGTGTCAGTTGCTAATCTTGATGCAATTAAGGAAAGGAGCAGGTAACCTTTTAAGATCATTGGTTCCTGCAGATGTGGATCATACCAGATCATGAAAGAAGGAAACTTGCATAGCCTTGCTAAACCTGTTTATGGATCTGTAAGAATCACAGAATGTTAGGGGTTGGAAAGGGTCCAACCCCCCTGTCAAAGCAGGATCACTTAGGGCAGGCCACACAGGAATATGTCCAGGTTGGCTTTGAAAGTCTCCAGAGAAGGAGACTCCACAACCTCTCTGGGCAGCCTGTTCCAGTGCTCACAATAAATTTTTCCTTACATTGAGGTGGAACTTCCTGTGTTCTAGTTTATATCCATTATTCCTTGTCCTATCACTGTGTGCCACTGAAAAGAGCATGTCCCCTTCCTCTTGACACCCACCCCTCAGATTTTTATAGACATTAATACAATCCCCTCTCAGCCTTCTCTTATCCAGACTAAACAGTCCCAGTTCTCTTAGTCTTTCTTCATAGGAGAAATGTTCAAGTCCCTTAATCATCCTTGTAGCTCTTCATTGGATTCTGTCCAATAGATCCATGTCTAAGAGGCTTCAGTGCAACGGACAGTGTCAAAACAAATTTCCAGTTTTGATTAATTCATTTTCAATGACTTCTGTTGTTTTATTCATGAGAAAATATAATTAAACAAGCCCATATTTGTGAACTAGTCCTTAATGT
Source organism: Melanerpes formicivorus (assembly GCF_026170545.1). Lineage (NCBI taxonomy): Eukaryota > Metazoa > Chordata > Aves > Piciformes > Picidae > Melanerpes > Melanerpes formicivorus. The sequence goes on from NW_027142353.1 coordinate 25,981,047, forward strand.
ATTAGTGCTTTGACACACTGGGGAAGGAAATACAAACAGCATGAAAGCTGGTATTTTTCTACAAGTTGTTCATTAAACTTGAAGCATGAAAAAACTGATATTAAAAATTCATGTAACACTGGTGACAACTCCATAGATGCATTTCACTTGTGGAATTTGCTCAAAAAAAGTGCTTTGAAGCATGATTTTGGAAAGGGCTCATAAATTATCTGAGGTGAAAAATGAAGAAATAAGAAAGTAAAAGAAGTTAGGCTTCATTACCCAGTACTCTAGCAGATTTATTGGGAAGTCACCCTTTCAGCTAGTGTTTTTATAACTTAAACAAATTACAAGTAAGCATCATATTTGTATGTGAGTTTTCATGAAAGCAATGTTTTGAAGTGATTCATTACTTATTACATGCTCTGTGGTATATAGGTTATCCATCCTGCAGCCTTTTGACATAATGAGAACAAGAAAAAGAGCTTGTGTGCTTTAGCGGGAGGTGGCAAGCACAGGGTAACTTTCAAACAATACAAAAAGAAGGCTTTTATGTACAAAACTCCTGGGCATTATCTCAGCAAATGAGACTCTTTTGAAAGTCTGTAGCCCTTCCCACTTGCCTCCTGACTCTGACTTAGTGCTTCAATATATGCCCTTTATGGTTATGTAGTGGTTTAAATTGCATTTGCATATAAATATTCAAAATTCAATATTGCCCTTTCTGCTTATCGAAGGAAACAGAAAGGCACATATTCATCTTTGGTTATGAATTTTCTTGATTATGTCACCTTCTTTATGTAATTTGTAGACAGGTTTTGTGCTGTAGTTCCAAGACATACAAATTGGCATGTGGAATTATGCTAATATTTACACCATTGCATTCATCATTAAGGACAGTGGTGGTTATTAATTGTTATATTCATACTAGAATAAATAATGAATATTATTTAAATGAATTTGTAATTTAAAATCCCATAGCTTCACTGGCATTCCAATAAAACTATTATTTTTAGTTGTTTGGGGTTTTTTCCCCTCTTAGGGGAGCAGGAAGCCGACAGATGTCTGAAGAGATCAGCACCATGGACAGACCCCGCTGTGAGGGACCGGCAGCAGGGCCCCTCATAGGTCGGGTCACAAACAAGGAAAGATTGCTGCGTGGGAAGGTCTCATGAATTCCAAGATCTCAGAATATACACTGCAATGAAAAATTAAGTGTATCGTGCTTTACCAGCTAACTAAACACTTTGACACTAATGACTTCTTGAAGTAGGGTTTTTTTAGACAGTGTCTGGCATATTGCAGATACTTCCAAAAATATGACAGGGAGCAGCTTTGAAAATCAGTCTGAGCAAGCAATATTAGTTATGAACCTCCCTACATGTTAGATAACGACCATTAGATTATTACAAACTAAATAGCTGCTAGGTGACTGAACTGCAATGTTACATGAACAACAAAACCCAACATTAGTCGAATTAGCAGACTATTTTATTCCCTTCCTCCTTTCTCAAGTAGAAGAGAAACACTGCATAGTCTCACTAGGAGGTGAGGTAGACTCCTACACAACAGAAATGTCAAAATATATGTGGCATGTGACACTGAGTTTATTTGAAACAAAACCAAACCCCAAATCCTGTCAAGGGCATCTACAAGTCACTTGGGAAATAATTACATTTTCCATTAGGTGATAAATCCTGTATCAAAACCAGGTACTTGTGGTGGCTTGATAGTGTCTGTGGTTCATCCGTGACAGTCTTAATGTAAAAAGAAAGCCTTCTTACTTAACTTCAGATATCAACCTCATAGACACCTTCACGTCACATAGTCAATCCAGACTCCCTTAATAGTCAGTGGTGTGTTCACCTGAAGTGAAGGGTGCAGATCACTGTTGGGTTGGGAAGAAATCTAAAACTACTTTAATAAAAATAATATCAACAAAATAAAATATGCACAAATATATGCAAAACCAATACTAAACCCAACCCCCCAGATAGCAATTAAGTCTCCGTCACAGGAAATGGGCAAGTCCCAGACAGGACTCAGAAGCAGATGGATTCAGGAGATGGATTCTGGTAGTGGATTCAGGAACTCATGGACCAGAATCAAAGGCAGAATAGATAGAGTCCTGCTGAGATGCCAACCATTGAAGAAGAGAGATTGACCGTCATTATCCCTCATCTCTATACTGAATATGATGTACGTGGAATGAAATGCCTCCCTGGTCAAGTTAGGGTCACCTGAACCATCTACCCTTCCCTACAGGTGTGGTCTTTTACTTTCTGCACCCCTAATATGATACACAAGATTTAACAGTGACCTTGATCTCCATAGAAGCAAGCATAAGCAAGACCCTTTCTGCATACCAGTCCTTAGTAGTAACTATAAACATCAAGTGTTGTCATTTCTAGATGCAGACATTGTGAAAACATGCTGTTAAATTCAGAAAAGTGCAGTTATTTAGAAGAGACTGAGCTGAAAAGTAGTATCACTGAACAGAATTAGTTATGTTCTAACTCAAACCAGGGCAGTGGGCAATTGAAATCTGATGACATAAGAAAAGCTGATGGCAGCATCAGAGAAACTACACTCCTGCCAGATGAATGATATGGCAGTTGTACAGCCTGCATTCTAGCAGCTAAGGAGTTTAGTCAACAGCTTTGAACTGTGGCACAAGAACCTCGTCCTCATCTACTGAGATAATTTTTCATTCACTAATTTGGGTAGAGAGGGACAGAGAGGAGGTTGAAAAGGCATGTTTACTATATAGCTTCCAGCAGTGAACAGAAGTACCTACAGAAAGAGCTTCATCATGTAAAATCTCCCAGAAGAGTGAGTGAGACAGAGGTCTCAGTAGATGCTTCAGTCCATCTCTAGAGGAAACCATCTGTCTTCCTCTGTTATATACATAGCCTAGGAAAAACTCAACTTTTGGCTCAAGTAGATCTAGGGGTAGTATATTTTCAGTCTTTGCCTCCAGTAGTTATCATTCATTCAATTAATTTGATGAATTTAGAGCACCTTCCTATTTCCTGGAGAAGAAATCTTGCTTTGTTTCAGGGTGCCTGCAGACTCAAGAGGACATTACTTTTTCATTGGACTAATAGAAAGAAGAGGTGTCATTAAAAGCAGGCCCTAAATCCAAAAGAGGGATTTTGGGATACTTTTCTTTTAATCCTCTCTATTCTGTAATGTAAATTATATATCTATCCTTTCACTCTATTTTTATCTATTAATAGTAGATATCTATAAATAAATAAATAGTTGGATTGAGACACATTTTTCAGCTTCTTGTGTCTATTGAGTCATTTCGCTTGTTTTGACTGAATTTTTTAATGGGAGAGATGTTGAAAAATCTAACTAACTAATGAAGTATAACCAGCATCCAAGACAGCTAGGAGAATGTGAAGCTGAATTAGTTATGGTCTCATATATAATACTCTTGTTGGAGGCTTATATTTCAGGCATACGATGCATGCAGAGGAAGTTTAATGTGTGGACTTTCACTATTAGGCTGTATTTCAGTATGAGTGGAAGTGTTTGAACAAGTCAGACACTATCTATCACCTGACTGCTCCTCCTCCAAGCAAGTGTGGGGTTGTGTGTTGCTTCCCAGCAGCATTTCCACCCCTAGATACTTAATCCTCCCAAAGATATTTGCACTCCTGGGTGCTTGCCTAGTTGCTTGCACACTGCTTAGTGTTCAGGTGGTATATGGGCAAAACCAGGCATTTTCATTAAAGTAGTTTTAGATTTCTTCCCAACCCATAAATCTCTCTCCCTTATTCTCTTTCTCTTTCATTTGGGAAGGGAGAGGCTTTAATAGAGAGCACCTGTCACTCATTTAATGGTTAGCCTAGTGCTAGCTCTTGACACTCACCCACTACCAAATTTTGTTATGCAAACCCATTACAGGCTAATTTCTTGGTGTAGAAAAGATTGAATCGTGTGTTGCCATAAGTAGGTTTGGGCCTATTTGCTATAGTCAGGCACACTAATTCAGTACTAGAGTGCTGGACATTTTAATAATGTCTATGGTATGCTTAAAACTGGAAATCTGATGGTTATGCAAAGTACAAGAAACATGCATTATTTTACTGCAAATGGAAAAAGCCCAGTATTCCACTTGATCTGTTCATAAATCTCACATTCAATAGTGAGAAACATTACTGTCTTTATCATAAGGTTGTTCCTGTGGCATATCCAGTCTGTTTCCCAGAGCACATCCATGGAGTTTAGACCCACTCAAGTTTCATCCTCCCCTCCCATGCCTTTCCCCTTTTTCATCTCTTTTGAAAGGGCTACATGGAAACTGTAACTCATTGTTAAATGATCTGAGAAAACAAGCTCAAAAAAGAGGGAAGGGCAAGATAATTTCAATTGTATAGATGAGCAGGCAGAAAAACAATAACAAAGCAATCAACTGAGCAAAGAGAGGCTGTGGCAGTAACATAAATGATTATGTACACATCATTCTGATAATACAAGGTGCAAATAAATTTGTAGGTGAGATACTAATCAAGTGGTTATTCTTAGCAAATAGGCTTGCTTATAGAAGGACTTTTATCTGTGCCTATAAAACAGTAAAATACTAAAGAAAAGACAGAAATTCATTCCTCTATGCCAGATTTGTGAACCAGAGCAGAGGCCCTTTGTTCTGTTCAATTACAGGCGTAGACTAGACATCCACTGCTCTGAATTAACATGCTTCCACGGCATTCATGGTACTTAATTGACCTGAAGTTTGGATTCTTTGTACACAGTTTAGTGATAGTGAAGATTTAAAATTAAACTCCTGTGTCACTAGATCTGATTTCACAGGATATTCAATAAACAGATCTGGTCAAATGCAGTAGCTGATCATGCGGTGCCTTTACTGCCACCTGAAAACTGTATTGATTAAGAAATCCTCAAAAACGCTCTTTGATATTGAATACTTTGCATTCATAGGTTCAAAAATTACTCTTTCAAGGTTTGTTTCCATTCAAACTGAAGGCTCACTGAAACTAGAATATATTATGATTATGATTAAAATTAAGAATAAAGAATCTTAGGCCAAAATTAAAAACAAAATCCCATGTGTTTCTGGAAGGTAGGATTAATTATACATAGATCTCCATGAAAACTGTTTTGGTAATGCCTGCCCAAGGGTCTGCAAATGATTTGACAACATCTGCAGGCAATCTGTGACAGGTCTTGTCTCCACTGTTAGACTATCTTCTCTAATGTCTAGCCATAATCTTAATTTTATTATTTAAGCACATTGCTGCAACTTATGAAGATGAGATTCTTCCTTCCTAAGATAACTTTTAGAATTATTTTTATCCCCCCGCCCCTTTTTTTCTTTATAGGTAAAGTCATTTGTCCTTGGTGATTCTCTGTTTTTATCTCTTTGATGAGTGGCAAAGAATGTCACTGGCAAAGACAAGTGTGTTAAAGGTGGTCAATGTCAATAATAACAGCTGCTAACTGTGTTGAAAATAGCAACAGAATAGACTAGAATTAAAATAACCAGGTTGGAAAAGACATTTGAGATCATCGAGTCCAACCTATCACCCAACACCATCTTATCAACTAAACCATGGCACCAAGTGCCTCATCCAGTCTCTTCCTAAACACCTTCAGTCATGGTGAATCCACCACCTCCCTGGTCAGCCCATTCCAATGGCCAATCACTCTTTCTGTGAAGAACTTCTTCCTAACATCCAGCCTAAACTACCTGAGATGGTTTAAGCCACACACATTAACGACAGCTCAGCTGAACCTAGTCGGAGAAGTGAATGGATCTGTATTTTACAAGCAATAATGGAATTCAATGAATGTATACAAAATATGCATTATTTACAATATTATATAGGTATTTACAAAAGGCAAACAGCACAGAAATCCTCCTTGGGCAGGAGGATTCCACCTCCCCTCCCCCCCAACTCCTCCCTTCCCTTTTTCTTCTGGTTAATTAGAAGAAAAGAGAAAAGGAAAAGAGAATTTCAAATTCTGTGAGATATCTTGTTCTTCACAATGAAACATTGTTGTAGTTACATAAATTTATTGGCTGGAAATATGATAAAATATGAATACTATTTATGAAATATCAAAAATTGCTTTCCCGGGCCAATTTTATTCAGATTCATTCGCCCGGTTGATGACAGGTTGATTACACACAGTAGAACGCTAATAAATAGTAGAGTAACAGTCTAGAACAATCAGAACTTGGAATACAGAGGAACAAACTGGAATCTCCTTGTGCGCGCGAAACCAAACAGCAATACTGCCTCAGGTGGCATAGACAAACCACCATCGAGTTCACAACGGAGCTACCCAAGGGGGTAACAAGCTATAAACCTCAGAAATAGCCAGGTAAAATAGTGTATTTTACTCACACACTGCTGAGCTGCTAACTACCAAAACCTTTGCTGAATGAAGAGGTATTTGAGTTCATAGTTATAGTCCAAAGGGCAGTATCCACAAATTTAGAGGAAATAAGAGAGCAGGCTGCTGTAGTGGAGGCCCAACTAGAGCACTATACCGCTAAAACAAAAGAAGCTAATTGCTCTGAAGATAGGAGCAAGTAGGGTGCTTGTCGCCACCTTGAATCTCATTAATGAACAGGGGAGAGAGGTGAGAGATTAACGAGCATGCAAGCTATGAGTGTGACGAGCCCTGAGCAAAAAGTATGGGAGGTCTTCCCCTATAAATTCCCTTTTTGAAAATGCAATGGCCCAATGGCACATTAGCCATTCAAATCCCACCAATCAATTCAAAATGTTTATATGGTGAGTAAACTGCACATGCCCTTCTCTCATGGCATCTGACATGTGCAGTTGCCTCTCTGAAATGTGAAGCTCAGGGATAGGGTTCAGCTTCCACTCCCCTCCAGGCAGCCTTAATGGAGCCTATAGGCCTGTCAGCCTGACCTCAGTGCCAGGCAAGATTATGGAACAGGTCATCTTGAGTGCAATCACCCAGCACTTACAGGATGGCCATGGGATCAGGCCCAGCCAGCATGGATTTAGGAAGGGCAGGTCCTGCCTGACCAACCTGATCTCCTTCTATGATCAGGTGATCTGCCTGGTGGATGTGGGTAAGGCTGTGGATGTGGTCTACCTGGACCTCAGCAAGGCCTTTGACGCCATCCCCCACAGCAAACTCCTGGCCAAGCTGTCAGCCCATGGCTTGGACAGGAGCACTCTGCGTTGGGTTAGGAACTGGCTGGAGGGACAAGCCCAGAGAGTGGTGGTGAATGGTGCCACATCCAGCTAGCAGCCAGTCACCAGTGGTGCTCCCCAGGGATCAGTGCTGGGCCCCATCCTGTTCAATATCTTTACTGATGATCTGGATGAGGGCATTGAGTCCATCATCAGTAAATTTGCAGCTGACACCAAGCTGGGGCAGGTGTTGATCTGTTAGAGGGTTGGAGAGCTCTGAAGAGGGACCTTGAGAGGCTGGATAGATGGGCAGAGTCCAACAGGATTAGATTTATCATATCTAAGTGTTGTGTTCTGCACATTGGCCACCACAACCCCATGCAATGCTACAGGCTGGGGTCAGAGTGTCTGGAGAGAGGCCAGGCAGAAAGGGACCTGGGGGGTGCTAGTTGATAGTAGGCTGAACGTGAGCCTGCAGTGTGCCCAGGTGGCCAAGAAGGCCAGTGGCATCCTGGCCTGTATCAGGAACAGTGTGGCCAGCAGGAGCAGGGAGGTCATTGTGCCCCTGTACTCAGCACTGGTTAGGCCACACCTTGAGTCCTGTGTCCAGTTCTGAGCCCCTCAATTTAGGAAGGATGTTGACTTGCTGGAACGTGTCCAGAGAAGGGCAACAAAGTTGGTGAGGGGTTTGGAACACAAGCCCTATGAGGAGAGGCTGAGGGAGCTGGGATTGTTCAGCCTGGAGAAGAGGAGGTTCAGAGGAGACCGTGTTGCTGTCTACAGCTACCTGAAGGGAGGTTGTAGCCAGGTGGGGGTTGGTCTCTTCTCCCAGGCAGCCAGCACCAGAACAAGAGGGCACAGTCTCAAGCTGTACCAGGGGAAGTTTAGTCTGGATGTTAGGAAGAAGTTCTTCACAGAAAGAGTGGTTTGCCATTGGAATGGGCTGCCCAGTGAGGTGGTGGGTTCAATGTCCCTGGAGGTGTTTAGGAAGAGACTGGATGGGGTACTTGGTGCTGTGGGTTAGTTCATTAGATGGTATATCACAGTATCACAGTATATCACAGTATGGTGTTGCGTGATAGGTTGGACTCAGTGATCTCCAAGGTCTTTTCCAACCTGGTTAAATTCTATTCTATTCTATTCTATTCTATTCTATTCTATTCTATTCTATTCTATTCTATTCTATTCTATTCTATTCTATTCTATTCTATTCTATTCTATTCTATTCTATTCTATTCTATCTCAGGCTGTCCAGGTCTGAGACTGTCCCCCCACTTCTTCTCTTGGCATTAGGCCTAGCCAGGCCTAAGAGTCCTTGAGATTCTTGCCCACCGTTACCCAGTATGGAACATCTCCCACGAGAGCTGAGAGGGAAGAAAGATGAAGAGAAAGACTTTGCAGATGGATTTATAGGGCGCAGGATTTATGGGTAGAAATACACCATTTCCCGTGTCCACCTACTGGGTTGGACCCTCAGGATGCCACAGCTGTAACTTCTTTGGCAATAACAGGAGGCAGCCAGCCTAGACTGCCACTGTCCAGCAGTTGATTGTGGTTATCTTTTTAATTCCAATATAAGAAAGCATTGTAAGGAGATGCATTGATCTTCAGATGGCATTTATTGATGCTTCTCATTTAGTAAGCTGTACAAATGGAAATGGCCTTATAGATGTTTAAGGAAAATGTTCATATAATCTTTGAAATAAACAGAGAAAAGTTTTCATCCAACACTTGAATGTTAGAACTTGTGTTGTTTAACATTTGACTCAGCTTCCAGCTTTATATTCAGCCATTAGCATACAAAATGACTGCTCCCATGGACTGCTGCTCTTCTCTGGGCAATGCCATGTTTAAGAGGGATCTAATAAGCAGTATTGTAATGTAGATTTTAGAGCAGTTGTAAGGAGAAAGAATCAGAGATGAAAGCTTGTTTTATTTTTTTAAAAAATCACCTTTGATTCCTGAGCTTTTTAATACTTTTCTCTCTCTCTCTCTTTTTTTTTTTCCTGAAGGCATTTTATTCTGGAAAGCTGAACACACTCCCATTAGCAACACATTCAGTCAAGAGAATCTAGGAAAATATATTTGTTGCATGAAAAAGACATATAAATATATCCACATTTTCTTTGGGGGGGATAACACATAGTAGCTGTATTGTAAAAACTCATGCATTGAAGAGCACAGTCCATCAGAAGAGACATGTTTTGGTTCATCTGAGAGAGAGATGGCTATAAATCATCAGGTGGTAATAGGAATTGTTTGGGAAAGCTTTGCTCAGCAGCAGAGGGATTGAGGCAGAGAGAAGAGCTGGATGGAAGAGTGGCTTTTCTGCCCACCTGTTTTTCTGCTATTGCACTATCACCCCCTCCCTGTGCCCCTACAGCCATGCAGGACAGCTTTAATCTCCTGTCCCATGCAGGACAGCTTCTCTTTGCCCTTGGCATGGGTTCTACCTGCACAGGCAGAGATGCCTTTTTCTAAAGGAAAAGAGCTCCCCATCCTTTTACTTCTACCCGCTTCCTTGAGTAGGCTGCAGTGTTACTTTATTTACTGACTGCCCGTTAATAGGTGTGATCTCATCAGCTGAGTACCTCTGGAAGTCCTGTCTGCTTTTCTGTCAAGGACATGCAATGCTCAACATGGGTGAGAATGCCTGCCTTGGTATCACAAAGTCATTTCCTAGCAGAGATTCAGACCTTGGAGGTGGTGAGAATCCTTAGTGGTTAGTGTGTGATGCTGCATCTGATTGCATATCTGCTTTATATTAATGGAGGTGGGATGCTGCTAAAAGACCTGGGAATACCTCCCAGATGGGTAAATATAGGTACTTTCCAAGCTCCACGAGGATAATTCAGCTCTTTTGACAATTCCCAGAAGTTCTGGAAGATTAAGTTGTTTTGTTGTTTGGTTTTCTTTATTTTATTTTATTTTATTTTATTTTATTTTATTTTATTTTATTTTATTTTATGTTTCTAGCCACCTGATGATTTCTTCAGCTTTCATTTTGCATAGAAAGAAAAAGCTAGTTTTTTTGTCTCCAGGTAGAAATCATATCTATCTAAGCAGTGAATGCCATCTAGTCTTTCACTTGTTCATTTTTCTTGCAAAAGTTTGTTTCATGACAAATACTCTGTTGCCCAGTTTATTTTGTCTTCAATCATGACAAAGTGCCAAATTTTGACCCAAGATTCCTGGTGTTAGTTAAGATAGAACACTAGGTATTAGATGTTTTTAGAAAGGCTAGTCCCCTCCAGTAACAGTACAGAATGATAATTTAATGTTTGCTTTAAGGTACTGAAAGTTAAAAGAGAGAGAGATGGGGAGTAAAAGGGTTGTAGTGATGTGATTACTGACATGTCTGTCCATCTTATTTAAAAATATTTCTGGATTTCAGGTGTACCCATGGGGAGCTATACTGTGGCTGTGAAATACTCTATTTCTCTCATACAACAGAATAATTCCATGAGATTTGCCACAAATACTTGCAATGAGGAACTAGAGGCACTGGAAGCAAGCAGATGCCACTGAAGATGCTCTCACCAATCCTTTCATCCTGCTGTTGGCTTGTATTTTGGACCCCAGAGAAGATTTCTGTGTGACAGATTGGAGAGGGTTTTCCATGCTTTATTATCTAGAAGTGATGTTGCAGGATGATGACAGCAGATGATGTCAGGTATGCATCTATAGTGTTGAGCCTGGGGTCAAAGTGGATCCCTTACCAAGGACCGCAAGACATCACTGCATCTGATTGCATATCAGAATCCCCCAGGAGTAGAAAAAAAGAAAGAAGCAACTTAAAGGTACTGTGATTCCAGACTTCCTATGTGAGAAGGGCCATCTGAGACTAGTAAAGATAACAGCCAAGTGTATAATATCTTCCAGAGTGTGAAAAGCCTAGAATTAGCAAAGGCAATTACTCACTAAGCAGCTCCCACAGCTCAGGGAAGGGGAGCTGCTTCTGCACTGTCACACAGTGATGACCTCCAGCAGAACCACTGGGGAAACGAAATGCTTATTGCCACTCCTCAGAATCTGGGATGGGATAAAGGACTTAAACACCTGGTCTTATTTTTCACAGCATTTCCTTTAATAAAAGGTCTGAGGGAAGAGTGAAATCTAAGTTCCTCTTTGTTCTCTTTGAATAAGCCAAGGAATAGAAGCCATGTCAGAGTATTGGTCTCTGGTAAGAGAATTGAGAGTGAACTTCCTATCCATGCCCCTTGCACCCACTCAAGGAAAGGAAGACAGATTTCCTCCAGATTCTGCGCTAACAAGGTCATACAGACATGCCATATTGTATCTTGTGGGAAAACCAGAGGAGACTATTGGAGAAGCAAGACTGTGATACATAAAGATTGTAGGATTTTTCTCATAGGCAGCCTTTTTTTACACTTTTACTATGGTAATTTTTAAACTTAAAGTTGCCACCTCCCTCAGATCTGTATTTTTTTCACTAGTCGTCATTGTGTTAAATGTGCTTCAAAGGTGGAAAAACACTGACTTCTTACAGACTTGCAGCCCAGCTATTCCCAACAGTCCTGCATGTCATTGTGACTGGATCCAGCAGCCAGTGGGTCTGGATCTGTTTAGATCTCCATTTCTGGGAGTGAGTATTCACAAGAATGGCTACAGTAGGAACAAGCACTATTTCTGAGGTCTGTTTCTTTCCAGCACACAAAACAAAACCTTTGGTGGTGAGGTCATTAATATGTGTGCAAACATGGCACAGAAAGTAGTGTGACCTCGTCCCAAGCCTGAGCAGAAGCCATCAATACTGCTAGTACTTCCGTGGTCATTACAAAGGTGCCCAGACCTCTGCTGTCCACAAGAACCTTGAGTGACATGTCTAACATTACTCACCACAAATTCAGCTTTTCACTACCTCCATGAATAATGGGTTTGGATCTCATCCACAGGTTGAAAGCCAAAAAGACTGTTATAAATGCAATAGTGGTTTGTGATTTGTGTTGCAGAACATGGTATTCGGGGGGGGTGGGGTAGTGGCAGTTGGTTTGTTTTGAGAACAGAGGGTAAATGTTCAGATTGTTTTGGCTTCAGACAGGAACCTCATGCCGACTTTCTCAGGAGCCATAGAATGTTTACCTCATGTAAGTCCTGTGCTGCAGCTGTACTTGTGTGAGAAGATGTGTTTCTTCAAAAAATACAGGAGAAAGACCTCCCCTGCCTCATCTGTGACCCCCACCACAAAGAAGATGCATGCTCAAGAAGCCCAAGAAGTTGCTAGAACTCATTACCATATCCCTGCCTTCTATTAAGCATAAACATGCATATGTAGATGGTGTGGCTATATAAAGAAAAGTTAGGATTTGTAAGGTGCTTTTTGGGCAGAGACTGGAGGTATCTGTGGGGGGAAGTCTCTGTGGCCCAGTGCGCTGTTTCTCTCTCTTTATTTCTTCCCTGCTGCTTGCTTGCTTCTTTTTTAATAAACAACTCTCACAAGAAACTTGGACATTTTTCTTGTGTGGTCCTTTTATAACAAAGACTATTTACTTTGTCTGTTGCCTCCAAACCTAATCAGAGAAAACAACTATTTACATCAAAATAGGTTAGTAAAGAACGAGATAATCTGGGAACATTATTTTGCTTCCAATGCACAATTAAGTCCAAACATAAGCAGAAAGTATTAATGTATTGCAAACATAAAGCAGCTGCTATGAATGAGCTGATGCACTCAGTGTAAATCTTCACTGACCTCAGAAAAAATCTATATCCAGACTGGCTATTGAAGATGGGCACTTGCTTCCAGCACAGATTAGACTTCCATACATGCTAATCATCAAGGACATCGTACATACCTCAGAAGATTTTGCAGGCATGGACACCACATTCAAGAGGGAGTAGATTTACTATTAGCTATTCCACTGCTGTTGCTTATTGGCATAACCTGCTTCATTGGTAAACAGAATCATAGAATCATAGAACTGTTAGGGTTGGAAGGGATCTCAAGGATCATTTTGTTCTAAACCCCCTGCAAGAGGCAGGGACACCTCACACTAGATCAGGTTGCTCAGAGCCACATCCAGCCTGGCCTAAAAGACCTCCAGGTATGGGGCTTCTATCACCTCCCTGGGCAACTTGTTCCAGTGAACATGAAAGAACTTCTTCCTAACATCCAATCGGAATCTACACATTTCTAGTTTTGCTCCATTCCCCTTAGTCCTATCACTACTTGGCATCCTGAAACATCCCTCACCAGCTTTCTTGTAGCCCCCTTCACATACTGGAAGGCCACAAGAAGGACTTCTCGAAGCCTTCTCTTCTCCAAATTGATCAGCCCCAACTCTCTCAGTCTGTCCTCATAGGAGAGGTGCTCCAGCCCTCTGATCATCCTCGTGGCCCTTCTCTGGACATGCTCCAGCACATCCAGATCCTTCTTGTAATAAGGGCTCCAGAACTGGATGCAGTACTCCAGGTTAGATCTCACCAGAGTGGAGTAGAGGCAGAGAATCACCTCCCTCGACCTGCTGGCTATGCTTCTTTTGATGCAGCCCAGGATGTGATTGGCTTTCTGGGCTGCAAGTGCACACTGGTGGCTCATGTTGAGCTTCTCATCCACCAGCACCCCCAAGTCCTTTTCTTCAGGGTTGCTATCAAACAAGTCCCTGCCCAGCCTATATCAGTGATTGGGATTGCCCTGACCCAGATGCAGGACCCTGCACTTGGTCTTGTTGAACTCCATGAGGTTGACTTAGGCCCACCTGGAGGAAGCCTGTCAGTGTTCCTCTGGATGGCCTCCCTTCCCTCCACCGTGTCTGCTGCACCACACAGCTTGTTGTCATCAGCAAACTTGCTGAGATTGCACTCAATGCCACTGTCCATGTCACCCACAAAGATGTTGAATAAGACAGGTCCCAGGACTGATCCCTGAGGGACTCCACTTGTCACTGGCCTCCACTTGGAAATAGATCCATTGACAGCTACCCTTTGGGTGTGGCCATCAATCCAGTTCTGTATCCACTGAATGGTCCATCCATCAAACTCACAGTGCACCAGCTTGGAGACCAGGATGTGGTGTGGGACAGTGTTAAAGGCTTTGCTCAGATCCAGGTAAATCATGTCAGTTGCTTGGCCTTCATCTATTAATATTGTGATCTTGTCATAGAAGGCCACCAGGTTTGTCAGGCCGGTTTTGCCCTGCTGATTGTACCCAACCACCTCTTCATTATTCTTCCATCTCAGCAGTGCCTCCAGGAGGATCTGTGCCATGATCTTACTGGGCACAGAGGTGAGACTGACTGGTCTATAGTTCCCTGGGTTATCTCTCTTTCCCTTTTTGAAAATGGGAGTAATTTCCCCTTTTCCAGTCAGTGGGGACTTCCCTAGACTGTCATGACTTTTGGAATGTAATAGAGAGTGGTTTAGCAATCTCATCCACCAGTTCTCTCGGCACCTCTGGGTGTATCCCATCAGGGCCTATGGACTCGAACACTTTCAAGTTCTCCAGATGGTCATGAACCAGATCTTCTCTTATAAATGGCAGTTTTTTATTCCAGTCCCTGCCATTATATTCCATTATTCTGGGAGTGTGGCTGGAGCCCTTGCCAGTGAAGACTGAGGTAAAGAAGTCCTTGAGAACCTCAGCCTTCTCCATGTCACTTGTCACCAGCTCACCTGTTTCCTTTCTGAGGGGGCCCACATCATCCCTAGTCTTCTTTTTACCAGTAATATACCTATAGAAATTTTACTGTTCCCTTTGATCTCCCTGGCTAGATTTATTCTAACTGAGCTTTAGCTTTTCTAACCAGCTCTCTTGCTGCTCAGGCAGCTCCTTTAATATGCCCCCATTCCAGATGTCCTTTCTTCCACTCCTTGTAGAGTTTCTTTTTGTGTGCCAGCATGTCCAGGAGCTCCTTGCTCACTCAGGCAGGTCTCCTAGCATTCTTTCCTGCTTTCTTCTTTGTTGGTATACTTTGTTCCTGGGCATGGAGAAGGTGATCCTTGAACACTGACCAGCTGTCCTGCACCCCCCTTCCCTCTGGGGCTTTGTCCCATGATACTTTGGCCAGCAGATCCCTGAAGTGATCAAAGTCTGCATGCCTAAAGTCCAGAGTTGCAAGCCTGGGATACATCCTCCTAGTTGCCATGAGGATCTTAAATTCTATCGCTTCATGGTCACTGCAGCCAAGGTTATCCCTGAGCCTCACATTGCTTACCAGCCCTTCCCTGTTGGTGAGAACAAGGACCAGCATAGCACCTTTTCTCATTGATTCCTCTACCATTTGGAGGAGGAAGTTGTCATTATACATTCCAGGAGCATTCTGGATTGCTGATGCCTAGCTCTGTTGTCCCTCCAGCAGATGTCAGGGTGGTTGAAATCCCCTATGAGGACCAGGGCCAGTGAACGTGAAGCCACTTCTCTTTGCCTGTGGAGGGCCTCATCTGCTTGGTTCTGCTGGTCAGGTGGCCTGTAGCAGACCCCTATAGTAACATCACATTCTTCTGTCTTCCCTTTAATCTTCATCCATATGCTCTCAACAAGCTCATCATCCTTGCCCAGGTGGAGCTCCACTGATTCCAGCTGGTCACTGAGAGCAACATCTCCTCCCCTCCTACCCTGCATGTCCTTCCTAAAGAGGTTGTACCCATCTAACCCTATGTTCCAGTCATGGGAATTATTCCACCAAGTTTCAGTAACAGCCACTAGGTCATAGCATTTCAGCAGCGCAGTGGCCCTTAATTCATCCTGTTTGTTGCCCCAGCTGCATGCATTTGCATAGAGGCACTTCAGCTGTGCTGGCCATGCCATCCCCTTAGGTGAATCTCCCTTGATTCCCTTGGGGTGTCCCAGTGCTTTGTCCTTGGCTTGCCTCAGGGCAACAAGTTGCTAGCACTCCATCCCTCCACCTCTGGTGAGCTGCCCTGATGTTTGTCACAAGAAATAATGAGATTAACAACCCCTTCCCCCTTCAAATCTAGTTTAAAGCCCTATCAATGAGCCCTGCCAGCTCCTGCCCTAGAATCCTTTTCCCCCCTGGGACAGGTGCATCCCATTGGTTGCTTGCAGCTCTGGTGCCCTGTAAACTAAGCCATGATTGTAAAAATCCAAACCCCTGTTGACGACACCAGTCCCAGAGCCATGACTTGCCCTGTTGGCTCTTCCCAAATATTCCCTCATCCATTGCTGATGTCAGAGGGACGGAGGAGAATACAACTTGAGCTCCTGATCCCTTTACCATTTGCCCCAAGGTCCTGAAGTCTGTTTTAATTGATTGTGAGCCTCTTATTGGTGCAGCATCACCAATACCCACCTGAAAAAACAGAAGTGAGTAATAGTCTGAAGGACTCATAAGGGGCAGCTTCATCTCACTTTCACTTAAGGATAAGCTGCTTGTAAATTATCTTGTGGTAAACACAAGCAGTTATCACAATGGAGCTGACATGTTACAAATCAGTATCATGCTTTATGCAGTGGTATCATACTCCTGTGCTCATAACCAAAATGATGTCCCTACCATCTGTCATGTGCATCTTTCCCTTTCCCTGGCAAGTGACAGGCAGATGTTTGTCTCTTCTCCGAGGCAGCCAGTACCAGAACAAGAGGACACAGTCTCAGGCTGTGCCAGGGGAGGTTTAGGTTGCATGTTAGGAAGAAGTTCTATACAGAGAGAGTGATTGCCCATTGGAATGTGCTGTCCGGGGAGGTGGTGGAGTCACCATCATTGGAGGTGTTCAGGAGGAGACTTGACAGGGTGCTTGGTGCCATGGTTTAGTTGTTTAGGTGGGTTGGAGTGGTTGATGGGTTGGACACGATGATCTTGAAGGTCTCTTCCAACCTGGTTGTTTATTATTATTATTATTATTATTATTATTATTATTATTATTATTATTATTATTAACTTTCATAGAATCAAGACTGGCTGAGATTGGAAGTGACCTCAGAGATCATCTACTCCAACTCCTCTGCCATATTCTACAGTTATATTTAGCTTTTGTGCTAGTGAACTCTGCATTTTATTTGCTTACATTGTGCAGCTGTCTCTGGAGTTGAGATGATTTATACTTTGGCATAGAAGGTAGGGACTGAATCATATGAGGAAAGCCTGAGGGAGCTGGGGTTGTTCAGAGTGGAGGAAACTTAGAGGGGACCTTATCACTCCCTACAACTAGTTGTAGTCAGGTGGCGTTCAGGTTCTTCTCCCAGGCAACTTGTGACAGGACAAGAGGGCATAGTATAAAGCTGTGCCAGGGGAGGTTTAGGTTTTCCTCACAGAAAGGTGATTAGACACTGGAATGGACTGCCCAGGCAGATGGTGGAGTCACCATCTCTGAAGGTCTTTAAGAAATGACTGGATGTGGAACTTGGTGGCATGGTTTAGCTGATGTTATGGTGTTAGGTCATGGGCTGGACTCCATGATCTCAGAGGTTTTTTCCAGCCTCGGTAATCCTGTAATTCTGTGATT
The DNA here is from genome assembly GCF_026170545.1 of Melanerpes formicivorus. Lineage (NCBI taxonomy): Eukaryota > Metazoa > Chordata > Aves > Piciformes > Picidae > Melanerpes > Melanerpes formicivorus. The sequence goes on from NW_027142353.1 coordinate 25,998,593, forward strand.
CCTACAGCAGAGCCAGATTCAGAGCAGTACTGGTGCAGCTACGCTTGCTAGGCTTGTTATGTGAATAAATACAGCTGTCCCAGTTGTGATGTTGCCAGTTAGAGACCTTTTAGAAATTCAAACCTCACAGAAATGTCAAAAGGGGGAAAAAAAGAGCAGATAAAGGTTCAGATCTGGCTATATCCCTATACATCTGGAAGCCAAGTGGGCAGGAAATCTGGCTACAGTCATGTTCAGAGACTTTTCATATGGACTGGAGGATAGTGAACTTCCTAACTCCCTAGAATGTAATAATTTCAGATGAATGATGACACAACTCTTGTATGTCTTGAGTACACTTTTTGTTTTGTTTTGTTCTTGATGGAATACATATCATATTTCATTGAGCATACAAATGTAAATATGTATTTTTCCGCCAGAAATGTTTGCATTTGAGTAATATTGGTAATGTGAAATACAGTAGGAATTTAGGTCCAGTAATCAGTCAGTCAGCAAACATCAGACACTGGAAGTGAAAAAATCTTTGTATAACATCCTCCTCACCCAATGATTCAGATTTAAAAGTTAAAAAAAAAAAAAGTTTAGGCAATGAAAAAGGAAAGATTGTCAGAACAGTATGGAGCTATGTGTGCTGCCTATCCTATTTATTTAATGAGAAAACATAGTACTGCAGGAACAATAGCCTACAGTAATATGACATAACATAATTTGCAGTGATGAAGCAGAAAAAAAACCATAGTAAATTAAACACTTGAAGAGAAAACAAGAATTTTGATATAAGGCTATATAAAGCATACTTCTGTATGGTATGTGGTTAAGTGTAGATGTGGAGTTAATCTGAACTTAAATATCTAAAAATATCTAAAAATGAAGAACAATGAAGAATGAAGCAAAAATTCTAAAGAGCCTGAAACTTGTATCTCTCAGTCTTTGCATTATCTATTCTAAGGGAAGTTAAGGGAAGTTAAACAGATAAAAAGCAGTAGGAGCATTAAACTGTGATGCCCCTAGGAGTGATAGAGCTTCACAGAAAGGCAACTGAGGAGCATCTGTAAGTACTCATGGCAAAGGAGTGATGCTGAACTTGGAAACATGAAGCTAATCCTTCTGGAGAAAAAATAAGCTGACACACATGAGCACAATGGAAAAGAACAACTTCTGGAGCATTAATGCTCAATGCAAAGAGGATGTGCAGGTAAGCATTTGCAATGCAATATAGCTTAAAAAGAGAAGAAGGCTGGCAGAATGTACATTTGAATAGAGGGGAAAAGAGTGAGGTGATGACATATATCAGGTTCTGGGAAGCAGCATCTCTCTTCCCGCATGACTCTGTTGGTTCTAGGCATTGTTGGCTGTACACAGTTAGACTGACTCTAGAGGTAAGAGGGACTGATTTATATAAAGAGGAAGGAAGGAAGGAAGGAAGGAAGGAAGGAAGGAAGGAAGGAAGGAAGGAAGGAAGGAAGGAAGGAAGGAAGGAAGGAAGGAAGGAAGGAAGGAAGGAAGGAAGGAAGGAAGGAAGGAAGGAAGGAAGGAAGGAAGGAAGGAAGGAAGGAAGGAAGGAAGGAAGGAAGGAAGGAAGGAAGGAAGGAAGGAAGGAAGGAAGGAAGGAAGGAAGGAAGGAAGGAAGGAAGGAAGGAAGGAAGGAAGGAAGGAAGGAAGGAAGGAAGGAAGGAAGGAAGGAAGGAAGGAAGGAAGAAAAGAGAGAGGGATGGAGGAGGGAAAAGAGAGAAAGAAAGAGTAAGAGAAAGGAAGGAAGGAAGGAAAGAGAGAGGAAGGAAGGAAGGAAAGAGAGAGGAAGGAAAGAGAGAGGAAGGAAAGAGAGAGGAAGGAAAGAGAGAGGAAGGAAAGAGAGAGGAAGGAAGGAAGGAAGGAAGGAAGGAAGGAAGGAAGGAAGGAAGGAAGGAAGGAAGGAAGGAAGGAAGGAAGGAAGGAAGGAAGGAAGGAAGGAAGGAAGGAAGGGAGGGAGGGAGGGAGGGAGGGAGGAAGGAAGGAAGGAAGGAAGGAAGGAAGGAAGGAAGGAAGGAAGGAAGGAAGGAAGGAAGGAAGGAAGGGAGGGAGGGAGGGAGGGAAGAAAGAAATTACATTGGTTAAAGAAAAGACTGCAGAGTTACCAATTAGCAGTTAATTGAGAGGTGAAAACATCAAGGGAAAGAATTGATTCTGATAGTGTGATGTGTTCAAAGGGAGAAAAGTAAGTCAATCCCTGTGTGGAACATGGAAAAAGAAGATGAGAAAGCAAAGTAATTATAAATAATAACAACAAGAGTTATTGAAAGCTATGCTTTAATAAAAAGCTCTGTGTGAAAGGTGTTGAATGCCCAGGCTTTAAAGGCCAAAGCTCTAATCAGTGTCCTACACCTCTTTGGCTAGATACTCCTTGAGTCATGATAAATTTTTGGGACAACCCAATGGAGATGGGAGCAAAAAAACAAGTTCACCCTCTATTAGTGAAGGAAGGAGTGGCAGGAAAGGTGAAGGAGGTGTCAAGTGTGGCTATTCCACTGTGATTCTTGCCTTGTTCTCCTCAGCCAGGCTTTAACTTCATACATTTGAAGTGCAGAGCTGTCACACCTCTCTTGTCACGCAAGGCCACGTTTCAGAAATACGTGTAACTAGCACCTTGTCTTCCAGAGCAGAATACCCTGTGCTTGTGGACAGAGATGTGATGATTTTCAGTGGGGGCTGTGTGCTCAGAGGGCCACTTCCCAGCTGTTGCATATTGATATGGTCACTGCAACATCTCCCGATTTGACAAGGCAAAGCATACCCTATTGTGGGATGGAAGGAGGTTCTGTCTTGTTTGTTGGAAGAGAAGCCTGAGAAATATGGAGCTATGCTGGGAAAGCACCGATGAGGTCAGTATGAATCCTTTCTGTCTAATAACATACAGCTTCATAAGTGACGGCTGCACCTGTAGACAGAACGGAAAACAAACACCCAACTGTCTATAGAACTTAAAGAGTCTTTAAGTGTTGGGCAATGAAATGCAGCTCACGGGAAACAACTTTATCTCTCTTTCTTTTCTGCTTGAAGGGTCCTACAGACCTGGTAGTGACGGTGGGAGCAGAGATAAGGAGAAAGAGCAGGGTACTGGATAAGCCTGGGCTGCAAAGCGGAGCCGGTACAGGGAGCATGGCTGCCGTCTTTTGCTGTCGAGTGAATCTGTGGGAGGAAAAGAAGTAGGAGGGTTCCACCTGCCGGACAAACAATTAAGTCCATGTCTCATTAAAAAAAAAAAAAAAAAAGAATGAGTAAGGTTTCCATCATGCATTCTGCATTTATACCTGTGTGAAGCAGAGAGCCTGGCAGCACAGGTTTGGCTGCTTTGCTGTCCATACTCAACAGACACAGCTGGGTATAGATTACGGTAATGTCTTCCTGCAATGATTTTCTCTTGGGTTTAGTAGATTGGTAGAGAAGCTTCAAAATTTCCCAATTAGCTACATGCCTAAAAGCAATTAGCCCAGATCTATTTACATGCAAAACTCCGAAACTATCCTATTTTATTCTACTGCAGGTTGTTGACACAGGTACTTTAACTCTTCAGCAGTCCTCTCTCCCGTGACTAGCAGATGCTGAGAGATGCAGGGCAGAGTGTGCATTACCCAGTAAGAAGTTTGGGTTTTGTTAATAGTGAATCAGAGGTAACCTGATGCCCTAGTGTGGAAATTTGAGACACCATGTTTATAATTCAGAAAACAGAAACCTGCCAGTTTTAGAAGCTGCAATTTGACAGTTAATAAACTAATGCTTTTCTCCCTCCTTTCTAATATTATCCAAAATGCAACTTCAGCTGTTTGAGCTTCTTGCAAATCCAAAGAGCACCATTTTTGCCACTTTTTTTTTTTTTTTTTTTTTAAACTTAAATTTTATCCTTTCTCTTTTGAAATCCTGGGGCAGGAATTCACCACCATATTGGAATTTTCCTGAAAGAAAGAGGAGCTAAATATATACAGATATAAACCCAATATATATATACACACACAGATACAAAACTATAAAAATATATACAGATATAAAACTATTAAATGCACATAATATACACAACATACAGTATTGTAATTTGTATCATAGAATCATAGAATCAACAAGGCTGAAAAAGACCTCAAGGATCATCAAGTCCAACCTGTCACCCAAGACCTCATGACTACTAAACCATGACACCAAGTGCCACATCCAATTCCCTCTTGAACACCTCCAGGGATGGTGACTCCACCACCTCCCTGGGCAGCATATTCCAATGGCTAACATTATTTCCACTGATTTTTCACCCAGTTTCTTGCCTCCTCTGGGATATTGAAGGTAAGGTAGAAAATATTTGAAAAAAGAGTGTACAGACTGCTTGAAAGTAATTTATTTCCTTTATCTTTCTTTCTAAAATGTAACAGTATACCTTGAAGCAGGGCAAATGAGTAACATCAATTAGTGAGCACATTTCTAACAAATCTTGTGCATGTCAGGAATACATAAAGCAGAGAAGCAAAGAAAAAGAATAAGAAAAAAAATATTACTAATGCTGGCAGATGAGTCTTTTACTTCTATAATGTCATGACAGTACTAGAAGGAAAAAAGCAACAGAGATCTGTGAAATGCAAATCTGTAAAAGTCAAGGATGCCTGCAGTTATAGTATGTAAACAGTATCTAGTTTTGTGGTGGAACTGATTAGAAGCACCACTTGTTCTTGAAAGCGCCAGCTAACATATTCTAAAATCAATCTGTAGCTGAATAAATGCAGAATTGAAAAGGCTCATCAAATCTCCAGGCTAAATGGATTCTTGTTACAGGTTAACCATGATGTAAGGATAGCATTAGTCTTTCCTCATCACCCTCTTGGGATTCACTTTCTCACCTGCTATATATTAATCGCATATTTGATCAGGATAGAGAAATACCACCTTGTGGAATCCATTAAGTATTCCCTCTTGATTTCAAATTTATTGTCTTAGAAAAATACTGTTCTTCTGTAGGACATAAAGGCAAAACTAAATGTCCTCTGTGTAGGACTGTTGAAATATGACTGACAGCCATGCTCATTAGAATAAGCAACTGGCAACTCAGTGCACAAAAGAAGGACCAGTCCAGAACAGAGATCTGTATCTCACAGCAGCTGGGGAGTTTGCAATTTGGCTTCTTCCTTTCCTGCTCCAGCAAGAACATTCATCAAATGCAAGACAGCAGATTCTGCCTTTGGCTTCGCAGTAAGAAAAAAATATGGATCTGGAGATTATAATGAGTGTTGCATTGATGGAGTATGGAAAATCTCTCCTGTACTGTATCTGCTTGTTAGATCTGAAGCTTCAGATTAATTTTAAAGCAACCCTGGTGTTAAACCAGTAGGACTGCAGTAGTCTGTTTCAGGGTGCTGTGTGACCATACACACATACCATTTGCATTTTAAAGAAAAGGCATATGACTCACCTAATATGAATTACTTTTTTTCTGACATGCTGTTGCAGCAGAAGATCATGTCAGGAAGATGTAAATAATTGCATTGGCTGCCAGCGTCACTACTGCTGCATTCTATAATACAAAATTAATTGAGATGCAGCTGACTGAGAGACCTGATCCAAATATCCTCCAAGATACTCTTTAAAGTGGAATAACCATAACCCATTTACTAGTCAGATTTAATACAGGGCTGACAACAGATGCCTAGATGCTGTCATCAGAATTTATTAGTTCATTCATCTTGCTTACATTTTGTTAGGAGAACTATGGAGTGATTTTTCTTTCTCAGAGACCTAGAGTCTTCCAATCGCCAGGAAACATTCTGTCACTCCTACTTCTGTCAGCTGAAAGAAAAGTGTGCGAGAACAACTACAGAGCAAAACCTATATGCCAGTGTTCTATCTGCTGTGCGGATTTTTATCATACTGTGGGTATGGCTGTCTGTGTAATGAAGGTAAAAAAACAATAACAAGAAAACCAGCTGTTGCCGGCGGATTAATTGCTGAAGATGCAACAAACAAGGATAGGAAGTGACAGCGACTGCCCATCCCATCCCGTCCGGTTCCGTCCGGTCCGGTGTGGCCCTGGGCGCTGCTGGGCGCTGATGCTTCGCTAGAGGGAGGCAGAGGAGCAGCATTGCGGCCGCTGCCGCCCCGTCCACGCCGAGCGCTGAGCGACGAGAAGTTTGATTTAATCTGGTTTTAGCCCCCGCAAAGATTTTATTCTGCGGGAAAGCTTCTTGTTACCCGGCCTTCGAAATCTTCCCCTTCCCTTTGCAAGGGCCCGTGGCTGATTAAAGACAGCAGCACTTCTGGATCGCACTGAAACATTTGGGAGTCAAAATATACAAAATGCAGTGCCGCTACCTATAGCATGTGGATCCTTGTGGTACCGTGGCAACGTGCCAGACACCGGCATAATTTCTCCCTTATTCCTGCTAGGGAAGGGATGACTGGGCATTTGTATGGTGCTTGTGAAAGGAGAAAGTTTCTCTTCAGGCCAGGCAGGGAGCTGGCATCTACAGTTCGCCTTTCCTTGTGTTGTTTTGCCAATGCTATCAATCTACACCACCCTTTACAGGATTGAAAGGCAATCTGAGAACAGTGGAGTAGCTACCTTAAGTCAAAATAAATCCACAATGACAGATGAAGCTCACTGCACAAGCCTCACTTGTTTCAGCCACATGGTAACAATCATCTTTTCAGACTGCCCTGCCCAAAGGGGTCCAGGCAAAGAAGGGCACATGGATTTATGGAGGGGGGTCCTGGTTTCTGAATAACACCGCTGTTCAGGGAATGAAAGCGTAAAGGTGTCCAGCACAGTTGTCTGAGGCAAGAGTTAATATGGAAAATCTGTTCCACCATCCCTGGATGTGGTAGCAGCACCCCACTGGAGAATGCTGTGGGCAGGGCAGGGAGAAGGAACAATAATCTTGGGACAGTACCTGTGGAAAAGGGATTCCGAGATGTAAGAGTAACGGGGGGAGGAGGGAAAAATGACGAAGTGCATAGTGTTCTTTGGGGAAGGGGGAGAATAAGGCGATAGAAGTGATCTACAAGGAAACTGAGCAGTCAAGTGTGTCATTGCAGCCAGGATCAGCAAAAGATGTCTTTTTTCTCTCTTTTTTTTTTTTTTTTTTTTTTTTTTTTTTTTTTTAATTACAGAACAATCAGTATTTCATTCCATTTCAAAATGAAAGGCCATTCCTTATTCATTAAAAATGTATGTTCCATAAAATATGGATCAGCAGCAGGCCCCTCTGGTGAACAGTGAGTTACAGTCCTCCAAATTTGAACTAAATTATTTGTGTTGCTTTTACAATCTGGAATGCAAAGTCCTGTGCTCTAGTGCTCCTTTCCAATGGTTTTCAGCAATTTTATTATAATAATTCAGCTTTTTTATGTCTGAACAAAGTAATATATTCAGGAGTTATGAGAGGAAAAAGGGAAAGGAGACCAGAAAAACACCACTTCTAATGGAAAATAATAATAAAAATGTTGTAAAGCACTCCTATGTAGGGGTAGAGGGAGATGGAAGTGGGACTGAGTAATGGAACCTCAGTGTATAATCTCTTCAAAATTTTAAGTGCTTCATACTGAATCATTTGACTCAAGTCTGAACCTACAGCTATAATTACAGGCTAGCTCTGGAACATGAAGGGCCTTGTTGCCTTGCACAGATACAGACATTATTGCTTACGGAACCTCCTTTTGAACCCAGGCTTGATTCGACACAGTCTTGTATTGCAATTCAACGAATCTTTCAAGACATAGACCATTACTTGTAGCCCTAAAAGAACATCAGAAGATCATGAAGATTTTGTGTGTTTTGCCATTACATAGCAGAATCAAGCTCCATCTTGCCTTGATCTTCCATTTGAATTTACAATATTTTTCCTATAACCTCAAAACCAAACCTCTTGTGCTGTCCTGAATTGAAAGCACATATAATATCTGAATTTGAAATTAGATTCAGGATGCAAACTGCACATTTCTTTCTCTGTTTTTCATTGTAGGGCTTCTGGGAAAGAAATCTCACGTTCACTCTCAACCTAAAATGTGTAGCTTATCTTTTTCCTGCAAAAAATGAACACCTGTTGAAGATAACTCCTCTCTTGATTAATGAAGGCATAAACCTGAAACCCATCTGAAGATGAAGGGCACTGTCTTCTCTATGGAGTCATACTAAATTGAATGTTATTTATAATTTATAGGAATGCTGAGTAGGAGGAGACTCCTGCAATATATAAGCTTTCATACATTAATTTAATGAATATAATTATTCCCCAAATCTTATACATAATTTTTGCTATGTTGAAAGAGCAGTCTGTACAAGTTTTTATAGAGTATTACCATCATATCTCCTTAAACTCCTCTCAACTTAATTTATTTAAGATGCACTCAAAATTACCTCCTTCTGGTTACCACTTTGCTACACATTTTGTAGGTTCCTACTACATATATTCATAAATATTGCAGTGCAAAATATGCATTATATAGAATTACTCACCAACCAGATGTAAATGGATTTATTCCTAGGGCCTGAACTATGTCCTGCTGAGCTTCTCTTCTCTAGCTGAAAATTGATTAAATGTCTTTGAACTTCAGAGCTGGTCACCAGCATCTGATGTAGCGCCCACTGAAGTCAGTGTGGGTGTCTCTGTGATTTCAGGAAGGGCTGGTTTTGCTCTTCAAAGTAAATATCGCTTCTCCTACTGAAGGGGAATACCTGCTGGGCACCTATCAGAGCTATTGCTGAACAACAATGTCAGGCTCACACCCACTGATGTTCTGCCACCTTGATGTGGATTTGATGTTGTGGTGGTTTTTTGTTTGTGTTTGGTGTTGGTGTTTTTTGGTTTGGTTTGGTTTTTATTTCTGTTCCCTGCCCCCCCCCCCCCCCCCATTATGACATGAGGATGTAATGCATCCTGAAGAGACAGTTTCTCAGCTGGTAGAAGTCAGTGTAACAGTGTTGTTTCTGTTAATAAACCTGTTTCCAAAATTCAGGGCCAAAAGCTGCCTATTGCAATGAGCAAAGTATAATTCAAAAGCTCTGGCAGAACCCTGAAGATAATGACAGCAAAACTTCCAGGAGACTCTTCCCTTTGAACATCACAAGTGTCTGAGAGCAAACCTGTTCCATAATTTCACTGTGAAGTGTAAGCCAAATAATTCCTATGCACTCTCCAACACAGTTAAAACTTTGTCTTCTAATATTTGAGCTATTGACCCTGTGATCATTAGAGATTCATAGGCATAATATTCTTAGTATAAACCATTTTTCAAAAACAATGTACTTTCAATAGACAAAATCGCTGGTCTGTCAACAAGACTAATTATTATTTAAACTTTGCTCCATTCACAGGAACCTGTAAGTTCTCCTTTTAGAGTAACATCTTTTACATAGTATTCCTAATTTTTACCATGCAGACTGCTATTGCTGTCTCTTTGCAATGCCTCTCATTTATATATTTAATCTTCTTATCAAGGTTTTAACACTTGGCTCTGTGTACATTCACAGCTGGGATAAATTTCACCTCTACATCTTCAAGATTTTTTTTCCCCCCAGCAACATTTCACAGGAATCTATACAGTTGTCCTTAATTTAAAGGAGTGAGGAAGAAGCAGGTTATGAAATCCAGATATTTCCTGGCATTTCTGCAACCCACAACAGAGACCTAGCTTATTCCAAGAGGATAACACAGAGACAGGCACAAAGTTCAGTGGTAGGTCTCTGCCAGTGTGCTCAAATTTACAGGGTCTGAACTGATTTGGTACTTCTGAAGGTGTGGAAGGGAACTTCCTACTATTTATCAGTTTTTTCCCACCATCAGTGATCAGCTACTGAATACAGAGTTTGGGAAGGGCAGAGCCTGTGACTTCCTTCCTTATGATAACTGAGAAGGTATGGATTCAGTGCATCACTGCCACAGAAAATACTCCTTACTCCTCAGGGGCTTGTTACTGGAGGTAACAAGTTCAGTGAGTGGCTCCTGGCTCTTTGCTAGCTCTGTCTTACATTGCCATGTCCCTCTCCTGTCCTGATAGGCTTGTTACCAGCTAGCCACGGGGGTGTGCTGTGTGTGGTGGTGAGAGAAGGTTCAGTTCTCCCTCCCCAACAAAGAAAGAAGCCACAGCTAACTCAGTTGGAGAAGCAAAGGATATGAGCTATATTTACAAGCAGGATGAAATGCAGTTAATATATACACAATATACAGTATTTACAATATATACAGAAATACACAGCAAAGAAAGTAATACAGAACAAAACTCCCCCCTCCAGACAGAGGAGGGTTCCCCCCCTGTAGCCCCCTCTCTCCCCCCATCTCCCTTTTTTCCCAAAAAGGGGTTAGAGAGAGAGAAAAGAGTAATTATTAAGGAGGAAATTCTTGTTAGGCTCAAAAGCGCATGCAGAGATTAGTTTTCTTATCTCAAGGTCAGCTCTGGCTAGTTGCTCAGAAGCAGACAGGCTGGAAAGGCAGAACAGACTGGAACAGAGACAGACTCAAACTGAACTAAAAACTTAAAGTTGCATTCTACCAATCTAACAATGAAATTTCTTTAGAGTATCTGAATGTTTTCAAAATATTCAGCCAGAGTGTTCCAGCAAATGTCCCTTTCTTAAAGGCACAGGCTAAAACAGTCACAGCCATGTCAGCCAGAATTTGGCACCAGGTCTGACATGCAGTTTAAGCATGGGGTCACAGTGGAGGACCTGAAAGTTGAGGCAGGTACAGGTTGCAAACAGAGGCTGCACAGTCCTAGTTGTACAAAGCCCTCCATCACCAAAGGGCACGACTAGGGACTGAGAAATGGTGTTTCATCTCCCACGATGTCTTATGAGTGTCTTGTGATTAAAGGGAGTGCTGCAGTGGAAGCAGTGTCACTATTTAGCTAATATATTTTTTGTGGTATAAAGTGACGTAATGAAAAAAAAAAGAGAGATGTCTGGGTGTATTATCAGTATGTTATCCTTATATAAATATATCTATATAAATATATATAAATATATATAAATAACATGAATGAAAAATGTGTGGAAAATACAAAAAAGTGGGGACAGAGAGGGGAAGAAGCAGGTGTCTGGGTACACCAAATTGTATTAAAATGCAATGGTACAACAAACCTTAAATAAACAAATCAACCCCAAACCTCTTTCATTTGTGGAGGAAATACATGGAAACACTTCTTTTAAAAAAAGCTATTTAAAATTTAAACATTCAAAAGTAATCTAGTACACAGGCCACAGGGATGCTCAGGAAAACATGATGATGGAACTGAAGGAAAGAGGAAAGAATGGGAGCAGAATTAAAATGGTGCAGGCAGGCAGCTCTTTGAGTGGCAGTGTGTCTCCAAATTACTTTGCTAAGCACATCCACGCCTAGTTTACAAGAAAGCAAGAAGGACATATAGGCAAATTGCCATGTATAGCAATTTATAGGTTAGAAACAGCTCTGTGATGGACAGTTACTGGCTACTGGAGAAGAACAGCCCTGGGACCTGAGAGAAATTGCTGCATATCTAAGACTATAACAAAGAAGAGAAGCAGCAGCAAACCATGGAAGCATCCCAGCTGATCAGGTGAATCCCATCCCTGCAGCCAGCCTGGGAAAACAATACCCTCCAGTGCCATGCAGTGCTTTGCCCAGGGTGGGATGCTAAACCATCCAGAAATGTAAACATCTTGCAAAATCCCTGGGTGTGGAGTACTAGGCCAAGACTGTGGGAGGAATGTGATGGGACCTAGCCCTTCACTGTCTGGATTTCAGACAATTTCACATGGAATTTCTTCACAGAATATCCAGATCTATTATAGCAACTGTTTATAACCTGGAGGGGGGGGGTTACATGTTTTGGCTCAGATCTTTTGATCACAGCTTGTCCTTCCTCCATTTTTTATTCTCCAATCACTTTTCAGTCATAAACATGGTTGCTCAGACCTTGGTCTCAATTTTCTACCTTTAAAATCTTGACAGAACAATTATATAGATATTCTAAACACAAAATTTCATGCTAATATATTGTCATCCACCTGCTAGTTAGTCTGTGCAGTGGTGTTTAATAACAAAATCTTAAGCTTACCTCTGGATCTGTAATCACTTTATGATAATTCTTTCTATGTAGTTTTGGCAGACCTATATAACTCTTCAGCATGTGGCTCTTGCTGAGTTCAGTGCCACACAGAGGAAGCAGGCAGCAATCCCACTCCCCTCTCCAAATTCAGAACCTGGAGATTTTGCAGAATAGAATAGAATAGAATAGAATAGAATAGAATAGAATAGAATAGAATAGAATAGAATAGAATAGAATAGAATAGAATTAACCAGGTTGAAAAAGACCTTTGAGATTATCAAGTCAAACCTATCATCCAACACTATCTAATCAACTAAACCATGGCATCAAACACCCCATCCAGTCTCTTCCTAAACACCTTCAGTGATGGTTACATTCCTGGAAAGGAAACCAGGCTGGGATGTTTTGGGGAGAGAGATGTAGTGATTTATCTAACACTGGAGCTGAGCAGCTGTGTCCTTTGGTTCAGAAGCTGCTCAGCCTAAATACTAAGAGAGAGCTAGACACAGTCAGCTCTATGCATGGTTAGACACTTAGATTATTAGGCCTAATAGTTTTAATCTGCTTGTCTAAAAAGATGGGAACCCAAAGGAGCCAGGTCCATATCATGGTTAAGAATTAAACCATACTCTCAACCCATTTCCTTAACATTTCTCATCTGTCTTCTGGTTTTGGAGAATAACTTTAACAAAGTTTGGACTTGTCCTAATGCCAACACAAACACAACACTGACATCTCCTGGTAATTGAACCATACCTATATTGGTGAAGTAAATTATCAGGAGTATTGATATAAGATCATAAATTTGCCCTACTCTGTAACCTGGAACAGGCATCTGCGAGAGCAAATACTCTGACAGTGTGACTATGTTAAGAAGTGAAGATACCTGGAAATACAAAGTCACACTAGCAAAAATGCACAGCAGCATCCTTCGCAAATAAGTACCTGCTGAATTTAGTGGGAGCAGTGCCTCCTGAAAAAATAAAAAAGAGGGAATTGCTCCATGTGTTTTGAATTGGAGGCCAGTCCATAAAAAAAGTGGAATGTGAATCTTCATAATGCTTAAAAATTACACAAAGAATGGTGCTTACTAATTATCTTTTAAATGGGCTAATATGTCACCTGATGAGTATGTGCCTTTGCTGGGCCATCTGGGAGTTTAGCAGCTAGATGAGGCATTAGGTTATATTACAAAACACATAGGAATTCATTATCTAGGGCAATTTTCTTTCAGACATCAAGCTATTCCACTTACTTGGAGCCAATGAGTTTACTTTCCCATGAAATCTACTCTGTATTCAGCCCCTAAAATAAGTACTAATTAACTAAAGATAACAGTCAAATAAACCACTTTAATTGGGAAACAATAATTGGCAGTTAAACATAAAAGTGTGTATGTAAATACTCTGATTATCTTCAGAGTTTGATAAAACATCTGTTTTCTCTGCAGAATGCAGGTATTTCTTCCTAAACCATGTGAACACTGCTATCATCTCAGTGCCTTAATTATATAAATTAAAAAGGAGTCCAGAATAATTAAATTGGTACCTTTTGCCTATCTAGGAGATACTGGTTGGTCTTTTGCCTTAGTAATACACTCTTAAAATACCTGTCGTTAACAAATTAAAAACATTCTACCTTTCATTTCTTCTTCATGTTGGGAGTGAAAAGTAGAAGATTTTCACAGAGCAAATTAAAAAGTGTGAGAAACATTGACATGACTTCATTGGAAGTCGCCATTCTTAGTTTCTTGCTCTGAATTCTATATTGTACTTTATGCATTTCAAATTCTCATACATTATTTCAAACAGAGCTTTGTGATCACATTGAGCTGCAAGATGCAGAATTAATCAAACAACATCAATAATTTTGTGTCAAAATATTCAGGGCTATCTGTCTGTCTGTCTGTCTGTCTGTCTGTCTATCTATCTATCTATCTATCTATCTATCTATCTATCTATCTATCTATCTATCTATCTATCTATCTATCATCTCTCTCTCTCTCTCTTCTTGTGCAATGTCCCAGCTCTGGGATCATTCCCTAATGGAAAAACACTCTACCAGAACATTTTGAACCACCACTACACTCCAATCTTATGAGGTCACTCACTGTGAAGCAGCAAGGTCATAGAGTAATTATCCTCTCTAGACACCTTGGTTTTATTAGCATGACTGTAGTTATTACTGAGTTTCTCCATTCTTTGACAGAATTAACATATGTAAATATGACAGTAGGTTACATCTGCTTGGACTGAGCTTAATCTGAAGCAGGGCCTGATTTTTTAGGTCCTTAAGCATGCATTAAATTTTAAATAACACAGAATTGTCACTGCTGAGCAGGTTTGCAGGGCTGATGCCATTCACAAAGCTAGCAGGGCTGCATTTTTGCCAAACCAGCACAGGATCAGGAAAAAGCTTACCTTGAACTGTATTTTTCAAAATATTAATTTTGTTTAACTGTTTATTTTGCAAGGGGAAATCTAAAGCAGATACTGAGACAAACAATCTAAATGCATCACAAACGTTATCTTAAACTGTTTCTGTGATCTTAAGGCCGGATGGCAATCAAGGCTTCTTAAAATTGAGTGAATGTCTAATGAATTCAGGCCTGTCCTGCAATAGTATCATAGTATCAGTCTGGGTTGGAAGGGACCACAAGGATCATCTAGTTCCAACCCCCCTGCCATGGGCAGGGACACCCCACACTAGATCAGGCTGGCCAGAGCCTGCTCTTAAACACCTCCAGGGACGGCGCCAGAGCCACCTCCCTGGACAACCCATTCCAGGGCTTCACCACTCTCACAGTGAAGAACTTCCTCCTCAAATCCATCCTGAATCTCCCCAGCTCCAGCTTCATTCCATTCCCCCTAGTCCTATCACTACCTGAGATCCTGAGAAGTCCCTTCCCAGCCTTCTTGTAGGCCCCCTTCAGATACTGGAAGGCCACAATTAGGTCACCTCAGTGCCTTCTCTTCTGCAGACTGAACAGCCCCAACTCCTTCAGTCTGTCCTCATAGGAGAGGTGCTCCAGCCCTCTGATCATCCTCGTGGCCCTTCTCTGGACACATTCCAGCATGTCCATATCCCTCTTGTAATAGGGGCTCCAGAACTGGATGCAGTACTCCAGGTGGGGTCTCACCAGAGCTGAGTAGAGGGGGAAAATCACCTCCCTCGACCTGCTGGCCACACTTCTCTTGATGCAGCCCAGGATCTGATTTGCTTTGTGGGCTGCAAGTGCACACTGAGAGCTCATGTTGAGCTTCTTGTCCACCAGCACCCCCAAGTCTCTCTCCTCAGGGCTGCTTTCCAGCCAGTCACTGCCCAACCTGTATTTGTGCCTGGGATTGCCTCGACCCAGATGCAGGACCCTGCACTTGGTCTTGTTGAACCTCATGAGGTTGGCTTGTGCCCACCTCTCCAGCCTGTCAAGGTCCCTCTGGATGGCCTCCCTTCCCTCCAGCGTGTCTGCTGCACCACACAGCTTGGTGTCATCAGCAAACTTGCTGAGGGTGCACTCAATGCCACTGTCCATGTCACCCACAAAGATGTTGAACAAGACAGGTCCCAGGACTGATCCCTGAGGGACTCCACTTGTCACTGGCCTCCACTGGGACATGGACCCATGAAACTGCAGAGATCTCTTAGGACCTGTATATACCATGTTTGGGGTAGACTTTATCCTGCTCAAGAACTTAATTGGAAAAGTCCCATGGGATATGGCCCTAGAGAGAAGAGAGATCCAGGAGAGCTGGTTGACTTTCAAGTATCACATTCTCAGTCTTAAGCAGGGTCCATTGTGATACGGAGAGAGTTGAGTAAAGGTGGCAGAAGGCCTGCTAGACAAACAAGGAGATCCCAACAGAACTTAGACATAAAACCAGAGCATACAAGAGGTGGAAGCAGGGACAGGAAAAAAAATAGAGACATGAATGGGATTTATGCTCCCCTTGGTTACACCAGCTCTGAGTTGGCCACAAACCCCCAGGAAGATTAATGCTTCCCGGATCCTTACATGGGATTGGTATTTGGAAAGCTAAAGCTCACCTGGAATTGAATCTAGCTGTGAAAGGCAGCAAGAATGGCTTCCAGAGGAATATTATGCATCAGGTTACAGCCAAAGATTATTATTTTTACATATTTTAATTTATGGAAATGGTCATTTATGAAAAGGAAAGAAGTAACACTTTCTTGCCGATCCTTTTCTCTCCCCTTATGCCCTTTCTTTAGCTTCTTCCTTTGTCATGCTTAACAGGCAAGAAATACACACATGATTTGGGGAAACCTGCATTCATACCTTCTTGTGCAAAGAAGATTTTAACCTACTCTTCTTCCCTTCTGCAATCATAAGTAAGGGCCAGAGCAGGATAGGGCATTTCTCTCATATCTGTGCAAAAATGTGAGCTGCTGGCAAGGCATATTGAATGCTAAAAATTGACTGTATGACCCTTGAAGATCTCTGCAGGTTGCTGTAGACTTGGACAGAAGGCCAAGCATGTGGGCTTTAACTTTTAATTAAAAATTTATAGATTCACATGAAATTTTCTTCTTCTGTCACTTAGCAGTGTGCTTACTTCAAGCCAGTGGTATCCTTATTGAATTCACATACAAGCTTTTATTTAACAATTTCTTAAACCTATCTTTGTTTCAAAAAATTGACAAAACCTCTGATTGTTTAAACAAAGAGCAAATGTGGCAACAAGAAGGCAGTACAGAAATGACAGCTGGTGCAGAAGATTATGAACTTGTTGAAAATAATCATAAGAGACATAGTGCCTGCACCAGCTTTCAGAGAACTACAGTCCTTGAGCTTGTTCATAATTATCTCTAGAAAAACATTCATTAGAAACTGCAAAGCACTGAATAAGAAATGCCTTGAGACATTTTTGCCAGAATACCAGTTGCTTAAGAAGTTGGAAAACTATACACCCTGCAATGTATGCTCTGTGGTGAAGAAGCACTGCTAGAATGAATGTGGCTGTATTTTCAACTGAGTGAACTGTTTTCCACAGAGTTGCACTATTATCTGGGGGCTGAAATTCCTGTTTCCAATTGTGGCTCTTTATATTTCCCATTCCAGTGAGGGAAATGTATTCCCTATGTCAATTTCACAACCAGAGCTGACTGAAAAGTTCCAAAATCTGGGAAAAAAGCAAACAAATAAAGAGGAATAGATTAAAAATTAATCTTCTGCTTTCAAGCCAGCTAGTGACCTGATGAAAAAAAAACACAACACAGGGAGTTAATGTTTCCAACTCATTTTGCTTTGGACATCATTGACTAAGTAAGGTACAGCAGGTATTAATTGTTCGCAGCCATTAACATACTCATCCCTTCTTTTGCTTTCTGTTGAAAGTTTAACAAAACATTTGATAGCAGGAGCAGGGTTCCTGCAGTCTGTAGCTCAAATGTCAACAAGATGTTATTGCTTGTATTACTGTGAATGCAAAATTCTTATTGGCAGAATTAATTAGACTAACAACTGATTTATCAACTCCATCTGCTGGTTATTCCTGTTTCAAATCATAGCATTTCTGCACCAAGAAAACTCCGGCTTTAGTGCAGGCAAAGACACCTGCAGCAGGGAGAAACTCTCCCAAGTGTGGGAGAGTTGAATAAGACTGCAAACACCACCAGCATCCTTGCACAACGATCATCTAGTGTAACCTCCCTGCTAAAGTAGTTTCATCTGGATCAAGTTGCACAGGATTGTATCCAGGTGGGTTTTGAATCTCTCCAGAGAAGGAGATTCCACAACTTCTCTGGGCAGCCTGTTCCGGTGCTCTGTCACACTCATGGTAAAGAAGTTTTTCCTTATGTTCAGACAGAACTTCCTGTGTTCCAGTTTGTGCTGGTTGTGCTTAGTCCTGTGCACCACTGAAATGAGTCTTGTTCCATTGTCTTGACGTGTGCCCTTTAAATACTTTTAAGCATTTTGAAAATCCCATTTCAGTCTTCTGTTCTCCAGTCTCAAAAGCCCCAGGTCTTTTAGTCTTCTTCTAAGAGAAATGCTCCATTCCCTTCATTGTAAATAGCTTTCTGCTGGACTCTATTCAGTAGAGTCTTGTCTCTTCTGAACCAAGGAACCCAGAAATGGACACAATACTCCAGATGGGATCTCACTGAGGCAGAGCAGAGAGCAAGGATAGGCTCCTTCAATCTATTGGCCACACTATTCTTTGTGCACCCCAAAGAGGTAAAAGCCAAGCAGCAGAGTGACTGTAACTGCTATTGCTAGAAAAAGCTCTCCATGCAAGTATGCCAAAATACTTCTTCAGCAAAATGTGGCACATAAGTGTCATCATTCTGTAATGGCATAGGATTTTTTTTTTACAACCCACATCCCTCATGAGTGTTCCCAGTTTCTAGAGCAAGCTGCAAGAGCACAGAGAAGAGCTCCCCTTCTACTGTAGATGACCAGCTGGGCGCTGGGAATGCCTCCCTTTCATGACTCATAAACCTCATGGAGAACTCTCTTTAATAGGTCTCAGCTTTTACTTGTGTACAGGACCCTTTAGCATCAGGCTCCGTGTATGGGCGTAGCACGGAGCCAATTAGTGATCTCAGGGTTATGGGCACAGCATGAGCATTCATACATACATTTTTAAAGCAGGCAGCCAGAGATGATCACAAAGTACTGAGCTGGCAGGATGGACCAACATGCACTGAGGCTGGCAATAAGACATTTTTATTTCACTTAATGTATGGTGGGGTGTTTACTTGATGTGATTGTTTTTAAAGTTTGCTTCTCCCTGACCCTCCATGTGAAATGCATTTTCCCTCACTGCTGAGTTGGTTTTTGGTCCCAGAAAGGTGAAGGTATCTATGAAGCAGAAAAAGTGTGCTGGCTGCTGGCTGCTGGGCAGCGTGTTTGGGGTAGCTGCAGGCACAGCATGGCAATTCATTTCTTTGCTGCTCTGTTGTTTTGTCATGAAAGCCAAGCCTAATTGAAGACAGTTAGTCTTTAATGAATAAAGCTCTCTGTAATTTCCAGCTGTGGCCATGTAATCAGCGTTCATCCGTATGAAAAGGACTTTTTGTGCCCATATTTCATTTTGATGCGCATCTGTGCCTGTATTTTGCCCTTCTTCTGATCGGATTGATAGTTTTAATCTTTATTAGTTCTGCCTTTCACTTCTGTCTTCTATCTGTGTTAGAAAACAGAAACAAACCCCCAGAAAGCCCCCCCCCCCCCGACTGCTTTATCTAATAGTTTATCAGAGTGTTCCTCTGAACACGGTAATTTAAATTAATTAAATTCTGTTTGGTTTTGCTTACTATTTTCCAAATATCCTTATTGTAATAGATCAGATCTTTTCTATCCTGTTATTTTTGGTCACTCTCTCTCTACAGAGCACCACTGTGCCACTGCAACACACTTTTTAATTAGTTTCACCACAGTCATCAGCTTTGTGATTATCTTTGCGTCTTGAACACCTGGTCTGACTTTAGAAATGACTTGCCATCTGGTCAAATACTGTGTAATTATAACAATTTAATGGCAGGATAAAATAGTGTTGGTTAAGAGACATGATTGTTCCCTCCATTCCCTACCCTCATGCAGTGTGGTTGCATTATTTCAAATTAAATTAAAATCCCATCATCAAGTTATTGCTCTTGGGTGGTTTTTTTCTTCCTTCATTCACAATACTCATAAACATCTCCTGGAGTTAGTTTAGTTTTAGGCTCTCCAGACATTATGTCTCTATGAACTACATGAATTACTGCATTAGATTCACTGTTATGACACTTATTCCTTAACTTCCATTGCATATCAATAAATGAAGCAGTAAATGGATCTTGTCTGGCAAGTAAATGCTGAGACAACTGCAGGGGAGCCATTTGTCAGGAACACACACAAATGGAATCTCACTAATGTGCTACAAAATGTTGTGTGGTTTGGTGTTTGGTGTTTTTTGTTTTGTGTGTTGGCTTTTTTTCCCCCACTGTGTACAGTTTAGTACTACTATATGCACACTCTTGGCAGCTGACATGATACACCATTCTATAAATAAGCTGATTCTTGTGAAAAAGTTGCAGGATGGGATAATGAACATGCAGCCTGGTCATTTTATGATTGGCTCATTTTATGACTGGCTCGATTTATGACACTTCATTGAACAAGGGTATTTTTTTCCTGTTAGATATAGGCTGAAAAAAAGTATTTGCCAAGCAACTTCTCAGTTTTACTTTTTTTAAAGTTTACCACTAGAAGCTGGTTTGGAAAAGTAGAGAGATATGGTTCATATAACTTTCTTGTGCATTTATGCAAAGGAAAAAGTGCTATGTAGATTTTTTTTTATACTTAGTTCCTGTCAGTGTTTGTAGTTTGTTGAGGTATATTGCTGTAATTATTCAGATTGCATGATAATTACAGTAACAAATGCAATAATGAAGTATCTTTCCATTGGGAAATGAATGAGAAGAAGAACCCTTTTGTAACACTTAGGTTTTTTTTCCAGGTGCTATTGGCAAGAAAAAAAAAATCTTATTTAATTTTCAAGGGATTCTTTCTTTTATAAATACCAAAGAGTATTAGCCTGATATCTCATCCAGATCCCTGGGAAACTAAATACTTTTGTCATGTAATACTTCCATCTAGCAAACATGAAGTTTAGTCTGTAAAAGCACAAAGTCTACAAAACAAAGAAAATATTATTGGAGGTGAAGAATAGAAAGGGACATGGAATTAATCTGGAAAGCCAACAAGATTTTCTAATATTGTACAATGTATCAAATAAAAATCCCTTTATTATATCCAACACATACAGGATGTAGCAGGGCAGTCTGAAACTTTATCTACCAAAGAGGAGACTGCACCACAGGTCACTGTGATAATGGTTTCTGTGTCCTGAATGAAGAGCTGGAGCCCAGGTTTGATCTGGTCACCACGCTTCCCAGAGTCTCTGCAGGCTGGTGGCCTACCATCCACCTTCCCCTCTGCTGCAGTGTGGGAAGGGCTTTCATGCAGTCCCTCAGCGCTGCCCTCAGCTACATCAGCAAAACACACTTTGTGGTGTTGTCCATCTGGAAACTACTTAATCTGCTATTTGCTTGCAAAATCTACCTCTTCTCAATGCTTTTGTTATGCAGAGGGATCTATCTGCAAAGAAGCTGCTTCTGCCCTGCCTCCATTTCACCGTGCAATGACTTCTCAGCATGTTTGCTGCAGGTGTTGGGTGTGCCTTTCTCCTTGTCAGAGAGATATTTTTACTCAAATTCTTAAAACCTAATACCAGTTCGACCAAAATATCAAGCAATAGAAAAGACCCATATGAGACCTGGCGAATGCAACAGCTGGTGAGAGAACATCAGACTCTCCATGAGCCTAATTCATTTTTTCCTGATCACTCGAAGGTGAGAAACTCCCCACTCTCCAGTGCTTTAGGGCTTCTCTTTGCAAAAATAAAAGCACTTGAAAGCCTCAAAGAACTCATTGGAATTGGGGGGGTGAGGGGGGTGGGGGGGGTGGGGGGAGGAGGAGGGAAGGAGGGGAAATAAATAAAGAAAAGGCTTTCTTGATATAAAGGTACATCATCAGTGTAAGCTTGACTTTTCATGAGAGGAAAATTATTTTTGCAATAAATTGTATAATCAACCAAAAGCCAAGCTTTTCGTATTTAATCAAAACATTCAGAGAAGCAAGGGGTTTAGCTAAAGTCCCTCCATTGGGAAAGGTCTGTAATGGGTAAATTTAGCTCTTAACTCTGCAATCTGTTCCACTTGGGTGAGTTCTTACATAGAATTGCACTGATGTCTGATTGCAAAACCCAGGTCATGGCAATGCAGCTACACTGTGGCCTCAGGTTCCTCATGGCGCAGCCCTAAATGACAAATACCTAAATCTTCATCTGATAATTAACTTACATTATCTAGGAAGTCTGAGGAACAAAACCTCAAGGTTAAAACAAGATAATTGTGGTTGTCTTACATAAAGATGTGGTAGCAAGATTATTTATTTCTTTTTTAATTATATATTATTTTCATAAATAAACCACTCTTTGCTGTAAAGTAATAAAAGATGAGATCCAATTTGTCTCACTTAGGTGAGACGTTTTAGATGTTGCATGAAGCAGCAGTGAGTGCCTCCCACTGTCATTACATGTTTCCAGATGTGGCATGAGGAATGTGCTGCAGAACGGAGCAATCCTCCCTTCCAGGCACACTTCTCTCGCTCCACAGTCTTCTAAGCCTACTTCTTTCTTCTCTTGTCTTTTTGTTGCTGTTGTGGTTGTGCTGGTTACAAAAGCAACCAGAGCAGTCAAACAGCTGTGGATTAAAATTAACTGAGCTAAAAAGCCTGGTTATGTTCACCCGGATGGCATCCCTTTCCTGGTGACCTGCCCTGCTCTTGCAGAAGAGAAGGTGAGGGCAGGGAGAAGAGAGGAAGAAAAATGCTCCCTTTGACTGGTCAGCTGGGTGGTACTGGCCAAAGGAGCCATGGATGAAGCAGGTGAACTGGATGGATTCAGCAGATGCAGCCACTCTGGAGCATTCAAAAGACACTTGTTTCTCCACCTTGGCTATGCATGCCCCATCTTTGTGACACTGCTTACAGGAGGGACCTCTGTCAAAACTCTATGTAGATGCTTCTCTCAAATAGTTCCCCTCATAATCCAAACTCACCAGTACTGTTACAGAAAAGCTGATTGTAACAGGGGCAGGATCTCACTTGGGAAGAGAATGGAAGTACTATACAGAGTTTGATTTAACCCAATATGAAATAAATTCAGGGTATGAAGCAGTTGATCAGAGGTGTTCTTAAGTGCTTAAGAAAGTAACTGCTGGAATGAAACCTCAAGAAAGTCAGGGAGTAACTTTTATTCATAAGCTCATTGAAATTTTAGACCTATAAATTTGTGTGTCTACATGTAAACTTATGTGAGTAATCTTATTTCCCATACCTTTGATTTTATTTTCTGATAATTATACCATGTTCTTCTAAACTCTCAAATTTGGAGCCACTACATCTAGTCTTGGTGCAGAAAAAATTAAGATCTATATTGTGAGTTTCATAGGGTCGATCATGTTCCAGTGAAACATGAGACAGAGGACTTGTTTAAGATCAGTTGGTTGATCTACAGATTTATCAACCAAAAGAACTAAGGCAATTTACAAACCCACAAGCATTCTATATTAGCTAGGAAAATAAGCCATATTTGATAACACCAGCATGTAAATCAAACTTTGTGCCTTGATATTCTTATGGTGTATTGGTGAGATGGTGTGTTATGACTGATATGGACTGAAACTAATAGGAGATACAGAAAACTGAAAAAACAGAGACTTTATTCTATATTTCCATGCCCATAGATATTGAGACCAATGTCAGCAGGGAAGATGGGCCTTACAGTGTTTTCTTTTCATTTTCTGTAATGAAAGGGTGATAGGAAAGAGAGAAACAAAAATGTGGGGAAAGGAGCTGAGTCATACAGGTTAGCCTCTGTGCATGATATTGAGATAGCAATAATAAGAAGTGGAGATGCATACTCGGCTCTTGACTGCAGCAACTCAATCCCCAGGGAAACTTGCACATGAAGTACTGAAGAGGGCATGACTCATGAAATCCTTTGCACAAAATACATCTCTTTAAATATCATGTCTTCAAAGAGTGGAATCAAATTTATTTTCTTCTCTCTCTTCTGCTTTTCTCCTAATGCACTTTTTTTCTCTTTTCTTGTGTTGTGTTGTCAGCATGATGGCAGGTTTGGCTGTGCTCCAAGCAGGGGCTGCACCCAGGACCTCAAGATGAGAGGCTGAGTCGGCTGAACTCAAAGAATATATTCATTACTTCAAAGGTAGCAGCAGGTTCAGAACTCTAGATGAAGTCTAATCACTCCAGGAAGAAAGACAGAGGGACTATGTTAGCATGCGTTACTCCAGTATCTCTGGAAAAAATCCCAAAAAACAAATGAGCACTCCCAACTAGCATTCTTATAGACTGGAGATGATTGTTGTATGTAGCCTTAGCTGAGCTACAGGGAAACTCTCTTATGGCTTGATGCTATCCTCGTGCAGAGTCAATAACTACAAAAATTAATACAGAGGAAGACCTCCTTGGCAATCAGAGATTATCCCCAAACAGAACTGCTTTTTTGTGCAGGTACATCACTTACCACCACAGATTCATTTGTGACCCATGTAGCCTCATACTATTTCTCAGGAAATGCCAAATATTTCTAATAAATGGACAAGAAATCCTTGTTATAATTTTGTAATAACCTATTTATTCCCCTCGATTAGTGTTAGCCCTATGCCTCAAACCAGAAGAATTTATAGTTCTCTAGTGGAATTTCCAACTGCTACAGCAATGCCACCAGATGTTATTTTGTGTTCTTCTTAGTATTTTACTAAGTTTTTAATCTTTCCGAAAGTGCTGTATGATTACAGATTTGATGGTGCAATGACATGTAACAGATGAAGTCTTCTGTTTGTCCTGTTGTCCCAGGTTGAGGCAGATCCTCTCTTGCCTCCCACTGGGGCAGAAAAAAATAACAACCTCAAACAAACAGATTGCAGAAGTGATGGAAAATTTTAATGGAAAAGTAGTAAGTAAGTAAGTAGTAAGAGAGATACAAACACAGTGACAAAAGTGATCCCAAAGCATAAAGATTTCCTTACAGCATACCCAGAAGCCTCCCAACACTCCCCTTCTCCCTACCTGAGAGTATACCCAAAACCCCCAGGGCTCTTTCTTCCCCCCCTCCACTTTTAGGCTAATCTCAGCTGGCCAGATCTGAGATTGCCCTTCACCCTTCTTCTCCTGGCATTAGGCCTAGCCAGGCCCAAGAGGCCTTGAGATAACTCCCTTTCCATTACCAGATAGGGAGCATCTCCCACAGGAGCAGCGAGGGAAGAAAGAGGAAGTGTGAGACCTTGCTGATAGATTTATAGGGAGCAGGACACTATTGGGATGAAATAAACAGCTTCCTGTGTCCACCCACTGGGCTGGACACCCAGGGCAGCAGAGGTGTATCTTGTGTGGCAGCAACAGGAGGCACCCAGCCTAAACTGCCACACCTATTTTCTGTATCTGCATCTGCAGGGAACACTCCAAACAGAACAGCTTCCTGGGCATCAGGAATTGCCAGCTAACTGGAGACTCCTACAACAGGTTTTCCTTCCTGTGGCTTGTTTTCTAGAGTTCTAGATTATGAATGCAAGCAGAGTAAGATGGACTATGACTTGTACTCCAGGCTGGTGACTTTTCCTTCTTGATAATTCAAAGTACTTTTCTCAAATTCTGCTATTTTGCAACCAGGTGAAGACCAAGTCATTGGTGTCTGAGAAAATGATATCTGAATGTGATGGCTCAGGCTGGGTGCCCGCCCTTGATGCCACCGAACAAGCCACACCTGGGATGTCCCAAAAGGGTCCAGCCCAGTGGGTGGGCACAGGAAGCCAGGCATTTGGTCCCATAATGCCCTGCTCCCCTATAAGACATCACCGGGGCATCCTCTCATCTCTCTTTCTTCCTTCACTGCTACCTGGGTAATGGGGTGAGCCACCTCTCTTGGGCCTGGCCAGGCCCAAGGCCAGAGGAGGGAGGAGAGAGAGCCCTGGGGGTTTTGGGTGTGCCCCCAGGTGGGGGTGGGATGCTTTTGGGTATGTTTTGGGATATCTCTCTCTTTTGTCACGGTGCTTGTGGTTCTCTGTAAAACTTTCAATGTTTTTTTTTTTTTTTCCATTTAAACTTTCCACCATTTTTTGCAATCCATTTGGCTGAGTCTTTTTCTTTTGCCTGTGGTGGGAGACTTGGTCTGTCAACCTGCCATACTGAATAAGGGCCAGTGTAAGTCTGAACACCAGTATTCTTTTATAACCATCCAACTGCCCTGAATCAACAATCAGAATAACAGTATTCTACTAAAGCCATGCTGATAAAGTAGCAAAGGCCACGCCAGCTACTGAGGCTATCTAGAATCGTTGCAAGCTTTGCTCTGCTGACTGCTGGAGTGCAAGGGCACATCCACACCACGTACTATGTCTGAGCAAGGTCTTTGTTTCCCTGTTGTTCATTCCCCTGCCCAGATGCAGTCTATCAACTCTGTGAGAAGCCATCAGGCATCATTCCGTGGACTGTATAGTAACAGACTCTTGCTGTTGCAGTCATCCCACCTACAGCTGGCAAGAGCCCCACCAACTCTGGCAAAAGTGTTTCCACAGAACAATGCTGTCTTTGTTGAGTGGCAAGAACATTTGAACAGCTGCACCTCCATAGGAATATAGCCTGCAAATAAAGCTTGCCTGTATTTAGGCCCAAACAGAATCCCTCCTTCACACCCAATTTCAAGGGCTAAGGACTGAACATAGTATTTACATTTCATATGCAGGCAAGATGTCTGGAACTCTTATAAAAACAACATTATATTATTTATATACAGAACCATAGGCTCATTATGTCAAAGCAATGTCAAATGAGAGACTAACACCTACGCCTGATTATGAAGCAATAATATTTTTTGCTAAAAATATTTATGTTATAGGTGGTATTTCCATCATGTCTGCAATAGCACCAGTGATCAATTATAACTCTTGCAAAGCTGTGCCTCACTTGTCAAGTGGATTATTGTGATAAGATCCCTAAAGACCATGAAGTGACATAAGTTATGACACATTAAATGGAAAATTTATCTAGTGGCTAGAGAAGCTAATGTGAGTTTTTGTTTTGGTTTTTTTTTGTACCACAGATCATGGCTTTTCAACCTGCCACAGTCTGAAAAGAAATCTAATGCACTTCATAAAGATGCTGTGGTATTCTCTAATGATTATTGTTGTAAGAAAAGCTATTAGCATTCTTTTCAACAGTTTTAGTGCAGTTACTTTGACTTTGCTAATGAACTGTAGAACAGATAACAATAATTCCTGAGTATTGATCTTTCTTCAGTTTGCTTGAAGCATTTGAAAACATCCTGAGAGCTTTTCTTGCTTCTGTGATCTGCTGCTGTACTTTAATATTTATTTTCAGTAGACTGATACTTTCCAACACAGCAGTAGAACTCTGTGTTTTGTGTGAAGTACCAGCTTGGTGACCTTGGGAAGCAATATTGATAGTTATACCCTAAAAGTGAGTCTCAGACTAGCTCTCTGATTAAGTGTCTGTGACACCACAACTATATTCAAAACCTCTGAGGCAGAAGATACTTTCTAGATGTTTTTGCTTCCACTTTCAAGAATACACAGATAAGTCTGTTTTGCTAAAGGTCAGAACCAAGAAAAAAGAAAAAAGGTGTTTCAAAAGTTAATGGAGGGAAGGGCATAATGTTGGGCATTTTTGTGGTCATCCAGTGAGCATCAAGGTGCAAAGCAGATGTGGGAGCTTTCTGGTTTTTGGCAGTGACAAAATACTGTAGCTTTTCTGTAGAGGCGGTCTGTTAATGCAGCTGGTAAGAATGAAAAATTTGTTAATATAGACAGTAACTATCCTGTATCCTGACTTCTGTGTCCTTGATGTCTCATAATAAAAATTTCATATATAAAACAGGTGTTACACACAAAAGCAGTGTAGTATATAAGAATTCTCTCAAGAAAGCATTGAGTATTTATTGTATCATAGTGAAAGAACAGTCATAAACTTTAAAATCTGAATTTGATTAATATTTGCAGAATTAGAATATACACACAGAGTAGAAAATAATACCCTATACTGAAATATGAACTAATAATTAACATAACAAGATAGGAAGAATCATATATTTTACAAGGAAATATCTCATAAGCTCCAATTAGATATCTGAATTTTCACCTGCTAAAAAATTTGGGTACTTAACTCAATAGCATGGCTTTTCCTGCCTGCTCCCAAGCCATAGCTCAAACAGCTCCAGTGAGATGTAAAATGCTTCTTGATGATGAGATCAGACTAAGTTGTAAGCAGTTTAAAAAGTAGAATAGAATAGAATAGAATAGAATAGAATAGAATAGGAGTAGAATAGAATAGACCAGGTTGGAAGAGACCTTCAGGATCATGTCCAACTTATCAACTAATCCAACCCACCTAATCAACTAAACCATGCAACCAAGCACCCCATCAAGTCTCCTCCTGAACACCTCCAATGATGGTGACTCCACCACCTCCCCGGGCAGCCCATTCCAATGGGCAATCACTCTCTCTGTATAGAACTTCTTCCTAACCTCCAGCCTAAACCACCCCTGTCACAGCCTGAGACTGTGTCCTCTTGTTCTGGTGCTGGCTGCCTGGGAGAAAAGACCAACATCCGCCTGTCTACAACCACCTTTCAGGTAGTTGTAGAGAGCAATAAGGTCACTCCTGAGTCTCCTCTTCTCCAGGCTAAGCAACCCCAGCTCCCTCAGCCTCTCCACATAGGACTTGTGTTCCAAACCCCTCACCAACTTTGTTGCCCTTCTCTGGACACGTTCCAGCAAGTCAACATCTTTCCTAAACTGAGGGGCCCAGAACTGGACACAGTACTCGAGGTGTGGCCTAACCAGTGCAGCATACAGGGGGAGAATGACCTCCCTGCTCCTGCTGGCCACACTGTTCCTGATGCAGGCCAGGATGCCTGGGCACACTGCAGGCTCATGTTCAGCCTACTATCAACCAGTACCCCTAGCTCCCTCTCTGCCTGGCCGCTCTCCAGCCACTCTGTGTCCAGCCTGTAGCACTGCATGGGGTTGCTGTGGCCAATGTGCAGAACCTGGCACTTGGATGTGTTAAATCTCATGCCATTGGACTCCGCCTATCTGTCTAGCCTGTAAAGGTCCCTCTGCAGAGCCTCTCTACCCTCCAGCAGATCAACACCTGCCCCAGCTTGGTGTCAGCTGCAAATTTACTGATGATGGACTCAATGCCCTCATCCAGATCATCAATAAAGATATTGAACAGGATGGGGCCCAGCACTGATCCTTGGGGCACACCACTGGTGACTGGCTGCCAGCTGGATGTGGCACCATTCAACCCCACTCTCTGGGCTCGGCCCTCCAGCCAGTTCCTAACCCATTGCAGTCTGCTCCCGTCCAAGCCATGGGCTGACAGCTTGGCCAGGAATTTGCTGTGGGGGACAGTGTCAAAGGCCTTGCTGAAGTCCAGGTAGACTACCTCCACAGGCCTCCCCACATCCACCAGGCAGTCACCTGATCATAGAAGGAGATCAGGTTGGTCAGGCAGGACCTGCCCTTCCTAAATCCATGCTGGCTGGGCCTGATCCCTTGGCCATCCTGTAAGTGCTGTGTGATTGCACTCAAGATGACCTATTCCATAATCTTGCCTGGCACTGAGGTCAGGCTTACAGGCCTGGCTCATCCAACCGGCCCTTCTTGTGGATGGGCACCATGTTGGCCAGCTTCCAGTCTTCTGGGACCTCTCCTGTGAGCCAGGACTGCTGAAAAATGATGGATAGTGGCTTGGCCAGCTCCTCTGCCAGCTCTCTCAACACCCTAGGATGGATCCCATCTGGTCCCATGTACTTGTGGGGATCCAAACGGCTGAGGAGATCTCTAACTACCTCCTCCTGGAACAGAAGGAAACGATGCTGCTCCCTGCCTCAATCTGCCAGCTCTGCAGGCCAGCTGTCTGGAAGACATTCTGTCCTGCTAGTAAAAATTGAGGCAAAGAAGGTATTAAGTACCTCTGCCTTTTACCTCATCTTTTGTTACAACATTCTCCTCCGTGTCCACTAAGGAGTGGAGGTTGTCCTTGCCCCTTCTCTTGCTATTAATGTATTTATAGAAGGACTTTTTGTTGTCCTTCACAGCAGAGGCCAGTCTAAGCTGTAAATGCGCTTTTGCCTCCTTAATTTTCTTCCTACATGATTTGGTAACATCCTTAAACATTCCGTGGTTTGCCTCCCCTTTCTTCCAAAGGTGATACACCCTCTTTTTTTTCCCTTAGTTCTATTAAAAGTTCATTAACCATCCAGGCTGGCCGTCTGCCCTGGCGGCTCATCTTCCGGCACATTGGCACAGCCTGTTCCTGTGCCTTGAAGAGTTCTTCCTTGAAGTAGGTCCAGGTCTCCCACATCCCTTTGTTTTTAAGGGCTGTTTCCCAAGGAACCTTCTGAGTTAGTTCCTTGAGTAACCTGAAGTCCACCTCCGGAAGTCCAGAGTGGAGGTCTTCTAACTGCCACTGTTAGCTTGACTGAGTGCTGAAAATTCAATTATTTCATGATCACTGGACCCTAGACATCCTCCGACCACCACATCACCCACCAGTCCTTCCCTATTGGTGAAGAGGAGGTCAAGCATAGCCTTACCCCTGGTAGGCTTGCATAGTACCTGGGATAAGAAGCTGTCCTCCATGCACTCTAGGAACCTCCTAGACTGTCTCCTCTCTGCTGTATTGAGATCCCAGCAGATAACAGGCAAGTTGAAGTTGCCCATGAGAACAAGGTCAGGCGATCTTGAGACACCCTTAAACTGGCTATAGAATGATTCATGAACATCTTCCTCCTGGTTGGGTGGTCTATAACAGACTCCAACCAGGATGTCTCCCCTGCTGGTCTTCCCTCTAATTCTTACCCACAAACACTCAACCCGATCATCTCTGATCTCGAGCACAATGGCATCTCTCCACCCCTTCTTCCTTGCCTGTCTCTCCTGAAGAGCCTGTAGCCGTTAATTGAAGCGCTCCAGTCATGTGAGTGTTTTAGTACTTTTGCCCCACTCTGTGTCTGGGTTAAAGCACATTATTAGAATCTGATCATACCCTCATTAGATCTCAGGTTTAATAGATTATCTTTTCCTTGTAGGCATTTTGTAGTTTAGGCAGGGCCTAATGAAATAAAGAGCAATTATCTCATTTTGCTCCACGACCCTGCCTTAGGTGCTAAAAGGAAGGATGAGTCCCTGTTGTACTTCTCACTCAGGATTATATCTCATGCCTAGAAAGCTTCATCTCATTTGACTTTATGCAAGAATACTCCATTTTATTTTTTGTTTTTGTTCTTTTTCTTTTATAATTTTGTGTTTTTTTTTTTTTTTTTTAATGACATTTTGATGAGAGGAAAAATATCACAGCAAAAATAAAATAAACAAATAAGGAACAGAAATCATTGCCTCTTTTCTTTTTTTTTTTTCCTTTTTTTTTTTTTTTTTTTCCACCAAAGCATCGTGGTCTGTGATGTTCCAAGTGCTGAATCTGACATGTAGATGGTGTGTTTTTCTGGATGCAGATGTCCCATTCTCAAGGAATCTGGACAGTATTTTCTATGCCCTGTGAAATAATGGTATTTATTTATTTATTATGATGGATGTTCATGTGATTTAACTAAAGCTGGAGAAAATGTAGCTCAGCAAAGTACAAGAAAAAGATAAAGAGGACACACACAACTGAAAAAAAAAAATAATCAGAAGCTACCCAAATCCAATTGCAGTCATGAAATACACCTTCTTGATTATCCAGTTCAAGATCACTTGGTGATTTTTGAGGTGTCTTCCAACCTTGGTGATTCTGTGATTCTGTGATAAGCACATTTGGCTGATAAGTGATGTCTTCTGCAAAAGTGCAATTACCAGAAAACTGCTTTTCATAAAGAGTTGTGACTGACTGGTTGTTCCACACTTTTTCACTGTGTCTGATATTGTTGATATGACAGCAAAAGTGCCACAGCAGCTTCAACCCGAGCGAGTTTCCATGAGATTTCTGTGGGAATTCGAGAAGAGCCTCTACCAGTTCTACTCACCGCAGCATGGCCATCTCAGCAGAGGAGGGGACTGGTCCAGTCATACATCTGCTCATAAACCAGAGACCCCTCGCCTCCAAATACATTTGGAAAAGTGGCAACTTCCTATCATCAGTTTTATTAAGGGAGTCACTCTGATGCTAATGGGCAAAACAGTAAGGAGGCAGCTACCAGTTCATGGCTTGGACTGCAGCACTCTGTGCTGGGTTAGGAACTGGCTGGAGGGCTGTGCCCAGAGTGTGGTGGTGAATAGTGCCACATGCATCTGGAGGCCAGTCACCAGTGGTGCCCCCCAGGGATCAGTGCTGGGCCCCATCCTGTTCAATATCTTCATTGATGATCTGGATGAGGGGATTGAGTCAGTCATCAACAAATTTGCAGATGACACCAAGTTAGGAGCAGATGTTGATCAGTTGGAGGATAGAAGGGCTCTCCAGAGGGACCTTGAGAGGCGGGACAGATGGGCAGAGTCCAACAGGATGGCATGGCATTCAACAAGTCCAAGTGCTGGGTGCTGCACTTTGGCCACAACAACCCCATGCAGTGCTACAGGCTAGGGTCAGAGTGGCTGGAGAGTGGCCAGGCAGAAAGGGACCTGGTGGTGCTGGTTGACAGCCACCTAAACATGAGTCAGCAGTGTGCCCAGGTGGCCAAGAAGGCCAATGGCATCCGGCCTGCATTAGGAATAGTGTGGCCAGCAGGAGCAGGGAAGTCATTGTGCCCCTGTACTCAGCGCTGGTTAGGTCACACTTTGAGTCCTGTGTCTAGTTCTGGGCCCCTCAGTTTAGGAAGCACATTGAGACTCTTGAACATGTCCAGGGAAGGGCAATGAGTCTGGTGAGAGGCCTCAAGCACAAGCCCTACAAGGAGAGGCTGAGGGAGCTGGGGTTGCTTAGCCTGGAGAAGAGGAGGCTCAGCGGAGACCTTACTGATGTCTATAACTACCTGAAAGGTGGTTGTTGCCAAGAGAAGGTTAATCTCTTCTCCCAGGCAATCAGCATGAGAACAAGAGGACACAGTCTCAAGCTGTGCCAGGCTTGAGGTGAGGAGAAAGTTTTTCACAGAGAGAGTTGTTAGCCATTGGAATGTGCTGCCCAGGGAGGTGGTGAGTCACTGTCCCTGGAGGTGTGCAAGATGGGACTGGACAAGGCACTTGGTGCCATGGCCTAGCAGTCATGAGGTCTTGGGTGACAGGTTGGACTTGATGATCTTTGAGGTCTTTTCCAACCTTATTGATTCTATGATTCTGTGATTAGTTTCTTAAAAAAAAAAATTTCATCCATTTGCTCATTAACTTCTTTTGTGTTGGAAGCATTTAACTTCACAGGAACACAGCTTTTACCAGCTAAGTAGGAGAGGGCTATTACTGACTAGTTCATTGTTTGCCCATTACCTGGGCTTGCACATCTATTTTGGAACTCCTTTTTACTGCTAATATTCTCAGATGGTGAGGCACTAAAGTGCTTATTGCAGTCACACATTCTAGAGTAGTGTCTTAATGTCCTGACTCTGACCTCATGCTCCCATTTGAGAAGCAACAGTGTTCTTGTGGACCTCTGGCATGACTGAGGCAGAAATGGTGGCACTGTCCTCATTAGGCCACCTCAGAATTTCTACCTCCTGCTACTGTTAGTGGTGGCTGTGTCTCCTTATGCAAGATGCCTTCAGTTTTTTCTAAATCTCTCTTTAGCCTTACTTGAATGGTTTGAAGACTGTTGGAGGCAGAACATTTATAATAAATCTTTTTAAACCAAGGCAAGAACAGATTCATGGGGGAATCTGCAAATTGTATTCTTTCAGTTTATTGACTAGCACTGATATGGCAATGTCTGTCTGAAAGTATTTCTATAGTGACCTATCAAAAGAGCATCTCTGAAGTTTAGGTCAGCAGGGAAATGTGCCATATGGCAATGCATGCTGCTGTCAAGGAAAGAAAAATGGCTGTTATCATTGTCTGCTACAAAACTGGAAGAAAATGGGCTTTCTTTTCTGCAAAGGCAATAATGGCACAATGGGGAGACTGATATTGCAGGTACAGATCTTTGAAATGTTTGTTGCTCTAGAAATTTGTAAATGAGTTCCCAAGTGATGTCATCTGATAGTTAACTAGACAGAAACTTTTCTGTCCAAAACCAATCACCATCACTTCAGTCTTCTGCGATATCTTAAATAAACTTGTTCTTCTGGTTAAGCTGGAATATTCAAACAGACAATTGTGCTGTGATATGATGTAGTATTTCTGATGGACTTGCTTCTGCTCTCTTTGGATGGCTTAACAATGATCAGGTTGAACCAAAGCAGCAAATAGTAGACAGATTGTAGATTAAGCTGATCCTGAGCACACCACAACTAGTCCACTATCTGCTTGTTTTCAGTCTCAGTTTTCAACTAATAAATGCAAATTAGCTTGCTTCTTGCCAGCAAATTGCCGCTACAAGGCTATGGCTTCAATATTAAAGTCTTTGCAGAAAGAATAGCAGGCTCAGTAGTATGGATTCTTGTCACTGGTCATATATAAGATTTAACACTTCCTCTACCATTGTGGAGCATGGCCAGTTGGAAACCAAGGGAAGTCTAAACTTTACTCAAAGTTTAAACAAAACTCCAACACTCATCCATGCATACTCAGAACTCCAGTTGTTAGTCATACAGCTCTAAAGGATCTGGGAAAAAATAGATGGGTTGTTACAGGCATGGCTTCTTTGGTTCTATCTATTTATTACTATACACATATGCACGGACTGAAGTAGGAATTCAGGAATAGCAAGGCATGTTGCCTAGCCTATTTTGTCTCATTTTTCTCTATCCCAAAATTGCTAAAGCTATTTTCTTTAGCTTATGTATTCACATTTGGTGTGTTAGCATGGCATATCAGTGTATGCTGATGCCCTTCAAACAGCAGGAGCAAAGATGTCACAGGAAAGCCCATGGCACATTATACAAATATGGATGATGGGTCTAGTCTTGTTACATACGTGCTGTTGTGTCCTCTGCATCAGACATGGTTCAGCTGTGACCTCACAAAGCAATCCTGTTGGAGCCATAGTGGTATCTTCTGAGTGTTGCTTTGGAATAGGGATGGTACAAGATCTCAGTGATGATCAACCCTTAAGATGGCCCTGAACATGTTACTGATGTTCTCCATTTGATGTACCTGTGGAAGCAGACCTATTTTCTTGGTGAATCATGTCAGTAATGAGCCAACCTTCACCAGCTTCCAGATAAGTGCCTACAGGCTACCTGAACAGCAGTGTTTCCTTATTCAGGGAGGAGCACTGATGTCCCCTCATAACTATTATCCACAGAACACAGGGTAAGGACAGGAAAGCACAGTGGAAAATTTACTCTAATCAAGTAGCAAAAATCGTGAAGTCCCTACCATGAAACACCCAGTTCTCCAAAGCAGTCCTCAAAGTAGGCCCTGACTCCTACATGGCTGTTGAAAGAGTTATGACCCTTTCTTCAGTAAAAAACTCCCCTGCAAAACCTCCAAAGCAATGTGAAGTGATTAGTTACCAATAGCCTCCTTTTCTACAGAAGGCAGCATGACGAGGTCCAGCAGACAAATATCGTACTCACAGGAAATCCCCAGACAGCTCAGAAATTACCACTTACATGTTGGGATGAAGTGTCTGTTGAGCAGTCAGCTCTACCTTCATGAAGTGGATAGAGAAAGAAAATACAAGTAGTGGAAATAAATGGAGAAGTTTAATTTCACTCTCACTTAAGAGGCATGCAGAAGACTGCAAATTGCTCAGTGAAAAACAGAGTGGGGAATCAAGAAGGCTAAGACTTAGACTTCATGAAGTGGAGTTGCACATTTATTTCTCTCCATATCAGTCTGCCTCCTGGGACATTATACAAACAGGTTAAAGGTTTAGATTTCCAAAGAAAAGAATCCACATTGTGCAAATGAAGCAATTTATTCTTCTGAATGTAATTTTTGCTGATGAGAATGCTAAGGACTGTAGTTGGCCTAGGCAGGCTCTTGCAAAAGGAGAGAATATAAATGCTCAGGTGGGGAAGTCATATTCTGTGCCCTGTAAACCAGACATTGCCACAAAGCAAGTGTGAAGGTTTCTAGCTGTTAAGAATTCCATGGCAGATTATTTGATAATAACTATCTTTATATGATAAATATTTTCTGCCAGAAAAAGTGACACTTTTCCATAGTGTGTACAACTATGTATTGTTATGCTAAGTTACTTTTTCAAATAATTGCTCTCTTTGTAAGAGGTTATTCTGTGTGATTTTAATAGATTTAGCTGCAGCTATAAAAAGGCAATTGAGTTGATTTTAAATAAAGAAAATTCTGTGGTTTATGAAGTTTTATGAGTTTCTTTGAAATGCAGATTTGTATTAGCTGAGCATGAAATAAAAGGCCATGGTGGCTGCACATGAGAGATAAGTACCAGCATTCGCATATTCACGGTTCACCTCTCTTTTTGGTGGTGGCTTTTGTATTTACATTACTATGGATTCTGAGAGGTGAGATTGTCACCTGCATATTTAGGCACAGAGAAAGAAGCATATTAAAGGATTACTTTACTCCTCTTAATTTCTTTTCAGCTGTGCTTTTCAAGTACACAGTGTGGAAAGTCTCTCCTTTCAATGTAGACTCTTTCAAGAGTGAAAAATGTGAGTTTTACAGGACATTCCATTATTTACAACACTTCTGGCTTCAGATTTTGGAAAGATATTTACCTAAATTCCTGCTAATCTTCAACTCCACCCACTTTCTGCAAGTATTTTAGACAGAGCGCAGTTTCGTATAATATGTATTAAATGAACATACATACATATGTTAAATGGATCACAGCACAAAGCATCCTTTGGTGCCTGCAACTACCAGAAATTAATTTGTAGTATGTACACGCAGTCAGAATGCACATTGACATTTTACACCCACTTGTTTTAGGAGTAACTGATCACACAATACTCAGAGCACTGAAGAGCAAAAGCCCTAATTTTAACTTCATTCAGGTAGGACTTCACATGCAAGTAATCT
This sequence comes from Melanerpes formicivorus, assembly GCF_026170545.1. Taxonomy (NCBI): domain Eukaryota; kingdom Metazoa; phylum Chordata; class Aves; order Piciformes; family Picidae; genus Melanerpes; species Melanerpes formicivorus. The sequence continues at coordinate 26,035,262 of NW_027142353.1, forward strand.
ATTTCCCAGCCTATACAATTAATTTTGTTCTCATACATTAGCACAATAGAGTGGCATAGGAATACTTAAGTCCAAAAATCTATTTTCCCTTGAATTTTGAACAAATGCACTTCAAATCTTGTTTTTCCAGTTGCATTGATTATAATTACTGAGAAGACCTTGAAAGTGAAGATGCTGATTCTTTAATTCTCTTACATCCCAAAGTCACTCTATGTAAATGCCCACTTCCTCTTCCATATTTTCCTGAAGAAAAATCCTGGGAAAAAAAGTTTTCCTAAATGACGTATTATTAAATTCTATTGACCCATTTAGCAGCTTATTTTAATAGCTATATTAGCATGCTCCTATATAGAATTCCATGAAAGCAGGAGCTGTACACTTTGTGCTTTCCATTTAGATGCTTTCCCTTCTTCTTTCATTAAAACTGCATTTACAGGAGGGATAAAGCAATACCACACCAAACTTTTAAACTAGGTTCCAATGGAATATCCTCCTAAACCCAGACCTGATCCATATTTTAAAAAGTGACCTTAACATGATACCCTTTTATAAGCTATACATCCAAGGGACCTAAACCAGATTCTGCTCCAAACACAAACGGTTAGTGAACTTCATGGCGCAGAGAGACAGTCTAAATGCACTTGGGACATACATCTAGTGAGAGGACACAGGGTAATGGCATTAAACTGAAAGAAAGTAGATTTAGATTAGATACAAGGAAGAAATTCTTCATTGTGAGGGTGGTGAGACACTGGAACAGGTTGCCCAGAGAAGCTGTGGATGTCCAAACCCTGGCAGTATTCAAGGCTGAGATGGATGGGACATTGAGCAAGCTGGGCCCCTGTCCATGGCATGGGGGTTGGGACTAGATGATCTTTAATGTCTCTTCCAACTCAAACTATTCTATGATTCTATGAATATGGGCATTAGACATGTAAGATATGTTCCTGGGCGTTAGGCTCAAGAGCACAACAAACTATAACTGAATCCTAGTGAGTTAAAATTGCCTGAGAATGGGGACAAATAGATTTTACCATTCATACATAAAACGTTTGTGTGAGGGAGGACGTGAAGCTGTGAAGCTACCCAAGGAGGCAAAAAGTTGATTCAAATTTGGAATTGGGTAAGTGAGACTGGTAAAAAGATGTCTAAATATGACAGAGATGTGAATGTTCCTCTAAAGAATGTTTGTTTTTTTTTTTTTTTTTGGGGGGGGGGGGGGAGAGGAGCAAGTTGGAATATCAGCTATCTTTTAAAAATATAATTTCAAGGCCTATAAACAAAATAACCTGTTTAAGACTTTTTTTATCATTTAGCTCTAAGGAGATCAGGTATCTCATATCAGCACACCTTTCAGACAGTCAGCACAATAAAATTTAATGAAAACACATTATTAAAAATGCATCACATGGCAAACTATCAATATACTGTATAGTATTTATTTAATGTATGTCATACTTAAACTATGTAATAGCAGCTTCTTTTGAGATAAGTGTATTTTAGGAGCCTGAAGTTTTATTTGCAATGACTTGCATGCAGAATGATTCTCCTCTAATGAAAATAAGAAATATGATGTGCATGAAAGAATACATTGCTACCAGTCTGGGAATAAAAAGTAATTTTGCTTTTGTTGGAATGTATGTTTAATAGGTTCAAATAATCACTATGTTATTTTTTCAGCATCTCATGTGTTCGTTTAAAGTACTCTCTCTTGTTTCACCATTTATGCACTGAGGACAGTATTCTTCCATCTCATGTCTGCAAAGCAACTTTCCCCACTTTCCCAAGCACTTTCCTTGTTACTGTTATCCTGAAGATATAACTGACAGCTCATTGCTATTCAATACCTGAATATTCTGCCAGTTCCAGAAATAACTTTCTCAAATGCCGGATGTTTCATGTGCTGCCTGACCGAAGCCATATTTTATGGCTCTATGTGGCTATGAGCAGCCAGTGGTTCATTAGGTTGACTGAGGAAAGGATCGCTTCATTTCTCATGGGGAAAATGCACCTGACAATTTCCTCATGTTAGGCCTGCCTTTGTTCCCTGATGAAAAATTCACAAAACCTTTGTGTGCACTTTGCATGTTACATCCTCAATGAGTCCGAATCAAGTTGGACACATCAATGAGTCAACTATAGCATGCCTGGTCCACATGCATCTCAATGCATTCAAAACCAGAGCTATTATCAAATCATGTGGTAAAATAGATGCTAGAAATGCCCAAGAATAGGAAGTTCAATACCATACATGTGGAGGTGAAGCAACACAGTGTTATGGAATCCCCCCCCTAAATTTGTATGCATGTGAGAAGGTAATAGCTTTTTATCCTGGTACTGTGAGGAATTATGATGAAATTATTTGAAACAAATATGTGAGTTTCTGGTGAAGATGCTGTATAGTGACTTCCGATAACTACTTGTATCACTACAGATTATTAGACATAATAATTAAAGATGCAACTTTACTGAATAATATCCCTCACCACAACTTATGGGAGCAATCACTCTTCCTCATTACAATAAAGCATAATACCATTACATTTGTGCTTCAGGTAAGTGCATAATAGACAGGACAATAGGATGTATCCATTCACTATGAGAGTTTGGTGCACGCTGTTTGTACAGTGGTAGATGACTGTATTTTGTTACATTGGTGGGAATGTGAACTTGCCTCATAGGAGGCATGGAGCAGAAGAGAAGGCAACGCTTTCGGAGGTCCAAAGGATTCCAGCAGAATCCACAGGTTTTTCCCCTCAAGGGTCTAATTCACAGCTCAGCGCTGGTTTTCTGTACTGCCAGGTGCCCAGATCCTGCAGCAACTAACCTCATTGGAGGCAGCAGTGGTGCATTACTTGCTTTCAAACACAACTATATTCACAGAATCACAGAACTCTCAGGGCTGAAAGGGACTTCAAGAATCTAGTTCCAACCCCCCTGGCATGGTCAGGGACACTTTCCACTAGGTCAGGTTGGTCAGACCCACATCTAGTCTGGGCTTAAAAACTTTGAGGAATGGGGCTGCCACCAGCCTAAACCTCCCCTGGTGCAGCTTGAGACTGTGTCCTCTTGTTCTGGTGCTGGTTGCCTGGGAGAAGAGACCAACCCCCATCTGGCTACATCCTCCCTTCAGGTAGTTGTAGACAGCAGTAAGGTCTCCTCTGATCCTCCTCTTCTCCAGGCTAAGCAACCCCAGCTCCCTCAGCCTCTCCCCATAGGGCTTGTGCTCCAAACCCCTCCCCAGCTTTGTTGCCCTTCTCTGTTCACGTTCCAGCAAGTCAACGTCTTTCCTAAACTGAGGGGCCCAGAACTGAATACAGTATTAAGGTGTGGCCTAACCAGTGCTGAGTACAGGGGCACAATCATTTCCCTGTTCCTGCTGGCCACACTGTTCCTGATATAGGCCCTCCTGGGCACATTGCTGGCTCATATTCAGCCTACTATCAACCAGCACCCTCCAGGTGCCTTTCTGCCTGGCCACTCTCCAGCCACTCTGTGCCCAGCCTTTAGCACTGCATGGGGCTGTTGTGGTCAAAGTGTAGAACCCAGCACTTCGATGTGTTAAATCTCATGCCATTGGAGTCTGCCCATCTGTCCAGCCTGTCAAGGTCCCTCTGCAGAGCTCTCCCACCCTCTGATTGTTTTTGTTAATATTCCAAAACATTCAGCCAGAGTGTCCCAGCACTGTCCCTTTCTTAAAGGCACAGCCTCAAACGGCCACAACACCTTAACCAGTTTTCCCAGAGCCTTGAAGTCCTTTTTGATTTCCTTAGGACCCCTGGTTTCAACATCATTGTTCCCTAACTGCATAACTATCGAGGGATATTAATCAGAGGACTGTACCAGACTAGACATCCTTCTGGTAACATCTCTGACCTGGGTCCCAGGGAGGCAGCAGACTTCCCTGTGGGAAGGATCTGGCTGACATATGGGGCCCTCTGTTCTCCTCAGAAGGGAATCACCAATAACAATTACCCTCCTCTTTGTTTATAAGGGAACAAGTCCTGATGCGGGGGGTGGGCTGTTTTGCTTTAGGCAATACCTTAGATGGTGTCTCTTCTGTCTTCTCAGTCAGCTGTGGCTGACATCACCTTTTCAAGCAGGCATGTGAGAAGATGACCCTGCCAGTCCTCCCTGTCTGCTAAGGTCCTTGCTGTCTGCTGAGGTCCTCCCGCCCCAAAAAGCCCCATAAAGGAACCAAAATGGAGTGTCTCTCAGCTCGAGCACGCTGGTCTCAGTGCTGGTCCCAAGCAGCTCTCTTGCCAAATAGTCTCTCACCAGCTTTCTTGTAGGCCCCATCCAGATACTGGAAAACCACAATAAGGTCTCCTTGAAGCTTTCTCTTCTCCGAACTGAACAACTCCAACTCACTCAGCCTACCCACATAGGAGAGGTGCTCCAGTCCTCTGATCATCCTTGTGGCCCTTCTCTGGACCAGCATGTCCATGTCTTGCACATATTACATGTGTCATTCCAGATGAAGGAAAGTAACATGTGATAAAGAAGCCATTCCAATAATTCTCAAGGCATGAATGTGCACAACCCACTGCAACCTGCAATGTCTTCAAGCAGACTTTGGAAAGCACAGCAAAGTCTGGACCTTCCTAAGATTAGTCTGTCATTGTTTCTAGCTAAACTTTGGCATGATCAGAGCCCATAGAGCTGTTATTCAGTGAATTACTGCTAATGGCATTTATTACCAGCATTAACAGTAATTTACCCACTGTTAATCAGAGCAGCCAGTTACAGTACTTCTCAATCATTCTGAGTCCTCATTTTGCCAGTTGAGTAAAATATTTTATGATACCATTAGTCACAAAGGCTCAGCAAACAGCCAATAATTTAGACAGAGCCTGAGATCCAGAAGACTTACACCCTGCTTGTGTCTAATTTATTGTCATTGTTTATGTTTTGCCATGACTTGAGCTTTTGCACTGATCAAGATTTGAAATACATAGTCATAAAACGTTCTCTAGGAGTAGGTCATTGGATTAGTAGCAGAAAATCATGTTCTGCTTAGTGGAGATGTTAGTGGTACATTCATTATAGGAGAAAGTATATCATCCTATCTACAAGGTTGGTGTGTATTGCTTGAGTTATTTAACTCATTACCTGTAGGACTTACTGAAATTCTCATTCATCTCTGTATATATTCATTGAGCTGTCAGACATATTTCATGTATGGTGGTGCAGAAGGCATGTTTGGGACATTTGAATATGCTGCTATGGAAAGAGGTGTCTGCTCCACCCCCTTCCCAATAGAAGATCCTGCCCTCCAGCCTGAACAGATATAGTAGAAATGTCCTTTAATGTGTCAAGCTGTAATATCAGTGATAATCAGTCTACCCTGAAAAACAGGAGAGAAAGGAGGGTAACATTGGAAACCAAAACAATTTCAAGCTAGAGCCCCTTTATGTTGTCAGAAAGAGTAACTTAGCCAGTGAGTCATTTGTATTAGGAATGCCCAAAGGGAGGGACAAGGAGGACGAGAGTACCTTTGTTAACACACCAACCAGTTAGTTATTAATTCATTCCAGAAGCAGAGTCTGTACTCCCTCCACAATTATTTGTAATAAAAAGCATTTTAGAAGTTAAAGGTTTTCTGGAAATTATTTTAAGATGGCTGCTCTGCTTAATCAGCATGAAGTTCAGATCTGCATCAGATTACTTAAAGCATACCAATACCCCTCAAGGGCTTAACATTCCTGCAGTTTCCTATCAGTCATTTTGCCATGAGCACTGCAATTCCCATAACATGATCCAGGTCTTGGAAATAACGGTAGAAACAGTTAAAGTATCAACATTAGCTTGTCTGACATTGGCTTCAGAGCATTAATTCAAACTGGCATATTGCAAAGATTTATTTTTATCCAGCGCCTATATGATACAACCAGGTCAGCCACAAAACAAAACAAAACAAAACAAAACAAAACAAACTCAAAACCAACAAAAAACCATACAAGATTTGATCAATTGAAACCTACTGGTGGCAATCTGTCCAATTTTGACAATGATTTACCAAACGCCTGTCTGGACTCAACCAGAAGAGTATTAGATGCCTTCAGATTTACTGGTTGACTTTCCTCTGCCTCAGAGGGCAGATGAATGGCTGGACACCAGGGCAACCCTAGGTACCAGTGGTCATGGCCTGGGGAGGACTCACAGAAGGCCAGCAAAGTGAGGTGTGGTTCTCAAAACTACATGAGGAACAGCAATTTTTAATCCCAGACTTTTTGCTCAAATTTGAAACAAAATAAACCATGTATTTTCTCCTGAAAAATGAAGTTATTCTCTGTTTGAGTCTAAACAAATTCCTGGTCTGTCTGTAGGCAGTTAAGAACTTCAGTGTTTCAATAGCTGTGATAGTCTTATAACACATGAGTGTAGATTTGTAGGACGACATAACAGCTTTGATTTTGTCCTGGTTTAAGACAGTCTGCACCAACAAGCAAGCCTCCCTCACACAGATAGGAGAGAAAGTAACACTAAAAAAAGAAAAACCCTGGGTTGAGATAAGGTGTTTAATGAGATGATATGGTGTACAGCTACCTAAGCCTATTTATCAGAAAAGCAAAATCAGAAGCAGCAGAAGACAGTGATAAAATAATTCCCCCACCTTGCAAGCCTTCAGCCAGCACAGCAGAAAAGACCAAAATCAGAAACTGGAAGCACAAACAGGAAGCCTCTCATGTTACAATCCAAACTACAAGCCCCATGATGCTTTGCTCCAGCCAGCAGTTTCATTTTAAAGCTAGGATGGCATCAGCATGGCATTGAATACTCATCAGCACATTCAATTGGCTAAATCCATGATAATCAGTGTCCAAACACCTTATTGTGGCCTTCCAGTATCTTAAGAGGGCCTACAAGAAAGCTGGTGAGGGGCTTTTTAGGATGTCAGGTAGTAATAGGACTAGAGGGAATGCAGCAAAACTGGAAGTGGGTAGATTCAGATTGGATGTTAGGAAAAAGTTCTTCACCATGAGGGTGGTGAGATGCTAGAACAGGGAGGTGGTGGAAGCCCCATCCCTGAAGGTTTTTAAGGTCAGGCTGGATGTGGCTCTGAGCAACCTGATCTAGGGTGAAGTGTCCGTGCCCATGTCAGGGGGGTTGGAACTAGAGGTCTCTTCCAACCCTGACAATTCTGTGATTTTTGGGCACATAATCCCATCTACAGATATGAAACACAAGTCTCTCTTGGACTGGGCCTAATAAACTACTTATATTTACTTGTGTTTATTTCCTTACAGCTTTTGGGTGCTTCCACTAAATATTTGCGATTGCCTTTGGCAAGAAGAAAGTCTACAATCACTCTTGTGCATACCTGGAATTGGATCCTGGGTATTTTCCCAAGATGCAGTTAGAGAGTGTTCTGTTCTAAATTTGGTTGCTCTGGCATTGAAGGATAACCTTTCAAATGCTTAAGTATGAATTTAAGGAACTAACAGTGACACTGGATATTCTACTTCAGGTTTACAGGGGTATTATATAGAGGTGGCTTTGTTTTGGCATATTCTTTAATGTCTTACCGCATGCTAAAAGGGCCTCTTGGCTGACCCTTATTTGTGTCTGTTCCCTCTCCCAGACACATGAGGTCAGACCATGTCCTGGTTTATGGTCTGAGGGATCCCTGACCCACTGGATAGGATGGGAAATGCACTGAGATGGTGAAGTATCTGGTTAAGGTGTTTCATTACCCTGGTTTGTAAATTCATGCAACCCCCCCCAGGGAAGGAACAGCTTTGCTGTCAGCTAAAATTGCTCTTAATTCAAGCCAAGTTGAAAGTAAAATGGTGAGGGAAAGAGTGGAAAGAATGGATTTACTTAAATAAAATTGACAACAGAGCTGCCAATGTTTATAAAATACATTGGTCAAGAAATGAAAGAAAATAACATGCTCACTCAATTTAATTCAAGGGGTTTCCCCCACCCTTCTGTGGCTGATTTGCTGTAGACATTCCTAACACTACCTGCTCAGAGATTGTGTCTCTCTGCATTTTTTCTGTCTCAGGTTACATTTGCCACAGAGAAAAGTACTTCCTGATAGGACATATTTGCTTTCATAAGTAATCCTCCTTTCAGATCCCACTGATTTAATCTTTTCCTACAGAATACATCTTGCTTTTTTGATTAAATAAACAGTTTTATAGCCACTCTGCTAAAACAACTGCTGTCTGCTTTATTTGATTGTAATTAACCATTTCAGTGACAGTGTTGTCAATGTTACTAACGACTAAACTAGAATTTTCAGATTAAAGTTTGAAGGACGTACCAGAGTCAGAGAAATAGCTGGAATAGTGACAAATGCAAGCTGCGGTAGAAAACAACTTATATTAAAAGGAAATAGTAACATTTCTCATCGTGGCTTTTTAAGTTTGCCATGGAAATAGGATAAAGTACATCTTTAAAGATCAGGGATGCATTTGCCCCATGTGGAGAAGCAATATATAACCAGATAATTACATGCTGCATACATCAGGGTTTGAAAACAGACTGTGAGTCAGGGTTATCTTCACATTTTACAGCTCATGCAGTTTTGGTCATCCCTTTCATTAAAAGATAAACCATAGCAGAGATGAAATAATGAAGCGAATGTTGATGTGAAAGCTTTCTATGTTATCTTAGGATGAGAACTAATAAATAAATAGATATATATTATAAAAATAGGATTTTTTTAACAGATACTGCTTATGTAAACATTTTTTCCTGTCTAGCTACTGTTATGACTATGCTAGGGAGGAAATGTATAAGGAGATATTAAACTGTCATCTAAAATAAATGGGAAGATACATGTTGGATGCAGGAGAAGGAAAAGGAAACATTTACAAACTAACACTTAAAACCAGGATACATAATTCAGTTCTGTAACCCTGTGACAGGTATCACTCAGGAAAAGCACTTTGCAGAAGGCTAAAAAGTACTGGACACAGATAGATGAACAAGATGAGTATCATTCAGTTACACTTGTTAAGATCAATTTTATAAGGAAACAAAGCCATATGTAGGCAAAAAGCTCCCTGAAGTATTGCAGAAAATTTCCCTTAGTTGTATTACAGTGCAATAGTTCATTAAAGGGTGCCTTTCTCCTTGACTTAAAGCCCTTGCCCTCAGCTGCTGCCAGAAACAGAATATTGATGAGGAATGGTGGGTTGCTAAAAGGCAGGATGGAGGTAATCTGTTCAAATAATTTTCTCTCCCTTTTCCTTGCATGCACCTTTTCAATGTTTTATCACAGTTTTAATTTTGTGTTCCCACTTTTGTTTTGCCCCTCCCCTTTTTTTTTTGCTTTTTTCTCCCAGTCTCACACCAGGTGGTTTGACCTCTCTGAGCAGTTCCTGTTCCTTCATCCTTCTCATGCTATGTTCTTGTCTCCTTCAACACAGAGCAGTTTCTTTTTTTTTTTCCTTTTTCCCCCACATTGTCGTTGTGTTTCATGTACATGCAAGAACTACCTGGTAACGTGTCCAAACAAACATATGTTACAGCTAGATGTGAGGAACACTCTGAAACAATGAACCACTGCACTTCATTTCACCATTGCAGTTCTGTTCTTAGAGAAATGTAGCACATTATGACTCTTCCATTTTCAGTTCATGTGGATCAAGTGGATCATCACCCAGCAGCATGACCCCAGAAATCAGCTAAAACTCCTCAGGTGATGACTACATTCCTTGTTTACCATGTGCGTCAGCTGATAGTGGCAAACTCATCTGTCTTTTTGTGGGCTACTGGCCCAATACTGTTTCAGAAATATTGTAGCCTTTTTCAATTAGCAGGTCCCCTAACATTAATTTTCCTTGATATTCAAGTTGAAAGCAAAATTACAATTTTATTGTCATTTCCTCCCAAAGAGGAAAGCCTCTGAAGATCCACTTGACAAGACAGTTAAGACAATAGTCTTCTCATTTATTGATGGCTTAGTTCATATGATGACTGCAGCAACTTGCAGTGTGTAGGATATGTGAGTATAAAGAATGAGAAGTTTGCCACTGATGCATTTTCAACGCTTTCACATAGTGCATGTGAGTACAGTGGATGCGGGTCTGTGAGAGGGACATGCTCCAGATGTTAGACTATGGTCCATGAAGATATTTCTTCACTCCTAGTGTCATGGAGAGATCAGTCTTGATTCTGGGCCCCTCAGTTTAGGAAGGATGTTGACTTGCTGGAACATGTCCAGAGAAGGGCAACAAAGTTGGTGAGGGGTTTGGAACACAAGCCCTCTGAGGAGAGGCTGAGGGAGCTGGGGTTGCTTAGCCTGGAGAAGAGGAGACTCAGGGGTGATCTTATTGCTTTCTACAACTACCTGAAGGGAGGTTGTAGACAGGTGGAGGTTGGTCTCTTCTCCCAGGCAGCCAGCACCAGAACAAGAAGACAGTCTCAGGCTGCACCAGGGGAGGTTTAGGTTGGATGTTAGGAAGAAGTTCTATACAGAGAGAGTGATTGCCCATTGGAATGGGCTGCCCGGGGAGGTGGTGGAGTCACCATCATTGGAGGTTTTCAGAAGGAGACTTGACGGGGTGCTTGGTGCCACGGTTTAGTTGTTTAGGTGGGTTGGATTGGTTGATAGGTTGGACACAATGATCTCGAAGGTCTCTTCCAACCTATTCTATTCTATTCTATTCTATTCTATTCTATTCTATTCTATTCTATTCTATTCTATTCTATTCTATTCTATTCTATTCTATTCTATTCTATTCTATTCTATTCCCAGATACAGCTGAGCAGTGCTGGGATCAGTGGGCAGTGCTGGCTGACTGGCTCGGCTGTCATCCTTCTGCACAGGAGAGTGAAGTGGCTCAGTGTGCACCACCATTCAAGAGCTGTCCCCAAACAATTTCTCCCACCTGCTGTGTGATGGGTTATGCCCATCCTGAAAGCAGGGCAGGGGGAGGGCTTCTGAGAGCTTTGCCCTCCCTGGAGGGGGTTCTCCCTCTGGGAAACTGAGTTAGTCTGTTCCACTCCTCCTCCCTGTCCAGCAAGCCTATAAAAAGGAAGACACTGCAGCCATTTGTTCTTTTTTGCTCCTGCCTTGTCTGGGTGAGAGGACTGCTGCTGGCTTCCTGCTTCTCTGTCATGTGGTCCTCCTCCTCCCTGCTACATCCACACCTCTTCAAAGGGCTTCAAAGAGCTGATTTTGTATACAGTTTTCCCCCATCCATCTTTGTTCCTTACCTCTGTTAACCCTTCCTGTTATATATATATATACTTCAAAGAAAATTTTTACCTCTCTACTTCCAAACTGACTCCAAATTATTTCTTGGTAGATTTTCTCCTTCCTTTTCTTTTTCTCTCAATCGGGAGAGAGGAGGGGGGAGCAGGGGAGGGATTCTCAGTCTTGTCCCCCATCTGAGCTCTTAAATCTCAGTTAAGGCTCAAACCACCACATGCTGGTTCTAGCACAGCTGATGGCTATGAATGTGGTTGGCATAAGGAGAGGGCTCTAAAAGACCCCCAGAAATGCAGAATGAACTACTTACTTAAGGGGGCAAAGAAACCTTATTATAGAAATTACCCATTAACCATTGTTTTGATGTCATTGGGTGTGGATTTGCCCACAGGCTATTTTTTCTTGGCTTTTTAATTTTCTTCAAATGAAAATTTGAAGAAAATATATATATTTGTGCAATTAGAAGACAGTCTTAAAGTATAGTGATGCCAGGATTCACACATAGCACTGTATAAGGCACATTCCACACTGTGCATGCCAGAAAACACTTCCAAACAACTAGACAGAAGCATGCTGCCACTTTACTGTTTTGTTTCAATGAACCAATTTACAACAAGCAGGTTTTTTCCTCCAGAAGTTCCAAGACCTCAAATTCCTTGCACAGGTTCCCTTGTCCAGACTTTATGAGTTTTAGAAATTAAATTCATGCAGTTCCCAGACAGTTTTCTCACTGGCAGATTTCTCACACCCACAGAAGTTACAAACAAAAGGTGGACAGATAAAAAACTAGGGAGAGGAAGCTAGGCGATATATAGCTCTACATAAATTCAAAAGATGAGCTCAGGAATTTCTTTTAAGTCCATCATTTCCCAAACATCTCAAAATGACATTCATTGTTTTGGCAGCTTTTTTGGCTGCACCTTCTCTTTTCTCTCTTTTTTTTTTTTTTTTTTTTTTTTTCCGCCCCGCATCTGCTTCCTTTGCTTTATCTGGTACATAGCTAATCCAATGTGTGTACAAGTTTAGGTGCTTAAGGCAGCCACTCAGCCTTGAAAGGAATTCCTACCTGCAATCAGTGACTGTCTAAGAAGGATTTTGCTCCTGCCCAATAATTGTTGTTCACCCATGACCCATTTTTGGTACACTCATAGCTGTCTTATTATTACTTTTAGAAAAAAAAGGTGGAATAAGAATGTGTTCCATTAAGCAGGCAAGTCAAAGCAAGTGTCTAACACCAGTGCCCATGAAGTTCATCAGAAGAATGCTGATTGATTTTCTTTAAATAGACCAGATGAAGAGTAGAGCATTAGACTTGTCTAAACAATATGCAAGTCAGCATGGGGCTATGCGTTTTCAAGGAGAGCAAAAATGGATTCATTCCAACAGTGCAATATAGTGCTGAAACTAGCCTAAGTGTAGGAATTTTAAAGGCATATTTTCCACTGATTTAAAGATGAAGTACTTCTATTCTTCATGGGCACATAGTCATACTTCTGAAATTATGGCAGTAGCATGTATGTACAGTTTACATTAAGGGTTTCTGCTTTGTTGCTGTACCTGAGGGTTTTTACACAGTTGCCCAATGTTTACTCAGAAAGGAGTGTAAAAAGGACTTGAACTGAATGAAAGTAATTTTGTTACTTTGTAACCAGAACCTTAACGTATTTTACTGTTCAAAGATGCATTAAACATCTACTACTATTTCCCAGAAGCTGGAAAGTTTCTTAAGCAGCAGACTTTGTTTGCTTGTCTCTTAATGGAAGGCAGAGTGCACATTCATTGTACTCCAGAAAGTGCTGACCTCCCCCCAGTAATTTTACATCAGAGCAGCACCCAGTAAAATGAAATTTCCTACTGCACTGGAGGAGATTCATAATTTGTCTCAATGTATCAGAATGCTATACTCTGTCAAAACAATCCTAACCATAATTGACAAGATTCCCTGATCTGGTCAGGTTTTCCATCTGTCTGACTGCTGAGCTATTAAGAAGCTCAGCATCTGGAAGCCTTTACCTGCCTTAATTTTCTTCCCAGGTTTCTGGGGGCTTTGAAGTGGCGAGGTTTCCTGCTGCAGAGTTGGGCCTTCACTCTCAGGACAATCTGGCAAAGGACCAGTCAGGAAACAGTCTGTATCGATTGACAAGCAATTTCAGATTTTCTTTTTCTTATTTGACCTGCTCTGGCAGGGCAGGAAAACCTGAATGGTCAGCTCTGGGGAAAGAGCAGCAATTGCTTTCCTTGATGTGTATGTTTGCTCAAGGATGTCCCCAGAGAACGGTCTTGTGGTTTCAATGACAACATTGGTTCTCACATTTGGATTACAGTTTAGGACAGATAGATAGCGTCAGTAAATCTTGAAAAGATGTTTTCATTGGCAGGAAGGTAAGGACTTGAAGCTGCATTCCCCTCTCCTTCACCAGCTTCCAAACACTGCTGCCAGCTGCCACTTCTGTCAACAGGGAAAACTCAATCCAAGGCTGCATAGATAAATCACCTTCTTTACCTTAAATAAAATGAGCATGAGCTCTTATTTTATCTCGGGGGAGAAGCATACACAATCTATCATGGAGATCTGGGGCATAATTTGGCTTACATATATTTATAATCAGTTATTTATCTTCTGCACTGTCCTTGGCATAAACTCACAGAATTGATACTTCATGAGTGCTATTGCCCTCCTTCAGCTTCCTGCTTGCCTTATTGAAATTGCATCATTTATAAATATAAGGTGAGATTCTATGGGGCCTACATGAAAGCTGGGGAGGGACTTTTTACAATGGCTTGTAGTGAGAGGAGGAGAAGCAATGGATTGAAGCTTGAGGAGGGCAGATTTGGACTGGAGATTAGAAAAATAATTCTTTACAGTAAGGGTGGTGAGACACTGAAACAGATTTCCCAGGGAGGTCATGGATGCTCCCTCCCTGGAGGTGTTCAAGGCCAGGCTGGATGAGGCCTTGAACAACCTGGTCTAGCCAGTGCCAGGGGGATTGGGACTAGATGATATTTAAGGTCCCTTCCAACCCAAACCGTTTTATTAATCTATGAATCCCCCATTGGTACAAATTGTCTTAGCTTCCTTGAGCTGACTGGGGGTAAGTCACTGTGTCTACACTTTGGCACACACCCTGCTACCAGTACCCAGTGGCACGGAGAGAAGGGAGTCCCCTTGTGGTCACAAAGAATGGAAGAGAAGCGCCAGCCTAATATCCATCTTAGTGCCTTTATTTACTGAACAGCTAGACAGCAGACTGCCATGAGGTAAGCACTGATTGAGGGTTTTCACCTGATCTGCAAGCCCTTGCTGCAGTAAGAATGGAGCAGCAGCTACATAACTGATACCTCAGGGGAGCTCTTTGCTGTCTAACTGCGGGGTATTTGTGGATTCCTGCTGACACTGCACAGCCCCTCGTGGTGTTGCTGCACATATGTATTATGATTCTGTGCTTAGTGACACTTTGTAAGTGCAGTGATGAGAAGTACTCCAGCCAGATGTTTAACCCAGGCCAGAGATGTGCCTGTTATTTTATCTCTTGATATTATTTAAGGCAGCCACATGCCTCATTTTTGACAGAGACAAAACACCCCATGGAAGTCTAGGGAATAAAAGATATGGGCTCTGTAGACTTTCAACTATATTCTGACTCAAGTAAATCACCTTCCATGCTATGACAGAAGCTAATTTAGAGTCCGTATCTGCAGATTACATGGTCTATTATTTCAGTTTAAAGATGAGGCGTAGATTAGAAACAGGTGCTAAATGCAGGATGAAGGTTTAAATAAAGGCTATTCTTCAGAATGAGGCTCATCCCTGGCTCTTCAGCTGTTCTCCAGAATACTGACAGCTTTTGGAAAGTGTGTTCTGGTCGCACAAACACTCCAAAACAGGACTACCTTAGTTATCTAGCTAGTACAGCCCATGCAAATGAATTGCCCTTGACACTGAGTATATGTTCAGCTGTTTAATCGGCTCATGATTACAGGGGTTATGAGAAGGCATATATATCCCTGTAGTGCTGTGGAAGCCTCAATCACTGTTGTAGTGAGAAGAAAAAGAGAGGTATGTTAAAAGGAGATTTACAAATCATTTATAATAAATTCAAATCAGCATGGCTCAGGTTTTATCCTTAAATTAGACACAATCATTAGGTGCCATCATTATAGAAGGGGAATGGCATTGCAACATCCAGCACAGGGCTGGAGCTGCCCCTTGGCATGGGGCTGTGATGAAGAGGTGACTCCAGCTTCACTTGTTCCAGAAAGAGCTCATAAGACAGATTTTTGGGTGACTTCCACTCTGGAGTACCTTGCCAACTTCCAGGCTGATCTGCTGCATTTAGGAAAGTCTATTGATATTCCTGTGGATTGTGTATAAGTCCTAAAGGTGGTAATTTGCTCAGTGTTTGTAGTTCCAACAAGTATAAAATGAAAAATACACAGCTGGAGGATCCTTTTCCATCTCTTACACTTGACAAATTTACTATTCTATATATCCCTTATCACAGTCAGTAGCGTCAAAATTGAAAATAATACATAGTGGTCTGAAGTTGCAGAAAAAGACACATTTAGATAACCACAGAAGGGGGTAGAAATGATTACAAAGAATGAGCTTTTCCTACATTTGGACTTTGTCTCTCCTGAAATGTAATACTGCAAGGAAAGACTTCAGTTTATAATATCAAACAGTTTAGGAAATTCTCCACAGGCATTTTTTTCTTTTTTCTTTTTTCTTTTTTTAGAAGATCATGGAATTTTTCCCCCCACTCTGCCTTCATCTATGTTCCTGTGTTTTCATGCACTGGTTTGTTAACTGTCACCAGCTGCCCAAGAAAAAAAAAGTATTCCTTAATTCAGGACTTCACAGGTACACAAGGAAGAAATGTTCCTAAAGGCTCTTTTGCTGTTATGGATAATTTAATTTATAGTTCTGATGACTATCAACCAGATTAACAGTTTCTCTGGTACTGCATTGATTATTACTGTCCAAAGGCCCAGCCCTACATAGCTGTGTTTTTTGTAACTTGGAATGTTCAAGAATGAAGGTCTCTAACCTTGTTTTGTTAGTTTTAGAATTATTTGGTGGTATTTTAGTTTGGCTGTTTGTTCTGTGTTTTGTTTTGTTTTGTTTTGTTTTGTTTTGTTTTTCTGAGAGTAGTGATTCTTACTTTCATATCCAAGGAATTAATTCAGGTTGAATAAACCCCTAAATTATCCTCATAAAGATTACAGATTATGCCCTTTTATATTTAGGAATTATAACAAGACAAGTAATGAAGCAGAAGACACGGGCAGAGCTCTGAGCTCAGTGAAGACTGTGTGGAAGAAGGTGGAAATAATTGAACAGCTGAAGAAATGGCACCTTAGAATACTACCCATCTGCCCATATAAACTCATTCTTAACATCTCAGTCGTCTCTTAGCTGATATATCTGTCAGATAAGTGCATACATTTCAGGTACTTTTTTCTGAACCTTTGTCTTCCTTCATAGCATTTAAAGGTTTCACTAAAAATTCTCAGGTCAGCCAAAATATATTCCAATATTTTTCACTTTCCAGTCAGATTTGGAAGCTCTTTGGACTGGGAGATTTTAAAAATTGAGACTGAGTTCTAAGAAGATATAAAATAACAATAATAATTCAAAAAACATGAGGGTAAACCATCCTCCCAAGCCCTCCAATCTCCCAGGCATAAGTCAATTTCAATTTCTCAGATCTTCTGAAGTTCTTTGGTAAAACTTCTCCAGTACAGAAAAGGCCAGGGTGGCAACTACATGGAAAACTCATAATTACAGAAGGAATCATGCTGTTAGAGAGTCACTGAAAAATATACATCCGCCTATGGTCATGATAGCTGCATTTGACTGATGAAGCAGTGACTCCTATTACCTTCTGAGAAACTACATTGATGAGTTTCACTACGGCTTTATCTCTGTGAAGCATACCATTAAGCTCTCCTAATTTTGCAGAGTTTCTCCAGAGTCTCAGCATGAGAAAAATTTAAGTCCCTCGGTGAAGCATCAACGTTTCATGTTCTTTACATGGCATTTCCTCTTCATCCTTTTAGAGGTACTAGAGGACTTTAAGGATTCTGTAGTATAGTCCAGATTTTCCCAGAGTCTAATAGCTGTTTTAAATTGAATGTCTGTCATCTGTCTACTCAGCATGTGTATTTTAGATATAACTATACCATGGAGCCCAGATGGAGCTATGATGCTGTAGTGGGTTGAGAGACCAATTCTCCCACCACAGGCAAAAGAAAGACTCGGACAAAATGGATTGCAAAAAAAAAAAAAATGGTGGAAAGTTTAAATGGAAGAAAAAAACAATGAGAATTTTACAGAAAACCACAAGCACTGTGACGAAAAGGAGAGAGAGATATCCCAGAACGTACCCAAGAACGTCTCATCCCCACCTGGGGGTACACCCAAAGCCCCCCCCAGGGCTCTTTCTTACCCCCCAACCCAGCCTTGGGCCTGGGCAGGCCCAAGGGAGGTGGCTCATGCCATTTTACCTAGGCAGCAGCAAGGGAGGAAAGAGAGTGAGAGGACCCCCGTGCTGATGTTTTATAGAGGAGCAGGGAATTATGGGTGAAATACCTGGCTTCCTGTGACCACCCACTGGGCTGGGCTCCCTTTTGGAACCCTTTTACAGTGGCATCCAGGCCGGCACCCAGCCTAAACCACCACAGATGCATACTCAAAGTCCAGTACTTTTTGGAAACTATCTGGGCTGTACAGTCATTCTCTTCAAAGGCATCAAATTTGGACAGATTAGGAGAGAATTAATGGACCTATTGAGTGTGGGCTATGCAAACACTGCATCTAACATGCTCTGAAGACATCCACAGGGTAGCTGGATGTAGAGTTCACAAAGGGTCTGGTGATTCTCCAAGGGGCTGGACAGCCTGGTTATGATCTGTGTATACAAGAATTTCTTCCTAAGCAAATGCTAGCTGCCCTTTCAAATGACCATGTTTCTGGGCCTTCCTCTTATGCACAGGGTGCTTGTAAACAGGCTGAAGTGAAATGGTGGAGGCAGATATACAGCTTCTATAGGAATCCAAGTGACAGAAGAGATTCAGTAATGCTATGCACCTGATGTACCTTGAAAGGGAGCCAGCCTTAGTAAAATCTTTATGGGAAAATATAGGGCATGTCACATCAGTTATTGAAAAATAGAAACTCAGTAAGAAAAATATTCAAAATGACTGTAGGCATTACATATTATGTAAAACAATGTTTGGGTTTTTTTTGGTTTTTTTTTTTTGGCATAAACCCTGTTGAAACAGGCTACTCCTGCCCAAGTGCTGAATAGATGCTCTGGCAGAAATATTGTTGAAATGTGCACTTTCTCTGATGGATATGGTTACATGATTTTAATCCAAACCCATAAATACTGAAAGGGCTGTCAACAAACCTGTCTCAATGTTATGAAATAAAAAGATTTGTTTTTT
Source organism: Melanerpes formicivorus (assembly GCF_026170545.1). Taxonomy (NCBI): domain Eukaryota; kingdom Metazoa; phylum Chordata; class Aves; order Piciformes; family Picidae; genus Melanerpes; species Melanerpes formicivorus. The sequence goes on from NW_027142353.1 coordinate 26,053,881, forward strand.
TAAATGCAGCATTCGAAATGTGCAGCATTCAAGACTGAAAAAGAAAAAAAAGTGGCTGAATTTGGAGGGTGTTTGCCACTGTAATTTAGACATAATTATACCTCAGGGTTATTATCATCCCTTTTAAGGCATCAGGAACAGCAATAACTATAGTCCCAGGGCCAGATCCAGGTCTATGGAAAACCAGAAAAACACAGCTGCTAGGAAAACTAATGTGTGTGGGAACAAGTGTAAAGATACTTGAAAACAATTTCACCAAATGTTCTACTATCCAATAAACTGAAAGTATGTAGAAGTACACTGATAATATGATACTATGATTCTACTTCTTGTTGAGTTCCTGCATACATATAAAATTTGAATTTGTCAGCTTATTTAGTCAGCTTATATAAGCTTTTTTGATGAGCAAAGAAAAAAAAAAAATAAACAACAAAACAAAACCAAATACCAGACTGTATATGCAATCTTTTTATATGTGTATATATAATCCTATTTGATATTCTACAATTGTTTGATCTAGACCTGCACGAATCTATCTAATCTGTTTGGTTTCATCAGTACTGTTAACTGCCTCTTGCTGGAATCAGTATTATGACACAGGCAGAGTTAGACCACCACAGATAAAAAGAAGAAATTCTGAAGCAATAAATAATTTAGTGTTGCCACTCATTGTGCTAGATTTTCTGTAAGATTTCTTCTTTGGGGAAAAAAGTAATCTAAATTGTTCTACCCTAAAGCAGAGTATAAAGATCTTTATTTTTATAGGGAAATTGAAGGTAAATGAACTGCTAATAGGTAAGGAAATGTGCTTGACAGAGTAAACTGTCAAACATAATGACATTGTAAATGTAAAGTCAGACGGAGCACAAAAGAACTACATTGGCTCCTCAGTATTGTATTTAAACTTCTTTCCTAGTAGATTTGCTGAAGTTCAAGATGTTTTGGACTCCAGGATATGTTATGTTTTCCTTTGTATGTGTAACATGCACAGTTTTCCTTTCTCCAGAGGGCAAGTGAGCTGTCAGTTAGTAGAGGGTATGACCTCTGTACAACAGTATTTTAGCAGAGGCTAGAGCAGCTGGAATAAAACAGGGGATCTGGAAGCAAATTTCATGCTATGAAAAAATCTACGTGGCTGTTCATTCTGAAGTTTACGTATTTCTGTCCTCAATGTGCTATTTTTAGGGAGTATATTGACAGAATCTTCACTTATTTTTTGCAATGTATTGTGATCTCAGTGGAAAGCCAGGCCAGCCCAGCAGACTTAGCTAGGTAAACAATGCATTGCAGTTTCACCTGCTTCAATAACCTCCCCAAATGCCAGTCCAGAATGGTACAAAATATAAATAAATCACTATTAAGTCAAGACTTGCTGTGTTTGCTTTGTGCCTTGCTGCACATTTATCACCACACCTGGCTTTCCTGTGGATCTAGCAGATCTTTGCTAAGGAAGGACAGATTAAAAAATTTCTAAACATTGAAGGAGTCCACTTCTGAGACAGGTGTGCAATTAGAAGAGAAGGGGGCCAAAATCTGAACTGGATTCAGATAGTAGCATGCTGATAATATTTCTGTGACAAGGTGAGAGTAATCCTGAAACCTGTAATTTAAGTCTGTGATTAAGTTTCATCTACTTCAGTAGATGCAAGTGAGAGTTGAAAAGTCTTGCTCATGTATGCTTGTTCCACATATTGCTAGTGCTTTAAACTGACACTGTATTTTAGGGTTCTTGACCACCTGCAGAGGACAGGCCTTTTGTTTTGGGGACATTTGGTTCATCCTGATCCAGGCAGTGTCTTACTGTCATATGACACAGCAAAGCAAACTTAGCAAAGAGTCTTAAACCCATCCTTGGTGGAACATTTTGGAAATCATTCTCCAGGAAATTAAAAGGTGATGAACTTAAAAGGCTTCCCACTTTTGGATGCTTTTCACCTGAAAGAACAGAGATTCAGATGCTCTATTAAACTGCATATGTGTTTTTGTTTAAAATATGGACTACTTTACTGTCAACTATGATTTTCTGCTTTGGCTGATCACCTAAAGTCCTTAATTCAAAAGCCTGAACTAAAAAGGCAATTATCTACCTCTATCTCAGCCAGCTATCACACCAATGTTTCATAGTTTGGACTGATCTCCTGCTCATTTTTGGAAGGCCTGTCACATGTTTGTTTAGACTAACAATAATATAAGGTCGATTACTCATGCGCTCAAACTAGACACATTGCTGGATTCAGGCTTTCTGCACTAAAGAATTTTAGGTCTGCTTAGTTGACAGCCAGCCAAGTTTGCTTTATGGGCATATTTAGGCTGATGGTCTCCTGGCTTAGAAAAGAGGGAGCTGATTTCAGAACAATGTTTATGAAAGTAAAGCGCATCTTAAGTAAAAAAAAAAGAAAAAAAAGAAGAAAAAAAGAAAAGCAGGTTTTAGACTTTAAAGCCATATTAAAAAGTGATCTTTATTTGTACTCAGAGAAGCCAAAAAATCACAAACATGTTAACAGACGATATTTTCATTCAAATAATTTGGAGTTCAGAGCTAGGCATGGCCGAATTAATCTTTATTTCTATTAACTGTGCATTTAGTATATTTTTCTCTATAAACTATAAACGTATCACAGTATCACAGTATCACAGTATAACTTAGGTTGGAAAGGACCTCAAGGATATCTATAAATATCTGTACACACACAAATGCAATCACCTATTTAATAACTATATAGTAGAATTTATAGTAATACTAAACAGTTCTAAAGAAATAATTAGGCAAGGCAGAGTTCAGAATTGCTTGAAATGTTTAACTGATGAGTTAAGCATCATGTTTACCTCTTAATTTATCTAAAATATAGAAGATATAGAAAAATATTAGCCAGTCAGGCTGACATGTAAATGATGCCTTCTGATTCACCAAGACTGCTGAAAATAGCAGTCATCACTGATGAACTGATCCAATAAACATATGCACATTTTCTTCCTCTCTAGTTTAAGTGAACAAGTTTAATCCCTGCCCCTCCTGCCAAAGCACTAATTCAGTTTCTCAGAGAGCACTCCTACTCCCAAACCCCCCACAGTTCAAAGGAAAAGAATTCAGTTCCTTCTGATGAAAATATTCAACACCCAGTTCCACAGTGCTTTGTGTAGACAATGCTGCATGTGTTCATTCAGAGCTCTGTACAGAGAATTGCTACAGAACATGGTCCTGAGAGTATGTAAAATGTATTTGGATGATTACTTAGAGTCCCTCATGTAAGAGAGGAGATGTGTGCTTAGGGACAGACCTGAAAAGGCTAGGGAGCAGGTTGATTTATACTGAGCCTACCAGGGGACAGGCTCTGCTTGACCTGCTGTTCTGCAATAGGGAAGGGCTGGTGGGAGACGTGATCGTGGGAGGCTGCCTAGGGTGCAGTGACCACGAGATAGTGAAGTTTTCAATATGCAGGGAGATTGGGAGGAGCACCAACAGAACCTCCACCTTGGACTTCCGAAGGGCGAACTTCAGCCTATTTAAAAAACTTGTCTGCAAAGTCCCCTGGGTACCAGCCCTCATGAACCAAGGGGTTCAGGAGGGTTGGACCTACTTCAAACAGGAGCTCTTGAAGGCACAGGAATTGGCGGTTCCCACGTGCCGGAAGGCAAGCCGGCGGGGAAGGCGACCGGCCTGGATGAGCAAGCAGCTCCTGGAGGATTTAAGGGGGAAGAGGAGGCTGTATCACCTTTGGAAGGAGGGGAAGGCTTCTCGAGGTATGTTCAAGGAAACTGTTAGATTATGTAGGAATAAAATTAGGGAGGCTAAGGCCCAGCTGGAACTGAAGCTGGCCACCTCAGTCAAAGACAATAAAAAGCATTTTTATAAATATATTAACAATAAGAAGAGGGGCAGGAAGAACCTGAACTCCCTAGTGGACCTGGAGGGGAACACAGTGACTGAGGATGAGGATAAAGCTGAGGTCCTGAACACCTTCTTTGCCTCAATGTTTAACAGCAAGGCAGGAGTTCAGGACGAGTGGTCTCCGGAGCTGGGCGTTGGGGTCGGGGAGCAGAGTAATACCCTGGAAATCCATGAGGAGTTAGTTCGGGACCTGCTGAGCCACTTGGATATCCATAAGTCCATGGGACCAGATGGGATCCATCCTAGGGTGCAGAGAGAGCTGGCAGATGTGCTAGCTAGGCCACTCTCCATCATTTTCCTCCAGTCCTGGCTCACTGGTGAGGTCCCAGATGACTGGAAACTGGCCAACGTGGTCCCCATCCACAAGAAGGGTCAGATGGAGGAACCTGGAAACTACAGGCCGGTCAGCCTGACCTCAGTGCCAGGGAAAGTGATGGAGCAGATTATCCTGCCGGCAATAACTGCGCACCTGAAGGATGGCCAAGGGCTCAGGTCCAGCCAACATGGATTCAGGAAGGGCAGATCCTGCCTCTCCAACCTGATCTCTTTCTATGATCAGGTGACCCGCCTGGTGGACGTGGGGAAGCCTGTGGATGTGGTCTACCTAGACTTCAGCAAGGCCTTTGACACCGTCCCCCACAGCAAACTGCTGACTAAGCTGTCAGCCCATGGATTGGACCATTACACTCTGTGCTGGGTTAGGAACTGGCTGGAGGGCCGAGCCCAGAGAGTGGTCGTGAACGGTGCCACATCCAGCTGGCGGCCAGTCACCAGTGGTGTCCCCCAGGGATCAGTGCTGGGCCCTGTCCTCTTCAACATATTCGTTGATGATCTGGATGAAGGGGTGGAGTCAGTCATCAGCAAGTTTGCAGATGACACAAAGTTAGGGGCAGATGTTAGTCAGTTAGAGGGTAGAAAGGCTCTGCAGAGGGACCTTGACCGACTAGACAGATGGGCAGAGTCCAATGGGATGGCATTCAACAAGGCCAAGTGCCGAGTGCTGCACTTTGGCTACGGCAATCCCATGCCGAGCTACAGGCTGGGGTCGGAGTGGCTGGAGAGCTCCCAAACAGAGAGGGACCTGGGTGTGCTGATCAACAGCCACCTGAATATGAGCCAGCAGTGTGCCCAGGTGGCCAGGAGGGCCAATAGCATTCTGGCCTGCATTAGGAATAGTGTGGCCAGCAGGAGCAGGGAGGTCATAGTGCCCCTGTACTCTGCTCTGGTTAGGCCGCACCTTGAGTACTGTGTCCAGTTCTGGGCTCCTCAGTTTAAGAAGGACATTGAAACACTTGAGCGTGTCCAGAGAAGGGCAACAAGGCTGGTGAGAGGCCTTGAACACAAGCCCTATGAGGAGAGGCTGAGGGAGCTGGGATTGTTTAGCCTGGAGAAGAGGAGGCTCAGGGGTGACCTCATTGCCCTCTACAACTACCTGAAAGGTGGTTGTAGCCAGGAGGGAGTTGGCCTCTTCTCCCAGGCAACCAGCACCAGAACAAGGGGACACAGTCTCAAGCTGCACCAGGGGAGGTTCAGACTCGAGGTGAGGAGGAAGTTCTTCACCGAGCGAGTCATTCGGCATAGGAACGGGTTGCCCAGGGAGGTGGTTGAGTCATCGACCCTGGAGGTGTTCAAGGGGAGATTGGACGTGGCACTTGGTGCCATGGTCTAGTCATGGGGTCTGTGTTGATAGGTTGGACTCGATGATCCTCGAGGTCCTTTCCAACCTAAGTGATACTGTGATACTGTGATACTGTAACTCTAGCCAGCATGTGCTGGATTAAGATATTAAAAAATGGTGAGCAGACCAGGTATATTAAGTATGTGCCTTTTCCATGGTCATGGCCTCTGCATGGAGTGTAAAGAAGGACATTAAAGCAGCTCTCTGGTGGTTCTGAACCTGCTGGGAATTTGTCTGTGCAGGTGGAATCCCAGAGATCTTGTTAAGGCAGCTTTTAATTTGCTTAATAGTTTTGGGAGAGGTTTAGAACCTGATGTTCTGACTTCTGGCTTTAAGAAACACAACATTTATTGTCCCTCAGCTGGAGTTTGGCCAATGTTTATCTTCTGGATTAACAACTTTTAGTATTGACCTCCTAAAATGAGTGTTTTACTTCCTTAAGCAAGGCAAATAAATATGCACACCAAGAAAAACTCCACGTGAGCCTTTTCTTCAATTTGTGTAGCAAATTGTTTAGGTGGGTTGGATTGGTTGATGGGTTGGACATGATGATCTTGAAGGTCTCTTCCAACCTGGTTTATTATTCTATTCTATTCTATTCTATTCTATTCTATTCTATTCTATTCTATTCTATTCTATTCTATTCTATTCTATTCTAAAAGAAGTCTCTAAGAGAACTACAGCTTCAATGTGTGCTCAGAAAAATATTTCATTTATTATTTATATAATTATTTGCAGAGTGCTGTTGCCATGGGAACTTTTACACACAGTGAGATAAATCCTTGCTTAGACGATAGTTACGACTCCAAACACTATCACATAAAAATAAGTCTGAATGGACATTTCAGGATTTCCCAAGGTTTTCTGAAGTAGATATTGACATTAAAATATCTTCTGCTAAATTGGAGAAACAAGCCTGGGGGTTTATCCTAATTTCCTTAAGAAACAGGGCTTAGGCAATCATTTTTTTCCATCCATCCATCCATCCATCCATCCATCCATCCATCCATCCATCCATCCACCCATCCATCCATCTACTTATCCCTTCCTAATATTTTTCATATCTGCTGGCATAATTTCAATTACCTTTCACTGAGATGTCTCTAAGATAGATAAATCTGACTCACTTGATGGAAAGTGGTTGTTTGAAGCCGCAAGAGTCCTAGGATAATGTGTCTCAGCAGGAAATGTTTCACCATGAGCTTGAAAGTGGTGAGCTACATTTGTCCTGTTGTCCAGACAGCATCAAACTGGTCACAATGCATATTATTTCTTTTATAGCTAAAGGAGAAACAAGGCAGAAAAGATGGAGCTGTGGGAGGGTGGAGGGATTAGCAGCTCTTGTGGAGACTGGAGATGTTGCAGAGATGATGTGGGGAACATCCTCATTGTTGTGATGGGGGTGTGAGCTTGCCCGACATGAGTTAATGTGAAATGAGGGCTTCATTGATTCTACTACTCAAGGACAATGTATTCAAATTCCACAGCCTATAACAATCTCCAGTGTGGGGGGCTAGGGATTTGCAATATCTGAGGCAGCCTAGGATGCTTGACTCCTTCAGTCTCACTGTTTGGAACACAGACTTTAAAAAATAATGAATTACATACACTACATGTGCAGAGGCTACAAACCTTGCATACCAGACAGTTCAGGAAGCCAGCTGGCACCACAACTTGGCACTTTGGTAACCACGATGCAAGGCAGATCTTGTCCTGGGACAGCCTGGGCTGGAATGGATTTTGATCCATGGACTGAAGGTGATGGAATGCACAGGTTTCACAGCTTCTCAATATTCAAGGGTGATACCAAAACCTAGCAGAATCTCACCAGACTTCTCAGCATCTATTGGATTATGAGGATCATGTTTCATGTTTGGAAATACAAGGCAATTTTATTTGGCAATGTAAAATCATGACACATATATGAATATTAGGCAGTTTCTGTTGACTGAGAAGTTTTATGTATCTGTATGAGTTCACACTTAACGTAAGTTGCTCCAATACTGCAGCATGGGGGGAAAGAAACATATTCTTTGAATGCTATATATTTGGCTAATTCCAATTACAAGATTCCAGAGCAGATAAAAAATAAGGTTGGTATTTTGCACCAGAGTGCCTAAAAAGACTCTTTTTTTTTTTTTTTTTTTTTTTTTTTTTTTAATATGTGCACTTAACTGACTTCTTCACTGAGGATTTTGATCCCCCCCTTATCTTATCTCCAGCTTTAGATGCCTGAATGTGAGGTTCTGATGCCTATGCTTGATTATAGTTCACTATAGAACAGGTCAAAAACCTTAGTGTAAGGCAGAGGATTGGAAAATGTGGTGGATTGACTCTGGCTGGTAGCCAGCTGCCCACCAAAACCTCTGTATCACCCACCCTCCTCAGCTGGACAGGGGAGAGAAATATGACAAAGGGCTCCTGGGTCAAGATAAGGACAGGGAGATCACTCACTAATTACCATCTTGGACAAAACAGACTTGACGTGGGAGAAAAAAAAAAAATTATTACCAGTCAAATCAGGGCAGGATAATGAGAAATAAAATAAAATCTTAAAACCACCTTTGACCCACCCCTTCCTTTCTCCTGGGCTCTGCTTTGCTCCTGATTTTTTCTACCTCTTTCCACTGCCATGGTACAGTGGAAGTTGCAGTCAGTTCATGTGGTGGGTTGACATTCCCCCCAGCATTAACTTCTAAGACAGACCAACTCAGTTAGAAGCAAATGAAGCTGTATTTACAAGCAAAAGTTACACTCTACAACGGAATGCAATGAATACGTACAAAATATACAGTATTTACAATATTATACAGATATTTACAATTAGCAAACAAACAACATGGAAACCCTCCTGGTCAGAAAGACCACTGCCCCCCCCCCCCCCCCCAACCCCCCCTGTACTGAGAGAGAGGAGTTGAGAGAAAGCAGTATTAAGCTTATCTCAAGGCCAACCAGAAGCACGTTATCTTCTCTGCACAGAAGCAATGACAGCCAAGATCAGAAGAGAAGAGAAAAGGAATGGGAATGGAAGTGAAAATGGGAAGAATTATTATGATACATCTTTTCTTATCCCAGACTTTTATCCAATGAATTTGTTTAGAGTAATCTTTTGTTTTCCTTTTTACAGCTGATAGTAATTTATTAATATTTTTCTACTTTTCTGCTCAAAACCTGCAGCTAAATTTTAAAGGCATAGCCTAAAACTACCACAGTTCATTACATGTTGTCTCAAGGATTTCTTCTGTATCAGTAGGAGGATTCCTCACATTCTTCACATTTTCTAGCAAAGGGTCTCTCTTACAGAAGACAGTCCTCCACAAACTTAAGTCCTGACTTCTTCCCACATGGGCTACAGTTTTTCACTATCTGCTCTGGTGTGGGTCCTTTCTGTGAAGTATAGTCCATCAGGAATAGATTATTCCAGCATGGGTTCTCTATGGAGTCACAACTCCTGCCAGCAAATCTGCTTCAGTGTGGACCTCTTCATGGGTGCACAGGTCCTGCCAGCAGCCTGCTTCAGTACAGGCTTCCACTGGGATTAGTCTCCTTCAGGCACCCACCTTCTTCAACATAGGGATCTCTGTGGGTTGCAGGTAGTATATATTCTATCATGGACCTCCATGGGATACAGGGTGACAGCCTGCCTCACCATGGTCTTCACCATGGGATGCAGGGCACTCCTCTCCCATGGCTGGAGCACCTCCTCCCTTTCCTTCTTCACTGACCTTGGAGTCTGCAGAGTTGTTTCTCTTACATGCCATTACTCCTGTCTGACTACAATTGCTGTTGCCCAGGGTCTTTTCCCTTTCTCAAATATGTTATCCCAAAGGCACTGCCACTGTTACTGGGCCATAGCCAGTGACTGGTCTGTCTTGGAACCATCTGGCACTGGCTCTGTTGAACACAGGCAAAGCTTCTAGAAGCTTCTCATGGAGTCTGCTCCTGTAGCCCTTTGCTACCAAAATCTTTCCATGCAAACCCAATTCAGCAAAAACCTGTAAAACAGTGTTTTTAGCTTGGGACAGGAGATCTAATATGGCTGTTTTCTTAATGGGTTAAGGAACATAAAGTAATTCTTTTTACCCTGAGTCTGTGTACAACTATTAGTTCATACTGCTTAGAAAAAGATTACAAAGAGATAAAATACTCATAAAACCAATAAAATATTGTCATATTTTTCAAGGAAAATGGTTCTCAGAAGCTCTGCTATGATTGTGTGGGAGAGGCTTTGTGCTGTCAGAAGATATGGTAACAGCCAGGTCCTACCTTAGTACTGAATTCAGTGATCATTTCCTTCCGGATATGTGGATTAGACAAAAATGGGGGGAAAAACATAGTGAAATAAGCTCAGAATTACAAATCAGATGATAATGCAGATAGGCAGGTTTTTTTGCATCTTAATCTATCCTCTCTACTCCTTAATTTCTGCCTTAAAGCACCTTACGTTCATACTTTAACACTCACTTTCACTCTAAAGGAAGCTTGGCAGTCAAGGATGAGAGATTCATGTGTTGCTGTATGATTTTTTTCCAAGAAAATTAAACTCCAGAAATTTTCAAAATTAAAATGGAATGAAATAAAACATTTTCTAAGAGTACAAAGGAAACCAAACAACCAAACAATAGTGTGAGAGATTTGCAGGCAATGCAGAAATAGCCAATGAAACCAGCCAGTCAAGGCTGCCAAGAAGCCAGATGCTGTGAGAGGAAGAGCATTTTTCATAGCTTTCAGTCAGTGCCATGTAATTTCCAGCTGAGCAAAGAAAGAAGATGCTCTGATGGTATTAAAGATTGGTGTCACTGTGCTTAATTTTTGAATGGTTTTCTTTAAAGTTCAATAGAAATTTACTAATCATTATAAACTTTTTAGAATAAACATTTCTTTAGAATAAACCAAACCAGGTTGGAAGAGACCTTCAAGATCATCATGTCCAACCCATCAACCAATCCAACCCACCCAAACAGCTAGCCCATGGCACCAAGCACCCCATCAAGTCTCCTCCTGAACACCTCCAATGACGGCGACTCCACCACCTCCTTGGGCAGCCCATTCCAATGGGCAATCACTCTCTCTTTGTAGAACTTCTTCCTAACATCCAATCTAAACCTCCCCTGGTGCAGCCTGAGACTGTGTCCTCTTGTTCTGGTACTGGCTGCCTGGGAGAAGAGACCATCATCCGCCTGTCTACAACCTCCCTTCAGGTAGTTGTAGAGAGCGATAAGGTCACCCCTGAGTCTCCTCTTCTCCAGGCTGAGCAACCCCAGCTCCCTCAGTCTCTCCTCATAGGGCTTGTCCTCCAAACCCCTCACCAACTTCGTTGCCCTTCTCTGGACTTGTTCCAGCAAGTCAACCTCCTTCCTAAACTGAGGGGCCCAGAACTCAACACAGGACTCGAAGTGTGGCCTAACCAGTACAGTGTACAGGGGCAGAATGACCTCCCTGCTCCTGCTGGCCACACTGTTCCTGATGCAGGCCAGGATGCCATTGGCTCTCTTGGCTGCCTAGGCACACTGCAGGCTCATGTTCGGCCTGCCATCGACCAATGCCCCCAGGTCCCTCTCTGCCTGGCTGCTCTCCAGCCACTCTGACCCCAGCCTGTAGCACTGCATGGGGTTGCTGTGGCCAATGTGCAGAACCCGGCACTTGGATGTGTTAAATCTCATGCCGTTGGACTCTGCCCATCTGTCCAGCCTGCCAAGGTCCTTCTGCAGAGCCTCTCTACCCTCCAGCAGATCAATACCTGCCCCCAGCTTGGTGTCATAAGCAAATTTACTGATGGTGGACTCAATGCCCTCATCCAGATCATCAATAAAGATATTAAAGAGCATGGGGCCCAGCACTGATCCTTGGGGCACTCCACTAGTGACTGGCCGCCAACTGGATGTGGCACCATTCACCACCATCTGGGCTCAGCCATCCATCCAGTTCCTAACCCATCGCAGTGTGCTCCCATCCAAGCTATGGGCTGACAGCTTGGCCAGGAGTTTGCTATGGGGGACGGTGTCAAAGGCCTTGCTGAGGTCCAGGTAGACTACATCCACAGACCTCCCCACATCCACCAGGCAGGTCACCTGATCATAGAAGGAGATCAGGTTGGTCAGGCAGGACCTGCCCTTCCTAAATCCTTGCTGGCTAGGCCTGATCCCTTGGCCATCCTGTAAGTGCTGTGTGATTGCACTCAGGATGACCTGTTCCATGATCTTGCCTGGCACTGAGGTCAGGCTGACAGGCCTATAATTCCCTGGCTCATCCAACTGGCCCTTCTTGTGGATGGGCACCACGTTGGCCAGCTTCCAGTCCTCTGGGACCTCTCCAGTGAGCCAGGACTGCTGGAAAATGATGGATAGTGGCTTGGCCAGCTCATCTACCAGCTCTCTCAGCACCCAAGGATGAATCCCATCTGGTCCCATGGACTTGTGGGGATCCAAGCTGCTAAGGAGAGTTCCAACCACCTCCTCATGGAACATAGGGAAACTGTGCAGCTCCCTGGCTCCTTCTGCCAGCTCTGCAGGCCAGCTGTCAGGAAGATGTTCTGTCCTTCTAGGAAAAAGTTGAGGCAAAGGAGGTGTTAAGTATCCCTGCCTTTTCCTCATCCCCTGATACAACATTTCCTTCCATGTCAACTACGGAGTGGACGTTGTCCTTTCCCTTCCTCTTGCTATTAATATATTTATAGAAGGACTTTTTGTTGTCCTTCACAGTAGAGGCCAGTCTAAGCTCCAAATGTGCTTTTGCCTCCCTAGTTTTCTTCCTACATGACTTGGCAACATCCTTAAACATTCCGTGGGTTGCCTCCCCTCTCTTCCAAAGGTGATACACCCTCTTTTTTCCCTTAGTTCTATTAGAAGTTCATTGCCCATCCAGGCTGGCCGTCTGCCCCGGCGGCTCATCTTCCGGCACATTGACACAGCCTGTCCCTGAGCCTTTAATAATTCTTCCTTGAAGTAGGTCCTGGACCCCTTTATTATTGAGGGCTTTATCCCAAGGAACCCTCTGAATTAGTTCCTTGAGTAACGTGAAGTCCGCCCTCCGGAAGTCCAGCCTGGAGGTCTTCTTGCTACCCCTCTTAGCTTGTCCAAATACTGAGAATTCAATTATCTCATGGTCACTGGCCCCTAAGCACCCTCCGACCACCACATCACCCACCAGCCCTTCCCTGTTGGTGAAGAGGAGGTCAAGCATAGCCTTGCCCCTGGTAGGCTCTCGCAGCACCTGGGATAAGAAGCTGTCCTTCATGCATTCTAAGAATCTCCTAGACTGTCTCCTCTCTGCTGTGTTGAGATCCCAGCAGATGTCAGGCAGGTTGAAGTCGCCCATGAGAACAAGGTCAGGTGATCTTGAGACAGCCCTAAGCTCCCTATAGAATGCTTCATCAACATCTTCCTCCTGGTTGGGTGGTCTATAACAGACTCCAACCAGGATGTCTCCCCTGCTGGTCTTCCCTCTAATTCTTACCCACAAGCATTCAACCCACTCGTCCCTATATCGTTCCGATATCTGGGTCTGATTCTAGTGTCTTCATCCTAATCCTTGTTCATTTATGTTACTGGATCACCATAAATGTGACCACAATTCATTAACAAGTCAATCTCTGATCAAGAGAGAGCCAAGACTGAGAAAGAAAGGGTTTTGGAAATCGGGATATTAGGCATTTAACAGGCTTTCCCCTACAGCTCTTCCACAAATTGCTGGCACTATGCCTGGCTTGAGCTAGCAATGACAATATTTCTTTTCCATAAGCACCATCTTCACTAAGAATTTTGTCCAAAATAAAACAACACATTCAGTCGGTAAGTGGAGTGTATTTCATCTGTGCATATATTAATTTTTTTCCTATATGCAGTGATTTGGTGTGGTGGTTTGAGAGAGAAGAGCCTAGCCTTCTCTCCCCCACAAAGAGGAAGAAAAACCACAGCTAACTCAGCTGGAGAAGCAAGGGAAATGCTATATTTTACAAGCTATGTGGAAAATGCAAGATATGTACACAAAATATACAGTATTTACAATATATACAGAAATATACAGCAAAGTAACAAAAACAAGAACACAGGAATGAAATTCCCTCCTCCGGAGGAGGGTTCCCCCCCTGCACCCCCTTCTCTCCCCCTACCTCCCTTTTTCCCAAAGAGGGTTAGAAAGAGAGAAAATGTAATTATTAATAAAGCAGAATCATAGTAGGCCTCATGCGATTAGTTGCTTATCTGTTCAGGGTCATTCTGGCAGGGAGCCCAGAAGCAGGCAAGCTGGAAAGGAGAAGGAAAGGAGTGAACCGAGGAAAGTTCCAACTGAACGCAAAACTTAAAACTGCATTCTACCAATCTACCAATGAAATTAGTTTAGAATATCTGATTGTTTTCATTATTATTCCAAAACATTCAGCCAGAGTGTCCCAGCACTGTCCCTTTCTTAAAGGCACAGCCTCAAACAGCCACATTGGGCTTTTAGGATTGGGTAAATAGAACTTATATTTTGGCAAAAGATTTGTGCAAAATGTTTGCAGAACTATACAAGAGTGGGTGATTCTAAATAATATATTTTTTTAATAGATACAGTTGGAATCAAGATATCTTTTGAGTTCATTTATCTATATTGTTTCTGCCACTGAGAAAGTCACAGAACAGGAAAAAAAATAGAGGAAAATTGGAACTCCTTGCCTGTTCTCACAAACATGACACCTTATTTATGTGGTTGGCACACGAAGGACCTGCCTCTGTAGAGATATTTCTGAGGGGGAACTCTAGAACAGAGAACACCACTTTGATAGAAGGTCAGTCTGCTGAAAAGCAGCTCTGCTTCAGGAAAGGGGAATGGTCTTCTATATCTTCTGAAATTATCTACATATAAGGCAACAAATGTTGGCACATTCCCTTGACACTTTTGGCGAAGACTTCAATTTCCTTTCCTCTCCTATCACCCACCTCCTCTTTATATAAATTTTGGAAAGCTCCCAGGAGGATTTGGATTTAGATCTATCTTTCCCAAACAGAAATAGATTCTCCTACCTGCCACACTCATGTTAGTATAATGAGGGCTACTTTTACTGCTGGTAGGCTTTCAGGAATTAGTTACTGAACAAACCACCTGTAACCCTCAATTAAGCTTAGTGCTCCTGTATTCTGAGTGAGAAAAATCTTATTATAGACATGGAGAATGCTAAAGAAAGAAGGGAGCATGCCTACCAAGTCAGAGACAGTCAAGCAAGATAACAACAAAATATATTCCCCCTAATCTTAGTGCACCATCACAATTAAACACATAGTGTTACTGGTAGCTAAGGAAAGGCTAGTGTGGGGAAAAAAAGATGCTGCAAAAGAATAGAATAAACCTCTTACATACGTCTGAAGAAGAAGAAAAGAATATTTTTAACTGTCATTTCAAGGACATTTCTCTTCTGAGGAGCATTTTCAGCTTAAAGAATGACAGTCTTGCTCTGCTATTTGACTTTCTTACATCAAACTGTGGCAAAGAAATGCATCTTCTTTCAAAAGAAAGCATCTTCCCTCAGAGATGATGAATGTTAGGAGTTAGTCAGGGCCCTTTGCCAAGTGAAAGGTGTGCAGAAAATGATGGAAATTGGTTAATGTGTTTTAGGCAGCTAAAAGTAGTGACAGAAACCAGAAGGACGTATCTCTTCAACCCAACTTCACTGTTATGAAAATAAGTGCAAGGAAATGGCTTTTGCTTTCTTTTTCATCTTTCCAACACTCACAGCATTTCCAGCAGCAGAAAGCTTTCACTTTCCCCTCCCAGAGAAATTCAAATGCCCCAGCTTCACTGCATTTGCAGGCCAATGCAAAATGGTAGTCTCAACTGTTGTATTGTATAAGTTAACTCAACAGAGCAGCTGAGCTTCTGGGTAACAAATTTGGAAAGCTTTTCTCCCTTCATCCCAGTGTTGTTTTTGTGCTTTTTTATATATCTGTTGTTGTAAATGTGTGTGGGGGACTGTGATGAATCTGTGGACCTTCTGAAGAGCTCTGGTGAGGAGTTCAGTATTGAAAACATCACTGTGTTCCCATAAGAAGTTGGAAACTCCCTGGACTAGATGTTGGAGGATGAGAAACCGCAAGATAAGGTAGGACGCCACCTGGACTAGCTTAACAAGTAACTATAGCAATGCTATCACTAACCTGTAAGAATCTTGAGAAGAGTCTGTTAACCAATCATATGCAACCACACTAACAAGATAGATACAAATATGTGTTGCTTGCTGGAATAAACAGAGTCTTTTGTCTTTCTCTATACTCTGCTTGCATTTTATTTTCATCACTTTGACATCACCCTATCCCTACAGCGACAGATATGCACCCTGCCCTTGTGAACAGCAGGAGGCATGCCTCAAGGATCAGTGCTGGGCCCCATGCACTTTAACATCTTTATTGATGATCTGGATGAAAGCATTGAGTCCATCATCAGTAAATTTGCTGACAACACCAAGCTGGGGGCAGGTCTTGATCAGTTAGAGGGTAGAGGGGCTCTTCAGAGGGACCTCGACAGGCTGGACAGATGGGCAGAATCCAACAGCATGAGATTTAACACATCCAAGTGCCGGGTTCTGCACATTGGCCACAACAACCCCATGCAGTGCTACAGGCTGGGGTCAGAGTGGTTAGAGAGGCCAGGCAGAGAGGGACCTGGGGGTACTGGTCGATGGCAGGCCGAACATGAGCCTGCAGTGTGCCCAGGCAGCCAAGAGGGCCAATGGCATCCTGGCCTGCATCAGGAACAGTGTGGCCAGCAGGAGCAGGGAGGTCATTCTGCCCCTGTACACTGTACTGGTTAGGCCACACTTCGAGTCCTGTGTTGAGTTCTGGGCCCCTCAGTTTAGGAAGGAGGTTGACTTGCTGGAACAAGTCCAGAGAAGGGCAACGAAGTTGGTGAGGGGTTTGGAGGACAAGCCCTATGAGGAGAGACTGAGGGAGCTGGGGTTGCTCAGCCTGGAGAAGAGGAGACTCAGGGGTGACCTTATCGCTCTCTACAACTACCTGAAGGGAGGTTGTAGACAGGCGGATGATGGTCTCTTCTCCCAGGCAGCCAGTACCAGAACAAGAGGACACAGTCTCAGGCTGCACCAGGGGAGGTTTAGATTGGATGTTAGGAAGAAATTCTTCATATAGAGAGTGATTTCCCATTGGAATGGACTGCCCAGGAGGTGTTGGAATCACTATCATTGGAGGTGTTCAGGAAGAGACTTGATAGGGTGCTTGGTTTCATGGTTTAGTTGATTAGGTGGGTTGGATGGTAGGTTGGATGTGATGATCTTGAAGGTTTCTTCCAATCTGGTCTATTCTATTCTATTCTATTCTATTCTATTCTATTCTATTCTATTCTATTCTATTCTACTCTACTCTACTCTACTCTACTCTACTCTACTCTACTCTATTCTAAAAACTAAGCTACTCAATCTGGTTTTGAACTGCATTGATACCTCTTTAAAGATAAGAGGCTGTGATGAGCTTTCTTTTGCTATAATTCTCAGCTTATTCCTCAAAGTATATGTTGTCAGAAGAACACACCACCTTTTGCAACAACGCCTAATCTCTCAGTTGGAAAGACTTCTTTAAACAAGACTGTACTTCCGTTTACCTCCCAAAACATTCTTGGTGACTTTCAGAACCTAAATACTAATGCCAGAGAGCATGTCCTTGGATGTAGCAGGCTATATGTTGCTATCCATCTTTCTGATAGAACAAAGCATCTTATCATTAATTGATGTCACTATGGGATACTGGCAAATTCAAAACTATATGATTTCACCTTTTGTCCTTTTAGCAGGGGAAAAAAAAAAAGCCCAACTGCTAGCAACTGAGGCTGAAAATCTAGTGATGCATGACATAGACTGAGTTGGATGAGAACTCACTGTCTGAGGGCAATGATCGTTTTTGAACAGAGATGGCAATTTCATTGAAGTATTCCACTATGCATCTCTTTTGACTGTTCAACCTATGCTTCCCTCAGGGACTTCCATCATAGGGATGGCGCTGTTAGGTAATTAGAGATCCTGCTGAGAGCACCACCATCACACAGGGCACTAACAGCTTCCAGGCACCGAGCAGGTCAGATAGGTTTAATTCAGTGCTGAACAAATTCATATGTCCAGAAGAGACTTCTGTGTCTTAGCTAGTACAATCCCTTCGCCATAAGGCATGTCAGTGATACTGGCAGATGTTCCTCTCCTATGTTCGTAAAGAATCTCAAGCTTCCCTAAACATCTCAGTTCATTTTAACCCATTCCTAGAATCAAGATATGTCCCTATGGCATTACTTCAGACTTCCTTCTTTTTGTTTTTTTGTCTGCTACTTGTTGTTTTGCCTGCTACTTGTTGTTTTGCCTACTATGGTCATGGAACACCAGTTCTTCACTCTTTCAGTGATATTTTCCATCTTTGAAAATTGTTATCACATCCTCCCTTGGGCTTTAGTAAGCTAAACTGCCTCAAGTTCAGGGTTTTATTAAAAGTCATGAGTCATTCCTATTTGTCTTGATGAAGAAGTAGAAAAGCATTTGATGCAGCGACTCTGAGAAATTTCATTTGAGACAAAGGATCATTTTAGTATTTTCAAAGTAAAGTTGTCGTGGGTATTTTTTTTTGTTTTGTTTTGTTTGTTTGTTTATGTTGTGAGTAATTTATGACTTCACATCCCAATATGGGAGGGAAACAAATACAGGGACATCTGAATTTCACATGGAAATTAAATTCTAGCATGCAGTTGACACTGGTCAGTGATTTGCCTCCCTGTAGATGGAGATCAGAGAATGATGTACATGTACATGCAGGTTGCTAGGCTAAACTGAAAGATGGAACAAATGACTAAAATGCAACACATCTATTCTGTTGATTGATAGTCTACCAGGCAGGTTATTACAGAATAAGTGCAAAATCTGTTTTAGAGAGTTATTCTCAATGGGTGAATCATGCACAACCGTAACTTCACTGTGCAAAAAATGGCAGCACAATCTGAAAGGCTTGTCTTCCAGCTCCCTGGGGTTTAGACTACTCTTGTGTCTGGGCCAGGAACTTAGTGAGTGTAGTCCTAAGCTTGATTTCTGACTCTTCTGACTCTAATGTTTTTTTCAGAATAGAATAGAATAGAATAGAATAGAATAGAATAGAATAGAATAGAATAGAATAGAACAGAACAGAACAGAACAGAATAGACCAGATTGGAAGAGACCTTCAAGATCATCATGTCCAACCTATCATCCAACACCATCTAGTCAACTAAACTGTGGTACCAAGCACCCTATCAAGTCTCCTCCTAAACACCTCCAGTAATGGTGACTCCACCACCTTCCCGGGCATCCCATTCCAATGGGCAGTCACTCTCTATATGAAGAATTTCTTCTTAACATCCAGCCTAAACCTCCCCTGGCACAGTCTGAGACTGTGTCCTCTTGTTCTGGTACTGGTTGCCTGGGAGAAGAGACCAGCTCCCACCTGTCTACATCCTCCCTTCAGGTAGTTGTAGACAGCAATAAGGTCTCCCCTGTGCCTTCTGTTCTCCATGCTAGGCAACCCCAGCTCCCTCAGCCTCTCCTCATAGTGCTTGTGCTCCAAACCCCTCCCCAGCTTTGCTGCCGTTCTCTGGACACGTTCCTGCAAGTCAACATCTTTCCTAAACTGAGGGGCCCAGAACGCGACACAGGACTCGAGGTGTGGCCTAACCAGTGCTGAGTACAGGGGCAGAATGAGCTCCCTGCTCCTGCTGGCCACACTGTTCCTGATGCAGTCCAGGATGCCATTGGCTTTCTTGGTCTCCTGGGCACACTGATGGCTCATGTTCAGCCAATTATCAACCAGTACCCCCAGGTTCCTTTCTGCCTGGCTGCTCTCCAGCCACTCTGACCCCAGCCTGAAGCACTGCATGGGGCTGTTGTGGCCAATGTGTAGAACCCGGCACTTGAATGTGTTAAATCTCATGCTGTTGGATTCTGCCCATCTGTCCAGCCTGTCAAGGTTCCTCTGCAAAGTCCCTCTATCCTCTAACTGATCAAGACCTGCCTCTAGCTTGGTGTCATCTGCAAATTTTCTGATGATGGACTCAATCCCCTCATCCAGATCATCAATAAAGATGTTAAAGATCATGGGGCCCAGCACTGATCCCTGTGTGACACCACTAGAGACTGGCTGCCAGCTGGATGTGGCACCATTCACCATCACTCTCTGGGCTTGGCCCTCCAGCCACTTCTTAACCCAGCACAGAGTGCCACAGGCTGACAATTTGGCCAGCAGTTTGCTGTGGGGGACAGTGTCAAAGGCCTTGCTGAAGTCCAGGTAGACTACATCCACAGCCTTCCCCACATCCACCAGGCGGGTCATCTGATCATAGAAGGAGATCAGGTTGGTCAGGCAGGACCTGCCCTTCCTAAATCCATGCTGGCTGGGCCTGATCCTCTAAGTGCTGTGATTGCACTCAAGATGACCTGTTCCATAATCTTGTCTGGCACTGAGGTCAGGCTGACAGCTCTATAATTCTCTGGTTCCTCCTTCCGGCCCTTCTTGTGGATGGGCATCACGCTGGCCAGCTTCCAGTCTTCTGGGACCTCTCCAGTGTGCCAGGACTGTTGGAAAAATGATGGAGAGTGGCTTGGCCAGCTCATCTGCCATCTCTCTCAGCACCCTAGGATGAATCCCATCCAGTCCCATGGTCTTGTGGGGATACAAATGGCTAAGGAGGTCTCTAACTACTTCCTCCTGGATCACAAGGAAACTATACTGCTCCCTGCCTCCATCTGCCAGCTCAGGAAGCCTGTTGTCTGTAAGACAACCTATCCTGCTACTAAAATTTGAGGCAAAGAAGGTGTTAAGTACCTCTGCCTTTTTTTTTTCACAATTGAAGTCTTAAATCTGTGTTGTTAGTGACAGAGTCACTCTCACTACTGTAGATGTGAATTTTGAACCTATGATAACCTCACTGTTCCACCTTGTTAGCATTTAACACCAACAGAAAGGGGGAAAATGTTTTTTTTTTTTTTTTCCTGAGATTGTTGGATTAGTCATTAGCCCTGCAGCATAACACTCATGTTCACATAGGTTAAGTGCTGGGCATATGTGACTGGAAATGGGATAGGAGAGAAACACCTTTTTGGGTGGAAGCAGAAAGTTTGACTTCCATTGTTGTGTGACCTCCACCTATTTAACTATTAGCTGTACAATTTCTCCTCTTGCACTGTTGCTTCTGGTCCTGTATTCTCTTTACAGAGCCACTCACATGTGCTAATCCAGCAGAAAACCATCTGAAAAATTCACTTAGTTTACTGAAGTGATTCAGCAAATTGTTAGGGAGTACTGGAACAGTACAAAGAGGGGATTGGATAGTTGCACAAGAGTAAGCTTTCCTTGTGCAAACTTTTAAATGTAGATGAAGGATGAAGTGAAACCTGTCACTTCAAACCCCTCTGCTACCTTAGGGCCAGCAACATCAAAATTCCCTGCATGCGGTGTGCTCATGTTACTGTAAAGATGATCAGTTTAAAATAGGCTTATTTTCTGTTATTATGTGAAACTTCTGTCCTGAGTCATCTCCACTTCCCAGCTCTCCTTTTGTAGACAAAACTTCCCATTCCTTCAGTTCTTACATACTCTGGGACAACATTTGCTTCTCACATTCATCAGTACTCATCTGCTACCTCACATGATGTTAAATGACGACTCCAGTAATAATATAAAGAACTCTCTGTAGAGTTCTAAATAAAATAGCAGCAGATAGCTGAAAATTAGCAATAATGTGCTTAACCAGGGATGTGCAAAAGAGAAAGTGGCTGAACACTTCATTTATTGCTAAAAAAGTGTGGCTGAATGGTTTACTACAGTTATTTTGCTACATGCTCATAAATTATTTTTCGATGCAACAAATCTATAGAGTATTTTTGGGATTCATCTGATCAAATGTAGAGTTTTACATCAGAACTAGTCACTATAGACCTCCTGTATAGCTACTGGACAGAAATCACCTTTATGAGAGGGCACTTTATAACATCCTTGTATAAACTAGGTCATCTGAATTGCATCCTTAAATGATATTGTTTGGAAAAGGAACCTATAGCTACTAGTTTAGATACAGCAGTATTTTACTGTGGTGGTAAAATGGTAGAGAAAGACAGAGCAAGAATTTTTTCAGATGAGGCAATGTGTCTCATTGGGTCAGATAAGTATTGTTGGACAAATTACACCAGCTCTCAAGCATGTGAGATCTTATGCAGGTGCAAAATAAAAGCAGTAGATTCTAGAGGAAAATACAAATTAAGAATGACTTCTTAGCATTTACTTACACATGCAGAAGAGATTCAGAATTAATAATCTCTAGCCCAGGTTCTTGCTCTGTCATTAGATTTCAATGTTGTGTATGAGTGGTGAAGACAGAAGTGGTGATCCTACTACAGGATAGAGAATATTAGAGCCTGCAGACTGGGGACCCGCTTGTTATGAGACTCATGGAAGCTAGTTCAGGGGAAGGGGAGACGACAGGCCAATGATTATTGCCTTCATCAACTTGAATTACAGTGTCAATTTAAGTAATCTCTTCATAAAGTTATTTGAATATCTTTCCTAGTAGCTACAGAGATCTTATGCTTTAGAAAATCTAGCTCAGGCTCCCTGGGTTATGTTCTGCAGGCTATATGGTAAAACCTCAAAATAACTCTTGGAAAAAGAAGTTTGCTGTCTGTCAGTGATGTGCCTTATTGAGTACTCTACAAAGCTCCTGTAGATACTTTCTTGTGAACCTTGTGTCTATTTCCTTGTCCATCCTACCTCAGAGATATGAATTGATACCTCATGCTAGGCTCTGAAGGCAGTTTGGAAATATCTGCCCCTGTTCCTGACATCTGGCCCTGTGGGGCTAGGAGAGGTCCCAAGGAATGAATGAACTCTAGAAGAAATAGGTTAAATCTTTGGAGCTGTGTCCACTCTATATGGTGCGGAGTGACAAAGCTCAGCCTGAAAAGCAAAACATCATGCTGAGGTGCCCCACAAAAATGCCTCAGAGACTTACTGACAGGAAATCACAGAATTATAAAATACTAGGAGTTGGAAAGGACCTCCAGAGATTGAGTCCAACCACCCTGCAAAGCAGCACCGCTTAGGGCAGGTCACAAAAAAATGCATCCAGACAGGTTTTGAAGATCTCTAGAGAAGGAGTCTTCACAACCTCTCTGGCTAGCCTATTCCAGTGCTATGTCACCCTCACAGTAAAGAAGGGTTTTTTTTTTGATGTAGAGATGGAATTTCCTGTGACTGAGGAAAGGGACATCCATTGTCCCTTGGCTTGTCCCTGGGTATCACTGAAAAGGCACTGGCTCCATCCTCCTGACAGACACCCTTCAGATGTTTGTAGACATTGATAAATGTATCTGTTGGTTGCTCTTGATAACCTCACGTTCCTCCATATGCATAGAGATGACCTCCAGAATGAGCTGCTCCATCCTATTTCCAGGCATGGAGATGAGACTGACTGGTCTGTAGTTTCCTGCATCCACCTTCTTACCCCTTTTGGAGACTGGAGTGACACTGGCTTTCCTCCAGTTCACAGGCACTTGTACACATTCACCATGATCTTTTAAAGATGATGGAGAGTGGTAGGACAACAACATCAACCAGCTCTCTCAGCACTTTTGGGTGCATCCTGGTGAAGCTCATTGATCTGTGCATGTTCAGCTTACTGAAATGATCGCTAACCCAAGCCTCACTGACCAAAAGAGAATCCTTCCTCTTTCAAGCTTTCTCTCTTAATTCCAGGGTCTGCGATTCCTGGGGGCTGGTCCTAGTAGTAAAGACTGGAGAAAAGGTGGCATTCAGTAACTCTGCCTTCTCTGCATCCTTGGTTACCAGGGCTCCCTCCTCATTCAGCAGAGGGGCTACATTTTGCTGTTCTTCCTTTTGCCGCTAATGTATTTGAAGAAGCCCTTTTTTGTTGTCTTTTACTTCCCTTACCAGATTGAATTCTAAATCACAGCCCTTTGCAGTTGCGTGCCCACAGAGAGCCAAGGCATTGTTAGGGTGCTGCAGCTGGCCAGCCAGGTGGCTTAGAGAGGTGAACCCTCTCTCTCAAATGCCTCTTCACTCACTGGCTGCTTGTTAGACACTAAACTTTTCCAACCATTAAAATCAAACTACTTTTTTGAGTCCATTATCCATAGTACAATATAATTTGCATGTAATACGTTTGTCAATTGTTAATGAGATAACAGTTGGTATATATGAATTATTTAAAGCCTGACAAATACAATTTGATGGCTACTTGGTCAGATATTCAAGGGAACAATTATACAGCTAGTCAATTAGAGCAAGTTACATGATCTTGTCCATAGAATGTGGCTAATCAGAGGGTTAACTAAAGAATTTGTAGGTGCATATTTGACCACGCATACTTTTGGCTAAGCATCTTTTACACCTGCTAGCTCTGTGATTCCACCACTTGCTATTGAATAATGTATTAAGCTTTTCCAGGTGCCTTCTGTTTGCCAGATGAGAGCTGCAGTGGTTTCCTTATGTTCATTTATTCTCTGCATTTGAGCAATGTCATATTGCAGCCACAATGCTGCCATTGTTAGACAACATAAAAAAAAATAATTAAAAAAATCAGAGAACCATGCCAGATTTACCCTTTCACAGAAAGCAAGGGAAAAGTGTCTGGTCTGTTACTCATCTATTATCTGTGTACATCCACTGTTTGTCTACATGGATGTGAAAACACCAGCTATTATGTACAGAGAGCTACTGCTTTATCTTTCCATAAGAGGTGTTCATTCCTGAAGCACAGGTGTCAGATGTTCTTAGCATGGGCTAGCATGGGCACTTGTAGCTATATGCTCATGTCCACTACTCAGACTATCATGATTTTCAAGTAAACTTGCACCACATCCTGTAGTTTGACCATGTAAGTATGCTATTGAAAATCAATTACAGTTGGAAAACTTCCTTCTCTGTTGTTATTACATCTTTCATTATGATTTAGAGTGCTAAGGAAGACACATGGATATCCCATTACCCCACTGCTTGCAAACAGAAATGATGATACATGAGTGAAGGTGTTGGGAATGAGAAGAAGCTAAGTAGGATGTGGAAGAGCAGTCACTGTCAGTCAGTACATTCACTTGAACAACATTGGGATAAAGGGTTACCATAAGTTAAGTTTTGGAAAAAAAGAGTGTTGCTGACATGCTTATGATGAGGGGAAGTGGACATGATTTGTATCTAACAGTTTCGGAAATCATCTACTAAATGCTGTAGACAAGAATTTGCTTGGGAATAGTCTAAATAACAGGGAAGCATGAAAGTAGGGAGGCCTACAGGATATAGAAGGCGGGACAGATCAAACATGTTAGAGCAGACCTCTGAGTCACCAGAACGTAAACATCTTAATAACACATCGTAAGAAATACTTTAATCCTGTGCCTAAACCAAAACATATTTCTAAGAGGGAAAAGGAACTTTCTCTGTCCAGTTAATAATGTCTGTGACAATGTGTAAAGGGATTAATCTATTGTGTGAACCCACCTAGAAGGTTTAATGTAATCCTAGTGTCACAAAAATTATTAGCATTCTGTGGTCAGGAGAAGAGAAACATATCCATGCATGCAGTATGTTCATCCATATCATATAAATGTTGAAAGCTAAAGCAGAATAGAAGATGATAGTTTGTACTTGCTTTTGAAAGCTTATTTTCATCAGGGGCTAGTCTCACAAGTTTTTATTTCCATTCAGGATCCAGCATTATGAAATAACAAGATTTCTTCAAACTCTAATCTGAGCAAAGTGGACACTGATATATGTATTTATATAGGTAATATGTAAGTAATGAAGTGCATAGCAGATCCATAATGATGACCCCTCTTCAAGGAGACAGAAAGATCACAGAGAACTAGGGTAAAGTGTGCTCTTGGGTCTGAAGAAATTTTGCAGCTCCAGAAACATTCATTACTGGCAGCTCAAGGCTAATAGCTGTGAAATTTCTAAAGGGAATATTTTGCTTCAACATTCCCTTTTTGGGATGGCATTCAACAAGTCCAAGTGCCGAGTGCTGCACTTTGGCTACGGCAATCTCATGCAGAGCTACAGGCTGGGGTCGGAGTGGCTGGAGAGCTCCCAAACAGAGAGGGACCTGGGGGTGCTGATCGACAGCCGCCTGAATATGAGCCAGCAGTGTGCCCAGGTGGCCAAGAGGGCCAATGGCATCCTGGCCTGCATTAGGAATAGTGTGGCCAGCAGGAGCAGGGAGGTCATTGTGCCCCTGTACTCTGCATTGGTTAGGCCACACATTGAGTACTGTGTCCAGTTCTGGGCCCCCCAGTTTAAGAAGGACATCGAAACACTTGAACATGTCCAGAGAAGGGCAACAAGGCTGGTGAGAGGCCTTGAGCACAAGCCCTATGAGGAGAGGCTGAGGGAGTTGGGATTGTTTAGCCTGGAGAAGAGAAGGCTCAGGGGTGACCTCATTGCCCTCTACAACTACCTGAGGGGTGGTTGTGGCCGGGAAGGGGTTGGCCTCTTCTCCCAGGCAACCGGCACCAGAACAAGGGGACACAGTCTCAAGCTGCGCCAGGGGAGGTTTAGACTCGAGGTGAGGAGGAAATTCTTCACCGAGTCATTTGTCATTGGAACGGGTTGCCCAGGGAGGTGTTTGAGTCACCATCCCTGGAGGCGTTCAAGAGGAGATTGGACGTGGCACTTGGTGCCATGGTCTAGTCATGGGGTCTGTGTTGATAGGTTGGACTCGATGATCTTCGAGGTCCTTTCCAACCTAAGTTACACTGTGGTACTGCTATTCAAATGACCTGAGGTTTAACAATGTTTCATTGCAGCTGAATTAAATGTTTTGATATCCAGAGAAATGAAGTAAACCCTTCCCTTAACTTCTGCTATGCCCTTTCATTAGATATGTGTTAATGCTGTTAATGAGAGAGATTGGTGGATATGCTAATTTATCAAAATGGAAACAAATAACAACAAACAGACAACTTGACACCTTGAAACCAATCTATACATAGTCCTACATTTCTGTTGGGTTTTTCTTAATGAAAAATATCCCCAATCTTAAAAAGTCTCCAAGGAAACAGTCAGATGTAGGTCACTGTACAGTCCTGGGAACATATATTCTAATTTTAACAAGTTAGAGAAAAGTTCTATGAAGCCATTTGCCTTATGTGTACATTTAGGGGATGATTTTTTTGTGTGTGATTCTTCAGTGAGTTAAATTCAAAGGGACTGTTTCCAGGAAGATCAAATGAAGCTAAATGATTGTCATTTGCCAGAATAGCTCATCAGACTCAAGGGTACTGTTACCAGAGGGATAACTAAGGGCAGTTATTAATGATGAGTGTTTGGGGGGAAATTCAAGTAATTGAGACTCACTTGATATAGGTTCATATTTATCATTCCCTGTCTTTTTTTTTGTCTTTTTTTTTTTTTTTTTCTTTCTTCATTAAACTAGCATAAATACTTTACCAAGAGATTAAGTATGGTACTGAGATGAAACTTGTCACAGCACCTTAAATGTTCTGTTGAAGCCACCAGCAGGCAGAAGACAAGAGACAAAATAAAAACCAGCTGCCATGTCTCGTACAAGTGTCACAAGTCAGTTCTTGCCTGTTGGTTTGTTTGTGGTTTTAATCAGATCTTGCTGATAAACTACTCTTCTATCAGTTAGCTCCCACTTCCAATGTTTTCCCGGAGAAATCTGTAAGACTGAATAGAGGCTGATGCAATCATGTCACTATAAACACAGCAAAATCTGACCTTAAGAAGAATATCCATCTTGGTCCTTATGCCTTTTATACCCAAGAAGCAAGTACCAGCTCAGTAGACATTTTCCACCAAAATTTGGGATCTTTCTTGAAGGCACCAAAGTAGCATTTAAATTTGAACAGTTGGAAGGACAAGGGGTATGTTGTTGGGGGTTTGTTTGGTTGGTTGGTCCTTTTTTTTTTTTTTGTCTGTGATGTTTTTCATAGCTATTGTATTCACTTTTTTCACTGCCCATAACTTCATAATATTAAATACTGCATTTCATGTTTCTTAATGAAGGCTTTGCATTAAGGCTGGAAATGCTTTGAACTCTCTTTGATTCTTTTCAGCACAGCATGGAACCTTTGCAGCTAGTCTACTGATCACTAGGAAGACCAAGACAAAAGAACATTAGGGTAAATTAGGGCATTCTGGTGGAAGCTAAGTTTTGTTTTCACCACCAGTGAATACTACATTTTATAGACTGAATACATTCAGCTATGCTCCTAAAATAATGTAATTGTGAATCTGTATGCAATTACTTTTTCTGTGGTCTGCATCTTATTTACAGAAACTGTATAGAGTAACATAATCCAGAAAGGCAAAGGCTCAAAGCAACATGTATGAAAGTATGGAGAAGAGTAAAGTCGAACTAAAGTGGGGGGAAAAAAATAAAAGGCAAAGCAAACTTCTTCATAGAGTTTAGGGACATTTTTCTGTAAACTTTTGTTTACCTAGTTGTATGTAGTCTTCTATAACTGCTCCAATAGCTTTAGACCCTCATGCATATAAAGTTTCTTGAAAGAGCAATCATACAGTAAAATATGTGAAAGAAATCCAAGCAAAGCTGTAATAGAAAGGGCACTAATGTCAAAGTACAAGAAGAATGCATGAACACAAAACAACCCTGCTTGAGTATTACAAGGGAGTTTTTATTGAAATAAATCCAATCTAATTCATGTGAGATGTCCTGAGAGGTTTTTCTGCTTGCCCTGGCTTCACTGCAGTGCTATGCCACACAGTGACCGTATTAACCCTTTTCAGTTACCTTGCAGTTTCCCAAGAAACTGAACTGAGAGGTCTCTTGTGGCCTAGGGATTTAATTATCCTAATTAGCTTAATTAGGTGATTCTTTAACATCTAGAGCACAGGAAAGGGGACACCATGTTTGCATCTATTTTTAACCAGCAAATGTTGCTCATTTAAAAACTGCAGTGATACACCAGTGACACAATACTTTTCATTGTCACTGGTCTACTCTCAGAGACAGCCTTATGACTCCCATGCATCACAGAAAGGGAGTTCAGACGACTATCCCAGCTGTTAAAAAAACAATGAAACTGCAGCCCTTTTAATAAACCAGATAGAAGCACTTGCTTTTCATGTAATCTACAGAAAAAATATATCTCTGCAGGATGAAGATTCAAATGGGATAATGAATGATGTCTTTTTATGACAATGTGACTAGTATTTGAAACTTTGTTCATTCTATGACAAGTCACCTATAGTCCTCCAACATTAAGCCACATCCAGCAAATCTCGCCCAGCCATTTCGAGGTGACACCCTGAGCACCGATGGAAGAATTTTGTTATTTGGCTCCCCAGTGGGGAACTTTGTGCCTACAATGAGCTGAAAAACAATAAAATAAGCTTTTATTGTCACTGATGGAAAAAATGATAAAACAAATCAACTGTTGTTACCCTTATAGAATAAGAATGAGCAAATACAATTTCTTTTCACTGTATTGGCAATATTTTTTTTTCTGAGAATACATACCCAACCCACAGTTCAGACTTATCATGTGGTACAGTTATAATCCAGCTTTTCTTTTACATTCAGATGCATTTTAGTGAGAATAATTTTGTTTCACCTTATCCTTGACTCTTGGTGGGATATTACACTATTTTTCACTCTTTCAGTGTCTCAGCAGATCAGTCTTGAAACATTTTGACTAAATATTAGAAAACTAATGCTCTGTCAAAAAGTTTCAAGTAGATATAGAAATGAAGCTGGATGCAAATTCATATTTGCATTAGATTTTATTCAGTTTAAATTAACTTCTATTTTAACCATGACTGATGGTGGAGCTTTGCAGAAGGTATCACTATCATTTACCATCAGTAGTGACCAGGCTGTACTATCTAGGGGAAAGGGTAAACCACAAATCATTATGCTCTGAGATAAAGAACTGGAAGATACTGAATAGAGGAATCTGAGACCAACCTAAAACAGAAGTTGCCTACATAAAGTAAGAGAAGCCACCCAAAATGTGATGACTAATATATTAATGGAAGGACAAAAACCCAAATGAAAACAAAAACTCAAATATGAGACTCACATATGTCAATAGAAAGAGAAATCCAGAAAAGGTCCTGAAATGGCAGAATCTCTTAAATAACCTAATACTGATTCTGTTTTAAGGATTCTGATTTCAGGAGACAGCTCGTCCAATTCCTGCAATGTGTACTAAAACAAACATGCATATTAAAGCCTTATTTTCTACCATTACATCAGCAGTGTGTTACAAATGAATGCATCACAAATGCAAATAGAACTAGAAGCAGTTTACTTTTATTGCTTTAACTATAAATAACTGTTAAGGGCCTAAGACAATCTGAGAAACACCCCAACCTAAAGCAATAGCTTCCCTTCTGCCTGTTTTCACCACCAGGTGGTGTATACAACTGAGCTGAATTCTGCTTTAAAATTACAATTTTAATATTTTCTGAGCCTGAGCAGACCATTTGTGGTCTTCCTTTATCTTATGTGCTGTTGAGGAGTCTCACATCAGTCAGTACATCCCTGCTGGTCCAGCTGGAACATTGGTTTGTCCTGATGTAGATACTGGGGTCAGCATGAGTCACATGCTCCAAACCACCTTGCTTTGTAGATTAAACGCTTGTCTCACAGTCATTTTAGCAGCTACATTTTGTACAGTATTCTGGAGCTCATACCCAGGAGGTGGAGCATCCTCATTCTGAGCCCGGGGAGGTGGGGACAACACATGTTCTGAGTGTGTCATAGTCATCACAAAACCACGACTGCATCATAGATGGGGCCTTGTGGCCTGAAGAAGTCATAGTCTCAGTCTTTAGCCTGTGATTGATGGGAAGAATCACAGTTCCTTTTCCCAATGTGCTTTTGGCACTTGAGCCACTGAATTTTAAATACAGAAATGTGAGAATGCTTCTGGGACCCCTCTATCCCAGACAAACTCGTTCAAATATCTGCATGAGACATTAAAACTTCTTGTAGGATCCCCAGGAGATTACCCAGTTGTTGAAAGTTACATGCAAGTTAACTCTGCTGCCCAATGCACTTTTTGTGTTGATGGAGCACAGTAATCATGTGTCACTTGTTGTCCTCCAAGTAGTGCACAGAGACTAGTGGGGAGGAAAAAGTGCTCCCAGAGCAGTCACAGAGCAGGGGGCTTTTGCTGGTGAAACTCAGAGGGAGAGAAGGTAATTGACACAATTATATCTAAGATTGCTACTGCTTTCTGGAACTCAAATAATAACAGGTTGTCAGACACTGGGCATGAGTGGGATTCATGTTATTTTCTATTCAGTTAATCAATAAAAATATCTATGAGAACCATTTCCATGTCAGAGAGATTGTGTTGCTTTATCCCACTGAAATACTTCAGGCACAGGGAGCAGCAGAAACTTTAGGATAAGGAAAGATGGAAATGGATGTGTGCAGTCTTGGGTAAATTGACAAGAAAAGGAGGAAATGAGAAGAATGAATCAAAACTGACTTAGATACCTTAACTGCTTTTGAAATGAGGCAAACCTCTTCCTGTGCTGAAAAGACTACTGATCAAGCTTCCCCCACTATATCTACAGATATATGTGTGACACTTGCTAGCCCCAAATCAGGTGCCCTCTCAGGGATTTTCTGGATAAAGGAAATAATTTCTCAGGGTAATCAGACTCACTAAGGCCAGTTCAGCATTATATTTCTCTGTATCTCAGTCACGGATAAAAATGTGGGTGAAACATCAAAGATCGGGCTAGGAAGCTTCAACTTTATAAACAGGATGGGATGGGTAAGATGTATCTTTGTGATGGATCAAACACAAATTAGCACAGTAGACCACGCTAGTGGTAGTGCTGGTGAAGAGCAGTTGCTGCAATGTGATGCTTTGGAGCCTAGTTGAAAGGGACAGCATGGAAGAAAAATACAGCAAGGGACAGATGCAAAAAGACTAGTTTGAGGATATTGAGGTTGCCAGTATGAAAGGCAATCAATGTACTTTTACTTACTGGTTTATGAATTTGATGGATGTAATGCAAAGGCAACTTCACCGAGCGAGTTGTTCATCATTGGAATGTGCTGCCCAGGGAGGTGTTTGAGTCACCATCCCTGGAGGCGTTCAAGAGGAGATTGGACGTGGCACTTGGTGCCATGGTCTAGTCATGGGGTCTGTGTTGATAGGTTGGACTCGATGATCCTCGAGGTCCTTTCCAACCTTGGTTATACTGTGATACTATGATATAAACCTTTCAGTTGCTTGATTGTGTTTAGGGATCTCTCTATGTTGTGATAGATAGGATGAAAGTTCAGTAGAAGGGCATGTTTTAGGTGTAATAAACCAAGAAATATGTACAATCTCAGAAAATAACTGGAAATTTTCCTCCAACAGTGAATGTATGTGTATCAAAAAAGCAAACACAGGAATCTAATCTACATTCTTTGGTGCACATTCATTATGTAAGGGCTTCATGAAAAAAGAAACAGTTTTATATTAATCCATTACTACTTCTGGGACAGACATGCTTTGCACAAGAGGGTCTCATCCATAAACTTATCAGAGTTTTAATCCTTTGGCATTCATCAGTCTTCTCCATGGATGCCTACAATAGACTCATTAAAGTCTGAGAAAGGCGCCTAGATTTTGTGCCTTCTCAGCAGAGAGAAATAAACACAGGACACAAGCCATCTCCTCCTAAGTGGATATCTGGAAAAGAACAGATGAATCATAAGCCAAAAGTGCCTATTTCTCTTTATTGACTGCAAATGGGGCTGGCGGTGTTGCAGGCTCATTTGTATGCTGCTATCTGTGTTGTTTTGTGAGAACTGCTCAAATAATACATTAATCACTTTCAAATTGTCAGTAACAGAATTAAGCAGAAAAAGGTTTTGCAGCAGTCAAGGTGCTCAGATACTGGTTTTCATTCAAACTTGGAAATTGAGACTGAAGTGTCTGAAGTTAGCTGTAAAAGGGAATGAAGTCTCCTCATAGAGTCCTAAGGATATGAACACTTAAGGGTATGTATAGAGAAGAGGTTTCCAGACAGGCTGCTAAAAGTTTGAGGGGATAGGTTGTGAAGAAATCAGTCTAATGATTCCTGTGTTTTGGTGGGAAATTATCACAATGGAAATCTTCTCCATTTGATATTTTGCCACACATTTCACAGCAATATCCTCACTGTTTATAAAGGCCTGTAGTGATAGGGTGAGGGGCAATGGTTTCAAACTAGAGTTGAAACTCACACTCAACCACCTCGCTAGGCAACCTGTTCCAGTGTTCCACCACCCCCATAGTGAAGAACCTTTTCCTGATATCCAATCTAAATCTGCCTTTCTCTAGTTTGAAGCCATTGCCCCTCGTCCTGTCACCTCAGGCCCTTGTAAACATTCTCTCTCCATCCTTCCTGTAGGCTCCCTTCAGGTACCGGAAGGCTGCTATCAGGTCTCCCTGGAGTCTCCTCTTCTCCAGGCTAAACAAGCAGTATCAACAGGCTCTGGGCAACCTGATCTAGTTGATGATGCCCCTAATTACTGCAGAGAGGGTTGGACTAGATGACCTATGGAGGTCCCTTCCAACCCAGCCCATTCTATGATTCTATGATTCATGGATAAACAAACAAATAAGAATGTTCTAGTTTGGTGACACAGCTGAATTGACTCTTTTACACCAGAAACTATCACCTTCCATCTCTGGAGGACTGAAAGAGAGAGGGATTGGGAGGGGCTATAGATACATCACATGGGAGGCAATGCATTAATTAATAATAATGGTCTGATTATACTTTCATTTACTTCAGCTTATCCTCTCATGAGAAAGGATTTTGAGGTCCATAATAAATGGTAGGGACAACATGGGCTCCCAGACCCATGACAGCTGTGAACATGTATGAAACTTTGAGATCACAGGCTGTTAGGGGTTGGAAAGGACCTCTGGAGATCTTCAGGTCCAACTCCACTGCCAGAGCAGGACCATATAATCTAGTGTAGGTCACACAGGAATGCATCCAGATGGGTCTTAAAAGTCTCCAGAGAAGGATAGTCCACAACCTCTCTGGAGATCCTGTTCCAGTGCTCTGTGACCCTTACAGTAAAGAAGTGCTTTCTCATGCTGAGGCTGAACTTTTTGTGCTGTAGTTTACATCCATTGCTCTTTGTCCTATCACAGGGCACAAGTGAGAAGAGGCTGTCCCTTCCTTCTTTACACCCAGCCCTGATATATTTATATACATTTATTAGGTCCCCTCTCAGTCTTTTCTCCAGACTAAAAAGCCTTGTATTGCTTCTTCACTGGGGTGTTTTTCTCCAGCAAGGTCATCTTGTTGACTCATGTTGGGAGGATTAGAAGGAAAATGGAGACTTTTTTTTTTCCCCCCACAGGAACCCCACTGTCAAGGTCTCATAGTGGAGCCTGAACCCATAGGCTGTATGCATGATTTTTACACCAGCAGTCAGTGTCCATTAACATGGATAAGTGAGTTGTCTGCGTGGCAGTACAACTATGCTCACTGACCCTCAGCAAAGCATTGCATACTGCTGTGAGTAAGCCAGACTGAATTTATCTCCAAATTACCATTTGAAAACTAAGATTAGAATTCAGTAATGTCTGGCTTTAATTCCCCATATTTGAGCTACTATATCTGAAGATACCAGCACCAGAACAAGGGGACACAGTCTCAAGCTGTGCCAGATGAGGTTTAGGCTGGAGGTGAGGAGAAAGTTCTTCCCAGAAAGAGAGATTGGCCATTGGAATGTGCTGCCCAGGGAGGTGGTGGAGTCACCATCCCTGGAGGTGTTCAAGAGGGGATTGGATGTGGCACTTGAAGCCATGGTTTAGTTAGTCCTGAGGTGTTGGGTAGCAGGTTGGACTTGATGATCTCTGAGGTCTTTCCCAACCTTATTGATTCTGTGATTCTATGTTATAAAGATGGAATGGAAGAGAAGATGTATAGCAGTGGAAACAATTAGAAAAACAAAACAAAAAAAACCCTAGAAAATGTGAAAAGTGTGGCAGGACTGCAGTAAAAGCCATGAAGAAGTGATCTTAGCAGATGCATTTCTGATACAGTTTCAAGTCCCTGGAAAAGTCCAAGTTCCTCCAGCAAACAAATCTTTTCCCAGAAGTGGCTTTGTAAAGAATCAGGATGCCCTTTGGTCAAGCTCCTCATCTGTGTATCCAAACATCCTATCAGGAAGCCTTTATGGCTCAGTAAATGCAGTTAGTTACACAGCTTGCACATCCCTGAGTAAGAGAAATCTAAGTGGAAGGAAAAGGCACAAACTGACAAAGGGACACATCTCACCATGTCTGGGTAATTCTCAGGACTGTGTAAATCTGATTGGTAAACAGAGGTCCGATTTGTGGGGAAGGATATGTACCTGGCTTCCACAGAGTATGATAGTGGTCATCTCTCCACAGAATTCAAAGAGAGGGACTAAGCTTGACATTTGTCTGGGCCAAATACAAAATGATTGGCAACAATAGAAAAGAGGAAAATAGTACATCCTAAAGTGAATATAACAGGAAAATACTTTAGGGAAATTATCACCCTCATTCTGACTTTTTGTCCAGGTGAAATACTTTACTAATAAAATTGTCTGTATTTTTCATGCAAGTGAAGATGTTATGGTAAAACTACTTAGCTACTAGCTAGAATTTTTGATATTTTTTTAATTCAAAAGAAAAAGTCTAACCACAGCATTATTTACTGGAATTCCATTTAAAACAAAACAAAACAAAACAAAACAAAACAACAAACAAACAAACGTCAGTCTAGGGTCTCTTGCTAAGTTTCTAAGCTAAAGTAGCTTGCCCTCTGTGAATTGACAACAGAAGTAATATATATAAACACTTCAGTATGCCTAAAAGACATCAAAAACTTTTCACAGTTCAACTTTTTATTCCTGTTCCCAATCTTGATCAATTGTAATCTTAAAAGATACTTGCAAAACTCTCTTGAGACTCAAAACTCACAGTAATTATATTTCAATAATCTTCAATATATGAATTCAAATAGAATGGAGACTCCCCAGTCAAAGAATGATAAGGCTGTTGCCTCCTTTCTTTTTATTTTTTGTCTAAGCAAATTGATCACCCTAATTACAACCTATAGGGGAAATAAACAGAAATAAATTCCCCCCTGAACGAAACCAAACCGAGTTCTCAGTACACAAAGCAGACTGAAGGCATAGGATGCAATCTGTTCTTTTGTGTCTCAGCATCAATAGACCTATATTGACAAAGAGACTCAAGAGGAAAGATCAGCTCCAAACCATTTAGCAATACTTGACAGTCCAAACCAGTAAGATCCAGACTGCCCAGCAGAAGACATGAGTGGAAGAAATTAATCTGTTTTTCCTCTTTGTAGGTGCAGTTTAAGCAGTCAGTACAAGCTCAGTGTTTTAGAGCACCAGCACCTGTGGTAGTGGTGCTGAATATTTTCTTCAACCACCACCTGAAGGCTAGATCTACAGGGAGGATCTGGCTGAAGCTTTGAGCTCCCACAAATATGGCTTGGAAAACACTCACGCACGTGCTTGGTCTTGCCATTTCTGAACTTTCCAGCTCTTTCCCAGTATCTGTAACAATGTCAGAGTTAGTGAATCTCCCTCTTGGCAGAGAAAAATAATGCAGGACAGGCACTTCACTGGTTCAAGAGGAAGTTACCTGTACCCAAATGACATGTATCACTCTATCCTTGGGATAGGGAATCCCTAAAATTTTCAGAAAGGGAGCCTAAGAGAGAAGTGTGTCCACTCTTGGGTGGCTGCTATGGGCACCAATATCCCCTGAAATCTTCGAACATCTGCACTGAGTCACATAACACAATAGTCATCACCACGTGTAAATGGATGTGACTGAGAACCTTAAAAAAATGAATACAGCTTTGCAGGAACCACCATTTTAGGCATGAGAGAACTATTTTCAGCCTGTGCTTTAGGTAAGCTTTCCCTTTTGAGGCTTTTGAGACTGGAGTTTGAACACCCCTAAATCAACTATAGGGGAAGCTTAGTCCTGTGAGGAACAGGACTCAGTGATCTTTATGTGTTCCTTCTAACTTGAGATATTTTATGAAAAAAAAAAATCAACATCGTTGCTTCCTTTTGCATAGAAAACAGGTGGAGATGAAAGGCTTCATTGGAATTTATCAGAGCAGATTCATAACTCTTCTGACCTCAGGGAAGAAACTGTATTTCATTACTAATCATAACTGTTGTTTGAGATTTGATAATACGACATCCTATGGGAGCTGAGTAGAAGAAAACGGGATCTTGCCTCTCCTGAAAATGCTATGAACTTTCAAGTGGACTGCTGGTAAATTTTGCAGGTTTATAAGGGAAGTTGATATCAGGGAGCAAAGCAGAAAAATGAATTAATATGTGCCAGAGATATGAAAGCAATACAAGAGCTTTTGGAAGCTTACCAGAAGGAAGAAAGCAGATCTACTAATAAATAAGGAAGACATGAAATTAATAATGTTTCAAAAGTGACTGAGATAACTTACAGTGGTATCAAGCCTGTCATCAGTAAGAATATACATCAAAAAGGTTGAAATATTAGTAACAGAGAAAAGCTACTGAAATACCTTGGAAAATATGAATGCAAATAATCCAGCTTGTCTTAATCATATCTTAGGGCAATCACCTCCCAGAGTTATATAAGCTGAAGGCTTCACCTACACTTGAAAGTTATAGCAATAAAATTGGTGATGTGGCCCCGTAATTGAGTGTGATTGAATTACTGCAGGTAAGCAAGTTCCTGCATGACAGCTGAGCAATGGTAACAGACTGTGTGCTATCAGCTAAGTAGGGTCTATTCACTTTCAGTAATAACATAAAACCAATTTAAAGAAACTAAAGTAAAAAAACCCTCAGTGCTCTTATTTCAAGTTAAGAGTGGCACATTTCAGTTTGACATAAGTAGATTTACAATATGTCTCAGGTAACACAAAACGTTGAGGTAAGTTGGGAAGTATAAAAAGCTAGGGTAAAGCCAAGTGAAAAGACATTTTCTCAACAACTGGGTGTGGCCGGTTGACGTTGCCCCCTTAAGAAAGGGAATATGGTGGACGGAAGTTGGTAAACAGAAGGAATAGTCTAAACTAATTTCATTGGTAGAGTGGGAGGAAGCACCTTCTGAACTGGGAGTGCAGGAAAGATATCCTGGGCACTCCGGCATTTTATCTTCAGTCTTGCTTCCGCCTCTTCTTCGTGCAGCAGCTTTGTGTGCTGGGCTTTCTGCCAAGGCTCCGGCCTTCAAACTGACAAACTTGATAAGGCCTGTATTAACTCCCTTCCAATTAACACAAACTGCTTCTAATTTTTTTTTCCTCTCTTTTCTTTCTCTTTCTATCCCATTCTGGGGAAAGGGGGGGAAGAGAGGGGAGAGCGGAGGTGGGGGACCCCTCTGCCGAGGGGGGTCACTCTCATTTCTGTGTTGCTCTGTTGTATATCTTTGTATATATTGTAGATATTGTAAATTTGTAAATATTCCCCTGCATACCTTACATTGCTTTGTAAATATAGCTCCACTGCTTTGCTAATTCAGCTTGTGAGTTTTTTTTTTCCTTTCCCTTCAATTTTTTTTTTCCCTTTTACCTTACAAGGGGGAAGGGAGGAGGCTTCTCGGCCTTACCCTTCCAAACCCACCACATTTTTTTTATTGGCGCCCAACGTGGGGCAGATAATTAGTTTAATTTATTATTTGATTGATTTAGTGTTTTCCAGCTGAATTAGCAAACATGAAGGTATTGTGGTTTGTGGAGCGATTATTCTTTTCAATTTTTGGGGCTCTGGTTTACAGATATTGTTTGGGTTTGATTTTGGATTACCTGGGTAAATATTTGGTGTGGACAATTTATATGTGGGTTATGTATAGAGTTAAATTATGGTATGGAAAATGTATTAATTTATTATGACCAGTGAGATACAGGAATGTTACCTCCACCACTCTCCCAATTGAGATAAAGGGTTTTAAGATTCCGCCTGAGGAGACAGTAACTTTAGGTGATGCCTGGGATCCAAAAGTGATTTATTTGGTGTGTATAATTCTGCTGCTGGTGATAACTAATGTGTATTCTCTCTATTCCTGGCGTCGGGAGAAAAAGGTGTCCAGGGCGTGTTTTGTTATTAAAACTAGATCAAAAAGAAAACGCCGTGGCTCTCGATCAGTCCCAGAGTCATCTAGTGATGAGGACTGTGGAGAACCCGTGTCAGTTAAAAAGAAGGCTAAAAAGTTAATTGGTAAGGCAGCTCTAAATGACTTTGCTGATTCTGGCAAGCAGCCAAGGGCATCGGCTGGTATCAACATGGCACCTACTCCTTCTCCTACTCCTTCTCCTTCTTCTTCTTCTCCGTCGGCCAGTAATGGAGCAACGTCACTTCCACCCACTCCCTCAGTGGGACCAGAAGTCACTGCCCCAGCAGCTGATTTATCTCAGGACCTGTCAGCTTCCATTAAGGTGGCTGTAAATTCAAACACAGCTCCAGTTAAGGTGGCTCCTTTAAAGACTAGAGGTGCAAAGGGCAAAGATGGAGAAGAAGAGGAGTTGGAGACTGATCCTGGTGAGGGTCCCTCTACTCTAAAAGATCCTGCTCAGGAGGAAGAGAAGGTTTGTTTTAAAGATGTAGCTAACCTAGTGAGATCAAAGCAGGATAGAGATGAAGTTAGGAAAGCAGCTGGCAAAGGTGGTTCTCAGCTTAAAGAGATCCTTAGGAGAATGACAGCAGGATTCTATGGGCAAAGAATTCAGGGAGATGAAGATCAAGATGATATTACAGACTGTTCTTCGCCCCGCGAGGAATTGCGTAATGTCCGTAAAGATTTCACCAGGGCAGATAAGGAGCCAGTTCTAGCTTGGCTTAGTAGGTGTTATGATACAGGTGCTTCAGCTCTAACAGTTGGAGACAAGTCAGCAGCTCAGTTAGGAACTCTCTCAAGGGACAATGGAATAGATAGACATCTAGGCGAAGCTCTCGGTAAGGTTAATCTGTGGATACGCCTTTTAATAGCGGTTGCCCTGAGATACCCTTCCCGAGATGATCTTCCATGGAATCCTAAACCCTGGACTACCATAGATGAGGGAATTAAGCGCTTGAGAGAATTTGCTGTTAGAGAGCTACTCTATGGTGAACATGAAACTCTGAATCCTGATGACGTTCCTGTGGGTATTGGTCTTGCTAAAAAGATCATCAAACTTGCTCCTTCCAATTATGCAAACATTCTGGCAAGCAGAATTGTGTCAAGAAGTTATGGTGGAGCTTCTCCCATGGTTGGCCAATTCAGTGATCAAATGAGACAATTGGAGGATAGCATGACACGTGGTTCTTTGGTTTCAGCCATTGAAACTCTGTCTGGAAAAATTGAGAATTGCATGAGAAAGTTAAAGGATGAATTTAGAAATTCCA
Organism: Melanerpes formicivorus; assembly: GCF_026170545.1. Lineage (NCBI taxonomy): Eukaryota > Metazoa > Chordata > Aves > Piciformes > Picidae > Melanerpes > Melanerpes formicivorus. The sequence continues at coordinate 26,093,831 of NW_027142353.1, forward strand.
TATCCCAAGTGGCACAAAGGGATAATTTCAATTCTCCCTCCAGATGGGTACAAGTTTCATCTGTGAGGAATACACGTCCTCCAAGGAGGTCATTCCAAAACAGGACATTCCAAAACAGGTCATTCCAAAAAAGACCACCAAGGCAATCACGTAGAACTATTTGGATAACTCTGCGTGATCAGTTTGGTGAGAACATGAACCGCTGGGATGGCCAACTAACTTCTAATCTTTTCAGGAGACTGAGGGAATTGCAAAGTGGCAGAACCCGAGGTAGCAATACCAGAAGGGTAGCTGTTACTTCCACGGTTCCCCAGAACGACTCTTATGGCTCCAACAGTGGCTCCAGTTATAACATGCAAAGTTATAACCCTGCACAATATGTGCAATGCACATGTGCGCATGTTCACCATAACTAGGGGTGCCCTGCCTCCCGCCAGGGGGAGGAGAGGGATAACAGAGATAATAGAATCTATTGGGATGTGTACATCCAGTGGCCTGGCACTTCACAATTTCGGAAGTACAGGGCCTTGGTTGACACAGGAGCTCAGTGCACCATAATGCCATCAAATTATCAGGGATCAGAGTCTATAACTATTCTGGGAGTCACTGGTGGATCTCAAGAGTTAAGTAAGGTAGAGGTTAATATAAGTTTAACTGGTAAACAATGGAGGAAGCATACAGTTGTGACCGGACCTGACGCACCTTGTATTTTGGGAATTGATTTTCTGAGAGAAGGGCGTTTCAAAGACCCTAGAGGTTACAAATGGGCTTTTGGAGTAGCTTCTATAGAAACTGATGGACAAAAATTGAAGCTGTCTGCCAGACCTGAGCTTTCTGATGAATCTGCAGTTGTGGGACAACATAAGATACAGGACATTAAATTATCACAGTATCACAGTATCACTTAGGTTGGAAAGGACCTCGAGGATCATCGAGTCCAACCTGACACCGCAGACCCCATGACTAGACCATGGCACCAAGTGCCACGTCCAATCTCCCCTTGAACGCCTCCAGGGTCGATGACTCAACCACCTCCCTGGGCAACCCATTCCAATGCCGAATGACTCGCTCGGTGAAGAACTTCCTCCTCACCTCGAGTCTGAACCTCCCCTGGCGCAGCTTGAGACTGTGTCCCCTTGTTCTGGTGCTGGTTGCCTGGGAGAAGAGGCCAACTCCCTCCTGGCTACAACCACCCTTCAGGTAGTTGTAGAGGGCAATAAGGTCACCCCTGAGCCTCCTCTTCTCCAGGCTAAACAATCCCAGCTCCCTCAGCCTCTCCTCATAGGGCTTGTGTTCAAGGCCTCTCACCAGCCTTGTTGCCCTTCTCTGGACACGCTCAAGTGTCTCAATGTCCTTCTTAAACTGAGGAGCCCAGAACTGGACACAGTACTCAAGGTGCGGCCTAACCAGAGCAGAGTACAGGGGCACTATGACCTCCCTGCTCCTGCTGGCCACACTATTCCTAATGCAGGCCAGAATGCTATTGGCCCTCCTGGCCACCTGAGCACACTGCTGGCTCATATTCAGGTGGCTGTCGATCAGCACACCCAGGTCCCTCTCTGTCTGGGAGCTCTCCAGCCACTCCGACCCCAGCCTATACCTCTGCATGGGATTGCCATAGCCAAAGTGCAGCAAATTGCCGGTTGCTTCTCAGACTGTACATCACAGACAATACAGAACCAACCGTGACTCTTTGTTGCCCATTCAGAATCTAATTCGTCAGTTGGAGAGTCAGAAAGTCGTCAGCAAAACTCATTCACCTTTCAACAGTCCAGTGTGGCCTGTGCGGAAGCAGAATGGAGACTGGCGTCTGACGGTAGACTACCGAGCCCTAAATGAAGTAACACCACCTATGAGTGCAGCAGTGCCAGACATGATGGAACTACAGTATGAGCTGGAGTCCAAAGAGGCCAAATGGTATGCTACCATAGACATTGCTAATGCATTTTTCTCTATTCCCATAGCAGAGGAATGCAGGCCTCAGTTTGCTTTCACCTGGAGAGGAATCCAGTACACTTTCAACAGGCTGCCAATGGGCTGGATCCACAGCTCAAGCATCTGTCATGCAGTGATCTATGATGCTCTGGAGAAAGGCGGTGCTCCAGAACACATCCAGTTCATCGATGATATCATCGTCTGGGGTAAAACTGCTGAGGAAGTCTTTGAGAAAGGTAACAAAATCATTGACATTCTTCTGGATGCAGGTTTTGCCATCAAACGAGACAAGGTGAAAGGACCTACCACAGAGATTCAGTTTCTGGGAGTGCGATGGCAGGATGGATGCTGACACATTCCAGTGGATGTGGTAAATAGAGTCTCTACCATGGCAAGTCCCACAAACAAGCAAGAGACCCTACGTTTCTTGGGGATAGTGGGATTTTGGAGACTGCACATTCCTGGATACAGTCAGATTGTGAAACCTCTGTATGATGTGACTCGAAAGAGAAACCATTTCCACTGGGGACCTGAACAACAAGCAGCCTTTGACCAAATAAAGCAAGAGGTAATTCAAGCAATGGGTCTGGGACCTGTCCGAGATGGTCCAGACATTAAGAACATTTTGTACATGGCTGCAAGTGACAATGGTCCAACCTGGTGCTTGTGGCAAAAAGCTCCAGGTGAGACACGTGGACGACCTCTTGGTTTCTGGAGTTGAGGTTACAGAGGTTCAGAGGCTAATTATACTCCAACAGAGAAAGAAATCTTAGCTGCCTATGAAGGAGTAAAAGCATCTTCTGAAGTGATTGGAACTGAATCACAACTTCTCTTAGCTCCCAGATTACCAGTTTTGAATTGGATGTTCAAAGGCAAAGGCTCCACACCACATCATGCCACAGACTCAACCTGGTCAAAGTGGATGGCTCTGATAACACAGAGAGCTCGAATGGGAAATCTTGAAAGACCTGGTCTAGTGGAGGTGATCTCAAGTTGGCCTGAAGGTATCAACTGTACTAAACCTCCAGAGGAGAAAGTAACTCGTGCTGAGGAAGCTCCTCCTTACAATGACCTTTCTGATGATGAAAAGAAATATGCTTTGTTCACAGACGGTTCCTGTCGTCTTGTTGGAAACAAGCGAAGGTGGAAGTCTGCAGTGTGGAGTCCAACACGCCGAGTTGCAGAGGCGAAAGATGGAGAAGGAGAATCCAGTCAGTTCGCAGAGGTAAAAGCTGTCCAGCTAGCTCTCGACGTAGCTGAACGTGAGAGATGGCCAAAGCTTTATCTCTACACCGACTCATGGATGGTAGCCAATGCTCTATGGGGTTGGCTAAAGAACTGGAAGAAGAGTGGTTGGCAGAGAAAAGGAAAGCCCATTTGGGCAGCCAACCTATGGCAGGACATTGCTGATCGAATCGAGAGAATTCCAGTGAAAGTGAGACACATCGATGCTCACATTCCTAAGAGCAAAGCTACTGAGGAACAGCAACACAACCATCAGGCAGATATAGGTGCCAGAGTTTCTCAAGTAGACATGGACTCTAATCTTGATCTCGACTGGAAACACCGAGGTGAGATATTCTTAGCTCGGTGGGCTCACGATTCGTCAGGACATCAAGGTAGAGATGCAACATACCAATGGGCTCGTGACAGATCCATAGACATTTCCATGGATGCTATCACGCAAGTCATCCATGACTGTGACATTTGTGCTGCTATTAAGCAGGCAAAACGACTTAAGCCCTTGTGGTATGGTGACAGATGGTCCAAGTACAAGTATGGTGAAGCTTGGCAGATTGACTACATCACTCTACCACGTTCTCGTTCTGGTAAGCAGTACGTGCTTACTATGGTAGAGGCAAACACTGGATGGTTGGAAACTTATCCAGTTCCACATGCAACTGCACGCAACACCATTCTCGGTCTGGAGAGACAGATCCTGTGGAGACACGGAACTCCAGAGAGGATTGAGTCAGACAACGGAACTCATTTCAAGAACAACCTTGTAAAGAGCTGGGCAAAAGAGCACGGTATTGAGTGGATATTCCACATTCCCTACTATGCACCAGCTTCAGGGAAGATTGAACGCTACAACGGTTTGTTGAAGACCACTCTCAAAGCCATGGGGGGTGGATCTTTGAAAAACTGGGAAAAGCATTTAGCACAAGCAACCTGGCTGGTAAATAGTAGAGGTTCAGTGAACCGAGCTGGACCTGCACATTCAGATTTGCTACGGAAAGTAGAAGGTGATAGAGTTCCTGTTGTTAGAGAAAAGAATCTGTTAGGTAAAACTGTTTGGGTATTTTCACCCTCAGGAGAGGCTAAACCTGTCCGAGGGGTGGTTTCAGCTGAAGGTCTGGGTCACACTTATTGGGTAATGCAAGAGAATGGTGAAATTCAGTGTATTCCACAAAGAAATTTAACTTTAGCTGAAAGAGGTTAATTTCGAACTGCTGTACAGCTACATCGCGTCCAGAGGAAGAATCAATGAGGAATCTACGGTGCACGAACCCTGAGATCCCTGAGAGCCCTGAGTCAACTAAGAGACCCTGAGATTTCCCTGTTTCCCTTTTCTTCGCTTTGTCAGTGAAGAAATGAACTGTTTTCCATTTTTCTCATTTTCTGATTTTCTTGGACTTTTGAATCATCTACATCTGAGCATAGCCGGAATGGACTATGAACTTTACTCACGAACTGTAAATATCATTTTGGATTGGATGGACAGTATGAACAGCCAATGAAATTGTTTAGAAGGGGTGGACTGTGGCCGGTTGACGTTGCCCCCTTAAGAAAGGGAATATGGTGGACGGAAGTTGGTAAACAGAAGGAATAGTCTAAACTAATTTCATTGGTAGAGTGGGAGGAAGCACCTTCTGAACTGGGAGTGCAGGAAAGATATCCTGGGCACTCCGGCATTTTATCTTCAGTCTTGCTTCCGCCTCTTCTTCGTGCAGCAGCTTTGTGTGCTGGGCTTTCTGCCAAGGCTCCGGCCTTCAAACTGACAAACTTGATAAGGCCTGTATTAACTCCCTTCCAATTAACACAAACTGCTTCTAATTTTTTTTTCCTCTCTTTTCTTTCTCTTTCTATCCCATTCTGGGGAAAGGGGGGGAAGAGAGGGGAGAGCGGAGGTGGGGGACCCCTCTGCCGAGGGGGGTCACTCTCATTTCTGTGTTGCTCTGTTGTATATCTTTGTATATATTGTAGATATTGTAAATTTGTAAATATTCCCCTGCATACCTTACATTGCTTTGTAAATATAGCTCCACTGCTTTGCTAATTCAGCTTGTGAGTTTTTTTTTCCTTTCCCTTCAATTTTTTTTTCCCTTTTACCTTACAAGGGGGAAGGGAGGAGGCTTCTCGGCCTTACCCTTCCAAACCCACCACACTGGGTGAACTGAATACTGTAATGACCTTCAGACAAGGAAGGAGTACACTGGAAATATTGTGGGAAAGAACTTTTTAGGAATTAAGGCAAGGGGGGGAAAAATATCATGTATGAAACAGCTTGCAAGGCTGTTTGCTTCATGAGTAAATTCCCGTTTTCTAATTGATCTTCTTGCTTTCCACTCAGCAAATTGCGTGTCATGGGTTAAGTTGAATCACATGTTATTCATACCTTGCTGCCCTCATTCTGGCTTCAAAATGAAAGTGCTGGCTGAAGCAAAGTATTATGGGGCTTGAAGTTCAGATTGCAACACAACAGGCTTCCTGTTGCTGCTTTTGAATGCTAGGGTTTTGGGTGTTGGCTGTGTTGTGCTGGGAAGGCAGCTGGATGGGGAGGGATGGAGGAGTAGCTCCCTAGCTTGGGTTTTTATCTCTCTCCTTTCTGCTTGCTGCTGCTTTCTGTGGTGTTTTTTGGTTTTATTTCCTGCAAATATGCTAAGGTGATTGTACATTATGTTATCTCATTTACATAAAATTCTTATCTCAACTCTTTGTCACAACCTGGAGGGGTTTGTGTGTGCGTGTGTGTGTGTGTTACTTTCCCTCACTTCTGTGTTGTAGGGAAATTACTGTGTTAGGCTAGCACACAGTGGATTTTTTTTTCCCAAGTCAGTGAATTAATCAAAATATAGTTCCAGTGATACCCACAATAAACTATACATTAAATGCTCAAGAACATATACTAGCCAGAAAACTTGTTTAAAAATGCTAAAATTAACATAAAGAATGCTTTAGTATTGAGCATCCCATTTCATGAAGTAGTATCTGGAAACAAGGCTTACATTGAGTTTGTAGAGAAGATACTACCTGGACTGAAACCTTGGAAAGAAGTTTTGAGCATCAGAATGTGTTTTAAGAGCACTGTATTTACATATTAATGATGTCAGACAAGTTTCTCTTAACACCTTGATAATGAACACATAAACATCACATTATTGAAAGTCTACAGGTCATTCTACACAGAGATTTGCACCACCGTAACCAAATAAAGTACTAGCTTACTGACAGAAAGCATTGAGAACAAAAGGGGTTTAGAGAGATTTAAAAGCCAGATCCAACTGAAGACTAATGCTACTAATCTAACACATGTTCAGCATGAGAAGCAAGAACTGAGAGCATTGTTACAGTGCTGGAAAGTACAGGAAAATATCAGAAAATATCATGCATGCATTTGAAATGTGAGACTGCAGATGAAAAGCCAGTACAAAATGATGCTCTATATGCAAGTTCTTGGTACAGAGTATGGGACACAACTGTCTTTGTGCTCTCATGCAATGTCTTGGAGGTTTGTTACCCATGTTGTGCATCCTCACAAGAGAAGGATGCTGATAAGTTCTAGGAAACATAAACACAAATTATGGAACTGAAAGAATGCTTGAGGATTACCATTTAATGAAACAATATAAAAAACAGGGAGTAAAGGGAAAGAGAGTAATAAATGGCAACTGCTGAAAAGCAGTAGGAGCCTAAAGAAGGCAAGAGGCCGAGAAATAGAAAATAGAGATCAGACATCAAGAATGTAAAATGGTAAATGAGCCTTTTTTTTCCTCTTAATTTTACATTCAGGAATAATGTGTAGATAAACGCAGTTCTTTGACTTGCTATTTTTCATCCTAGAGGCCATAGTCATCAGAGAGTCTTTGGTATGAGCCATGTATTGGCAGTGAGCAGGTTAACGGGTTCTAAACAAACCTTCATTTTTTCATTAGTTTTACATGCTGTTTTTCTCATTCTGTGCCAGAGTTCCCTCAGACCTGCAGTTATGTGATATATAAAATGAGGAAACTTGCTTGTGGTTTTTCATGAATAATCATGATTTGGTGAATATACTTTGCCTGAGTCTTTCCCTTGCAGAAGAGTGATGTTTCCATCCGGTTGCATAAAACCCAGGTCCTTTCCTCTGTTTATGTAAACAGCAGGTTTAGAACAAGTAAATGTTGCAAATTCACATTCCATTGCCTTTTTCTTCAGCATTGTTTCAAAATCTCAGACCATCATACCTTGTGCCTATTGCAGAGATGGGAGTTTCTCCATTGTAGTGTTTGTGTAACTTAGATCAATTTTCTCCTTTGCTACTTTTCCCCAAACTTAACCAATCTGTCCAAAACTTCAGACATGCATTTTTCTAGCAGACCATGCTCTTAAAAAAAGTTACAGAATTCAGGTAGCTTATTTACTGGGAGCTTGGGGGAAAAAATAAAAATCAAGAGAACTGCAGTCTTTGAAGAACCTGAAAATAGTATTTTGAAGGATGAGCGTTATCTTCAAAATTACAGTGTACAAGCCCAGAGCCTGCTTGATTCAGCAAAGTCTAAGCAAGATCTCATGCCTCTGGCTGTGTAGAAATAGCTAAGAAGTTATTTTTCAGTGTTAAAAGAGTCCAGACTTTTACCGAGGTGTCTCCAGTGAAACAGGTTGTGATGGTAGAAGACAGGTCTTCCACAACACACTAGTCCAAAACCAACAGACTTTTCAAATGTGGAATTCAGAACTTGCCATTTCAAAGACAAATAGTTTTCAAGGTTTCTCAAAGAGTACAATGACATTATGAAATTTTTCTGGGTTTGCATCATTCATGTTTTTACTGCTGCATTATTCAAGTTCCAGACTTTTTTTTTTCTAATTTATAACTGTTGAGGAGAGCTGTTATTAACACAGATCTTTTTTTTCTTTTCTTTTCTTTGGATCTAAAGATCTTGCCTGCTCAGTAATAAATGTCTTAATAATGTTTTTTATTTCACCAGGGATGGGCATCAGTTCCATGTGACAATACCTGCCAGTATCACTATGTACACTGCAGAGCTCCCAGCACTGCCTGATCTGAGTTGTCTGATATTAGTTAAAAGTCTCTTAGAGCATCTGAGCAATCTGCATGGGGCAGGCAGTGAGGACACAACAACTAGGTGAGGGTTTGGCCAGCCCATACCCTAAGAGGACACAGTCTCAAGCTGTGCCAGGGGAGGTTTAGGCTGGAGGTTAGGAAGAAATTCTACACAGAGAGAATGGAATGGGCTGTCCGAGGATGTGGTGGAGTCACCATCATTGGAGGTGTTCAGAAGAAGACTTGATGGGGTGCTTGGTTGCATGGTTTAGTTGATTAGGTGGTGTTGGATGGTAGGTTGGACACAACCTGGTCTATTCTATTCTATTCTATTCTATTCTATTCTATTCTATTCTATTCTATTCTATTCTATTCTATTCTATTCTATTCTACTCTACTCTACTCTACTCTACTCTACTCTACTCTACTCTACTCTATTCTATTCTATGTTACCATAGCTTCTACATTTAGCCAATGGGATTGCTCTCCATGCTCTGCTGACTACACTGAATCTTTTGGAAGCTTGGACACTTGGTGCACATATAGAAACTTGAATTTACATGTCTGAATCTAGAAATTAATCTCACCTAAAGGTTTGGGTCCTGATGCCTACCTTTAGGCACCTTGTGTCATGTGAACTATTCTGGCATATCAAAGACACACTCACGGGGCAAGCAGATTTAACAAAAGGCACAGAAGTAGCTCAGGACACAGCGGAAGGACAACTGAAACACAAGTAAGATCGTTAAGATGTCTCACATGACACTAGACATTTAATTTTAGTCATCTGAACCCACCCTGGATGTCTATGATACCTGAGTATTTATTTTTTTAATCTTATTTTCCACTCAACAAAATGTATCAGTGTGACCATTTGAGGCTGTCCCCTTAAGAAAGGGAATATGGTGGACGGATGTTTGTAAATGAAAAAGATGAATCTAAACTAATTTCATTGGTAGATTGGGAGGAAGCACCTTCTGAACTGGGAGTGCAGCAGAGTTTCCTGGGAATTCCTGCACTTTCCTGGTCAGTTTTGTCTTCTGCTCCTTCGGTAGCAGCAGCTGTTTCTGGGCTTTCAGCCAAGGCTTGACCTTGTAACTGGTAAACTGCAAGGCCTGTATTAACTGCTTTCCAATTAACACATAACTGCTTCTAATTTTTTCCTCTTTTCTCTCTTTTCTAACCCGCTTTGGGGAAAGGGGGAGAGAGAAGGGGGAGCAGAGGTGGGGAACCCCCTCAGCAGAGGGGGGAACTCTCATTTCTGTGCTACTTTGTTGTATATTTCTGTATATACTGTAAATATTGTAAATCTTGTATATATTTCCCTACGTTTCCCTGCTTTGTAAATATACAGCACCCGTTGCTTTGCTAATTCAGCTGTGAGTTTTTCTTCCCTTTCCCTTCAATTTTCTTTCCCTTTACTTTACAGGGGGGAGGGAGGAGGCTTTTTGGCCTTACCCTTCCAACCCTACGACAATCAGGCACCTTGGATTCACTTCAGTAGTTCAATGCTATCTGAGATGATCAGACTCTCCCACCTGACCTGCTGCTCCGGTGGGAACTGTACCTTTGCTTGCCTCAGATAACAAAGGATGTTTGTATTGTTGACTGAATGAAGTTCTCCTGGAGTTCATTTCTTCTCATACTAAGTTTGAGATCTAAAACAAAATAGATGAATTATGCTGCAACAGTGTCAACCATCTCTGACTTGGCTCTGAGGGGATTTTTCATCTATCCTAGCTATCTAAGACCTGAGACGAATCCCACACAGAGTGCCAGACAGTACTTAAGTAGATGCTGCTCTCAAAGATTAAAACAATGGTGTTTTGTGTGGTGTTTTTTGTTTTGTTGTTGATATTCTCCAGGTCAGAGTTTACAGTCAGTTTGCAGTGCATAACACATAATGAGTTATGAAAAATGTACAATGCAAAATGAATGACACCAGAAAATTACATAAAACTATACAAATCAAAGCAGCTTTGTATCACATCATTAAAAATTAACATTTAGGATTTTAAAATTCATGGACTTCCCCAAATAAATATGGCAATACTTTTTCTAATTTCTCCATAGCAACATTTTTTTTTTTTTCAAAATGATTACCAATAAATGTTTTGAAAACACAATTTTTTGACAGATCCACACTTTGAAAGAATTAGGAGTGAAATAATACAATGCAAAACCCTGCCAATATGGCACTCCTGTCAGCTCTCCAGTATCATGCTGTATAGCTCTCTCTACCAGGTACAGAGCAACTGAGATTCAGTTACCATGACTAGTAAATAAGTGGTTATTATTGATTTTACCAGTTCTCATTTTTCTTTTAATTGGCATGAACATTTATCTCATGATAAATCTCCTGCGTATGGGTACATCAGGGAAATCAATGAATAATTGTAGAAAACTTGGAGGAGGTGATCATGATGGCTACACACAAAATTCAAAATAGTAAAGAGCAAATGGAACATCTCAAAGATGTTTAATTATTTGCCTAAGAATGCTCACCCTGGAATAAGCAGTAAATATCCTACTTGTTTCAAGAGTGTTACATGCTTAAAAAACCTAATCTAACCTATAAGGGATAGATGGAAAGAGAATGAGGAGCCTAAGAGTGAGGTCATTTGACTTCAGATATTGAGGGAATAGGATTATTTTTGAAGGCTGGTCCAAGACACTTCTACACAGGAATCACGTAAGTAGAATTTGGAAATTTCTTCTCAGCACTGAAACTTCCCTTTAATTATGGTGGTTTAGATCTGAAAACTCATTTCAGTGCAGAAGCACTAGTAAAATTAAGGTGAGTGTTTTGAAATGCCTTACAATGCAGTAAATGAGCACTTACTGCACTGCAATGTGCAGGCAATGAGCTGCAGAAGGTATATGTTTCCACAGACACATTGCTTCAGGTTGTTCGGTTAGTGGGCTAGTTAGTGGACACTGCAAAAGACTCAAGCTTTAACTCCACTCTCCTCCCAGCTCTGTCTCCTTCCCTCATCCCCAGCGATGCCCCTCTGTGTGGGCCTGACTTTCTTCTTAGACAGATTTCCTTCAAGGTTGTTATGACAGGATCTGGATATATAGCAGTGCAACTGGGCTTTCAGTTTTGTTTGCTTTTCAGAAGGTCCAAAGACATCTGATGAATAGAGAGCAAGCTTATATTTTGTTCTCTTCTTTCTCTGCAAAGAAAGCTTATGCACTTTTGCTGACACATTTGCATTCTCAAATGGCCAGCACTGAGATTTTTCATGCTCCAGTAATGACACCCAGCTTCTCACTCCTTAACCACTTTCCAGCGAGACTATCAATAGAACTATGCATATTTATCAGTTATTTGTCTTTATTTCTTTCCACTTACTCTAGCAAAAAATTATTTGTACTGGAACAAATTGTGACTTTGGAATGTATTTTAACACAGTAGACAAAATAAGGACTGGTGACTTTCAGTTTTGAAGTCAGTGGTAAAACTCATCAGCTGCACAACAAGAGCCTGAAGCTTAAAGGTAATAGGACAAGAGATAGCTGAAGAGAGACCATTAATTACTGAGCCTCCATTCCCCCTCTCACTTCAATGGTATTAAAAGACACAGACATCTAAATTAAAAATAAATAGTCTGCAGTTCAAGGCATTCATTTAACCTTAATATTGAAGACTCTATCCAGGGATACAAGCTGGGACACAAAAATACAGGCTGATAATTTGGTGAATGCTCAGTATAAATTAGAACCATCTTTCTGCATTAACCAAACACAGATGATGACCCCAGGATACAATTTCCTCATCTGCAGCATAAGTAGACAGCACGCCTGTCACCTTTAGGATGTTTGCTTAGGTGGACCTGAGCTGGGTGCCCCTCCAACCAGATGGCAGGAAACGTGACTGCTATGCCTTAGTGGGTGATGGAGCTTATTTCTGTGTGATCCCCGTCTTTTGCATGGTCAGTGGGGATGGAGATGGAAAAAAATACTTGACCAGTAAGAATCCTTGTCCAAATGAGGTGGAAACATCCTTGTAACAACATCATTCAGTTTTATGCCAGTCAGAGGCAGTTGACAGTATTAGCAAATGAGTCAACTTCTAACTAAGAAGGAAAAACAACATTTAAAAATAGAAATGTGGAAATATTTCCTCCCTTTGTAAATTGTGCAATTCAAGCATTTCTCATAAATATATTTTATTTAGTAAAAATTCATACCCTTCTGCCTGTCCCTCAGTTTCTCACTGTTAGCAATTGAGACAATCAATGAGAGACTGACACAATGCCCATATTGAGTAATTTTAGAAAAATCACAAGAAGCTGTGACTGAACTAAGAACTGAACCATATCTTAAGCTGTATGTTAGTGCTTAGTCCTTTGAACTAAAAGCTGTTCTCCAACAGCTAAGCACTCAATTCATATTTTCATTATAGGACAATAATTTACATTTTGCTCTTCTGGAAATACCCTGGGAAAGTCTATCACAGCATACTGACTCAGTAAATATGAGATTCCATTGCCTGGCATAGGATCCAGTCTCCCTGTTAACTAATGACATGGATTCCAGGCTTTGTCTGGACTTTTTTTGGCCTCTCTGGAAATTTATTTTAGCTAGTAACTGCAATTATTTAAATAACTTAATTTGTTTTGGCTTTTGCTTAGCATAGTACAGCTCCCTGGCATAACACTTATTGCTATATTTATAAAACCATCTACTAACAGTAAAAATGAATAGTTATTTCATGCAGAATAATATTTGATCTCAGAAACAAATACACCTTGTAGGACTATACACATGGGATGATAGCAGAGACCTTGAAGACATAGGTAAAGAATGTGGTCCCAGTGTTATAAGGAGCTCACCAGAGATCAGTTACTAGTCATCAGCAGAGAGAGCTTAGTGAAATGATTTTAGAGGTAACTTCTACCTGACATCTGTAAAATGTGGTACAGATAGGAGATTCAGATGCAACATGGGCTTGCAGAAAGCTTGGAGAAAGAGAGGAATTTAAAGGTTTTTTGCAAACACAAAAATGACCTCAAATGAATCCAAGGTTGAAGAAGAACAACTTAATGATGCTGCATTTCAACTGGAGGAGGACTTGCTTGCACACCCCTATAAATCAGCAACCTCAAGGGCCTTGGAAACAGTGGTAATGTAAGCACCAGAGAGAGGAAAATGTTATAAAGTTTGTGTAATATATCATTTAATGCTATGAAATCTGAACTGCTAGTGTTAGGATCATCATAATTTGGCTTACTATTCTTTGACTAGACTGTTAAGATTAATTAGAATAACAATAAATTTTTGGGTTTGCCTGTATGACATGTTCATTTTGCCCACAGAAAGGCTTTGAGCATAACAAGTTATTAAGAATTCAAGCAATCTGTTCTGAACTTGGATGCCATCAGCTGATAACACCATACATTCCAAAATCTCTAAAGTACCTTTCATACCTTTAATAAATGCAACCTTCTTCTCCTATCCTGCTTATTTCACAATGGCATGTTGCAATTTTTTCAATATAACATTGGCAGGAGAGAACTGAGTCTTAAATCTGTAAGAAAGAAGAAGCTGCAAAAGACTGGGACAGTGACTATCTTAGCTCAGTGGCCACAGTCCTTAAACATCTTTTGCAGGGTAGTGCAAATGCAGCAGGGATATGGATGATTGGTGAAGGTGTACTGCACCATACTCATCTAGAACACACAGTACCAGCAACCCCATCCTGATCCATGCTGTGTTTCAGCTACTTGTGCTGTGTAGCAAGCTGTGAGGCTCTGGAGCAGTAGGGCTAGCACTGGCTGTGGGGCAGCAGTATGTTCATTTCTTGGTCTTTACCTGGTTCAAAATTGGGTGGAAAAGCATCTCAAGGGGCTGGCCAGGCTCAGTTCTTTCTAGCATGTGGTTTCTCTTTGGTGAGTCCACTACGTATCTCATTGCTATGAGGTGCACGATTCCACATGCCATGTTCCTCAACATTCTGGTCATCATTTAGGAAGAGCATCCTATTCAGGGCTGCTAGGATGTTTGTGGGAGAAACAGTCTGACCCTGCTGTCAGAGGGAAGGAAGAAGAGTTGTAAAGCCACAACTGTTATAACTGGGAAGGGCCAATCTTGCTAAAAGTAGTGGGAAGTTTATTTCAGACATCTGCAGACTTCTTCTTATTACAAAATATCATCCTAGTCTCATACACAAGATTGGTGCAGAGGGTGTGATGATACTCTAAGCTCAAACACAGCATTTATTCCCTATGCAGTAACAGATGGTGTCTGATTCATGGATCCCTGCCAGGAGTACATCACTATGTATTTGGGTAGCTCAAGCCACTGTCTGTGAGATTAGTTTGTTGGCAGAGTGAAGAGTAACATCATGATCATGGTCTGCTGCACATTTCGCAAGCTGCTAGTGACTGAAGGTAGGCCAGGTGCTTCTCTGGCTCTCACCTAGCCTCAGGCAGATGTGAGCAATTTCTTAAGCAACAGCAGCCTCGGGAAGGAAGGGACATGTGAAATGCATCTGTATGTATGTGCAATACAATACACATTCCATGAACATCATTGTGTCTTGCCCTATGTTCACAGATGTTCCAGCTAAAGTCCTTTTCCTAATACATATCCCCTTCCCCTATCCTCTCTGCAGAGAACAGACTCCTCACTTAATCATCCTGAGGTCAACAGCAAAATATTCAAGCTAATCATCTTACAAAAGAGATCCCTAATCAATTTGCTAACATAAATTATCTTCTAAAAGCTGCCTTAGATTAAATGAGGATGTACAAGTAATTCTTATGCCATCCTAAGAACCACTTACTTACCTCTCTTCCAAACAGTAAACACAACAAAATGTTGTGTAGAGAGAGACATATGACACTTGTAGAGAATACAGAATTAACGAGGTTGGAAAAGACCTTCCAGATCATTGAGTCCAACCTACCAACTAAGAGCATCTAATCAATGAAACCATGGCACCAAGTGCCTCATCCAGCCTCTTTTTAAATGCTTCCAGTGATGGTGACTCCACCACCTCCCTGGGCAGCCCATTCCAATGGCCAATCACTCTTTCTTTGAAGAACTTCTTCCTAACATCCAGACTAAACCTCCCCTGGCACAGCTTGAGACTGTGCCCTCTTGTTCTGGTGCTGGTTGCCTGGGAGAAGAGACCAACCCCCACCTGGCTACAACCTCCCTTCAGGTAGTTGTAGACAGCAATAAGGCCTCCTCTGAGCCTCCTCTTCTCTAGGCCATGCAACCCCCGCTCCCTCAGCCTCTCCTCATAGGGCTTGTGCCCCAAGCCCCTCACCAGCTTTGTTGTGCTTCTCTGGACACATTCCAGCATCTCAACATCTTTCCTAAACTGAGGGGCCCAGAACTGGACACAGTACTCAAGGTGTGGCCTAACCAGTGCACTGTACAGGGGCAGAATGACTTCCCTGCTCCTGCTGGCCACACTTTTCCTGATCCTGGCCAGGATGCCATTGGCCTTCTTAGCCACCTGGGCACACTGCTGGCTCATGTTCAGCCTACTGTCAACCAGTACCTCCAGGTCCCTTTCTGCCTGGCCTCTCTCCAGCCACTCTGACCCCAGCCTGTAGCACTACATGGGATCGTTGTGGCCAATGTGTAGAACCCATCACTTAGATGTGTTACATTTCACGCCATTGTCACCAGGGGCTCCCTGAAATCAGTCCTGTCGTAGGAGGCTTCCTCAGAAAGGCATAACTCATGAAATGGTGAATGTTGCAGGTTGATTCAGTTGTAACGGAAACAAGGACAAGAGTATTCTCAACAAGGAACTGACTAATGGTGGAGGATAATATACTTAATTGTGGTACAGTGAAAATATAGTCATAATATAGAGTGTGAGAAAGTTTCTGTCAAAAAGTAAACTGGCAGAAGGATACCTGAAAGTGTTCAAGTCCATGGGACCTGACAGGATACACCCACGGGTACTGAGAGAACTGGCAGATGAGGTTGCTAAACCCCTCTCTATTATATTTCAAAAGTCATGGCATTCTGGGGCAGTCCCCACAGACTGGAAAAGGGGAAACATCACCCCCATTTTCAAAAAGGGTAAGAAGGAGGAACCAGGGAACTACAGGCCAGTCAGTCTCACCTCTGTGCCCGGAAAGATCATGGAGCAGATCCTCCTGGAGGCACTACTGGCTCAGAAGAATAGTGAAGAGGTGATTGGGAACAGCCAGCATGGCTTTGCCAAGGGCAAATCCTGCCTGACCAACCTGGTGGCCTTCTATGAGCAGGTGACAAAATTAATAGATGAGGGGTGAGCAACTGATGTCATTTACCTGGACCTGAGCAAAGCCTTCGACACTGTCCTGCACCACATCCTGGTCTCCAAACTGGTGACACATGGGTTTGATGGGTGGATGTGGCCGGTTGACATTGCCCCCTTAAGAAAGGGAATATGGTGGACGGCAGTTGGTAAACGGAAGGAATAATCTAAACTAATTTCATTGGGAGAGTGGGAGGAAGCACCTTCGGAACTGGGAGTGAACTGGACATTTCCAGGACTTTTCTGTCAGTCCTGCTTCCGCCTTTTCTTCGTGCAGCAGCTCTGTCTTGTGCTGGGCTTTCTGCCAAGGCCTCGGCCTTGAAGTCCAGATACCAGGCCTGTATTAACTCCTTTCCAATTAACACAAACTGCTTCTAACATTTTTTTTTCCTCTCTTTTCTCTCTCTTTCTATCCCACGCTGGGGAAAGGGGGGGGAGAGAGGGGAGAGCGGAGGTGGGGGACCCCTCTGCCGAGGGGGCTTACTCTCATTTCTGTGTTACTCTGTTGTATATCTTTGTATATATTGTAGATATTGTAAATTTGTAAATATTCCCCTGCAAACCCTACATTGCTTTGTAAATATGGCTCCACTGCCTTGCTAATTCAGCTTGTGAGTTTTTTTTTTCCTTTCCTTTCAAGTTTCTTTCCCTTTACTTTACAAGGGGGAAGGGAGGAGGCTTCTTGGCCTTACCCTTCCACCCACCACAGTGGACCACTAGATGGATAAGGAACTGGCTTGATGGCCACACCCAAAGAGTGGCTGTCAATGGCTCCATGTCCCAGTGGAGGCCAGTGACAAGCAGTGTCCCTCAGGGATCAGTCCTGGGACCTGCCTTGTTCAACATCTTTGTGGGTGACATGGACAGTGGCATTGAGTGCACCCTCAGCAGGTTTGCTGATGACACCAAGCTGTGTGGTGCAGCAGACACGCTGGAGGGAAGGGAGGCCATCCAGAGGGACCTTGACAGGCTGGAGAGGTGGGCACAAGCCAACCTCATGAGGTTCAACAAGAGCAAGTGCAGGGTCCTGCATCTGGGTCGAGGCAATCCCAGGCACAAATCCAGGCTGGGCAGGGACTGGCTGGAAAGCAGCCCTGAGGAGAGAGACTTGGGGGTGCTGGTGGACAAGAAGCTCAACATGAGCTCTCAATGTACAATTGCAGCCCGCAAAGCCAATCAGATCCTGGGCTGCATCAAGAGAAGTGTGGCCAGCAGGTCGAGGTAGGTGATTTTCCCCCTCTACTCAGCTCTGGTGAGACCCCACCTGGAGTACTGCCTCCAGTTCTGGAGCCCCTATTACAAGGGGGATATGGACATGCTGGAACATGTCCAGAGAAGGGCCACAAGGATGATCAGAGGGCTGGAGCACCTCTCCTATGAGGACAGACTGAAGGAGTTGGGGCTGTTCAGTCTGCAGAAGAGAAGGCTCCGAGGTGACCTGATTGTGACCTTCCAGTATCTGAAGGGGGCCTACAAGAGGGCTGGGGAAGGACTTCTCAGGATCTCAAGTAGTGATAGGACTAGGGGGAATGGAATGAAGCTGGAGGTGGGGAGATTCAGGCTGGATGTGAGGAGAAGGTTCTTCACTGTGAGAGTGGTGAAGCCCTGGAATGGGTTGTCCAGGGAGGTGGTTGGGGCCCCGTCCCTGGAGGTGTTTAAGAGCATGCTGGATGAGGCTCTGTCCAGCCTGATCTAGTGTGGGGTGTCCCTGCCCATGGCAGGGGGGTTGGAACTAGATGATCCTTGTGGTCCCTATCAACCCTGACTGATAATATGATACTATGAATATGATATGATACATCAGTCAGTCAGGCCACAGGCAACAACTGAATTAAGAAAAGATATTTGTCCCACAGGAGGAATAAAGAAGCATAAAAAAAAAAAAAATTAGCTTTGTTTTGGCTTGTGCTTTTAAAAAGAAGTCCACCCCTTTTCCACAAAAGACTTCTGAGATAATTTCTTAATTTTGGTTGATCTTTGAATAAAGATCATTTGTGTTAGGATTATTGTGGTCTTTATGTCCGTGGGGATAACTGGTTTCCAGGCAGGCTATCCTTGATTTGTGAGGCCAGCTCATATTAGTCATAATCAGCTGGGGTTGCTGCAGCATCATCTCAAATCCATTAAAAATATTCACTCAGCAGAGCAACAATTCTGCATGCCTGTGCTGGCTTTCTGCAAGGGAAGCAAAGACAGAGCCTTTGTAGTTATGGGCAAAGCCTAACAGTGGCACAAAAGACCTCTGTGCGCTAGACAGAAGCATGCATGAGGCCAAGTACTACTCAAAACTGGGGGTAGAAATGTTCTTGAGTAAGATATCTGATGCATTTATTCACCAAACAATCACTGGAAGAGTTAAGGCAGTGTTATTTTAGATGTTACTTTTGAGAGCCACTACAATGTCATAGAAGGTCATGGAGGATAGTTTTGAATTAAGTGACAATGGCCTTTTTAAAGAGAGCAAATTTGGATAAACTAGGAATGCTTATTAAGAAATGTGAATGGATGGAAATGGGACCTGAATACCGAAATGACTGAGGATTTTTTCAGATCAAGGTTACTAAAAAGTGTCAGGAATGTGCATGGCAAGCAATCTGCAGACTTTCTTGTAATAGTAATCTTCCCCTCTTCCCAAAAGAGGTATTAGGAAGAAGCAGAGAGCTTGGAAGGAGCAAAAGAAAGCTAGATCAGCTCTGGCTATGACTACATTACTTGGCTGCAAGCACTTCCTTGTTCCTTGCTCTGGGTGTATGCTTCTGATATATCCCAAATCCCATTTCTTCATTTTCCATATGCTTTAAGAAAAGCTTTAAGAAAAATTTGCTCTGAATCACTGGAGGATCGAGTTCCTCTAATAAACTGCAGCTAAGTGTGTACATGGCCACAGAAAGCTGTAATCAGGCAGCATCTTGATGCAGCAAAAATTTCCTGTGGTGGAGACAGGTTAATATATAACATTAAAGTGTAGTTTATAATATTAATAAACAGAAGACTATTCAGATATCAGAGAGAACAAGAAGAGAAATGAGACAATAATTTTATACAGATAATTGGAAAATAGTTGAGACTGTTCTTGGCTTGCCCTTGATAATATATGACATAGTGCTGAGCAGAGGTGCAAAGCCAGTGGTGACCTTTGGACAGTAAAATGGAAGTCATAAGAAGTAAACATAAGTGACAGACTATGAGGACAACAGAAGTACCAAGACTTTTGAACTGATATGCCATCTTGGCCAGTAAGTAGTCTAACCATGCTTTCAGGGCAATGAATTAATCTTCTAGTAGAGGGAAACAGAGGCATTGGCAAGAGATGTACAGAAAGCACTACTTCTTTTAAACCCCAGCTACCTGTAAGCACAGGCTTAAAATGCCCTCATGTTCTATTTCAAAGTCAAGTGTGGGGTGAGTTTACTCTCAGTTGACTCAAAGGCCTTAATAAATTGATTGAAGTCTGAAAAAAATGTGAAATTAGATAATCTCTATTGCTGAAACTGGAAGGAAAGAAAATACTACAAACTGATGCACAACATCTGAACATTTGACAGTGAAAGGCTCAGGTAAAGATGGATATGAATTCACTATGGATAGACAGAGGCTGGGAGCAAAAAGATTTTTAGACATTAGGGCAGAGCAGTTCCAAAGCAAGCTTCCTAAATGATATAGGGGGGGTGAATTGTCAAAAAGCTAGCTAATTTGTAGATGAGACTTGTCTGGATTATGAATAAATCCTTAAGAAAATAACCTGGGAAAGAAAGATGGTGTAGAATTTACTGGAAGTTTTTTCTTTGTTATGTGCAGTGTCTTGTAGGCTCAGGATGATATTCCTGAAAAGGAAACAGTTCAGTTTGCAATTTGCTACTTTGACCTGGGCTGTTCTGCAAGGCAAGAATAGTTCCAGGTCAGGACTGGGGAGCACTCAAGGATGATACAATAGTCAACTGACAGCCCAAGGATATTCCCACAGTTTTCCATTCCTTTGGTTAGTATACTTTTCAGATTATTACAGTTGGAAAAGTACTTACTTCCTTTCTCATGAAATGCAAAAAATTATGTACAGTCTTTGTAGGCTTTGAGATTTTAAAGTCACAAGTGTTAAAAATCATGTTGTCCCTACACTGGCAAGTTGATTGTCTGATGTTAGTTGTATTCACAAGTTTGCATCCTAGGTAGAAACAGGCAGGGAGACAGAAGTTAGGAGGATATTGAGCTTCTTAGAGGCACCAGTCTACTCTGTTTTCCTGAATATGGTCCATAGATGTGGAAAACCTGAAAAAAAAAAACTAAGAAAAAAAGCAGAGAGTAGGAATCAAAAGTTTCTTGACGGTCATGGAGAGTTGAGTTGATGTAGCCTACTCACATAAACATTTGTTAAGTGTACTTGTTTATTTGAAGTAACTCCATTTAGCTAGTTCTGGAGCTTATGCTGGAGGGGCTAAAGGGTTTGATAATACCATGTCAGTAGAATAAATATCTGAACAGCATTGTCACAAGTGATAGATGTTCATTGGGTGCTCTTTTATTTCACAAGACAGACTATTGACCATGTTCCCTCATGTATGTGACTTTGGTTGCATCTCAGTGTATTGTTCATGAGGTAGATATCCCAAAGTCCCTATTGCAGACAGGCAAGAGAAATTTGCTTTCACACTAGAGCCTTGTAACGAGCTCTCAGTTGACATCACTGCCAAGATATTAATATTGGAATTAACTTTCTATTATTACAGGAGGCACTCTCACCTACATGAAGAGTAGCTGTCTGGGGTTTGGCTGGGATAAGGTTCCTTCACATGAAGCTGGAAGGGAAGATAGCGAGGACAGCCAGCTGAACCAGTTAATGGGTATTTGATACCATGGTGATGTCATGTGCTTTATAAAATGGAAGGGCTGGGGTAAGGGAGGGGTTTCTTGGAGTTTGGACTGTGACTTATAGCATGAGATGCGTTTTTTTTCTGGTGCTCTCTATTCTTCTGCTTCTGGATTATCTCTTGAGCCACTTTTCCCTTTGGAAAGAGTGGGGAAAAAAATAAAAACTAAAAATACAACCTTCTCTAAGGCAATTTTGAAGTTAAAAGATAACACTGACAGAGATAACAGATTTGAACTGATTACCTAGATATATCCTTTTTTCCCTTCTCTGCAGCTTTTAGAGAAATCAGTTGCAGGAAGACTTCAGAAATACTCGGCCCAGTAAAATAATTACCAAGGCAACCTTGACAATAACTCAAGTTGGAGAGAAACAATAAGCACCTTATATGAGTGTCCTGTTTTAAAACAGCCTGCTTTCACAAGCAAGCCCTTCACACAGAGATTGGTAGGGAAAGCAACACAAAAGTCCCTGTGGGTTGAGGTAAGGAGTTTCATGGAAATAAGCACAGCAAAAGCAGAAGCAGCAGCAGAAGCCAGCGACAAAATGACCTCTCCCTCCTCAACCCAGTGGAAAAGACCAATGCCCCCAAAACTGGAAACTAAAGCAGCAACTGGAAACAGGAAGCTGCAATTGGAAACAGGAAACCTGTCATGATACAATCTTAACTACAAGCCCCATGATACTTCGCTCTGGCCACCAGCACTTTCATTTTGAAGTTGTCATGACATCAGGATGGTATTGAATACTCACCCATAGATTCAATTGGCTAAACCAATGACAATCAGTATCCCATTTAAACCCCATTCAGTGTTTCATAATGAACTTTTCAGTGAACTGCCTGTATCTTTGTATGCTTGTAGATTTTTCAAAACCTTTTTCTGCTACTCCAGCCACTTTCCTAATGCTTTACATCCATTGTCTCTTACTAAAATCATGCCCATTAATCTCTCAGAGAGATCTTAATTAAAAGAGCTTCCCCACCACATCAGAATTTTTAGTTCCTTATCTACCAGTGCTCACCAATGCAAATAACTATCTAATTGGAAATGTGTCTTTTGAATCAATAGAAAAGGATGGTTGAATTGAATGCATTAAATTAACTGAAGTAGATGATTTTAAAAAGCAGTCACTGGACCAACTGAGTAGCATTTTGTTTGGTTGTTTCCTCAGTGTAAAAGCTACATGTTTTTGATACAAGGATATTATCTTGAAATAAGTTCATTCAGGAAAATAACCTTTCATGTTATTTAAGCAACTGTACCATTGTTTATCCAGATTAAAAATAGTCTTATCAATTCACTTTGTCTGTTTCCATTCAATTATAAATTAGCAATTTGAGTTTCTACATCACATTTTGGATGTTTGAGTCCTACTCAGGAATGCATTAGGCTTTGTGACCATAACATGCAGCTCTTTCATCTGTGGTTTTTTATTTCCTTTAAATATTAAATCAAAGAGGAATTTGAAGTAGCAATTGGTGACAGTAAGTGCATTTAAATCAAAGCTTAGGCTATACAGGACTTTGCTTGAAACAAGACATTTTGCTCAAGGAGCACTTGTAAGTCAAGGAATGCACATGTCCAGTGCTGACATGCTACATGCACCCAAACATTTAACTAACATTCAAAAAACCACATTTCAAGAGAGCCGTACATTTCAAAGCAATCCATTTAATTTCATCCAGTGAATGTAAGCTTCAGGAGTGTAAAATTCATATGGTGCAAACAATGAAGTGTGATTTTTCAGTTATTTCTTTTATATTGCTGCAGGATAACCCTTATTCTTCTCCAGTAAGATTACCTGCCTCATAGATGAGGGAAGGGCCTAGGATATTGTCTATCTGGACTTTAGTAAAGACTTTGAAACTGTCTCTGACAGCATTCTCCTTCAGAAATTCATTGCACAAGGTTTGGATAACTGCACCCTGCACTGGATGAAAACCACATCCAGTGGCGGCCAGTCACCAGTGGCGTTCCCCAGGGATCAGTGCTGGGCCCCATCCTCTTTAATATCTTCATTGATGATCTGGATGAGGGGATTGAGTCAGTCACCAGCAAATTTGCAGATGACACCAAGTTGGGAGCAGATGTTGGTCAGTTAGAGGATAGGAGGGCTCTGCAGAGGGACCTTGACCAACTGGACAGATGGACGGAGTCCAACGGGATGGCATTCAACAAGTCCAAGTGCCAGGTGCTGCACTTTGGCCACGGCAACCACATGCAGAGCTACAGGCTGGGGTCGGAGTGGCTGGAGAGCTCCCAAACAGAGAGGGACCTGGGGGGTGCTGATTGACAGCCGCCTAAACATGAGCCAGCAGTGTGCCCAGGTGGCCAAGAAGGCCAATGGCATCCAGGCCTGCATTAGGAATAGTGTGGCCAACAGGAGCAGGAAGGTCATTGTGCCCCTGGACTCTGCTTTGGTTAGGCCGCACCTTGAGTCCTGTGTCCAGTTCTGGGCCCCTCAATTTAGGAAGGACATCGAAACACTTGAGCGTGTCCAGAGAAGGGCAACAAGGCTGGTGAGAGGCCTTGAGCACAAGCCCTATGAGGAGAGACTGAGGGAGCTGGGATTGTTTAGCCTGGAGAGGAGGAGGCTCAGGGGTGACCTCATTGCTCTCTGCAACTACCTGAAAGGTGGTTGTAGCCGGGAAGGTGTTGGTCTCTTCTCTCAAGCAACCAGCACCAGAACAAGAGGACACAGTCTCAAGCTGCACCAGGGGAAGTTTAGGCTTGAGGTGAGGAGAAAGTTCTTCATGGAGAAAGTCATTTGTCATTGGAATGGGCTGCCCAGGGAGGTGGTGGAGTCACCGTCCCTGCAGGTGTTCAAGAGGGGATTGGACATGGCACTTGGTGCCATGGTCTAGTCATGAGGTCTGTGTTGATAGGTTGGACTTGATGATCTTTGAGGTCTCTTCCAACCTCGGTGATATTGTGATACTGTGATACAGTGACTTGAGAGTAAAATAAAGCTTTGATCCAGCTGGCATGTCTTTGCTTTAGTCTGTGCATCAGAACCTCTGTCATTTTCTGCACTTACCTGCAAAGTGGAACAGTGCAAGCTACTGGTCTGCTCTCAGCTGTTGGCTAAGCATTTAGCACTGTGAGGAAGAAGAGCCTCTTAAGAGGATCACCAAGACATTAACTTTAGAATTCAGGGTTCCCCTTTCTTTCCTGTGATGTATTCCAGTGCCTCAAGTGCCAGGAGAAAGCAATGTGCTTTCATCAGAGAAGCCAAGAAGACAAGTTATGCTTCCACTTGTTGCAACTTTGACTGTACTGTGATGAATTTATCCCCTTCTCTGTCTGGGTGACATGGTCCCTGAAGTCCCCCAAGGATGGCTGATAAAAGCCTGGTCCTGAGGAACATGAAGAAAAAAAATGAATGACAGGATTCTTTATAAACAAAATAAGATGTGTCTTTGTTTCCCAGATGCACATATAACAGGAAAGTTAGGTGGGAAAAGGCTGTCACTGGAACCAGGATCTATCTGTGTTTGAAGCAGATAGCAATGAATGTCACCCAGCATTCATGAACAACATACATGAACAAAGCAGGGAACAACAATGAGTCATTCTGGATCAACAGAAGATACAGAAACTTATTTTTGCCTTTAAACATCATCCAGTGGAGACTTTCTGCTTTTTGAGGGAAGTGAGGGAGAATCCATCATATAATGGATTCTCATTTTGTGTATGAGTGGTAACTATTACCTTAAGATGATTTGAATGAAATATCAGCCAATCTAAAACTATGTTTCTGGGTGGCTGCTGTGTCAAGAAAATGTTAGTATCTGAAAATTGACAGATTGGGACTAGAACACAGATATGCAAAGCACTGCTAAAGATAGGCTCAATAGCACTCTTCAGCTTTAATTTGGCCTGTGGTGCATACTTGGGCTAAAAACGCATCACAATTTTGTATCTTAATGGCTGAGATCTGTAAATAAAGGTTTTCTAAGCGTGGAGGGATACAGCCTGGAATTTCTTCTTCTAGTACTATTTAATAAACATCAGAACAATAGAATTGTTCAAATGTGCTTTGCAGAGATTTGAGTACTGTTCTGCTCAGGGACTCTAGTTCTGAAGTATACGCTGCAGTCAAAGACATGATGGAAGGTTTTGCAAACTGTCCAAGCTAGCTTTACTGAATGCAGTTGAATATTGATATTAGCTTTCCAAGTACTTTCCTCAGATCCCAAATTGACTTACAGCCTGCACCAATTCACAGATTGCTGCAGAAGTCCCCACTGCATAGCCAGCTTTGCTATTATAAGCTAAGCATTAATATACTCAGGCTATGCTGATGTCAAGGCTTTGGCTGCAGAATAAGCTCTCTGTAAAACACTTATGACATGTAATTAAGGAAATCCTCGTATTGGACACGGAACAGTCCAGCACAATGGACTCTGCCAGTTCTCTGGATGGTTGGAATGCCATCCATAGATCACAGGTCTATCATAAAGAAATTTGGGGAAGTAAAAGGTGTTCATAATGCTAAGGCAAGGCATGACCCTTATTGTGCAAAATGAGGGAGTAATTGCCCCAGTTCATGTCTGTTCTGCACCAGCACAGTGAATCTACAGTCAAGACTGCAAAAGGAAGGCTGTTGCACAGCCATTTTCTCTACAGTTCTCAAACCCTTAGTTTTGACAACTAACCAGATCAATAAGTGTTTTTGAAACTAGGGCTTTAGCTCAAATCTCTTAAATGCAGGAGGAGAGGATTTACTTGAGCCAGTTTATTGCTGTGGATGGTTAGAAAGATGTGAGAACTGACCCATGGAGAGAAAATCATAGTGGGAAGATCAATTTATTTATGAATATCAGTTTCAGTGTTCACAGAATTAATGAAGCCTGCTTTCCAATGGCTGTATGTGTCACAGTCTATTGACTATTTAATTAAATTATATCAGGGCTGCAAAATGAACTCAACCCCTTTAAGACCTCAGTGAATCTACACAGGGCACACTACCTGACTGGCATCTATCACTCTTTGTGATGTAAGAACTAAGACCAAAAACTCCCTACACTTTTCCTGCATAACTGATCACAGGCAATGAATAACCTTCTGTGCTCTAATTCCTTAGGAAAATAAGCTTAAAATTTTTTAATTAATACAAAAAAAATAATTTCTAATAAAACTCTTTATTAGAGAGATCTCTTGGGTATTGTATTATGTCTGCTTCCATCACACTTTTCCTCTTTTGCTTGTATAATCTGCAGAAAAAGCATTAATTGTCTTCTGCTGGTCTGAAAAGCACACAAAATATTTTGGGTCCTAGCACAACAAAAATAATAATAATTATACATATGACTGGATGCTGAAGATCAGAACTTGTAGTTTGAAATCCTAGAACAGATGGATGTCAGACATAGGCTATCGGCCAGAATTTTATTCAATTTACAACCCTATGCATCCACAAGAAATCCATTACTTTGCAGCAGTACTTTGGCAGGCTTTAAATTTTCGCTGGTGCTGATGAAATCAGAATTTGACCCAGTTTGACAGATTATACAGGATCAAAAGCATGAGTAAGAGAGCAATAAATCACATACTAGAGAGAAGAAGGGAGTTCAGCCTCTGACTGGTGAATTTAAGGAACTGTACATTAATGTAGGAGGTCCCCTTTGTATTGCTCACTTTTCATTTTCCTCTCAGACCACTCCATTTAATGATGCTGTGAAAGTTACACCCATTTCTATCTGCTACACTTAGAAAGGGGAATGGATCTTTCCCAGAGCTATGCTAAGCCGGAAATTTTACCACCTTGTCATGACATGGCTGCATTTTACAGCTTATTTCTTCTGTGTGTAGAAGTGGGGTGAACAGGCAAGTCACCCCAAGTGATAGCAACTCGGAAGACTTAATTCTGCATGTCCTTTCCTTAAACTACACAGGTACCACTCATGCTTACTCAAGACAAAGATTTATTATATTGTCTCCATGTTTCCTCTTTTCTCTGACACCTTGGAACAGTTGAAGGAATTTATTATAAATAAACAAATGCAAAAAGCCGGCCAGGGAGGATGAATCTCTTTGCAAATACCTGACAGTTGCAGTAACCATCTTCCTTCTGTAGAATCTGGGAACTGGAGGGCAAGCAAAGAACTTGCTTTTATTGATGTGTTTACATCTCATTGGCATTTTCAGAGACCATGTTTCATAGTCCCTGATCATTTGCCATATGAATTAGTCTTGTTTTTCTATTCCTTGCCCTTATTTATGTGTGTATTCTTGCTTTAAGGGGAAAAGACAGCAGCCCAGAGGAAGCCTTATGCTTGAGATGAACATCAGATGGAAACAAAGAAGTGATGCCTACTTGATGGACTTTATATTTATGCACTCTGTTGAAGACTGTTTATAAGACATGCAGCAGATAAAACATTGTAAGGAGAGTATCAAGAAGTAACTGCCAGTCCTTTCTCCATTCAATACTGTAAATTCAGGGAGGGGAGAAAAATTAATGTTTGATTTTAATTCCTTTAGCTAATCCAGTTTACTAAAAGTGCATAAATCTGCTTGGTCTCCTTGGCTTCTTCAGTTTTGCAGCAGTAACCCATCACTTCACTTTGAACTTTCCTGCAACATAATCAGGGATTATTGGCAATTGTTCTAGATCAGTTGGTGTTCCCCAGGGCTCAGTTCTGTTTAACACCTTTCTCAGTGATTTGGATGAGGAGATTGAGTACATGCTCAGTAAGTTTACAGACTTATTGGGTGGATGTGTTGATCTGTTGGAAGGCAAGGAAGCACTGTAGAGACATGATCTGAAACCGGTGATATGAGATTAAACAAGGTGAAGTGTCAAGCACTGCACTTGGGCCACAACAACCCCGTGCAACACTACAGGCTTGAAGAAGTGTGGATGGAGAGCTGTCTGGCAGAGAAGGACTGGGGAAGGGGGGTGGTAGACAGCCAGATGAATATGAGCCATCAGTGTGCTTAGGTGATCAAGAAGGCAGATGGCATGCTGACTTGTTTCAGGAATAGTATGGCTGGCAGGTCTGGGGATGAGATTGCCCCCCTTGGCACTAGTGAGGCCATATCTTGAGTACTGTGTTCAGTTTTGGGCCCCATGTTACAAGAAGGACTTAGAAATGAATGTGTCCAAAGAAGAGCAACTAATCTGGCAAGTGGCTTTGAACACAGTCTTATGTGGGAACTTGGGTATTTTAGTCTTCAGAAGGTGGTGGCTGAGGGGAGACCTCATCACCCTCTACAATAACATCAAAGGAAGCTGGCGTGAGGTGGAGGTTGATCTCTTCTCACATGTAACAAGTGAAAGGACAAGAGGAAACAGCCTCAAGTTATGCTAGGGAAGTTCAGGTTGGATATTAGGAAAAACTTCTTCACAGAAGGAATTATCAAACATTAGAACAAGCTGCCTAAGAAGTGGTGGAGCCACCTTCCCTACAAGTATTTAAAAGACACGTAGATGTGGGCCTTAGGGACATGGTTTAATGGTAGTTGCTTAGCCATAGTGGTGGGATTGCAAGCTGTAGGCAAGTGATTGGATTTGATGACCTCACAAGTCTCTTCCAACCTCAATAGTTCTATAATTAGTTGTAGAAAGTGTGCATTCTCTTGCCTGGAGAAGAGGAGGCTCAGGGGAGACCTTCTTGCTGTCTACAACTACCTGAAGGGAAGTTGTAGCCAGGAGGGAGTTGGTCTCTTCTCCCAGGCAACCAGCACCAGAACAAGAGAACACAGTCTCAAGCTGCACCAGAGGAGTTTAGGCTCGAGGTGAGGAGAAAGTTCTTCACAAAGAGAGTTGTTAACTGTTGGAACGTGCTGCCCAGGGAGGTGGTGGAGTCACTGTCCCTGGAGGTATTCAAAAAGGGATTGGACGTGACACTTGGTGCCACAGTTTAGTAGTCATGAGGTCTGTGGGGACAGGTTGGACTTGATGGTCTTTGAGGTCTTTTCCAACCTTATTAATTCTATGATTCTATGATTATCTCCTTCACATTCTTCTATTACTCATGTTTCATGGGGAGCAATCTTGTGTGCACTAAAGAAAGGCCTCTTCATCTCACCACATATACCCTCTATAAGAGTGAAAAAAAAATCTGTATGTTCGAAGATGATTAAATTCTGATTATACAGACATACCTAAGTATCAGGACAATTTCCCCTGATGGCAATGGAGGCTTATGATTATTGAAAATAAGGAAGTTTATATGAACCTCAAGAATAATGTATAGACTGTTTTTGGGACTGGTTGGATCTAAACAAATAAACTAAAGTGTCTTACATGAGACTCTCAAGTCAAGATTCTGAGCTCAGTTGCAAGGTCAACAGTCCACAAGGTTGCAAATAAAGCACTCCCCAAAGTATTTTGGTGTCTTTTGTTTGTGATCCAGATAGCAGGAGACATTCAGAAATATAAGTTTTTCTCATCCTCTTTCGTTTTTAAACATGTGGAATTTTTGTCTGTTGTGGATCCAGGCTCTATTTCACATATGTAAGTTGAAATGTTGTTTAAAATTAATTTCTGTAACTAGATAAGGCTATTCAGCACAGCAATTTGCACACAATTATTAAAAATGCTGAAGTCAGGAAAATACGTATGTCACAGATTTTGCACAGTACAATATTATGTAAGCTTACTGCAAGAATAATTTGCCTTGATAAATGCAGTATTTCATTATTGTACACATGGCCCTTACACCCAATTCTTAGAGGTACCAAGTGCCACCTTACTAAGTGGCGATAAAGTGTTGACAAATATGCTCAACCCAAAAGATTGAGGCCTGAGGGAAGACCGACTCTTTCCAAAGACAGTTTAGTCATTGAACTGCCTGAGCTCTTATTACACATTGATTTCTAGAGCACGGGCTATGTGATGTCTAGTACAAAGTTTTCTAAGCAAAGATACTCTAAATACATTTGTTGAATCACCCTAGAGGATGTTGCAAGACCCAAATGTATTTCCTAGCACATGAATAGGAGTATCCCCAGAAGTTGTTCATGAAAATGTAAACAACCAACAGTGGCTCTAAAACTCAAACCCCTTTAGTATTAAAATAATATTGCTGGATCACTTCAAAGTCAAAGGTGGAAGTTTTTGCAGATGAAAAACTGTGCGTATTAAACCCATGCTCATGATGTGATTTGCTGTTGACTTTCAGTTCAGAGAAAAATATTTGATTGATCAGTCTTTGATAAGAAGAAGAAATTTCTGCTGAATTTTCCTCCATGGAAAGGTAGAGGAGACCAATGGGGAGCACACATACACACTTTCAAAACCTAGCTGCTTTCCAAAGTTTTTTTTTTTTTTTTTTAAAACTTGCTTTCAGGGGAAAAAAAATCCACACATCGTAAAGCCTATTTGTCATGTTACCATGGGATGGTCTTTTGAAGAGTTAACCAGCTTAGAAATACGACCAGAGTGCAGTAAAATGAAGTGCTGACGCAATGCAAGATAGTTAAGAAGCTGTGACAGCATAAAACTAGTGTCAGCATGAAAAATACAGACTTGCCTATTATGTATTTATAATGAACACAAATTAATTCTGATGCAGATATCTCTTTAATGGACATTGTCAATACACAGCTGTTCAGTGTGGCTTTGAGAAGATGATTTATGTTCTCATTTGTAGCAATGCATAGGAGCTCTGCAGCTTCATGCCTGTCAGGTGGAAGTACTTCTTGGTATATAGAATATTGGTGAATATAGCTTTTATTGAAACAAAGAAATAAAAAACCTTCCTGATTCATTAAGGGGATGCATTCTTTCCTTATTCTTAGATTACTTACATTACTTATTCTTCCCTCTGTCTTTTCAATCTATTCTGTGAAAAGATTCTGCCCTGAAGTCCAATTTTACTATGATGTCTCCAGAGAAAACTCCCATGGGAGAAGAGTTAAACAGTTGGCCAGCCTATGTTTCTAATTGTGTTTTTTTTCCACTAGATATTTTATCTTTGAGATAAGGCTGTCCCATTATTAGATCCTTTTACACTCCTGTTTATCCATCATTGTCTTGTTTCTCATGTATCATTAGCAAAAGTGCTTTGCTTAAAATAGAGTCAAGATAATTTCTTGTGAGCTTATGATTCGTACGGGTACAGCTGAAAGACCAGGCTTTTGATTTGTAAGCTATCTGAGGCAGTTTGTCTTTCAGGTCATTCATGTGAGTGGTTGCCAGTCAGTGATGATTTGCAAGGGTGATCCATGCTAATTGCTGTGACCACCCAAAACCTGCCATAAACAGCTGGTATAATAGAAAGATCAATAACCCTGGCCTGGTTTCACATCAACCAAGCACCACAGAATAATATGACTGCTTAATGTTTTCCTAGAATGTATTTCTAACCCAGAATTTTGTTAATGTGCACTAAGATGTAATGTCCTCATACACTATGACGATGTATCCTGATATTGTGTATTGCTCCCTTGTTGCTAGGAACGAAAGAATGCACACAGAGATCTGTAGGATATGGCAGCAGGTATCCAAGTAGAAAGAAATTCCTTTACAATCAAATTTGGATCACCCGTACTACATTATGTAGTTACACCCTCTCCTTCCAAGACAACAAACCCCTGCCTAAATCATAACCTTTTATCAACAGAAGAATGATAGAGAATCTCATATGAAATGTTACCTTTTCTCTGGTACATTTAATAAGCCACAAATAGGAACAGTATCCTATCATAAGCAGAGATCTTTACCTAAGAATCAGAAAATCAGTAAGGAAGCAACTGCATCTTTTCTGTGCACGTCATTGGATCACAGGTACTTAATCCAGGTTTTATAATGCATTGACAGTCTGCATATGAACCCAGAGGTAGTTTAAGTGTTTTTTGATTGATAAATTGCCCTTTCAAATGCATATTTTCATTGGAAGTACCCAATTATCTTAGGAAACCATGCCTTTATTTTGTGGTTTGGGTGTTTTAGAATAGAATAGAATAGAATAGAATAGAGTAGAATAGAATAGAATAGAATAGAATAGAATAGAATAGAATAGAATAGACCAGACCAGACCAGACCAGACCAGACCAGACCAGAACAGGTTGGAAGATACCTTCAAGATCATCGCGTCCAACCCATCAACCAATCCAACCCACCTAAACAACTAACCCATGGCACCAAGCACCCCGTCAAGTCTCCTCCTGGAAACCTCCAATGACCGTGACTCCACCACCTCCCCAGGCAGCCCATTCCAATGGCTCTCTCTGTAACATCCAACCTAAACCTCCCCTGGCGCAGCCTGAGACTGTGATGTTTGTTTGTTTGTTTTTAATGGACCTGTTTCTTCCCAGGGGCTAAGAGCTATTAGGAATAGGGCCTTGTTTTTTGTTTGAGAACCACAAGCCTCTGCACAAAAAAATTAGATAAAGGAATCTTTAATTGTAATAAACCTATTTACTTAATCTTTTAAATATCTGTTTTCATTGCTATTGGGGATTTTTTCAATTTATTTTTTCCCTCCTGATTTAGGAAAAGAGCTTGGCATACATTAAAAACATACACCATACTGGAGCACACATTCTCCAGTCTCTTCTTATGTGCTGCAATTGTAGTTCTCTGTGGTGGGTGGAAGGATAAGGCTG
This sequence comes from Melanerpes formicivorus, assembly GCF_026170545.1. Taxonomy (NCBI): domain Eukaryota; kingdom Metazoa; phylum Chordata; class Aves; order Piciformes; family Picidae; genus Melanerpes; species Melanerpes formicivorus. The sequence goes on from NW_027142353.1 coordinate 26,126,728, forward strand.
AGAAGCCTCCTCCCTTCCCCCTTTGTAAAGTAAAAGGGAAAAAAAATTGAAGGGAAAGGAAAAAAAAACTCGCAAGCTGAATTAGCAAAGCAGTGGAGCTATATTTACAAAGCGATGTAGGGTTTGCAGGGGATTATTTACAAATTTACAATATCTACAATATATACAAAGATATACAACAGAGTAACACAGAAATGAGAGTGCCCCCCTCGGCAGAGAGGGGTCCCCCACCTCCGCTCTCCCCTCTCTTCCCCCCCTTTCCCCAGAATGGGATAGAAAGAGAAAGAGAAGAGAGGAAAAAAAAGTTAGAAGCAGTTCGTGTTAATTGGAAGGGAGTTAGTATACAGGCCTGTTATCTGGTTTTCAAGGCCGAGGCCTTGGCAGAAAGCCCAGGACAGAAAGCTGTTGCCTGAAGAAGAGGCGGAAGCAAGACTGACTGAGAAGTGCTGGAAATGTCCAGTATAGTCCCAGCTCAGAAGTGCTTCCTCCCACTCGTCCAATGAAATTAGTTTAGACTATTCCTTCCGTTTACCAACTTCCGTCCACCATATTCCCTTTCTTAAGGGGGCAACGTCAACCGGCCACATTCTCCCAAGTCTGGATTGTGTTCTCTTTTGCCCCTCTTGCTTTTAGATCTCCCTGTCAATGATGAGATGCTGACTTCACCCAAATGCAGGCCCTTCAGTGTGTTAAAGCCTTCCGACAACAAAGGTCTGGCCTCATGAAGGGTGTGTCTCCAAATGCTACTCCTTGAAGGCTGCTTGTGGAGATGAAAGGGTAGATAAAGGCTCAGTTAGTTCTTGCTGTCTTCTTTTAGGCTGTGTAAAGTAAGGTGACTTAGTGAAGCATATGCAAACTTTTCCAAGTTTAACATAAAAGATGTGCTAAGTGGATGACGCTGAGAGAATAAACAGCACATCTTCTGTCCATCCTTTCAACACTACCCCTCAGTGCTCAGATTTTAATTTGCAAAGGTCTAGTCAGCTGAGGGTTTGCCAAAAAAGGGAATTTTGCAACTGCTTTGTTCTCCTGAGTCTCCAAGAGCATATCTGGCTGATCTCTTACCTCAATGTTCCTCTAGTAATCTAGATCATCAAATGCCAGTCTGGAGACTAGAAAGTGAGGCAGAACTAGAATGTAGAAACTCCATTTCCAATTTCCATTTGGAAAAAAAGGAATGAATTTTTGTCCAGTTTTCATGTGGAACACGTGCTGGCTATAAAATCTTGGCTTGGCAGGCCCATCTTATTGAATGAGTCCTTCCTTTACTTCATTCTAATAAATAGTCACTGTGATAATAGGCTGATAAGTCAGACTATGCTAACAAGCACATCTTCTGAAGGGGCTTAACAGCCAGCACAGGCTTTGATGATTTCAAACAATTTTCTATCAGGATTTAAGCATTTGTGAATAAAAACCTGAAAATCTGCCTCCAAAATAATGGGTGATGCACTAGGGATACAAAGAAGATTCAACATCTCATCAAGCGTGGGGTGAAGGATGTGAGGCTTACCAAGCCTTTTGGTACATGTTTCTTGCCCGCTGGGATACTCTGATGAATATAAAGCATAATGATGAGAGTATTAACAGAATGAGATGGAGAATGCTGTCTCCATAGAATACGGAAAACCTCAAAGATGGTACTGACACATTCAGATTTTTCTGAACAAATAAAATAAACTAGAAGATTCTGGGGGGTGGGGGGTGGGTGTTTATTGGTTTTTTTGTTTGTTTTTGGGTTGTGTTTTTTCAAATGGATCTAAAAGGACACTAAAACCGCAGTTATAAATCTAGCCAGATGAATTTGCAGTCCCCACAGATCCTCACTTGGATCCTCTGAGGCAGAATTTTCAGAGATCAGTGTTTGTGTGAACCTCCTCTTACTGAAACCTATGAAGCATAGGAGATGTAAATTTGCTTTGAGGGAAGATGGGAAATAGGAAGGAGGGATATAATTCTCTGCCCATGTACAGATGCTGGGTGATGTATTTTATGTCACCTGGAAAAAGCTTCTTCAGGCATGTCGCATCTGCACTGCTGTATAGATACTTGTGGAAGCTGAGTCGGGCCCAATAATGAACCTATTTGTGAACCTATTCTCAAGTGCATTCATAACACAGCTGGATAAATACAGGTGCAGGCATCTGATGTAAATAGTTTGAAATTAAAATGGATTTATTTCATAGAAATTTATGGTTGTACAAAATTGCCATATTTAGTTTAGTGTTGCTTGTTTTTTGCAACTTCAGCTGTAAAACTTCAAGATTCTCTTCAGATAAAATTTCTCCTTTTCAAGATATTGTATGAAGTGTTAGAAGAAAAGGTTTAAAAGGCTCTTACATTCCTTAAAAATATATCTTTTCTCTATATGACTATATCTCAGATCTTACAAAGGGGACCTTGCTGGTGATCTTTTATAGTGTAAAATGAAGATAACTTGTATTTTTCACCATACAAGCACTTTTGATGGTATTAATGCTGTGCAGCAAGAATCTTTGCAGAGCTGAAGTGATGAGATGGAAAATTAGGATGATAACAGGGAATGCCTACCACAAACCTTGGGAGATTGTATCCTGTTAAACAATATATTAAACCATATCTAGGAACATACTGGAACTATTTCCAAAGTTTGACCATACGTTAATATATTTCCATTAAGACACAAATGCTTTCTGCAAGGACACCTAATATTTGAACAGAATTATGGTATATATTTTTTTTTATGTTGTCCCTGTAATTTCAAGATTATGTTGAAAAGTCCCATAGTGTTTCTGAGCTTATGTACCAAAATTTTAAGGGAAGTGTGGGAAAAAGAGCATTGGACCATTTAAGAAAAATAAACTGAAGAAAAATTGTACATACAGCTTTTCAAAACACATTATCTTTTCCATTGTTTTTCAAAGTTACCTTTCATGTTTGTATCTCAACACCAACTTCTTAAGAGGAAAAATTTTGGGGTCTCCTGCTGTTATGTTGTACTGATGCAAATAATAAAGATTTATACAGTCTTGTGTTGAATTTGGCTTTGAGATACATTTCTCTGGGAACATACAAGTGGTTATACCCAGAAGTAGACATAGGTGACAATCTCCAAGGGTAGCATGGAGGAAATCTCACAAACAGAAGTCTTTCAGGACCATATTCCCCTCGGTGTGTATCCTCTAGTTACCCTTGTTATATTAGCCAAGACAACATAACACCAGCAGCCCTCAAAGTACTATCAAGATGTAGAGGTGACAAAGAAACCAGCTGTCTTTCAGTGCACAAAAATACAACTTCTGTCTGTAAAGTGTCATTCTGATAAGTCATCTTGTCATCATTACACAGAAAATGACTCAGTTTGTTAAATATGTCAGCTAATCTATTGAAGTTTGATTTAATGGCAATCAGTATAATCTATTACACATCACATTAATCCATTAATGAGTGCAACATCTGCATGTCAGTTGGCTCTGCTTTTTTATCTATATTCAAACAGTTCACTTAAAATGACTACCCAATAAAATGTGACTATTTATTAGCTCTAAGTGTTCTGTACAGAATTTAAGGAATTGCTCATTAATAGTCTTACATCGTGTAGTTTGAGCTCGAGGTAAATGAGTGGCACCCCTATGCAGTGATTAAGCAATACTTTTTCAGCCACAATTTAAACCATGTCACTTAAATGATTGAAAGTTTTCCTTTCATAACAGATACAGGTGCCTGTGTAATATGTGCTGTAGCTTTAGCTCCAGCTGCAGAGCTCTTGGTTACATGAAAACAAGTCTTAGCCATTTCAGTCAAGTAAACAGTATAATCAGAATTACTGGGCTGTCTCTTATGATTAAAGTGAGGAGATACAATCCATGACTGAAATAGATGAAGATGGGGCTACTTCACTTTGAAAAGGGAACATATCTGACCTATTCGACTTGAGTGACTCATAGAATCATATCATTGTTAGGGTTGGAAGGCACCTCAAGGATCATCTAGTTCCAACCCCCCTGCCATTGGCAGGGACACCTCACACTAGATCAGGTTGCTCAGAGCCACAACCAGGCTGGCCTTAAAAAACTTCAGGGATGAGGTTTCCACCACCTTCCTGCACAACCTGTTCCAGTATCTCGCCACCCTTATTGTGAAGAATTTCTTCCCAACATCCAATCTGAATCTACCCATTTCTAGTTTTGTTCCATTCCCCCTAGTCCTATCATTACCTGACACCCTAAGAAGTCCCTCCCCAGCTTCCTTGCAGGACCTCTTAAGATACTGGAAGGCCACAATAACGTTTCCTCAGAGCCTTCTTTTCTCCAGGCTGAATAACACAACTCCCTCAGTCTGTCTTCACAGGAGACGTGCTCCAGCCCTCTGATCATCCTCATGGCCCTCCTCTGGACACATTCCAGCATGTCCAGATCTTTCTTGTAATAGGGCTCCAGAACTGGACACAGTACTCTAAGTGGGGTCTCACCAGAGATGAGTAGAGGGGGACAATCACCTACCTCAACCTGCTGGCTATGCTTCTCTTGATGCAGCCCAGGATGTGATTAGCTGTCTGGACTGCAAGTGCACATTGGTGGCTCATGTTGAGCTTCTTGTCCACCAGCACCCCCAAGTCCTTTTCTTCAGGGCTGCTCTCAAGCCAGTGCCTGCCCATCCTATATTGGTGCTTGGGATTGCCCTGAATCAGATGCAGGACCTTGCATTTGGTCTTGCTGAACCTCATGAGGTTGTCATGGCCCCACCTCTCCAGCCTGTCAAGGTCCCTCTGGATGGCCTCCCTTCCCTCCAGCGTGTCTGCTGCACCACACAGCTTGGTGTTATCTTCAAACCTGCTCAGGGTGCACTCAATGCCACTGTCCATGTCACCCACAAAGATGTTAAACAAGACTGGTCCCAGTATTGATCCCTGAGGGATTCCACTTGGTCATGGACCCATTGACACCCACTCTTTGGGTGCAGCCATCAAGCCAGGTCTGTATCCACTGAATGGTCCATTCATCAAACCCATAGTGCACCAGCTTGGATACCAGGATGTGATGTGGGACAGTGTCAAAGGCTTTGCTCAAGTCCAGGTAAACTACGTCAATTGCTTGGCTGTCATCTATTAATGACTCAGGAGAAGGTAGGGTTAAAATGGTTAGGTTCACCTCACCAAACAGAAACATTTCCCCACACTGAATTTCATTTATAGACAAGAAGTAAGAACAGGCACTTGAAAATTGGAAAAAGCAGATGAGGAAAAGGCAGAGGTACTTAACACCTTCTTTGCCTCAATTTTTAATAGCAAGAGAGGTTGTCATCCAGACAACTGGCCTTCTGAGCTGGCAGATGGAGTCAGGGAGCAGTATAGTTTCCCTCTGATCCACGAGGAAGCAGTTAGAGACCTGCGCAGTCACTCGGATCACCATAAGACCATGGGACCGGATGGGATCCAACCTAGGGTGCTTAGAGAGCTGGCAGATGAGCTGGCCAAGCCACTCTCCATCATTTTTCAACAGTCCTTGCTCACAGGAGAGGTCCCAGATGACTGGAAGCTGGCCAATGTGATGCCCATCCACAAGAAGGGCTGGAAGGAGGAACCAGAGAATTACAGAGCTGTCAGCCTGACCTCAGTGCCAGGCAAGATCATGGAACAGGTCATCTTGAGTGCAATCACCCAGCACTTACAGGATGGCCAAGGGATCAGGCCCAGCCAGCATGGATTTAGGAAGGGCAGGTCCTGCCTGACCAACCTCATCTCCTATGATCAGGTGACTGCCTGGTGGATGTTGGAAAGGCTGTTGATGTAGTCAACCTGGACTTCAGCAAGGCCTTTGTCACCATCCCCCACAGCAACCTCCTGGCCAAGCTGTCAGCCCGTGGCTTGGACAGCAGCACTCTGAGCTGGGTTAGGAACTGGCTGGGTGGCCGAGGCCAGAGAGTGGTGGTGAATGGTGCCACATCCAGCTGGCGGCCAGTCACTAGAGGTGTGCCCCAAGGATCAGTGCTGGGCCCTGTGCTCTTTAACATCTTTATTGATGATCTGGATGAGGGCATTGAGTCCATCATCAGAAAATTTGCTGATGACACCAAGCTGGGGGCAGGAGTTGATCTGCTGGAGGGCAGAGAGGCTCTGCAGAGGGACCTTGACAGGCTGGACAGGTGGGCAGAATCCAATGGCATGAGATTTAACACATCCAAGTGCCAGGTTCTGCACATTGGCCACAACAACCCCAATGTAGTGCTACAGGGTGGGGTCAGAGTGGCTGGAGAGCAGCCAGGTAGAAAGGGATCTGGGGGGTGCTAGTTGATAGTAGGCTGAACATGAGCCAGCAGTGTGCCCAGGAGGCCAAGAAGGCCAATGACATCCTGGCCAGGATCAGGAATAGTGTGGTTAGCAGGAGCAGGGAAGTCATTCTGCCTCTGTTCTCAGCAGTGGTTAGGCCACACCTTGAGTCCTGTGTCCAGTTCTGGGCCCTTCAATTTAGGAAAGATGTTGAGATGCTGGAATGTGTCCAGAGAAGGACAACAAAGCCAGTGAGGGGCTTGGGGCACAAGCCCTATGAGGAGAGGCTGAGGGAGCTGGGGTTGCTTAGCCTGGAGAAGAGGAGGAGGCTCAAAGGAGACCTTCTTGCTGTGTACAACTACCTGAAGGGAGGTTGTAGCCAGGTGGGGGTTGGTCTCTTCTCCCAGGCAACTAGCACCAGAACAAGAGGACACAGTCTCAGGCTGTGCCAGGGGAGGTTTAGTCTGGATGTTAGGAAGAGTGATTTGCCATTGGAATGGGCTGCCCAGGAAGGTGATGGAGTCACCGTCACTGGAGGTGTTTTGAAGGAGATTGGATGAGGCACTTGGTGCCATTGTTTAGTTGATAAGATGGTGTTGGGTGATAGACTGGACTTGATGACCTCGAAAGTCTTTTCCAACTTGGTTAATTCCACTCCATTCCATATCATTCCATTCCATTCCATTCTATAGTATGATTGATGACACTACAGGTGTCTAAAATAGTTTGCATGAGTTGTGCACTAACACTAGTAGCTCTTTCTTTGTTTTGACTACAAATACATGTCATGTATCTCTGCTGCAGTTCTTAAAAATGTGTAGTAAGTGCTGAAGGATGGTGTTGGAGTAGTGAGATTGTTATTATTGTGCATCCTGGGCCACAGGACAGTTTCATAATTGTATGTTGCATCTGCACTGACTGTAGATATACATGGTGTCTCGGTCCAGAGAGGGAAAGAGACTCAATTCTTTTGAATATTCCCATGTTATGTGATTAGAGGCACAAATGAGGCCAAAGTATCAACAGCAAAGCTATTTATTAACAGAATAAAGTGGATGGAACAGAAGAAGGGAGAGAGAGAGAGAAGAAAGAGAAAGAGAGAGTGAAGAAAGAGAGAGAGAGGGGGTTGAGGGAGAGAGACAAGGAAAGGAATTATATTACCACCCCCCAAGATGGTTTGGGTCTGTGGAGGAAGGGTGCTGCCACTTGGCATGGAGGAGAGGTCATTCTTATTGGAGGAGGGGAGGGAGAGATCCCAAAGTCCAAGTCCTTCTCTGAGCAGCCTCTTCAGCTCAATGAGTTGCAGCAAGCAGAAATTAGGACATGGAGAGAGGGTTCGTCCTGCTTCTTCCAGGATACATGATGATGTCTTTTCTCCTGTGTCTGTCCTTTTCTCTCCTGGTATTTTCTTGTCCGTTTTTCTTCAGAGCAGGCACTGCTCAGGTCTTTTATTTCTCCTGAGCCAGTATTGCTTAGGTGTTTTATACAATTGTTAGGTATATGTCCCAGTGGTGAAACCATTGTCCTTTCCACCATCCTCCCTTTCTGGGGTAGCTGATGGGTAGAGATGATCTTGTCTATGCACATTCCAGAGAGTCATTATCCAGTGGCATCTGCCCAATACACATCAGCTATTGTCTGGGCAAGGAGCAAAGATGATTTTATCTTTGTTGATTCACATCAAGAGAGACAAGATTTAGTCTCTTACGCATGGTATGTGGCTTTTCCTTCAACACCAGCATTATGATGGTCTGTCCCTATGGCCCTGCAAGACCATAGCCTTGATCACAACGCTGGTTTCACCTAGCAGGCAGACAGATATCTCTCTTTACCATCTCCCCTGACATCTGTTTTCTTGACACTGTTCTGCAGCTCATGGTGACAGTTCACTTTCCTCAGCCCTCCCAAAAAGTGGTATCCGTTACCATTCTTGCCCATCACCAAGCTCCTACTTCTGACAGAATGGAAGCTTTGCTCATGGAAGCATGAAAGGGAGTTGTTTCTCCTAGTGGCAAGCAGATACCGTTTCCATAGTAGAAATATCAGACCCAAATCAGTTCCTCTTTACCTCAACTATGATTATAAATTCCTCCATCCCCATTCAATCTCCAGCAATCTTTTCTAGATTTTCAGGTGCCTTGCCAACTTTTTTTTCTAACAGAATCAGAATGTATTCATACTTTCCATCCCTCGTTTTTAAATCTTCTTTTCTCAAGATGCTTGTAAATTTTCTTGTAAGACGATCATGCAGGTCCAGCAAGAGGAATAAAAGAATTAAGAACATATATACACCCATGCAGTTTGTTTCTTACTGAGGAATGTTTGTAGGGAGATAATATAAGAACAATAAATGCAGTTAGAAAAAAATACAGAAGATTTAGGGCACATATTTCTTCCTCAGAGCTGCTGTTTATGTTACATATTATTGATGGCTTAATAATGAGAGGGAAAAACTGCAGAGATTTTACCATTAGTCTCTGCTCCAGGCCTTTCACATCCAATGACTTTAAGAAACAACCAGTGATGGCCTGCCTCCACCTCCCAGTGAGTGTACAGTCAAAGATAATTTATGTTTCACCAAAAAAATCTTCTGTTCCTTGTCTTGTTTCCTCCTCTGCTGATCTGCTATGATCTGTTAGCACAAGAGAGAATTAATGGTTTAATTTAGGCTTTAAGCCTTCCTTTCATTAATTTTTAATTTAATCTGAATTTCAGGAATGAAACTAATGCAGAATAAGGTTTTTCATCTGAAAGCTTTAGGTAGAAAGATCTCAGACTGATCTGCAACTGGTGTAAATTAAGAAGTGAAGTCTGTTGGTGTTACAGAAATTTACACTAGATATATAGGTTTGTTTTGTTTGGGATTTTGTTGGTTTGCTCTATTAGCAGAGTATTGTGCATATTTTACAGGTTTTTAATATGGACTCCGCTGTGAAATTTTGTGGGCAGTGATGAACATTCATTTAAACAGATAATCCAGTGGAATCATTCATCCTGAGCACACACCAGCAAGGGTGTGGTTTTATTCTGATATTTCTATGAATCCATCAAGTGAGTCTTTGACATGGCTTTGGTCCCACTTTGATGTTTCTGTATGGTATTCTAAAAGTGCTATTACTTTTGCTTTTTCATGGTGGGGAAAGAAAGAACAGTCAACATCAGGAACAGGAAGTTAATCAGATACCTATATATAAAAAACCTGTAAGTTTTTGTTAATGGAAGTGAAAGAGAGTAGAAAGCAGACAGATTCTGTCATTTTACATCTTCTTCCTGCTTTCTGTTCATCAGTGCTCTATTTCCTTCATCTGTTCAATTTTTCTTTTGTACCCCAATGCTTTCCACTTATGTCCTCTCTTCCTATGTAACCTCAAGGCCAGTGTGGAAAGTTAATGTAGACTGATGTGCTATCTGTGACCACAGTTCTTTGTCTTGGTGTACTCTGCCCTTCTCCAACACAGCAATAACCTGCCTGTCCTTTGAGGGACAGGCAATTCACTGCTCTGTGCTTCTGTATCTAATCTGCACTGCCCTGCTGTCAGGGGCTCTGAGCAGCCATTTTGTAGATGTGAGCGGCCATAGAAAATGGTCACTCTTAGACACTCCTACTGATCAGGAGCTGAATTCAATCATAAAGAAAGCCAGAGGTTTTTCTGGCTGTTCATATTTTGAAGTGATTTTTTTTTTTTTTTTTTTTTTTTTTCTTCTGAAAGCCTGCAAACAGCAAAGACAGGGAGAAAGTAGACATACCAGTTTCACCTTCTCTTACATCAGTGCCTTTCTTTATTTCCCAAAATTCTTTACCTTGCTCTCAGGGAACCTCCTAATAGATACATTCACTGCACAATTACATATGAATACCCTGAGTAACATCTGAGATGTGCATTGAATAAAGCAGGTGTCTTTGGAAACAGAGCAATTAAGAGTGTAGCATAGATACAGCTTGAAAACCTGCATTTGTCATCTGCGGATTTCCAAGTTTTTGATATGTCAACTTATGCTGAAGAGTTCATTTGCTGTGAGGGTTCGGGTCTAGTATAATTCCAATTGTTTTCATAGAAAGTAATAGGAAGACAGCAAGACATCAGCACATATCATCATCTGAGCTTGAACTTTCCAACTAAACTGCTGCCACCTGACATGAAGACTAATGAAAGAGGAATTGTCACTGTGCACCATGCTGGGCTGCTGAGCCACCTGCTCCTGTAGAGTATGACTCAGTGCTATACTACTTCACCTGATAGTGTTTGTTTGATGGCTTTACGGACCCTGAGTCAGATTGGAACTTTTGTGTTCATCTACTGCTTGGCTTGAGTTGAGCTCACAATGCTAACAACAGAATGTGGTTGGTTTTTTTTTTAATTTTGTATTTGACCATGAAACACTATATTAACCTGAGAACTTTGCAGGGTTTTTCCTGAGCTTAGAGATTATTTACCTGCTGGTTCTGGAAGATCTGCATAACACCAGCAATAGGAGTTTCTTCAGAAACTATCCCAAGAACCTTTTCTAACAATTAGGTAATTTATTTTATGGATTGTAACCATGTTTTTCAGTAAGAAATACACTGTAAATAAATGGAGTTATCCTGGTGTAAAACTGGAGGAATATAGTGTCAACAAAGTTCTGTCTGTGCTGTTGTTCTCCACTGATATATATTAGACTTTTCTCTACCATAATAAATATACACTGCAATTGAATCTAAACCAAATCAGTAAATATTCTTGTCTGTGAGACTTAGAGCTATGTTTTCTCCAGAAGCTGTAACTCAGATTTCTTGTGTGTATGAACACTTCTGATTACTGCACAGAATGATAACTTTTGTGCCTTTAATTTTACTTTTCAGCTATTCAATTTTTAAGATATTTACATCTAAGCTTATGACAACAGTTTTTTCTGGATACCTGGTTGCACATGCTGCAGTTAAAAATACTGACAAAAGACCTCATCAAACATTCCCACAAATCCCAAACAAATCAATCCTAGTCCTGTGACTTACCCCAATCATCTTGCCCCAAGCAAAAGCAGAAAGGAAAACCTTCAGCTCTGTACTAAGGTCAACATTTATCATTGCTAGCATTGAGTCAAATAGATTTTCCACATATTTTTCTTTCTGTTTCACAAAAAATTAGGTGGTATCTTTTAAGTTTGGAGATGGCATAGGATATAATGCCCTGTCCCCTAGCCATTAAAGACTGCTACTTTAAAATGTTTGGATTCCTGTACTTCTAATCACTATACATAAAATACAAGGCTCTACAGGCACTGTCTGGAAAGCAGCCTTTTTACAGTAAATATAGCATAGATAGCTGAGGTAAAGTTCTGACAGTCCTTCATAGGCTTATGAACAACAGCTTAATTTAAAATTCATAGTAACCAAAGCTGTTGATTGGAAAGCATTAAATTTTAGATAGTGTTCAGAATTGACAAACAAGCTCAGTATTCAAAACAATACAGAGCAAGAAAAAAACAACACCCAAACTCCTTCTGGTTTTCAGTCTCAGCAAGGCCCAGTGAAGTATGGCTTTATGGTGACACAAATATCTCCAGACTATAGCTTGAAGCAGCAGAACTGTAACACACCAACACAACTAGTTTGCTTGCAGAACTGTGCTGGCTTCACTCCTAGGGCTGGGTTGTCTGATTTGAAGCTTCCCATTCAGGTCAGTGTAGATGTGCATTCATGTGCAGTAGATGAATGGCTGGGTGTAGATCTACTTATTGGTTCCTCTGGTTTCAGAAAGTTGTTTTTGGGAGTCAAAGCATTGTAATGGAAGATGATTCCTGCTCTGATGTGCTGACAACACAGGTTAATAGGTAAAGATAAAGGACGTTACAGATTGAATAAACACATTAAGCTAGATACACGAGTGACAGGTTGAAAAAGTCTTTGTATGGGAATCAAATTTTTAAGGGCATTACTCTTGTTTGTTGGGACATATGTAGAAAAAGTAGGAAAAGTTAAAATGTATAAAGCAATGCTTTTAATATTGATTTTGTTTGTCTGAGGGCACGGTGTATAGTTTGTCAGGGCCTGGAAGGCACTAATATGTCTTACCCTCTCCTTGGGCTTTCAACCCCATCCCTGCCCATAGATCCAGGAGCCCTGTTTAGTTCAGACCTAGGCACCCATTCTCTGCCCACTATGTCACAGAAATTCTGGAGTCCAGCACAGACTTGCTGATCTGGACCCTGACCCAAGGACTCACATCCTAACTTGACCTAGGATGTTCCTTGTCACTATGGACTTTCTTGGGACATGTACAGGCTGTGTCTGACTCTGTTCACCCTCATCAGACCCAATGTCTACCACTTGATTGACAGCTTGATCATGTACCTGCCTCATCACCATAATTTGCCCAATAATCTAAACTCTTGGTCAAAGCTGGCTGCTGTCTCTGGATCTGCCAAGCTCACCTCCCTTGCATACTGCAAGAGACTCCTACAATGAAAGCTGTGTTGCCAGTCTCAACTACCTGGTCCTCAGGGAAGAGCCAGAGCTCACTACTTCCTGATAGCACGTTGGTGAAGCTGTAATATCTGAACAGTTGTAAATAACAAAAAAAAAAAAAAAAAAAGCAATAGATAGGATTTTTTTCCCCCTCAAGATAAAAGTATTTGAAATTAGGGACTTGAAAGTGCATTTTCAATCACAGTGTCAGTTACTATGACATTATAATTGCAACAGAAGCAATTGTTGCATACATCCTATTACATAGGAGCTCATTTGAAACAATTAATTGAGAAAAACTCTTGAACTGAAAAATCACAGCTTCTGTTTTTAAGACCTAACCATCCAAATATTCAGAGTTTCTCTGTTTACCTTCTGTTTTTTGTGTAGTAGTTTGGATACAGTATGAACCTAGTAGATCATAGTGAAACATCCATATAGCAAAGCTCCTTGGTCATTACCCAAGTAGGACAGATTTCAGCCAGTAATCTCATCTCTCCAGTCATGCATTCCCCAAGGGTATCTTCAGAATGAATATGACTATTTTTTTTCCTTCAAAATAGTTCTGAGTCTCAGCACTACCAGATTCTCACCATCCAAACTGGATTGCCACCTCTGGAGCCCACCACACAGCAGTCACTGTTGACATTTTGCGTGAGAGATCTAATTGGTTTTAGTTATTTTATGCTGTGGGAGTTACATAAAGAGAATGAAGGGCCACTGCTCAATGTTTGCCTGCCTCTCCCCAAAAGACACCTAGATTAAATTTTGTTTTAGAAGCTGAAGGCACACTTTTAATAACATCTTGCAGCTAAAGAATCTCCACAGTTAGCTGCAGAACAGTGGCTCTTTATCAGTCCTGTTCCCTCTCTCTGTGCTAGGTTTTGGCAAGATCACTATCTTCTTACAGTGATGAAAGAGAATATTAAGTGCATACATCAAAATGAAAAGCATGATAAGTCATTTTTTATCGTACTGTTGACTCTTCAGCCTTGATTTATTAAAAGTGGTGCTTTTAATTGATAGTAGTGAAAATTAAAGCTCTGTCATAATAGATTATATCGATATCTCCTTGTATCCAAGGCTAAAACCTAAAAACCTATTATTTACTTCTTGTAAGGAACATTGCACCACGTGTTTTCATATGGGAAGACAGTCCCTTAGGATGTACTTACAAACTTAGAGTGGCAGCTAAGAAATGTGGGATGATAATCCAGATATGCTGGTACAAGGTGAAGTCATATAGAATTTTAAGAATTAGGCAGGCTTATGAAAGAATGCTATGAGAGAGAAAGACTGAGACATAATTATTGGCCTGATATACAGAGAGGCAGGTGAAATGCTGCTGACTGGTTCTTCACTATAGGAACAACCCCTGCTCTTTCTGGTAATACTTCCTCTATTCTCCCCTCAGGTTTTAAGTTTAGCATCTGTCAATAAGTACAGTGTAGTGAGAATAGGGCTTGCAGGGAAAATGTGTTTTGAAAAAAAGATATTCAGGTATGATTTGTGTTGATAGCTAAAAAGCAGTCAAAGTTGAGAGCAGTGAACCTGTGTTTCACATGTGTAATCTTCTTACTTTTACAGAAGCAGCAGATAATTCCACACATGCTCACCTTTAGGATGCAGTACAATGACCTTGTGCTTTCCATCATTGCTCCATTGTGCCTAGTGCTCATATGGACTTGACTTTTTTAGTGTCTGGCCTTCCATGACATCTGGCTATTTTGGGGTTTTTTTTTGGGGGTAAGATTAAGGTGGTTCTCATGAACCTACTAAACCTGTGGGCAGAACTGCAGGTCACCACTAAACCATGTCCCTCAGCACCACCTTTACACAACTTTTAAATACTTCCAGGTGTTTGAATACCTGTAAGTATTTTAAAATACCTCTAGTGACTGCACCAGTTCCCTGGGTAGCTTGTTCCAGTGATTGACAACACTTTTTGTGATTAGGAATTTTTCCTAACAACCAGTCTAAACCTCCTTTGGCACGTTCTTAAGCAGCAACATCCACATTTACTTACCTTGTGGAGCAGACTCAGCTTAGCAGGTGACATCAGGCATGCTCTGTATGAGCTTTACTCACTGTAGGTGCATATTTGCTTTCAATATTAAGTACCAACACATGTTCTCTGGTCCTGCTGTTGCTACAAATTCCCATACTTTCTCTGTGTATATGCTCAGACTTTCCGTATTCCTTCTGTGAAGAGGCAGGCAGCACAGAGGTTTTGAGGTTGTGTATGTGATAGTTCTGTCTGCTGCTCCATGTGTATTTGTTTCTTTCTGCCAATTTCTGCTTATTACTGGCCGCCTTCTACTTTGTTGTGGGTTTTCAATAGCTGCCAAAGGTGTCCTTGTCCAGGACACTCATACTGGTGTCAGAGTTGTCTGGACTCAATATCAACATGCCAGGCCGTAACTAGCCTCCTCCTACAAAGGGCACCTGCAATCCCTATTACCCAAACCAGCCAGGTATGCCCATCAATGGAGGTTATCCCAGAACAGCATACTCTAAGGGGTGATTTTTCATTCTATTTTTGTCTAAGCTTGGTGGATTTCTAATACATTCCTCTACCAACATTGCCCTTTAGCAGTTATTTACTCTGCCCAGTGTTCATCTGAGACTCAAACCAAATGAAAGAGGAAATTTCCAGCAAATACCAAACACTGGAGTTTTTTTGGCCAGGTCTTAGTGTTACAAGCCATTTTTTTACGTGTTCATGTACAGTGGTATCTGAGTCCTTAGCCATTTTCCATGTCTGGTATTTAAAGATGGTAACAGCTTATTAAAGGTGGCTTTAATGAACTGGTAAAGAGGCCTCAGTGCAGAATACAGCAATAATTAAGCAGTTTGAAGAACAAGTACTTATGATAGAGAGATTTCCAGTAAGAACAGGTTGTTCACAATATCCTTGTGGCTTGATAAAAATCGGTTGAAGGATTATCACAGCCAAAATTGGAAAAAGAAAAATTCCCAAAAGAGCAGATTACATAAATCATGTCTTTATGAAAACTGTGTGCTGACAGAAACAACCCATGGATTGCCATGCCTTTCCCCCTTTCATTTATTCAACATTTAAAAGACATTTATTTCAATATTCTGCCTTTTACCAGTGATTTCTTATACATGCTGACAATAGGACACAACTTACATGTGCCTGTCTGCCTTGTCTTTCCTCTTGTATCTCATTTCACCATTGTGTTTGAAGTGGAATAATATACACTGGCATAGATTGTGTTTTCTGTTACTTGTGATTACTCACCAAATCATTCTGGAGTGTTCTTTGTATTTTTCTTCTAATTATTGGATTTGATCTCTGCTTGGGGAATAAGGCATTGTTTTCTGTGCTGTCCTGAAAATAATTGCATTTGCAGTGATTGTTTTCTAATAACAGTTCTATAGAATAAGAGCTTTGGGGCTAAATTCAGCTTTACTTATGAGAACAAAAGTATCTTGCCTGAATAATAATTGAGTAAGGACTTTGTGTGTTGGGTCATTATTTGTAAAATATTTATACAGCCTGTGACAGCTGCTGCTTATCTCCACTACTATAAAGGGTCATCAACGTGTCAAAACAACAACTATTATAACATTATCATCCAGTTTGGACAGCGGACATGAGGATTTCACAGATATTCTCAAGAGCTAACGGTCCAGACAGTGGAGAGATCTCTCATTGTATGAGAGGTTCACCATTTTTTCATTATTATTTTTATAATAAATCTCCAAGTTGCTTGAGGGATAGGTTGTGACTACGACACTTTTGACATCGCTGAAAAACTAATTGCCTAGCTGATTTCCTTAAAGAATGTTTCATACTAGGAAGACCAAGATTTGTAGAAAGCTAATGAGAAATAATGTACATTTTTAAACCGTGTCCTCAGCATTTATTTGAGTTTTGAAGAATACCCAGGGATTCTGTGGCATTCAAGGTATTCCACAGTTTGATGCCTAAGTATCTTGCAATATTACTCTTCCTGATGTTCATTTGCAGCACAGGTCATAACAGTTTAATGAGAGGCTTTCCTTCAATGTTAGTGGTGGGTCTAATCAAGTAAGTCCTACACAGGACAGAGGAATTATCATGCTCCAGCTCCCTTTTTTTTTTTTTTTAATTTTTCTTTGTGGGTGCTATGGACAGTGGCATTGAGTGCACCCTCAGCAAGTTTGCTGATGACACCAAGCTGTGTGGTGCAGCAGACATGCTGGAGGGAAGGGAGGCCATCCAGAGGGACCTTGACAGGCTGGAGAGGTGGGCACAAGCCAACCTCATGAGGTTCAACAAGAGCAAGTGCAGGGTCCTGCATCTGGGTCGAGGCAATCCCAGGCACAAATCCAGGCTGGGCAGTGACTGGCTGGAAAGCAGCCCTGAGGAGAGAGACTTGGGGGTGCTGGTGGACAAGAAGCTCAACATGAGCTCTCAGTGTGCACTTGCAGCCCAGAAAGCCAATCAGATCCTGGGCTGCATCAAGAGAAGTGTGGCCAGCAGGTTGAGGTAGGTGATTTTCCCCCTCTACTCAGCTCTGGTGAGACCCCACCTGGAGTACTGCATCCAGTTCTGGAGCCCCTATTACAAGAGGGATATGGACATGCTGGAATGTGTCCAGAGAAGGGCCACGAGGATGATCAGAGGGCTGGAGCACCTCTCCTATGAGGACAGACTGAAAGAGTTGGGGCTGTTCAGTTTGGAGAAAAGAAGGCTCCGAGGTGACCTAATTGTGGCCTTCCAGTATCTGAAGGGGGCCTACAAGAAGGCTGGGGAGGGACTTCTTAGGATATCAGGTAGTGATAGGACTAGGGGGAATAGAATGAAGCTGGAGGTGGGGAGATTCAGGCTGGATGTGAGGAAGAAGTTCTTCCCCATGAGAGTGGTGAAGCCCTGGAATGGGTTGTCCAGGGAGGTGGTCGAGGCCCCGTCCCTGGAGATGTTTAAGCCCAGGCTGGATGAGGCTCTGGCCAGCCTGATCTAGTGTGAGGTGTCCCTGCCCACAGCATGGGGGTTGGAACTAGATGATCCTTGTGGTCTCTTCCAACCCTGACCGATTCTATGATTCTATTTCTAAACCATGTGGAGACAGAATATCATGACTTACATAAGTTACATCCCTACATTTACATAGCAACTAGAGTGTAATTGTAATAGTAGTTGAGTGGTTGTGGTTTGAATAGTACGATACTGTAGCAATACTGTATTGTCAGCAAGGGCAAAGTGGAAACATCTCAAATACCTTGAATCCTTGTAAACAATAATAAAGGTGAAAGTGAAAGATACTGAAGGGATGAAGATGCACTTTCATGTACCTCAATGAAAAGATAAAATACACCATGCATTATTTTTTTTTTTTTAATTTTTTTTTTCACCATAGAATGGCAGAATGCCAGGGGCTGAAAGGGACTTCAAAAGATCATCCAGTCCAACCCCCCTGCCAGAGAAGGACCGCCTATACCACCTATATCAGATCACACAGAAACCCACATCTGCGTCAGTCTTGAATATCACCAGAGAGGAAGACTCCACAACCCCCTGGGGTTAATATTGCAATATATTCTGCAAATATTTCTAGTAGGTTTTGACCACCTTTCTACCTGGTCATTTATTATTAACTGAATAATTTATTTAAATATTAATGGCAAAACCGATCAAATAAATTACGCAACTAATATTATTTTTTTTAAATGTAGTCATCTGACCCTAAAACCAATTGCAGGCTTTCAGCTATAATATATGTGCTTCTCTCTATATAATAATTTAACAAGCTGTGAATTACATAGCTATACTTTTATTGAAGGATTGTGGGGGCATCATAAACCTCAAAATGGGTCTTAAGCAGTTAGAAGAGACACAGGTATTCCAAAATGTAGTGTTAGTCCCTTACTGCAAAGAACAGTTGCATCTTAGCTTACTGGGATTTGATGTAACACTCTGTCCCCTTAACTCTCCTCTTTCTACTTCAGTCTTCCTCTGCATAGCCACTTTTTTTCTTACTTCCGGCAGTGGTCCCACCTGTCTGCAGCCTCACCGTCTTAGCAGCCATTAGCATGTGTCAGGATGGAGTTAAGTTCCACCTATGAAAAATGCTCAAATTCTTGCTTCTAAAGCAGGGGAGCTGTCCTTCTGAAACCAATGAGACCATGGCACACCTGAGTGCCAGCAGTGCTCCAGGAACTTGGAGACCAACTGGCTTGTGGATGGTTGAGTGATTCTTTCTCACAAGCTGTGCACATGCTATGTTCCCAATTTCATTTATTCACGTGCTCTCTTACTACAGAAAAGGGGTATAAGTGTTTCTCCCCAATCCTTCACACTAGCAATTGTGTTTCAATAAGTCTAACTGACTTCACCTTTGGCTAATAACCATATGATTAAAAAAGATAAAGGTAGGTGATACTTTGCTGTTGTTTATAAAAGAGGATTTTCTCCTCTCTCTAAGTTGTGGGTTTCTGAATATCTGTCATTTTACTCCTAACTGTCCAGGAAACATTGCTGGCTTCAGGTTTTGAGTGCTTATTTGTCACTGTGCTCACAGAATTGTAAACAAAGATTAGAAAATAAATCACGTGCACTGAAACATACTATCTTAAAAAGAGAACTCAGTTCTGCTGTGCAGAGTGGACCTGTCTCAAATACATCAGGGAAAGCCCTTTGACATTACTAACTTCTAAAAGTCGCACTAGACCTCCCCTCTCCTATTCTTCTAAGTTTTTCAAGAAGTTGGTTTAATACTATTTTGTGGATAAAAAAATCTGAGACACAAAAATGAGAAGCAGTATGCCTAGATTTTAGAAATCATATTTGGTATTGGTATTCCCTATTTTCTGTCTTCATGCCTCTTTTCCTTCACGTTTGAACCCCATAGCTGATTCAGCCTTTCTTATTTTTTTCAGACCAAGGCCAAACATGTTAGGGAATCAACATGTGTTCTCTTGACCCCAAGTACAGTGTCCCCAGCACAGAAGAAATTTCTTCCTAAATTTGAAAAAGCACTTCCATTTTTCTTTCAAAGAGAGGACTATCTAAAGGTCAGAACTGCCAGAACAATTTAATTCTGTTTAGAAAATGTGTTCTTTGTACATTGAGTCTAACCACTAGCTGGGGTTCTGCAGATACTGTGATGTGATTGCTTTGTGTATTCTTTACTGAGCCCATTTCATAAAAAAAGATTGTATATAATTAGTGCTGTTACTTTGAGAGTGTATCAAGTTGGTAACATTAGCATCTCAGGTTCTTTTCCTCCTCCATAGCTTTCTAGTTAGGAGAATTCCCCATCTAATCAGCAGGTTTTAGCAATACTCAAGGCCCAGTCAGAGAGTGGCAGTCTCCTAATATAATTTAGCTTTCAGATTAATAAAATTACTGTCTGTAATGAAATCAATCAATCTCTTTCATTTCAATATTCCAATTTTGCATGCAGCGTTAAGTGCTTGGAAAGTAGCAAACATATTCTTTTTGCCTATACTTAAGGAATGATATATTTCCTTTAAAAAGTCTCATCTCTGTCTGAGCATTGGCCAGTGTATAAGATATAAAGATTAAACAGTTAGGGATGAAGCTGTCTGGGTTTGAGAGAGGGTGGTGATCTGATCTAAGTTGGAGAGTGGTTTGAACAAGGTGTCTTCTCAGGGTCTTCTCCAAAGTCAGCTTTTCTACAAGACTATGATTGTCTTCCCCACTAAGAAGACTGCTTCATCTCAGTGACAGCACTCCTCTTGAAGCTGGTTCCCAGACCTGCATGGACTCAACTTTTTTCATTGTGGATGAAGCTCACAGATACATCACTGTTCTGCTTTGGAAATATATAAAAAATAGATCCTGTATTGTTTAAAGGATATGAAAACAGTTCTTTGTACCACCAGTACAAAGGAATAGGAATAATGTTCCTTACGTTTATGATATAAAAGAAGAACAAGATCCAGTAAACTGAACAGTAACAATACTGACTGAAAGGACAAGATTTATCTGTCTGTCATAGGGCTCTGGCAGAATTTTATCAGTTCTTCTATCTTTCCTTTTCTCTGTCAGAGCAGAAAAGACTTTAGTGAGGAAAACTGTATCAAACTGATATTCAAGTTCTAAGTGGCAGCTGTGGGTGTTATTATTACAATGCACTCCAGGATCAGTATTCCCACCTTTAGCAATTTGTAGTCGTTGAAAGTTTTAAAAACAGAAGGAAGAGTGTTCTGCTTTGTGATATCAAAGTTCATCAGCACCAGGCACTGTGAGAGTAGGTTCCAGCTGCAAACATGTGAACTTTAATTCCTCTGAAGCTATTTTATCTTCTAAGAGTTTTGTTCCCTTCATGTCCCTTTGTTCAGCTTTTTTTTAAAGCCCATTTCCTGCCATATGAAATGCAATTTCACAAACCGGCTAGCAGCAGACATTAAATTCTAAGGATTTTCCACCCAGAAAGACAAAAATAAAGTGGAACATTCACCCCCAAAGCCCCTAAACTGCCATAAAAAGGTTTTGACTGTGGCAGCTCTCTCTTATCTATTGTGCTTTTAAAGTAGTATGCTGAGTTATTTCCTTACGCTTTTAAGAAATCTCTCAGGCATTTTAACCTTCTTGCCAAAGTAATGTCTGTTGCCTTTCACAGATTGCATTGGGTTGGAAGGGACGCTCAAAGGTCGGTTTGTCCAGCTCCCTGCAGTGAACAGGGACACCTCCAACTAGATCAGGCTGCCCAGAGCCACATCATGTCTCATCTTGAATGTCTCCACACAACATGTGGACTCAACCACACCTGTGGAAAACTTGTTTCAGTATTTCACCACCCTTACTGTGAAGAACATCCTCCTAGTATTCAATCTAAGTCTACACTGCTCCAGTTTCCAACCATTGCCCCTCATCCAATCATTACAGGCTCCTCTGAACAGTCCCTCCCAGGCCTTTGTGTAGATACCCTTCAGGTATTGAAGTGCAGGTACAGGGTCTCCCTAGAGGCAACTCTTCTATGTGTTTCATTTCAGCGGGAAGCTCTCTCGGGAACACACCACAACCAGCATCCTCAGAGGGCACTAACTGCTTTCCTTTTCAGCCTACGGGAACAGCAGGACCCCAGCGGTCTCATGGCACTTGGTAAGAGTCGGCGCTGCAGTTTTCCCATGTGCTTGCTGCTCAGGATCGCTGCATCACCAGCGGCACATTTGAAAAGCCCACAGCAGCTCACAGGTGCTTCCATCCCAGCCCGTGTGCTCTCGCTCGGCTGCAGCCAGACGCATGCGCCACCGCACTTTTTCTAAATCTTTGTCCAACAGGTCATGTGGGCAGGGCTAGGCATGGTGGTAACTCGTTGCAATAACTCCTTCAAAAAATCAGTCTCAACTCAGACTGGGGTGGAACGTAAGCAGGTAGGTAGGTGTCATAAGCGAGAGGTAGGTGTCCAGGCATCTGGCTGCAGAGAGTGCTGGAGCCCGGCACTTGAGATGCAGGGTAGTGGGGACAATTCCTGCATTAGGTGTGAGCAGATCGACTATCTGTTTAACCTGGTGGCCAGACTGAAGGACAAGGTTGCTAGACTTAGAGCTGTAAGGGAATGTAGAAGGGAGATGAACTTGAGTAAGCAGACTCTGTAGGCTCCCCTAACAGAGGCTGGTTATCCAAAAAGCAAAGGGGAGTGGACGCAGGTTCCTCTTGAAAGACGAAAAGTAAAACCTCCTTGCATCCCCTCACCTTACCCACTGCCCTTGGAAAACAAGTATGGGGCACTGGAGGTAGAGGATGAGGTGATTCTGATGCTGGAGGACACACCATCTGAAGTTTTCCCTGAGGCTAAACAGCCTAAGGCAAAGCAGCCTAAGGTTAAACAGCCTTCCCCTGGCATCAGGACTTGCTCCCTTAAAAAAAAGAGGAGGGTAATTGTTATTGGTGATTCCCTCCTGAGGGGAACAGAAGGCCCTATATGTTGGCCAGACCCTTCCCACAGGGAAGTTTGTTGCCTCACAGGAGTTCAAGGTAGAGATGTTACCAGAAGGCTGCCCAGACTGGTGCAGCCCTCTGACAACTATCCCTTAATAGTTACGCAGCTAGGGAATGATGATATTGCAACCAGAACTTCCAGGGCGATCAAAAATGACTTCAAGGCCCTGGGAGATTGGGCTGAGGGGTCAGGTGCACAAATCATTTTTTCATCAATACCCTTAGTTGCAGGAGAGAATACCAGAAGGAACAGGTCAGCAGCTATAGTCAACAAGTGGCTTAGAGTGGCCTCCGCTGTGAAGGACAACAAAAAGTCCTTCTATAAATACATTAATAGCAAGAGAAAGGGCAAGGACAACCTCCACTCCTTGGTTGACATGGAGGGAAACATTGTATCAAAGGATGAGGAAAAGGCAGAGGTACTTAACACCTTCTTTGCCTCAATTTTTACTAGAAGGACAGAACGTCTTCCTGACAGCTGTCCTGCAGAGCTGGCAGAAGGAGCCAGGAAGCTGCATAGTTTCCCTATGTTCCATGAGCAGATAGTTGGAGCTCTCCTCAGCAGTTTGGATCCCCACAAGTCCATGGGACCAGATGGGATCCATCCTAGGGTGCTGAGAGAGCTGGCAGATGAACTGGTGAAGCTGCTCTCCATCATTTTTCATCAGTCCTGGCTCACTGGAGAGGTCCCAGAAGACTGGAAGCTGGCCAATGTTGTGCCCATCCACAAGAAGGGCTGGTTGGATGAACCAGGGAATTATAGGCCTGTCAGCCTGACCTCAGTGCCAGGCAAGATCATGGAACAGGTCATCTTGAGTGCAATCACACAGCACTTACAGGATGGCCAAGGGATCAGGCCTAGCCAGCATGGATTTAGGAAGGGCAGGTCCTGCCTCACCAACCTGATCTCCTTCTATGATCAGGTGACCCACCTGGTGGATGGGAGGAGGCCTGTGGATGTAGTCTACCTGGACCTCAGCAAGGCCTTTGACACCGTCCCCCATAGCAAACTCCTGGCCAAGCTGTCAGCCCATGGCTTGGACAGCAGCACTCTGAGCTGGGTTAGGAACTGGCTGGAGCACTGAGCCCAGAGAGTGTTGGTGAATGGTGCCACATCCAGCTGGCGGCCAGTCACCAGTGGTGTGCCCCAAGGATCAGTGCTGGGCCCCATGCTCTTTAACATCTTTATTGATGATCTGGATGAAAACATTGAGTCCATCATCAGTAAATTTGCAGACAACACCAAGCTGGGGTCAGGTCTTGATCAGTTAGAGGGTAGAGGGGCTTTGCAGAGGGACCTCGACAGGCTGGACAGATGGGCAGAGTCCAACAGCATGAGATTTAACACATCCAAGTGCCGGGTTCTGCACATTGGCCATAGCAACCCCATGCAGTGCTACAGGCTGGGGTCAGAGTGGCTGGAGAGGGGCCAGGCAGAAAGGGACCTGAGGGTACTGGTCGATTGTAGTCTGAACACAAGCCTGCAGTGTGTCCAGGTGGCCAGGAGGGCCAATGGCATCCTGGCCTGCATCAGGAACAGTGTGGCCAGCAGGAGCAGGGAAGTCATTCTGCCCCTGTATACTGCACTGGTTAGGCTGTACCTTGAGTTCTGTGTCCAGTTCTGGGCCCCTCAGTTTAGGAAAGATGTTGAGTTGCTGGAATGTGACCAGAGAAGAGCAACAAAGTTGGTGAGGGTTTTGGAGCACAAGCCCTATGAGGAGAGGCTGAGGGAGCTGGGATTGTTTAGCCTGGAGAAGAGGAGGCTCAGGGGAGACCTTATTGCTCTCTACAGCTACCTGAAGGGAGGTTGTAGACAGGCGGAGGTTGGTCTCTTCTCTGAGGCAACCAGCACCAGAACAAAAGGACACAGTCTCAGGCTGTGCCAGGGGAGGTTTAGACTGGATGTTAGGAAGAAATTCTTCATAGAAAGAGTGATTGCCCATTGGAATGGGCTGCCCAGGGAGGTGGTGGAGTCACCATTATTGGAGGTGTTTAGGAGGAGACTTGATGGGGCGCTTGGTGCCATGGTTTAGTTGATTAGATGGTGCTGGATGATAGGTTGGACTTGATGATCTCAAAGGTCTCTTTCAACCTGGTCTATTCTATTCTATTCTATTCTATTCTATTCTATTCTATTCTATTCTATTCTATTCTATTCTATTCTATTCTATGACTGAAGGCAAGTACAGCATTTAAGTCTGCCTTCACAGTGGGACTGCTGAGAGACAAAAGGATTCAGGGAGAAGTCTATTCTGGCTGATTTCTGAGCATAATTTCCACCTCTAAGTTATTACATCTTACAAATGAGAGTAGTCATTTAAGAAAATTAAAATTTCTAAAATCTTTCAAGCTTGAAAGGTTACTATAAAGAAAAAAAAAAAGCATAAAGCCATCAGGAAGAATTACCTTGCACCTAAAAACCCCAAACCAGTGTCACAAAATCATCCATAAATCAGTCGGAGCATCAGTGAAGCTCTTGGGTCAGTGTGTAAGAAAAAGTTCATCCGCTTGGAGACTGTTTGCTGTTAGATTGGTTTAGCTGAAAAAGTGAAACTTTACCTGACAAACACATAAAAAATATGAAAATTATTCCAAGAATTCTGTGCATTTGTTTGTGAGCATGTAAAAGCCTCTTTCCGCTCTTCTCATGGGTCTGTCTGAGGGCCAACACAGCAAAAAAACTGGAAGTCTGGTTTTGCAAGACTAGTGTAACTTATTCTACTGAAGGTAAAATTAATCATGAAATAAAGCTCCTTACTCAAGCAGTTTGCTTGCTTTTTCTCCTTGATTTGTTATATTCTTCTATTCAGGCACTACTAAATCTTCAAAATGCTTGTTACTGGAATGCAAACCATCTAGTTCAAAACTGAAAAATAATCTGCTGACTAATGAAAGGCATCAACAAAGTCTTAACTGCTTTACCTGTCCCAAACTCTAGAGTCTGTTGAAACAACCCAGGCATCCTTTTTTACTCCCTTGGCCTTAGCATAACCTGCATGTGGGAAGCTCCACTCCTGTATGGCCCAAGCTTTTAACCCTTTACTTCAAAGTGATAATTTCCTTACACCATGTTTGCTATACATTAGTAGTTACTAAGGCTGTAACTGCAGCGACAAACAGCACACATTCTGTCAAACTCATTTTTATCCAAGCAGTCAATAAAATGCTGTCAGTGTGCCATGGGTTGAGTTGAATCTGTTGATGATATTCAATACCATGTTGCTGTCATGGAAGCCTCAAAATGAGAGTGCTGGCTGGAGCAAAGTATCATGGGGCTTGAAGTTCATATTGTAACATGAGAGGCTTTATGTTCTGGTTGCTGTTTTCTGGGGTTTGGGGTGCTGATCTTTTCCACTGGGCCAGGCTACACGTCTGGGGTTGGGGCAGCTCACTGACTTCTGCTGCTTGTTCTGTATTTTGCTGTGCTTTTCCTGCAAACAGGCTAAGGTAATTGTGTATTGTTATCTCATTTTCTCAGTAAGGCTCTTTATCTCAGCCTGGAGTGTGGTTTCCCCCCATCTGTGTGAAGAGAGGGTGGTTGGGAAAGCAGGCTGTGTTAAACCACCATGCAGTATTCTTCCCTCTTAGAGACCTGCCTGAAAGCAAGACTTCATAGAATCATTGAATGGTTTGGGTTGGAAAAGACCTTAAATATCATCTAGTTCCAACCCTCCCCTCACCCCGTCATTGTCATGGACACCTCCTACTATACCTTGCTCAAGACCCCATCCAACCAGTCTTTGAAGACTTCCGAGCTTGGAGCCTCCCACAGCCTCCCTGGGCAACCTGCTCCAGTGCCTCACCATGCTTGTGGGGAAGAATTTCTTCCTAATGTCCAATCTAAATTCAGCATCTTCCAGTTTGAAGCTATTACTCCTCATCCTGTTACTCCATTCCTTTGTCAAAAACCTCTCTCCTGTATCCTCTTCAAATACTGGAAGGCTGCCCTAAGGTCTCCTTGGAGCTGAAAGCTCACAGGAAGAAAAAAAAAAAAAAAAGATGGAAGAACTAAGGAAGACAATGGAGTGAAAGCCCCCCAATACCCAAATATCCAGCTACAGCAAATAAGACCATAAAAAGAAACCAATATAACAATGACTAGTCCTGTTAGTCAAGATGGAAAAGAGCCATGCTGTAGAATCATAGAATAGTTAAGACTGGAAGGGACCTCCAAGATCATTGAGTCCAACCATGAAACAACTGCAATGACCACTAAACTACATCCTGGAAGTGCCCACATCTACTTATTTCTTGACTCCCAGGGCACCACCTCCCAGAGCTGCCCACTCCAATGCCTGACCACTCTTTCAGTAAAGAAACATTTCCTAATATCCAATCTAAACCTCCCCTGACACAACTTAAGCCCATTTCCTTTTGTCCTATCACTAATTACATGGGAGAAGAGACCAACATCAGCCTCACCATATCCTCCTTTCAGGTAGTTGTAGAGAGCAATGAGGTCTCCACTCAGCCTTCTCTTCTCAAGATCAAACAACCCCAGATCCCTGAGCAGCTCCTCCAAAGCTCTCACCAGACCTATTGCTCTTCTCTGGACACCTTTCAGAAACTTGTGTGGACAGGGATCTATTCAAAAGAGTCAAACAGAGAGCTATGAGGATGATTGAGGGTCTGGAGCAGGTGCCCTATGAGGAGAGACTGAGAGCCCTGGGGCTGTTTAGTCTGGAGAAGACAGAGAAGGGATTTAATAAATGTTTATAAATATTCAAGGATGTTATATAAATATGTTTATAAATATTCAAGGGCCATGAGGATGATCAGAGGGCTGGAGCACCTCTCCTATGAGGACAGACTGAAAGAGTTGGGGCTGTTCAGTTTGGAGAAAAGAAGGCTCTGAGGTGACCTTATTGTGGGCTTCCACTTTCAGCAACTTTCTGGCTTGTTTTGAGCCAAAATGATACACATTTGAAAAACTTTCTCCACAAGAAGTGATAATTAGCATATTCATTGTGGTGGGTTGAAATTTCCCATTCACATTAACTAACCACAACTAACTCAGTTGGAAGAAAATGGAAGCTATATTTAGAATGGAATGGAATGGAATGGAATGGAATGGAATGGAATGGAATGGAATAGAATAGAATAGAATAGAATAGAATAGAATAGAATAGAATAGAATAGAATAGAATAGAATAGAAATTAATAGACCAGGTTGAAAGAGACCTTTGAGATCGTTGAGTCCAACCTATCATCCAGCACCATCTAATCAACTAAACCATGGCACCAAGCACCCTGTCAAGTCTCCTCCTAAACACCTCCAATAATGGCGACTCCACCACCTCCCTGGGCAGCCCATTCCAATGGGCAATCACTCTCTCTATGAAGAATTTCTTCCTAACATCCAGTCTAAACCTCCCCTGGCACAGTCTGAGACTGTGTCCTCTTGTTCTGGTGCTAATTGCCTCAGAGAAGAGACCAACCTCCGCCTGTCTACAACCTCCCTTCAGGTAGCTGTAGAGAGCAATAAGGTCTCCCCTGAGCCTCCTCTTCTCCAGGCTAAACAACCCCAGCTCCCTCAGCCTCTCCTCATAGGGCTTGTGCTCCAAACCCCTCACCAACTTTGTTGCCCTTCTCTGGTCACATTCCAGCAACTCAACATCTTTCCTAAACTGAGGGGGCCAGAACTGGACACAGAACTCAAGGTACAGCCTAACCAGTGCAGTATACAGGGGCAGAATGACTTCCCTGCTCCTGCTGGCCACACTGTTCCTGATGCAGGCCAGGATGCCATTGGCCCTCCTGGCCACCTGGACACACTGCAGGCTTGTGTTCAGACTACAATCGACCAGTACCCTCAGGTCCCTTTCTGCCTGGCCCCTCTCCAGCCACTCTGACCCCAGCCTGTAGCACTGCATGGGGGTGTTGTGGCCAATGTGCAGAACCCGGCACTTGGATGTGTTAAATCTCATGCCATTGGATTCTGCCCATCTGTCCAGCCTGTCGACGTCCCTCTGCAAAGCCCCTCTACCCTCTAACGGATTAACACCTACCCCCAGCTTGGTGTCATCTGCAAATTTACTGATGATGGACTCAATGCTTTCATCCAGATCATCAATGAAGATATTGAAGAGCATGGGGCCCAGCACTGATCCTTGGGGAACTCCACTAGTGAGTGGCTGCCAGCTGGATGTGGCACCATTCACCAACACTCTCTGGGCTCAGTGCTCCAGCCAGTTCCTAACCCAGCACAGAGTGCTCCTGTCCAAGCCAAGCAAAAACTACACTCCACAATGGAATTCAATGAATATGTACAAAATATACAGCATTTACAATATTATTCAGATATTTATGATTAGAAAATAACCAGAAACCCCCCTAGCACCCCTCTGGTTTTCTCAGAGAGCAGTGAAGCTGCTCCACTCTGCCCCCAAACCTTCTCCACCCCCTGCAACAGAAGAAAAGAGGAGCTGAGAGGAAGGAATGTTGGCTATTATCTCCAAGGCCAGCCAGAAGCAGTTACTTATCTCCCCGAGCAAAGCAGAAAGCAGCTAAAATCACATGAGAAAAGAAAAAAGAATGGGAGTGAAGTGAAATATGAAAGACTGTTAGAGTACATATGCGTCCATCCCACACATTTTGTCCAATGAATTTGTTTAGAATAATCTTTTGTTTTCCTTTTTACACCCAATAGCGAACTATTTATATTTTTCTACTTTTCTGCTTGAAATCTGCAGCTAATTTTAAAGGCAGAGCCTAAACCTGCCGCATTCATTTAGTTTGATTGCTTGGGTTTTGTTTTTGTTTGTGGTTTTTTGGTTTTTGTTTTGTTTGGTTGGTTTCTTTCTCCATAAAAGCAAGGTTTCCTGCATGGTCACGTGTATCTAGGAACAGAGAGTTCAGGAAAACAACAGTTAATGGATTTGTGCTGAAGCTAGGGTTGTATCTCTACAAGTACCTGAAAGGTGGTTGTAGCCAGATGGGGGTTGGCCTCTTCTCCCAGAGGAACAGTGACAGAACAAGAGAACACAGTCTCAAGGTGCACCAGGGGAAGTTTAGGTTCAAGGTGAGGAGAAAATTCTTCGCTTAAAGAATAATTTGCCATTGGAATGTGCTGCCCAGGGAGGTGGTGGAGTCCCATTCCCTGGAGGTGTTCAAAAAAGGATTGGATGTGGCACTTGGAGCCATGGTTTAGATGTCATGAGGTGTTAGTTATTAGGTGATAGGTTGGACCTGATGATCTCTGAGGTCTTTTCCAACCTGGTTGATTCTTTTTGATTCTGTAACACAGACATGTTTTTCTCTGGGCAAAAGCAGCAGGATGCTGTTCAAACATCTGGGGAGGGGCTGAAGAGCCAGACATCACTGTGGTGCATGTGGGCAGCAGTTATCACACCATTAACCAATGGATGTTTTGACAAGAAATTGATCTCCCCTGTATTAACAAGGATTTTCTCTCTCTAAACTGGCAAGAATAGATGGACAGAATAGGTGGACAGTGTTGAGAGAACACAGCTGGACTGTACAAATTTTCTCAGTCTGTGACCCTCAGATCCAGCACTACAAAGCAATATTTTTCTGCTTCAGCAGAGCCTAAAAAGCTGAAATCAGGGTGATGACAATTGACTCCTGTTTTAAGACCAAGCAGTGCATCCCTTGAGAGCCCTGTTGGGTTAAATGCTTTAGAGAGACCACTGAGCAAAGTGGTTTTACTTACTCTCCAAAAGAGCAGGAGAGCTGATATTGCTTCTGATCCTTTTGAGGGACTTCCAAAGCATCTTCACAAGATGCAAGTGATTCCAGTCAGAATTAGAGCAGCCCTACCTCCAACCAGATGGAGGAGAGGGACATCTGGGCTTATTGGACTGTATGAAACCAATGGCTTAGCAAGTTGAACCCACATGAGTATAAAGCTTTAGCAGATAGAGGCACACAGTGTGCTCTGAGGCCTTCATACTAAAATGGGTGGAACCCATCTAATATTTCTGGTGTGACACAGAAATCCCAGTTGCTGGATGTGTTTGAAGCTGAGCACCAGAATGCAGGCCACATTTTACTTTCACTTGGATGTGTGGAAGAAGTCACTGGAATCAACTGCCCCAGGAGTAGAAATGCAGCCCCACCATTTGGACTGGTCATGGACTGATTCAGACTACTGGAACAGGGTGGAGCTCCAGAACCTCTGCAGTGAGAAGCTCATTGTGTACTGCAAGGTGATCTCATTTTGAGTCAGAATGGACAGTGAATAATGTATGAGGTATGTGTGTGATATTAATTGCTGCTGGACATGACGTAGAGAGTATGGAATAAGGCCTGCAGATCGTCATGGATTTAGCCAGTTGCATACGTAGGTGAGTGTTCAATACCATGCTGACATCATGCTAGCTTTAAAATGAAAGGGATGGCCAGAGCAAAGTAAATTGAGTTTGTAGTTCATATTGTAACAAAAAAGGCTTCCTGTTTCCAGTTGCTGCTTCTGGTTTCTGGTTTTGCTGTATGACTCTTTTCC
The DNA here is from genome assembly GCF_026170545.1 of Melanerpes formicivorus. Taxonomy (NCBI): domain Eukaryota; kingdom Metazoa; phylum Chordata; class Aves; order Piciformes; family Picidae; genus Melanerpes; species Melanerpes formicivorus. The sequence goes on from NW_027142353.1 coordinate 26,157,806, forward strand.
ACTCAGCTGGATGCAGGCTTTTGGGGGTGGGAGTCATTTTATGGCTGGCTTCTGCTTTTGCTATGCATTTCTGTGAAACAGGCTAGGGTAAGTGTACATTGTATTATCTCACTAAACTCCTTATGTCAACCCAGATTCACATTTTTGTGTGACTTTCTTTCATGATCTGGGAAGGGGGGAGGCTTGTGAGAGCTGGATGTCTTAAACCAGGACAACACCTTCAAAATACTTAAACCTTAGCACGACTTCAGCTGTAAAAGAGTTCAGGAATAGAAAGATTTTTTTTTTTTTCTAATAAAGCTGTACAGTTGTAAATAAGAAATATTCACTGAAAAATTAAGAGTATTGGACATCTGTGTATGGCTAGATTCCCCAGAGACCCTTCTCAAGACTGGCTTGCCAGCCAACCATGTTATGAACTCACAAGCCTCTGTTAAAAAGTTGCCTTAGTCCAAGACACAGAGAGCTCTTAAGGGACAGGGCTGAAGTTTCTTTCAGCTCCTTAGACAGGGACTTAAATTTTGCTCATGAGGACAAGAAAATCCAGCCTAGGTAGGTCTGAATGTGTTGTCTGCCACTATCAGCAGGTTTCTTAAACTCTGCTATTCCTAAACACAATGCAAACACTCTCAGGCACTGAGTGAGTGCTGACACAGACTGAAAGCGTCTAGTGGTGTGGTCCTAAAGCTCACGTTGCTTCTTGGAAGTATAGTTACAGATAAAGGATAGAAAGTGTAGGATCCTTGATGGGAAGGCTAATGTTTTCAGGATGAAAAAGGAGCTATTAAACCATGAATTTGCAGACACTAACGAAATTACTCTAAGGGATTATGACTTAGAAGTTCATTGTCAGAAACTGTAACCTGGTCCAGCATTAAACTGTGGTCACAGCTGATTCCTCAGATCAATCTAATGAGAGCAGACAGCAGTAAAGCTATATGACTATGATGCACCCTAAGCAAGGATCCAGGCAGGGAATGAAAAGGAGGAACAAAAGTGTGACATTTACATAAGCACTAAATTAGAAAAAAAAAAGGTAAATATTAAGCTGAATCCATACAAAGGAAGTAAACTAGTAATTTAAGAGATTTGTGGATCAGTTAAGCACTCAGCAAATTACTCCATTAATGTTAAATTGGGGTGAAAATAGAGCTCATACATAGTAATGAGGCTGAAGTTAAGCCTTCGGAGTTAAATGGGTGAGCCCGTCATTTTGTGTTAGTGTGGGCAGAAATCAGGGGGAACAAAGGATGGATAGACAAAATGATAGCATTGGCAGACAAAACCTGTGGCAAGCTGTTCACCAGAAATCCAATCTCTGCTGAGCAAACTCAACATTGGCTTTCACTGAAAAGCTCCCAAATTCCCTGCCTTTCACCTTTTGGATGGGATGAAAGAGATATTGGCCATCTGCCAACTTCTGATTTGAGTACTAGTGATTCAGTCAGGAAGAGACAAAGAGTTTGTGTGGGTCCAGAAGAGAGTCCCTGGAGATTTCTCAGTTGACCCTGACTAATATCATCTCACTGGAATTGCACCCCTAGAAATGTTTCTTTGAAAAAAGCTTGCTAACCAGAGGAAGCTATCCAGACTGTCACAGACTTGAGAGAAAGGGGGGAAGAAAGGTCTTTGCTGATCAATGGAAACTCATGAAAGCTGCTCTAAAGCCTTATAAAAACATGTCTTTTTCATGCAGCAGTGCTCAGTGGCATACAGGATCAAATATGGCCATCTTCATCTAGAGCTCCCTGAAGATTGTGAAGGCTTTTTTATGCATATTTGTCTGGGGTTTTCATGCTTCTTCTTTGTCCCTCCTTCTATCCAGGGCAAGTGTTTATTTAGAATTTATTTAGAATAAACCAGGTTGGAAGAGACCTTCAAGATCATCGTGTCCAACCCATCAACCAATCCAACCCACCTAAACAACTAAACCATGGCACCAAGCACCCCATCAAGTCTCCTCCTGAACACCTCCAATGATGGTGACTCCACCACCTCCCCGGGCAGCCCATTCCAATGGGCAATCACCCTCTCTGTATAGAACTTCTTCCTAACATCCAATCTAAACCTCCCCTGGGAGGTTTAGTTGGAACAAGAAGAGACAGACAGGTTTTACCTCAAAGAATCATCTCTGAAGGTTAATCATAGCAAAATATTCCTCAAGTAACTGACTCAGGCTCTGTCAGTACTGAGGAAGCATCAGTGATGGACTGTTTGGACCAGCAACAAGGGCAGAGGAGTCATAAGGAGGCAAACAGTGTTTCTTACTCGTGCCTCATGATGGTGGGAAGGAAAAGGCTTTAGACCCTCTGAAGAGGCAGGAGGTGCCTGGTATTAAGTGCCTGATGTTCGAAAGCACTTTATTTTACTCCATGTGTAATCCTTGGGGTGATGGTGGGAGTTTCACTTTTTCTGGTTTTGCTTTGAACTTTTTATCAAGCTTCAGTGTGAGATAGAATTGCTGATACTCAGGTGTTTTTGGATGAAGAGGAAGACAACCTCCTTCCCTGCCCCAGTTTCACACAATCTGTAGACAAAGCCATTTATTAAATTTCTATAAAGCTGGGAGCAGTATCTCTACACATATCTGACATCCCACAGGTCATCAATGGAGAAAAACCCATCAAGCATTGTACTTCAGAAGTGCTATTTTTCAACAACATTGTAAACAATCATCTGCAGGGGTCTGACTGCAGACTTTTTCTGGCACATTGAAGGAAAAAGGGTTTCTCATGAAACAGCCTCCATTTCTCTACATTACACATTTCCATCTATCTTGGAGGCAGTTCCTACCTATTCTCCACTTTGTGTCGGCAGATACATCCGTACAGAGAGTGTTTAACTACTGACTGGTCAGATTTTGCAGACTTTTGCATCCCTCACACATGGAAGAATTCACATTCCTTGGTACAAAACTCTGTCTACTCTTTCTCCACCTGCTTCTTGTCTATCTTCTGCAGTACAAGATCAGAAGAAATCACAAAACTACACCTCAAAACAAATCTACTCTTTGAGTGGCAAAACAGCTGGTCTTGGGGTTTGAGATAATATATAACACATCTTTGGCTAAGCAATTAATTTGCACATTCATCTTATATTGTCTTGATCTGGGCATCTGAACAGGTTATGTAAGTTATTAAATGTTATTTTTCTTCCAAACTTCATGCCTCATTCCTGCACTTGTACCAATGTGCTGTGTTTTCCTGATCTTATGTTTAGAAGTGACAAAATATGAATATTAAATTTACATGACCTTTACCATCCCCAAACACAAATTAGGCTCATGTTCTTTGCATTGGCATTTGAAATGTCTGCACTGACAACTGTGCAGGGGACTGATAAGGCAGCAGCACAGCACTGATTTAAAAATAAGCATAATAATATTCTTTAAAAATGTTTTAGAAAAAAAGAGCAGATAGCAACTTGGTCTCTTCAAGATCATGGTTTAGATTTTTGTCCTTCCTAAAGTGGTTTGGTGTTTTCCAATACAAGAGGGATGTACAATAAGAGAAAATAAGAAATCAGCTAATAAGAAAGCAGCCTCCAGGAAACCTCTAAATTCATGTAATTGTATGCATGCACATCATCAGAGCTTTGAATTAATTTTAAATACCCAAATGCAAACTGGTGGATGGACTCTGTATGCATGTGTGTGCTCATGCTCTCTCTCAAAAAGGAAGGTATATTGTGACACTATGCCTCTGGATCTTTCAAGTTAGTAGATGTCTCCTGCAGCTTTTCATCATGTTCAAACAATTCACTTACCTTTCAGCTACCAACCTTTTTTTTCTTACTTGAATTGAATGTGCTATGTAAGAAATATCACATTTTCATATGATCATTATGATGATAGCTTCACCAGAGCTGTGGGCTGCCACATCTCTTGGATTGAGTAAAAATGTCTCCAATGTCAAAGGTGAGTTACTAGGTATAGCACTCATTTTAATCTGATTTCCCAGGGAAACATATACATGTTATTCAGGTATGTGTGTGACCACAGCCTTTCTTTCAAATCCATTAGCCCATTTCAAACAAATTTCACAGAAACAGATAGATATCTCAGACATGATAATTCCCTGCAAAACTCACCAAGCTGATGGGTTGCTTAAAGAAGAGACAGATAGTACTGCTCTCACTGAAGGAAGGATGGGGACCACTCACCACTTCTCCAGGCTGTCCAGCTCAGCAGCCCCTACCTTGCATGCAGGACTTCCTGGATTCCCACAGCACACACATAACCCCAGATGTTTGGCAGCAGAGCTAGCCCAGGGATGTGGAAAATATTTGGAGGTAGCAAAGGACAAGGTGTAGGAGATGTAGCATACTCCCTGAAAGGAGTTAGAAAGAGTGTGGGAGGCATAGGAGAATGAGAGGAAAGATCACTTCCATAGTACTCATCTCTCCCAGCTTTGCTTCGTTCAAAATAACTTTTCCCTCCCCTGTTCTCACTACCTTATCACTTCATGGTAGCCTTCCCACCCACACTTGAGCAGTTGCCCATCTAAGATCTGCAATTTTTCTATTGTTCTGACAGAACCCAGCCATTTATCCTCACCTGATTTTCTAAGGAGAGTATATTGGTGCTCTCATACTGGCTGTATGAGACCATCTCTGTTTGTCTTTGTCTCCTCTGTATGACTGTTGAACTTCATGGCTGATTTCAATCAAGAAGTAGAGGAAAAAAAGAAACTTCAAAGATATTAAATTGTTCTACCTTCCATGAAATTCAGCTGTACGGGAGAGGAGAGATGTCTTTGAGATATCCTGTCCAAGGAAAGGAACTAGATGACACATCCTTAGACAGGAAAATCTGTAAATTCATGTACAAGACTGTATCACTGTCTTTGCTGCAGAAGAGTTCCCATCAGAATCTCCAGCCCATCCGGAGAAATAAAGATGGATGAGAGAAGGCATCTGTGGACCTGGTGCCTAGAGGAAAGAGGGTTCAGAAAATATCAAGGCTAGGGACATACAGTTTATTACAGAGGAGAACAGACAGTGTGTTCTCACAGCAATTTTTTTCGTTTCTCAGATAATTTCTTTCTTCCTTTCTTCCTTTCTTCCTTTCTTCCTTTCCCTTCCTTCCTTCCTTCCTTCCTTCCTTCCTTCCTTCCTTCCTTCCTTCCTTCCTTCCTTCCTTCCTTCCTTCCTTCCTTCCTTCCTTCCTTCCTTCCTTCCTTCCTTCCTTCCTTCCTTCCTTCCTTCCTTCCTTCCTTCCTTCCTTCCTTCCTTCCTTCCTTCCTTCCTCTCTCTTTCCTTCCTCTCTCTTTCCTTCCTCTCTCTTTCCTTCCTCTCTCTTTCCTTCCTCTCTCTTTCCTTCCTCTCTCTTTCCTTCCTCTCTCTTTCCTTCCTCTCTCTTTCCTTCCTCTCTCTTTCCTTCCTCTCTCTTTCCTTCCTCTCTCTTTCCTTCCTCTCTCTTTCCTTCCTCTCTCTTTCCTTCCTCTCTCTTTCCTTCCTCTCTCTTTCCTTCCTCTCTCTTTCCTTCCTTCCTTCCTTTCTCTTACTCTTTCTTTCTCTCTTTCCCCTCCTCCATCCCTCTCTCTTTTTTTCTTCCCTCCCTCCTGCCTTCCTTCTTTCCTGCCTTCCTTACTTCCTTTTTGTTTCCCTTGATGTGAAAAGAATAACTCCATCTATGACACCTGTCCACATTATACCGCACAAGTCTGATTTTGTTTGATGCAGTGGAGAGGGAAAGAAGCAATGGGGTATGACATGTGCTTTATCTTGAGTATTATTTGTCTCTACAGGAGTATGGCAAGATGAAACCTCAGACAGGCCCAGCATAAAGGATAGTCCTTACCTTGTAAGTACTTACTCAAATATATTAGATTACCTTTGAGAAAAAGCTTTCAAGGCTCCGCACACCTTTTCTGTTTGAGAGCTGAGCTAGTTAGATCACACTGACAGGTGGGTGGGGAAGATGCAAATTTACAAGTTAGAGGCTTGGTGACTGATTGTCATAACACACAATACATGAAAACGTACAATACGAGAGAACAGATTCCCCAAATTTACAGCACTTTGGCTAGAGATGAGACTATAATTCCAGCTTTAATTACTGGGAAGTCCTCTTTTAGGGTATTTTAGTTCAGTGTTACTTATTTTATTGAATTGAGACAGAAAGATTTTTTTTTCTTAAAAGAATTTGGGGAAAGATGAAGGAAGGGCCTTACTATTTCTTGGAAAGTGTCAAAATCCCTGGTAATCAACATAACTCAGTGGTACCATTCTGTGATGACTGAGAAGTCATTTTGGAGAAACTGGAAGACAAAGTTAAATAGGTGCATAGAAATTGATATTCTCTAATGAGAATCCTGCAGCAGACCTAAGAGTGGTAGTAGGAGGGGAATCTATGAGTAATATAAGGAGGTCCACACTCGGAGCTGTCTGAAAGTCACTTGTGGTATTTGTGGCATGTTACACCATTTGCAGTATTTTCTCTGAGCATTACATTTTTTTCTAGAGAACTATGAGAGAATTTTGTTCTGACACTGATTCACAACTATTAAGGTCCTCTTATCAAATGTTGTATATAACTGCCTTGAGGTTTCATGTTTAATGATTTCTAAAATGTGATGAACTTTACAAAGGCTGGACAGTGTTTCAACTAAAAGATATAGTGGAACAGAAATAAAATTGATAAAAGTGCAGCAGCATGTTGTTATCCTTATTTTGCATTACACCTATACTTTGTGACTTCAGGCCTTAAAATTTCCTGATATGTCTCCATAGAATATTCACTTTTCTGCCTAGAGAACTTTCAGCACTCTGGTATTTTCTTTGGCATGTATTCACTTTGTAAAGGAGTTCAATTTAATCAAGCAGTAAAAAAGGACATACCATGTGAAAGAGCTGATCCAATCAGAGAAATCTAAAGAGTGAACATTTGAAGAAGTACTTGCGACAGCTGGGCTCAGATGTGTTTGGAAAAAGCTCTTCATTAACTGAATAATGAAAGCTATGATCGGTTCACAGATAATTCTCCAACAGAAAAAGGGTCAAATCTGACAAATTAATTGTTCATGAAGGCTATTTTGATGAGCTATAATTATATAAGCAAAATCCTGTTGTCTTTTTTCTCCTGATTGCATGATAGCCACATAAAAGGAAGTGAATAAAAGAAGAAGAATTTCTCGCAGTCGGTAAGAGATGTTATATTGATTCTAAGTTGTTGCTAGGTAAATAATTAAACTGTGATTTCACTGCTGATTTTATTTGTCTGCTGTGTGTAAAGCTACTCAGATGCATCTGTGAAAAATTAATTAATACATTTCTGCCACAGCTCAAATAATGAAAATCCATAAAGATGAAATTATGGTAGTGGTTTGAAACCACGCATTAATGATCCATCTCAGCTTCAGAAAATCTCTCTGAAGTCTAATGGCCCTGACAGATCAGTCCACTTTTTTTTTTTCTTCTTTTTCAAAGTCCTCATTATAGCTTCTGCAATAAATAGATATCTATGAAGGGAGTGTATAGCTTAATCAGGCAGGTTTTATGTGTTGAGTTTCACCATGGCAATATACTTCCCTGATCTATTGTTGGTGCCCCCCATCCTGACAGAGCTCTTGCCTGTGTAGATCAAAAAGCATTAGCTGTCTATATATCCAACGTCAACGGAAGGGCAATGATGAACAAGCTGAGGATAGCACAAAATGGTTATCAATGAGATCTGCTGTATCCTTTCCTTTCCCACCATTCAACTTCACTGCAATATGACATGTACCTATAAAATGAAGGAAAAAGATAAATGGCAGGGAAGGTCTGAATAATGAAGCCTCTGAGTAATGAGGATGGTAATACCTGAGGCATATTTGTACGCACCACATCCATACTAATTGCCCATTTACCAGGCTAATTTAACACCAGTTATTTCTGGGTTCATTCCATCATCACTGCATTTCTTTTGTTACTAAGCTACTGTAATTTCAGCATCAACTGTGTTTTGACTCACATACGCTTGTAACCCTTTGATATCCACAGGGGAGCACAGTTTGTTCTGAGCTTTTCAATTTAAATGTCTTATATATAAAAGCTGGGAGATTTTAATTTCAGACTCCTGTTTCAGATGTGCATCTCTGAAAGACACTGATGCAAAAACTCCCAATCACCATGTGTTTGCCCAATGAAGTTCTGACAGTTCTTTCCCCCAAAGTTCAATCATTCAGAAAGGTCTCCCAGTCATTAAAGTTTCTTCTGTATCTCTAAACAGTTGTAGTAGATAAGAGTTGGAAAGCATAAATGATATTGTACAGTGTCGAACAGGATTTCATTTACAAGGAGATTAGCTAACTGATCTGGTATGTTCTTTCAATTTTTAATGTGCACATTTCTGTGATATTTTTATCTAATGGTATTTTTCTTCATTGTCTACCAACAAGATTACAAAAAAGAATTGTTGTTGTTCTTATTAAAAAGACTTTGTAGGATACAGATTTTCACTTTTACTTTTCTGGAGAGGTAAATGGTGCTCTCCACATTTATGGAAAGAAATAAGAGATTTGTAAAGATTTTGATGCCAGAACATAATGCTTTTATTTCAGGCTATGAATGGAAAACTCAACCATCCTAACCATATAGAAACAAAATGAGGCTGGTGATTTTCTTGGTAGTTCTTTGAGGGAAAATGACATACCAAATTATACAAAAACCAGGTGGATTCACTGGGCATCCTAACTGCTCTGGGGATTTCAGGGATCTCAGGGGTCCAACGCAGTGTAAACATGATAGGTTGTCTTATTGTAGTTTTCAGAGAATTGTGCGAAGATGTACTTGGAAATGAAGCACCATTTTGGCAGCTGCAAGTAATTGCTTATCAGCCAAACTTCCCAAAGGCAGAGGTGTGCAACTAGTCCCAAATACATGCAATAGAAATGTTCTTAACTCCTCAACAGGGGGACACAAGAAGTAAATGTTACGGCTACATCACCCAGTTCTGCTTTGTAATAAGGAAGTGAGGGTTTTGTGCCTAACTCCAGCTTCCAGAGGTGAATCTTGGAGACAAGGAAATGGGCTTTGTCCTGTATATGATTTTCTATGATTTCCTGCTAGTGTCTTCTCATTCAGTAACCTGCTAGAGCTGTTACCTTGAAATAAGGTATAAAGAATCTATTGGATATTAGGAGGGTGGTCAACCCCAGCAGAGACAAGATATATTGCTGGGAATCATTTTATTTTGTGGATGATGGGCAATATACTGCAATTCTTATAATTTTTTTTCCCCTCTCTCTATGGAAATCAATGAACATTACTTTAAATAAAGATTCAGAACCTGGATTATTCCCTTGAGGGAATTCTCAAATGTTTGAAATAGAAGAGGAGGATATGGAAGCAGTTGATGCCTCAGGCAGACATTTTTGAACCATTGTGTTATCTGTTCATTTAAATCCCTGGCCCAATATTTTATTGTTTTATGAATAGCTTCATTTATTAAAAGCCAATGTTCAGCTGTAAAACTAAAAATTGAATATAGAACAATCTTCAAACAAACAAATCTGAAAGGATCAGTTGGTTATTATGCCATAAAAAGAGACCTGAAAAGTAGAAACCGGGAAAGTTACAACCTTTTCCTGTGTTAATGTTATCATCAATATAGCACAAAAATGAGAAATGTTAAGTAATTACTGTAGCACCAAAAAGGCACAAAATGATATATCAGAAAGCCTAGAATCTGTCTCTGCATTTGCATACAGCTACTGAAGTGTCTTGAATTTTGCTCTGAGCATATGGAGGACTCGATCAAAACCAGAGCATATATTTCACACAACAAGGGGCTTTATACAGATGCAATAAATTTACAAAGGCAACTGAAGGACATTTCAGACAGACTTGACGGATTACAGGCTGCTGCTGTTACTGTCACAGTCTCTCTGTAAATCTGGTTTAACAACAAAGAGCTGACACAACACAAGGACAAAACTGAAAAACAAATCAGAGGTGCTGTAGAGCTCTTCCCTTTACAAATACCAAGGCAGCCAAATACAAAGGTTTTTAAATACAGGGGTCACACATTGAATTCAACATGGGTAAAAATCCATGTCAGGTGAAAAGTCAGATTTTGTATTCTCATGCACAGAAATGATAAATACATGAAAACATATGGCAGCTAAGGTTTCCCCCCTCTGGTATGTCAGCTCAGAATGACTGAAATGATTTCAGCTATTTTGACTGAAATTTTATAGTGGGTGAGAAGATGAAAGATAAAATAACCTGGTAAAAGTATAACCAATATCAAAGAAGTGACAAGACTGTGAGGCTAAATTGAGCAGGGACTTAAATATCCTATTCTTGTCATTGACTTGGTTTGAAGTATAAAACCACATTCAGAAAAATATTACCACTCTAGTTACTGGAGGATTTTGTCTGTCAGATTGCATGAAGACATGCATGGAGGTGTCTGATGACCTCTTACTTTTGTAAGACTTTTATAAAACAAAATAAACAATCCTTTTCCACAGCTAGAGAGCTGAGTCTCGTCACTATCACAGTGATATTTCTGGGAAGTGGCACTGTATGTCGTGTGCAACTACATTTCTCCTCGGAATTGGTCGCCACTCCTGAAGTCTGAGCCCATCTGACTTCAAATGTTTGTTATTTCTATGAGAAACCCAGTGCCTTACTGTCGTAGTTTGGGCTGGCTGCCCTCTGCTACAGGGGTGTTTCCTGTGTCCAGAAGTCCAGCCCAGTGGGTGGACACAGGAAATTAGGTTATTTCCTACCATGATCCCTTGCACCACTATAAGTTTTGCGGCGGGGTCTGGCACTTCCTCTTTCCTTCCTCCTCGCCACCGGGTAACTGGGGTGGAGATCTCCCGGCCATGGGCCTGGTTAGGCCCAAGGCCACGGGGGGATGGGCAGTCTCAGATCTGGCCAGCTGAGACTAGCCTAGCAGTGTGGGGGGGAAGGAGGAGCCCTGGGGGTTTGGGTGCACCCCCAGGTGGGGATGAGATTTCTCTGGGTCTGTTTTTGGGTCTCTCTCTCTCGTCACTGTATTTTTTAGGTTTTTTTTTTCCTGCACGCACTCACTGTTCTATTTAAACTTTCCATCACCTTTGCAATCCGTTTGTTTGAGTCATTATTTCTGCGCGTGGTGGGGAGGGGGTCTGCCCCAACCCATTACACTTACACGAGTGCATACCTTTTCAAGGCATGGCTTCTTGAACAGTGCCTGGCATCTGTGGCCAGCAACACTCTGCCAGTCAGGAGGTCAGGGAAATACCCTTTTTTTTCCATCAAAAATCCTCAATAGAAGTTAGCAACAGTCAGTGGTGCTAACTGAAAGACCTGAGATAAAGTTTCACTGATGAACCTCAATGTCCCCTGAGCAGAAAAGATTACAATAATATTGGAGAAACCAGGGAAGCAGACTTAAAAATGTGGAAGGACTTGAGGCAGCAGTGGAGCAAAGGGTGGTGGTGACAGGGAAGAAGCTGATGACTAAACTGACTGAGCATCTGTTTCAGAATGATGGATGTAAGAAACTTCTGAAAACCTTTTATAGTATCTCCAGCCATGATGGCAGTAAATAGGTACCATACACAGTGCAAATGCCAATGGTTTCTCGTAGAGTTATTTTCCAAGGAGATATTTCTCTTCTGTCACTACTGCACATTGATTAACACAGGCTTTTAGGACCCTGTTGGGTCAACTGTTTTACAGGACATCAACATAACTTCACTGCCTTCAGGAGTGGGAGTAACTTCTGTGGAACTAGTCCTCTTTATAACAGAGAAGGACCAGCCAGTAATGTGCAAACACACTCTATTTATGGTCTAAGGAAACTTGTAGGTTTTTTCTCTTTGCCTCATCTCTGCTTCTTCAGAGTGCTTTGGGAAACAGCTGTACTCGGTTCATTTGTTTTACAATATTTATTTTGCATTCATTATTGGAAAACTAATGTGGAGCTAATCTATAAACCTTCAGGTAGGAATTATATTTTTCATAGGTCATTTACACAACAAAAGTCCCTAGTCTTTACAATCTCAATCCTCTTCCCCAGACACTTGCTGTAGCTCTAGCATTTTGCACATTCAATGTGGTTAATTCAGCTAAGATTAAACAAAAGTTATTTAAAAATATTAACACATTTCCAGACACAGTTGCAATAAAAATGTGTGGGAAAATAGTTTGTCTGTTGCTTCCACAAGATGAAAAAGGTAGCAAAGATGTGAAATTCCTCTTAGAGGCATTTCATTAGAATAATTTTGTACCATGGCGTTGTTACTTCATGTGACTCACTAGTATACAGTATAACAGATCACATAGATCCTCGTGCAATATTTGGCAAGCATTTTCTGCAAGTTCTTCATTTTCCAAAACCTATTTCTGAGTGCTGAAATATGAAAGTGCACTAAATGGAGGCTATGAACCAGTCCTGCCAGTTTTCCAGTTTATAATGTTATGTAGGTTTCTGTTTCCCGTGAATATACATGACACTAATACTGCCATTTTTCAGGCTTGTACTGGTATTGGTCCTGTGACAAAACATTATCTGAGCCCAAAATTCACTCTTCTTTAAGCAGACTCCACTTCCCTAAATTTAGGACAATTTCAGTGGAACAAAAAGGCTTACATTTCCCATTGCACACAGCTTTGTTAGCTGAGATATTACGCTACCAACCAATGAGATCTAGGATAGTAGTTATGTTGGGATGCAACAATACTGGAAATTGTAGGAAAAATAAATTACATAGACCTAGCCTCAGTTTCACTGAGGTAAATCAAGGAAATACTTTCGAGGTACAAAGTCAAACAACCAAATTATCAGGAGTCAGTCAACACTTTTCCTTCCAGCACAGCTATATGTTGGAGAGGACATTGTTATTTATGGTCATGTTGCTGAATATTAACCCCATTGCACCATTGCTTTCATTCCCTCACTTGGATCATAAAATAGTCTTTGCCAGTGCAGAAGAGAAAAATTGAGTTTCCTTGCACATTGTCTCTACCATATGAGTGCTCAGTCACTCCATACTTTATAAAATAGAGGCACAGAGCACCTGACTATGAACTTCTCTTAGACTCTTGCTGTGTTGTTTTCATCTTGCTTTGTTTGTCCAGAAAGTGATTGTACAAGAAGTTTTGCCATTTTCTTACACACTGCAATGGAATGACATAGCAGGTCTGAGGAAAGCAGAAGTCAGGAAAGTATCATTTGCTTTCTTTAGCCATGTCCAAACTCAGCTGCCTCATGACTATTGCTTGCATATCTTTAAATGAGAAATGGATGTGCAAGTTCATTAGATGCGTGAATTATGCTGAAAGTTGCAACAAGTCTCAGGTTCAGTAGCAGTGATTTCTCTGTGACTGTCTACCTTCATTAGTGTGTTGCAGACAAAAACCCCAATTAATTCTTGCTTATCCTCCTCACTGCTACTGCTAATGTGCTCCATCTAGCAGTGAGTGCACAAGAATAACTATAAACTTTTCCTTCCACAGGTTTTATGGAGAGCCTGATCTACATCATTCCTGATAGTTATCACTACACATTGCTGACCTACTCATTTAAGATGCATGTTCACTGGAAATTAAGATAAAACTAAACTCACCTGCAAGGATCATCTGAATAAGCTTTGAACCATAGGATTCCAAAAATGAAAGGCTGACTTTTTACCTTATTAGCTATCTGAATTTCATTGATTTCCCTGCTCTGCACCAAATGGACTGTTCAAGTCAAACAGAATTCTACTGCTCGTTCCATTGATGTTTCTCTACCATGTTTAGTTTCAGCTGTAGCTCAAGATCATTCCACTTCCCTCCCTGCAAAGGGACAGAACTTATCTACATAGAATAAGTAGTAAACACTAAATATATCAGCATGCATAAAGTTGCCCAGTATAGTTTCCTTGGACTTTTTGGGGAAGAAAGAGGGAAAACTATGGAAGAGTTGGAGGATGAAGTTAACTCTCTTTTCCTGTAGAGATAATACAGGATATAGGATAAAGACTGTTTCAGAACAGTCTGTGTTTCCAAAGCAATCCTTTCTCCCTCCCTAACTCCATATTAATTTCTAGGTAAACATCTTCAAAGAATGGCTACACTGGAATGTATTTTGGATAGCGTAGACCATAGTATCCCAGAAATGGGCAGCGATGAGATGACTGCAGAGGTTTATTAGTCTGGAAAATGTTATCTCATGGAGCCAGATAGGCCACTGTCAGAACCGAGCTGTGTGCTGCACAGTTCCAGCTGCTCTGATCTGTGACAGCTCTCAGTATGACAGCCCATTACACAGGGCAGTTATTCTCTGCATGATCCTCAACCCACATTTCCACTCACTTCCTTCATCTTCCCCCACTGTCTCATTTTATTACATTCATTAAGAGATTTCACAATTACACGCCTCTTCCCCAGTTCGTGTTTCACATCCTACACTTCAGCATCCTTACTAGGTCTGTTTTAAGGTTCTTAACATTCAGCTGCCAACCAGACGAAGGCTGACTGATTCTCAATATTAGTAATTCACTTTCTCTAGTCCAACTGAGAGCTATAGAAAAGCAAATGCCTGACTGGGAGCTAGGCAGAGCAGTAACATGTTGATAGTCTACATGTGACAGAAAGTGAGTGAAAAATTCATGTGCATGGAAATTGTACTTTATATGGTAGGAGCATTTCTAGTATTGTCAAGCTTCACAAACCAGGGTTTCAGATGGACTGAATTTGGGCATTAAATCAGTTTAGTTATTAAGAGTTTAGGGAGTGTCAGAACAGCTTCCAGCCATTAGAAGGTTTCTACAGCTTTCCTTCTTGATGCCTATGAAGAACATAGTTTTGATAACTCTTGTTAATGATTGATGAGACCAATTTCCCAAACATAGTTCTTTTAGTTATTGTTGAAATGGTTCACTCTGTATGCAAATTACCAAACTCCAAAGTGAAGAAGAGCTTGTGGGCTTGAAAGCTTGCAGTGACCTGACTGGTCCAGTAAAAGCTATTACCTTTCTTTGTAAACATATCTTGGCTTATATACTTAGACTGTCACCATTATAACAACACTATTTTTTAAAATATATACGCATCAAGCACCTACTTCAACGTGAACTATTTTATTTTCTGTAAATTTCCTCCCAAAGTTCCATTTTCCTTTGTTTTAATGTACAAAGTGTGACTGTGTTACTGAGATAAATCTGAAATGAATTCACCAGTGTTGGTGCTGCTACTCCACTCTAAATTATCATACTTTAAGTCCGCCTTGCCAAACTTCTTGCTGCTGGTAACACTTTGCTATTTGACTGTCTGTAGGTCTCAAAGGATGTAACAGAAGTTAGAGGGGGAGAAGATGATCTGATGACTGGGATGCCAAGAGCTGGGAACAGATGTCTAACTTTGTGCTCGTGACCAGAGAGTGAGAACTCATACCACCTCAGCATGCCTCCTCACACCAGAGCCAGTGCAGCACAGGACTCAATTTCCATTTTAATTACACAATCATTTATCAGTACTTGCCCATAATAAGCAGATAAAGTCCTTCATCTCTGTTTAGCAGTGGATAATTCATTCATGTCTGCTAGCACTGATACTGTCTTTTCCAGCAGACAAGGTCTTTATTCAAGTTCACAGTTCCCACATTGACAAATTCACTTTGCAAACAAGTATGAAAGAAATAAGTTTAAGGCAATTGGGAACTGCTGCTCTTGTCCCAAGTCATCATTAAAGAAATACTTGTTGGTTTTTGGTGGTGGTGGTGGGGGTGTTTGCTTTGCTTTGGGTTTTGTTTGGTTGGTTTGTTTTGGGGGTTTGTTTGCTTGCTTGTTCTTTTTAATATTTTAAATCTTTGTTTTAACATCCAGTTGGAAGACTCTAGTGTTTGGCTTTTACACTTTTCATTACCATAATTTAGTCAGTTTATGAGTTTTAAGACACATTGTCTGGTCTGGTGTTTTCCAAGTGTGCTTTTTTATGAAGTTTTGGTTTTGCCAGGTCACTGTATCAGCTTCCACCAACAGGGCTGAAACATAAATATTGTCACACTCACATAATATTAAATTAATTAAATTGGTTTCATATCTTAATTTAGGAGATGTCTATGCTATCATTTGGGAGTGCCTGTATCATGTCCAGGTATATTTTAGTTACTTTTAATTTAGTTAGCTGGCACAACAGTATACATTTGTGCTTCAATCACTAACAGTACAGCTAAGGCAGTTTCCCATGGAGGCAATGCACAGTGTCTCAGGACTGCATACAGAGACAGGTAAGAAAGTGCATGTTTTGAATTCTTTTTACTTGAAAAGTGCCACTGGGTCAGTCAGGTCTACTTGTTTATCATTAATTTTATTGCCAAACTCCTTTTTGAAATTCTCTTTCACTTTCAGCTGTCCTAAAAATACTATTTCATAAAAGTATTTTTTTCCATTTCTTATTTCTGGTTTTCTGGTTACTGTGTACATTTATACCTTTTAGGAAGAGAAAGCAACAATCAAACAAAACCCAACCAACCAAAACCAAACCAAGTAATCTTAGGTTTAAGAGGTGGGGGGAAGTAGGTTAGGTTTTTTTGTATGAGAATTTGATAACAAATTCCCTGTCCCAAGTGCTAGAGGGAATACATAAACTGGAGGCCTTAAAAGGCAACTGTGTTGCCATCTTAACTTTTCTTGAATCACTGCAGTAAGAAGAATATTCAAAACTCCAATCTTCTTAAGAGAAAAGAGACCTTCCTATATTATTCTAAAACAATCTTATGAAAATCACAAGATAGCAAATATTTAATTTAGTATTTTAATTTTAAATTCTATTACTATGTTATTTGACTGTAATTCATAAAGTCCTCCCAATTAATTTTCTTAAGCTGTTACTAAACAGCACAGTGCGTTTGATGATACTGAGAACCAAATGAAATCTTCTGTCTCTTTTTTTTCCCCCTCAGACTGTTTAAAGTATGAAAAGTATTAATGGCATAATGGAAGTTATACAGATGGATTTTCAAAGACTTCAGCAAAAAAGAACTAAGTCATCCATGATTGATCAAAGGGATAAGTGGATTTTCCCCATTAAATCTTGAAAGACAGAAGCTTGATATCCAGTACCTTACTGAAGCACTGACTCTACAGGAATAATTTTCCTACTGTTACACTGATGAAATGCTGTAAAACTCTAAATCAATATGAGTCTACTATTTTTTATATATGGCATTGGTCTTCCCATAGCATGTAGCTGCTATCACAGTGAAACAAAAGCAAGGTCTTCTTATTAAATGGATATATTTTTGAGTTTATTTCAAGATTTCTTATTTATCACCTACTGTTATGCAGCCTTCCTGGATCATCATCATTGGGTAGGGAACTACACATTCAAGATCTTTTGCAATGTAAGAATTCCCATAATATTAGATAATTTGCTTCTGCTCCTTAGAAGTCTTCCTACTATGAATATATGTCTAGTAATTACATTCGCGGAACCACACAAGATACTGCATTAATGAACCAAAGGACTGAAAAAAATTGCCTTTGTTCCATAAGGTAAACCTTCTCAGTTGGGCTTAAGTTCATATCCAGGCTTTTGTTACTATGCCATACTGTGAGAACAGTTAATGCTGTATCTTCAACTTGGAATACACAGTTTTACTAATTTTAAAAGACCATGGCTAACTGCCAGTTAAAGCAACTAACCTTGTTGTGGGGGGAAGATTAGTGAATTAGTCAGTTATTTTGCTACTTGATGCAATATGAGTTTCTATTTTGTAGAACATTTTGGTGATGATCCTGGGAGAGTGATCTTTTAAATTTATTTTTGTTTTTGAGCTTGCAGAGACTGAAGGAATGGGAAGGTCATTCTAGCATAGCCAAATTAAGGGCTGACTCCAACAGAGAGATTTAGGAAAGATAAGAAAAGAAAAAAAAAAAAAAGGCAGGGTAATCTGTCAATAGGGCAGCAGCCATCGGTTTGGTTATCACTTAGAAGAGGTATAGAAGTTTATTCCTTTAGTATGTTAGGATATTAAACAGCTTCAGTATCATTGAGGGAAATACCAAATGTGGCACAGGCCATGCAGGTGGCTGGATGTTGTAGTTGTGAGGTTAACATCATCTTAGAGCTGGATCCTCATACAAAATATTTCCTGACAGAGATGCAGGAGGAGAAATTTCAGGTCCTGGAAGTATAAATAAAGACATCAGTAGACCTCTTGCAGGGTTTTAGGAATGTGATAGAAAGCTGTGGTGATTTGCAGATACTAGGCATACAAGAGGATACAAAAGTAAAAATTGTAGACAAGAAAAGAGGATCACTGGCATTATGGGACTATGAGGAAAATAGCTGGCTGTATGCCAGAGAACCCAAACGCTATAGCAGGCTCACTCCATTAAGGAAAAAAGCCAGGAGCATGATATAATGAGATAGCAAGAAAGAAGAAAAGAACTAGTCTGAAGTGAACAGACAATGAGACAATAGAAACCTTCAGAGACAGCTTCCAAGAGAGATAGAAGAATGCTCCAGAGACATTAAAAGGCTGAATGAAGAAATATGAGCAAAAGAAACAATAGCAAAGAGAAATAGATGTGTCTCTTGTTAATGCTAGTGCAACACTAGAGGCTCATTACTGAGATGAGTAAGTAGGTATGTTATAACAAGAATCAAAAAGATTCTGTCCCTTGTGGACCAAGGGCACATTAGCTAGACTTAGGACTGAAGTGGAGGCTGATAAAAAGGGGAAAAAGGCCACTGGTTACTCTTCATATCAGAACAGGCAGCCAGATTCTTACCATAGATAATAAACTGTTTGATTTGATGGGAAAACATAGTCAAGGAACATCATGGGCATAATTCCTGTTCCTAGAGAATGACAAAAAGGACTCAAAATTTTGAAGAGGGGTAGATGATTTCCCAGTGGTGACAGTATTTTGAAATATTCATGGATATAGCACCTTTTTTAAAAATGAGATTGAGATTGACATTGATTTTCCCAAAGGGTATAATCTAGGTAACTGACTGAGAAAGTTGAATATCAGACAACCTCTATTTCCTGTAAAAATACCATGAGAAGTTGAAACAATCTGTATATTCAGAGCATATGATTCTATAGCAAACACTCAGCTTCAGGTAAAGGAACATATTTACTCTAGCTGAGAGCTCAGGTTTGGTCTTGGGTTGGTAGAAACCACTGGAAAGCTCTATACTAGCAAAGAGACTGAGAAAGGTCATGAAATCAGACGTTGCAGGAAAAGTGAGAACACAGAATAAAGATAGGGCTAGCTAGAATGAAAGCACTGATACTTTCATAAAAGAGAACTGGGGGAAGTGGTTGTGCTGGGTATTTATCAAGTAGCTGATGAAATGAACTGCACTGTAGCAGCTAGGATAAAATGTAATCTTTTCTGATAAAAATTAGTCTTAAGAAGGGTGCTAAAAACAGAATTGAAGACTTTTCAGAGCTAGATATGGATCTAGCTAATAATGAGAGAAATACATACAAAGGAAATGTAGAGGAAATTTCAGTTTCTCAAATACATACTGGAGAGGAAAAAAAAAAGGGGGGGGGGGGGGGAGGGGGGGAAGGGGGCAAACACAAGAAACCCCAAAGCACAAAGAGCACCAAACATAAGGCCCAGGGCTCTGGGATATTATACTTAACAAACTTTTTGACAGATAATTGTCAAAGTGGTGATGCTAGTTTAGATTTGGATTTCATGAATAGCAAAAACATCATAGAAGGAATACTCATAGAAAATTATCCTGGATTTAGTAGATGTGATATATTTTGATATTTTGAAACGGAAGATAGAAAAATTAGGACGAAATAATATATTACTTTCTAAGGATAAATGTAAAGGAACAGAGAAAGCTGGTTTGTAAGGCTGATGGGAATTAAACTCAAGGATTTTATTAGGAAGGAGGTGGAATGGCTTTAGGTCTGCAGTGCAATACTGAGAGATTTTACTAAGAGGGAAGAAATAGTAAAGAAGAAATACAATTCCCCTGGAAAAAATACAGAAAATTAATGGATTAGCAGAAAATCATATCTTTATAGTTAAAATGTAGAGAAAAGGAAAATGTGAAAGAAACTGAGGTGGGACTTGAAAGAAAAATTAAAATAAATTGCTCCAAGTAGAGGAATATGGATTAAACTTCAGGCAGTTTTGCATTGTCTTCTGTACAGCAATTTTGGAGGCCAAGTCTCTGAGCCAGATGGCTCCTTAGACTCTCCTTTCCACTCAATTTCTACATTTTCTCTCTGGCAGCAAGAGGAGGAAAAGAGTGGAAAATTAATTCTAACATTAGCTAGCCTTTGTCTCTGTGTCTGGCCCCATTAAGTCAGCCTGGAGACTTGAATCCAACAGCAACTTAGAATAATGTTGCTAGCAGCATTGCCAGGAAATACTCTCCTATTTAGGGACACGAGGTTTATTCTGATGCTAATGAACCCACTAAGTACGCAGCAGATTTCTCTGCTTGATGCCAGTGTCTCAGGTAGACAGCACAGCAGCTGCATGGTCACCATGGCTTTCTTTCAGATAGATCCAAAAGATCTGTCCCTGATGGTCAAAAGGCACACTTTGAGGTGCTTCTGTATACATAGAAATTTCACAAAGTTGAGTCCTATGTCTTTTCAGCATGCACAGCAGCCCCATCGATTAAATGGACATTACATGCTCCTGTGTCCACCAAATAGTATCTATTCTCTTACCCTCAGTAGAAAGTTTCACCTACCTAGAGCAGCTCTAAAAGGGGAACATAGCTCATCACAGTATTACTGTGTATATCTTGTTTTCCTAATATTTGTCACAGTGACTTTTAAAAGTAGTTTTGACCGCTCTTCCAGAATATTGAAACAAGTCATAATTGTACTTGATTTGTGATTCAGATTAGCTCATAACCAGAAATACCTTGAATTCACTTTGATTGACAAGAGGAATATGCATCTTCCCCTTACTGGAATAAGCGCATTATATCTGTTACTCATCAACTGGGAAGCTGCTACCTCCACTTACTGTAAATTAATGCATGTGTATATTTATTTTTCTTACAGTTACAGTGATCTGGAGCATTACATCGATTGCCTGGAATTAATACTGTTTCCACATATAATCCAGATGCACCATATGGGCATAATCTTTGTCATTAGTAGGTAAAACCCTTAGCTGCTAGATTGGATTTATTTCAAGCACCCTTCTATATTTCACCAAAGACACTGTGCTCACTAAAAAGAGTACATTTCAGAAAGCTCAGCATGAAGTTAGTTCTAGCAGAGATGGGATTTAATGAGTGGACACAGGCCTGACAGAATCCCAAAACACAATAGAAAAAAGTTTTATGAAAAATATAGGTGGTTATTAGGGAAATGTCTCATCTGCCTTGGGGAGTTTAAAAAAGACACTCTAATTAATAAATACACACCCTCCCCCATTTCGATTTTTGTAGGCTCAGCAGTACCCAACTGTACTGGTGAATGTGTGACTTTAATTATTATGTCTATTAAAACAATGGCTGCATAATATCTTCTTTTAAAACTATAGTTTGAACCAACAGCTGCTGTTTTGTTCTGCGATTTATTCCCAACACTAACTCTAAAACTGAAAGTACATTTGGAGCTGTAATGTAACCAGACAGCTCAGATAATAAAAGATCATCTTCATTAGCGGCTGTATCCTTGATTAGGCTCTTCAGTGAAAGAAAGTGGCTTGAGTGACATTTACAAGTGAATAAAGGCATTAGCTAGATAACAGAACAAATTAAAACAAATACATTTGTCTGTCCTTGTGCCTAAACAGATAACAAATAAATTTAAGTAAAATGTCACTAACATTTAAAAAATTGATTTATTTGCTTTAGGGAATAGATGCAGTGGCAATCACTCAAGAGGAAGAATATTACCTCAGCTGGAATCTATCACTTCTGTTCATATTTGATTAGCAGTGAGAATACGTACAGCAGAAAATACCCCAGTAAGGAGAAGTGTTTGTTTCAACTGCCCTTTGACCTTTATACTGACCATAAGTAAATAGAGATGAGCAAGACAGTGCATTTGCTGCAAAATATTTACCACTGTTTTATATGAAAGCATTATCATAGCTTTCATTTCTGGATGGTCTGAGAGTCACTGAATAATGGTGTACTGTTGCAGCCACTGTCCTGCTGGGACATGTGCAGAGCGCATGGGATTGCAAAATACTTTTTTAGCTGACCAATCGCATGCTGTGAAGAGCAAAGCAATATCATTCCATGTGTGCCAAGAACAACATCCTTACATGTTGGCACCCTTTGATTGGAGCATGCTGCAAAAACCACTTCCTTGGCACACTGGCACCTCTTACTGGGAAAAGATTTTAGCTTATATATGTGGTTGGGTTTTAATAGTTAAGTGATTGATAAGAAAGAGAATTTAAGCAGCTGCTTGGAGCAATACTGGAGATTGGAGGTGGGGGTGTGTTAAGGTTTCTCTAGGGACTTCTATTTCTTTTAGTTATCTAGTTTGTTAAGGGCTTCTGGGACTACTTCTGTTAAGGACACTCTGAGATTCTGTAATACTGGGAACTCTACAATACTATAATAAAGGACTACTGAGAGGACTTCAGAGATTCTCTGCCCTCTGCATTGCTGAAGTTCCATTGCTAGAGCAGTAATGGGGTTTGTACCTTTGTTGACCAATAGCACCTCATTATTGGGGTTACTACTACTACAACAGTACCTCAAACTGGGGGAGCAATAGTGTACTATGATGCCAAAAGTCATGCCTTAATGTTGAGAACAGGTGTTTCCAATATCTTGCTTTCCAGAATACTTACTTAGCTGTTTATATCTCCTGGGTCAAGACTTGTTCCACACAGAAATCAAATTCTATCTAAAAAGTTTTACAGGACATCTGTGAGCTTCTGTTTTCATTCATAACTGAAAACATTTGAAGTACAAATGGTTTAAAAAAAAAACACATGACCTTGATAATTCCTTGTATCTTTTATCAACAGTTGAATGCAACTGGGATTTTTCCATGTTTGTCAGTTTTGGATGGCATATTTTTAATTCTAATAATATTCTTTCTTGTAACGTTACATCAATTCTTTTGGTTTTCATTCCTTACATGATAAGAAGGAAATCCTTCAGGAGAAAAATTTAGCATATTTCACACATGTGTACCCTCTTGTACACTTTCACAGCCTCGAGAGGAGAAGGCATCGGTTTCTTTTCTACTAGTGGTGATCAGAAGTCCTGGTTTTGGTTTTTTCCCCTCCCACCATTGAATAGTGCTTATTGAAGCAATACACACTTTAAATGTATGAATTCCGTACATGTTAACTGTTTGCCATCTAATCCAGGGTTGCTGACATAGGTTTGGTATTATTCTGGTCTAGGATTCTGCATTGAAATGGCTGTATCATGTCAATGGTAAACTCCTGAATGTGTCTTTCCCTGCAAACCTCTTGCTGCTATCTTGCCAATACTCACTAGAAGCCAGCTGAATTAATCTCAAGCACAGCATAACCTTCTGTGATGCCATATGAAGAATTTGTCAGAGTGACAGCCTTGATTCTTTCCGACAGTTGAATGACACACAGCATTGCTAATTCACAAAGTAATGCTGGGCACTTTCATGCAATGTGACTCTTCATCTTACCCACAATTGCTTGCTCACATACTTTGTTCCATATTAAATTACTCATATGCATAACTGATATAATCTCCTTTCTGCATTCACATCAGTCTACAAGATTTAGTTATTATCCTGTCTCTGGAATGAAGTCTGGACTCCTGTCTTACAATTAAACAATTATTTTGGCACTTTATATCTCCCTACGCTAGGTGCAAACGAACCTATTATAAAAATTGCTCCAACCAATATTGAGGGAGCTTTCCTAATTTCCTTTCCATTAGCCTTATGTTCTGGATGAAAGCTAGCTGTCTTGGGCTACATCCAAGTAAAACAGAGGTGGTGATTACTGGCAGGTGCATACATGACAGAATCAATATACTTTATTAATGTCTTCCCTTAGCTTGATTTCCTGAAGGTAAAGTTTTGGCCTTTTCTAGCACATGATGCAAGACCCATTTTTGTGTTCTTTACTAGACGTAGTGTCTGTGATCTCCCTCGTGTCTGATACCTAAATCTTCACTCATAGTCCTTTTGGTGCAGCTTGTCTCATAGCAGAGCAGGTGCTTGATCTAAGTGATACTCTGGAGAATGTTGAACCTTGGAGTGCACGTTTGCAGCCACATCTGAGGGGAAACTTGAGATGCACTTCCTGTGAAGATTTGCTTAGATTTCATGGGATGTCCACTTCTCTTATTTTTGCAGGCTATCATTGTAAGTGTCTCAGACATTCCAGTGATTTAAATTAATGAAAGGAATGAGCCCAGAACTACCACATTCTACATAAGCATTGCAACCTAATAAATTAAAAGGGACTTTGTAAAAATAAGGTCTAGCATAGGCAAACAGCTTCAAAAAGCCCTGCTTTATCAATCAAGGACCAGAATATATCAAACCACTGGTAGACACCTATATATGAAATAAAAAGGGTTGGATTTAGAACATTCACTATGAAGTACTCATAAATCAGCCACAGATGTAGAGCTGTCACTTGGATTGCTTAGCTGATTTTGAATGACAGCATACTGAGAGAAATCACAGTGTGTGCTTTCAGCAGCCTCCAGTCTGCAGAGGAAGTATCTGCCAGATACCTTTGCAGCAGCAATTTGTGACAAATGATGTGTTCATAAACTTGCTCTCCAGAAAGAGCTAGAGAGAGTTAGGCATATGGGGAATATTCTCCCTAGCTGTAGTGCAATGGGCTTTGTGTTGAGTGACAGGGATATGGAATATGGGTTTGACTCTAGATACCAATGCACTCTGGAATCTTGAAGCATGTTCCAGATCCCAGTTATGCAATGAACAGTAAGTCCTGGTAACATGTCAGGACAAACTCTTTATGTGTGCTATTCCTCTTTCTATATCTCTCTTTCCCAAGCCTACTCTTCCTTTTGAAGGGAATATTATAATAGAGACATTTTAATCAGCTTTCTAGTCATCTGCCTCATAGTGAGTGAGATAACATGTAAGTTTTGGCTAATCAGGATTTAAATGAAAGGTTCACAATGTGCATTAGTGCAATTTCTCTTTCTGTCTAATGCATTAATATTTATGGTTTCTTTTAGATAATTATTCTAATTTATCCACCTGTTTGGAGAAAAAAGGCCAAAAAGAAGGATCTAAATTAATCCCTAAAATGTCTGGTAATGGCGGGGGGGGGGGGGGAGGCGGGATGGGGAAAGGCACCCTGATACCATCTGATAACATCTCACATGTCTGGGATTAGGAGCCTCAGCAAATTGTATTCTAGCTGCACCATGTTACTCCATGATGCAAATCCCAAACTTGCTATCTTTTCTCTGTGTTGGCTGCCTTAGCATTTGTACATGACAGTGCTTTCTGTCTCTGACTAAGAATCAGCCATCGCAAAACACATGGCTCCCACAGATGGTCTACTACCCAAAGTACTTTCTTCTAGAGTTTCTGTCAATCCCACCAAGGTTGTGTGTGACAGATGCACTTATAGATGAGATACTTTTCCGTGGTTACTATATTTTCACTATCAGCAACAATCCCTACTGTGCCACCACATGTAATTTTTGAGTGGTTCCCTTTGCACTGTGGAGTACATCAAACACAAAGTCTTGTTGTCGTGAATGAATGATCTCCTCATGGCACATGCTAGTCTGCATTTTATTTTGGTTCTCAATAAGTAACTCCTGTAAAGGGATTTTTCTAAGGTACTATATTTGTATGGTAGGCTTCTCATGGCAGTTTTGAACACATGTAGTCAATTTAATTGATTATGTGCCTATTAAAAATAGTCATACACCCGTGACAGTCTTGACAGCCCATCTGTAAACAACAGAAGCTATTTAAACCCAGCACTATAATGCTAATTGGTAAAACACTACTTGTGACTGCACATGAATCTCTTGAGGGAAATTCTCATGCATTCACCATACAGGATGTATTAAGGGAATGGTTATGAAATACTCTAGAAATGCTCCAGAAATAATAAAATAGAATAATAGAATAATAATAGAATAATAAACCAGGGTGGAAGAGACCTTCAAGATCATCGTGTCCAACCCATCAACCAATCCAACCCACCTAAACAACTAAACCATGGCACCAAGCACTCCATCAAGTCTCCTCCTGAACACCTCCAAGGATGGTGACTCCACCACCTCCCTGGGCAGCCCATTCCAATGGGCAATCACTTTCTCTGTATAGAACTTCTTCCTAACATGCAACCTAAACCTCCCCTGGCATAGCCTGAGACTGTGTCCTCTTGTTCTGGTACTGGCTGCCTGGGAGAAGAGACCAACCTCCGCCTGTCTACAGATTCCCTT
Organism: Melanerpes formicivorus; assembly: GCF_026170545.1. Taxonomy (NCBI): domain Eukaryota; kingdom Metazoa; phylum Chordata; class Aves; order Piciformes; family Picidae; genus Melanerpes; species Melanerpes formicivorus. The sequence goes on from NW_027142353.1 coordinate 26,184,122, forward strand.
CAGGTAGTTGTAGAGAGCAATAAGGTCACCCCTGAGTCTCCTCCTCTCCAGGCTAAGCAACCCCAGCACCCGCAGTAGTCTCTCCTCATAGGGCTTGTCCTCCAAACCCCTCACCAACTTCGCTGCCCTTCTCTGGACTCGTTCCAGCAAGTCAACATCTTTCCTAAACTGAGGGGCCCAGAACTGGACACAGTACTCAAAGTGTGGCCTAACCAGTGCAGTGTACAGGGGCAGAATGACCTCCCTGCTCCTGCTGGCCACACTGTTCTTGATGCAGGCCAGGATGCCATTGGCCTTCTTGGCTGCCTGGGTGCACTGCAGGCTCATGTTCAGCCTACAATCGACCAGTACCCCCAGGTTCCTCTCTGCCTGGCTGCCTGTAGCACTGCCTGGGGTTGCTGTGGCTAATGTGCAGGACCTGGCACTTGGATGTGTTAAATTTCATGCCATTGGATTCTGCCTATCTGTCCAGCCTGTCGAGGTCCATCTGCAGAGCCTCTCGACCCTCCAGCAAAGCAACACCTGCCACCAGCTTGGTGTTGTCAGCAAATATACTGATGATGGACTCAATGCCCTCATCCAGATCATCAATAAAGATGTTAAAGAGCACAGGGCCCAGCACTGATCCTTGAGGCACACCACTAGTGACTGGCCGCCAGCTGGATGTGGCACCATTCATCACCACTTTCTGGGCTTGGCCATCCAGCCAGCTCCTAACCCATTGCAGTGTGCTCCCGTCCAAGCCATGGGCCAGGAGTTTGCTGTGGGGGACAGTGTCAAAGGCCTTGCTGAAGTCCAGGTAGACTACATCCACAGGCCTCCCCACATCCACCAGGCGGCTCACCTGATCATAGAAGGAGATCAGGTTGGTCAGGCAGGACCTGCCCTTCCTAAATCCATGCTGGCTGAGCCTGATCCCTTGGCCATCCTGTAAGTGCTGTGTGATTGCACTCAAGATGACCTGTTCCATAATCTTGCCTGGCACTGAGGTCAGGCTGACAGGCCTATAATTCCCTGGCTCATCCAACCGGCCCTTCTTGTGGATGGGCACCACGTTGGCCAGCTTCCAGTCCTCTGGGACATTTCCAGTGAGCCAGGACTGATGAAAAATGATGGATAGTGACTTGGCCAGCTCATCTGCCAGCTCTCTCAGCACCCTAGGATGGATCCCATCTGGTCCCATGGACTTGTGGGGATCCAAGTGGCTGAGCAGATCACCAACTACCCCATTCTGGAACAGCGGAAAACTATGCTGCTCCCTGGCTCTTTCTGCCAGCTCTGCAGGCCAGCTGTCGGGAAGACATTCTGTCCTGCTAGTAAAAATTGAGGCAAAGAAGGTGTTAAGTACCTCTGTCTTTTCCTCATCCTTTGATACAATGTTTCCCTCCATGTCAACCAAGGAGTGGAGGTTGTCCTTTCCCTTCCTCTTGCTATTAATATATTTATAGAAGGACTTTTTGTTGTCCTTCACAACAGAGACCAGTTTAAGCTCCAAATGTGCTTTTGCCTCCCTAATTTTCTTCCTACATGATCTAGCAACATCCTTAAACATTCCATGGGTTGCCTCACCTTTCTTCCAAAGATGATACACCCTCTTTTTTTCCCTTAGTTCTATTAAAAGTTCATTACCCATCCAGGCTGGCCGTCTGCCCCGGCAGCTCATCTTCCAGCACATTGGAACAGCCTTTTCCTGCTCCTTCAAGAGTTCTTCCTTGAAGCAGGCCCGCCCTCCTGGACCCCTTTATTTTTAAGGGCTTTATCCCAAGGAACCCTCTGAGTTAGTTCCTTGAGTAACCTGAAGTCTGCCCTCCGGAAGTCCAGAGTGGAGGTCTTCTTGCAGGAGCACCTTGCAAGGAAGGAACCTGTGACAAAAGAAAGTGTTTTCATGTGGGGTTTTTGTGTTGTTTGGGGTGGGTTTTTGTTTGTTTGTTTGCATTTTGGTGGTTTTGTAGGGGGTTTTTGTTTGTTTGTTTTGGTTTGGTTTTTGCTGGCTGGTAGCTCACAGAAGAAAAGGGTGGTGATTGCTGCAGCATATGCTTGGTACCCTTTCCTGTTGGCAATTTCTCACCCCACATGCTAGCAGTGGGCAGAAGAGTTGGAATATAGGTAATTCCAGCTCTATCAAACCACCACAATTTCCCCTTACCTTATGATGATCTTTCTGGGCCAAATAAACAGACATTGTATGGGAAATTTGACTGCGACGTGGTACAAAGTAGGTATCTTGTAACATTAAAACCCAAGCATCACTCCTGCAGCTCTCTCAGGTACAGTAATGCTCTTGTGAAAAAAAAAAAAAAGCCACATCAAAATAGGGCTGGACTCTGAAGAGCTTTCATTTGATGGCTCCCTTGTCACCACTGGAAAGACAATGATTTACTGTGGCTGAGGGTTTAGAACACTGAATTTTTCCTCGCATAACTAACAAAAGATTTTCCTCTTAGTCTAATTCCTTCTCCTCTCTTAACTTTCCCTTCACTCCAGAGCTTCTGCTTTTAGATTATTTCAAGGCTTATTGCAGATAAAATGCAGCTGCACAGACTTCATGTTAAAATGAAAATTTGATGTCAAGTACCAAGCAAGCACTCTGATTCCTGAAAACAAGCAAAGGGACGAGACACATTTTTGGATGAAAGTCTCAGAAATGCTAAGACACTGTGAAACTCACTGAAACAAAATGACTGAACAGTAACATTCAGGCTTTAGCCTTTATTTCCAAAATGGATGTTTGAAAGGTGTCTTCACTTTTCTCTGAGTCACTTTTCAATGTTGAAGAAAGTCATAGTTCAGTGACAGTGTAGTTTGCAATTAGGTTTGGGTTATTTGAAAATATATTTTACTAAACTCTTGTGCATGACACTTATCTGAACTAAATAACAGGAAGTATAACTCATATTTAAAAGAAATCCTTCAAGCCCTATTAGGAGGTAATGATTGATACTGTAGTATGGCTCAAGACTTCTATGACTGCAACAGTATGACGTGATAAGCCATTTCCTGGAATTTTGTTTTCACTTCTTTTTTAATACATCTCTTCTTTTCTAATACTATGGGGCTGTCAATTTACTTATGGAATCACCAGTTACAATGTGTGTTTATACAGATCTATTTTTTGTTTTCTTTTGCTCACACACATGCCAAGATAAACCAGGCAAGCTTTTTTCCTCCCCCCTCACCCTGTTTTTTTCTCTGTTTTCTTTTTTTAATAATATTTTTTTCCTCCTTTTTAAATTTTTGGGTTTTTTTTTATTATAGAATAGAATAGAATAGAATGGAACAGAATAGAATAGAATAAACCAGGTTGGAAGAGACCTTCAAGATCATCGCATCCAACCTATCACCCAACACCACCTAATCAACTAACCCATCTAACCAAGCACCCTGTCAAGTCTCCTCCTGAAGACCTCCAGTTACGGCGACTCCACCACCTCCCCGGTGAAACATGTATTTATATCTTTTACTTATTTAAAGGCATCTGGGAATTCACCACAAATCACCATTGCAACATATTATTATGCTTAAATCCACTTCAGCCCTCATAGGAGACTTCTTTGTCCGTTAGTGGATGCAATATGTGTACATCTGACACTTAAGATTTCTGCTCATTTCCCTTTCAGTAACAACTCCATACTGAACCTTTCCGTAGTGTACTATTATTTAGAGAAAAAAAAGCTTCCAGTACATGTCCAGCAGCTGCTGCATTCTATCACCACAGTGTATGCAGACTACTACTTTTTAAAATGCCTATAGGCAGAAGTAGCAGAAATCTGTGCTTTCCAGGCAGACACTCCATATCCTCACATCCTTGTGGTTGCAGCAAATGTCTAAAATGTAGTGTGTGTGTGGTGTTATGCCTTCTGATTTAACCATTTTGCTGAAATATATCAAGAAATCTAATGGTTCCTCTAATTTCATTTTCTTATATGAAGCACAACTTTTCTTTGTAAGTTTATCAAGATAAACTTGAATAATTGATTACACTTTTTTTTTGGTTGGTTCATTTTTGTTTTGTTAGTGGGCTGTGGCACCTAAGACTGCCACAGTGATACTCTTTGACTGGGCAAAGTGAGTTTTTCCTTGATGTCCTTATAGATGCTTTATTCCACATAGCATTCATTAATGCTTATATGTCACCTACACTTTGTCATTCAGATTTCTATTTACTTTTTGGCACTTAGCCCTCACCGTTCCACTTTAGGCACTTGCCACCTTTAATTACCCAAGTCATCTGTCAAACAGCTGTGCTTTCTATATTTTTTTTAGTAAAAAGCTTGCCCACGTCTTCTCCCTGAAAGCATTCTTACTGAAAACTAAGCCCGTGTTTTATACAAACACCCCTGGCAAAAGTGTTCCTTGAAGGTTGCTGCCCAAAGACTGGAGCAACCAGTCAGTCAGCTAACCAGGTCTGGTTGCACTGAGGTGAAGGTTTTCAAAATTTCTTTGGAGCTAGACACTCAAATCCAAATTTAAAGGAATGTTTTGGCCATGTATTTTCTTCTTTTCTTCTTTGAAACCTTATTCTAACTGATGTGTCAATTCTGAAGGCCTGTGTACACACAAATAATGCCAGTATATTATGGTCAAATTTAAATGAGATTATAGAAATTTATCTGACTTTAGCAAAGCTGTTAAGAATTAGTATATATTTTTGTACACCCAGCCCTACCAGTAGAAGGAGTTGTTTTCTGCTTGCTTGTCATTACTCATCAAGGAAGCTATACATCTTCCCTCTTGTGATAGAAGAATTAATCCTCTCCTACCCTACTGCTTATTCACTCTAGTCTTGTAGCTCCATCTCCCAGGTATCCACCTATTTTCTATACCTCTCCAGATGCTTTTCATGCTCCATTGCCTCTCTCTTCTCACATCACAGAAGTTATTGCTGTGAAGGAGTAGGTTCTGGCATTTTCAACTGCACCACTTGCTATCAGGAGAGCCCTCATCAGACTGGGAAAACAGGCCGTCCAAAACTTTACAAAGATCAACAAAGAGAGATGTTAAATCCTGCACCTGTGGAAAACCAAACCCATGCACCAATACAGTCTATGGGGTAGAAAGCAGTTTTTCGGAGGAGTCCTGATAGGCAAGTTGACCATGAAACAGTTTTGCATCTTCATAGTAAAGGTCAACACTATTCTGAGATACATTAAGAAGAATATTACCAGCAAGTCCAGGAAGGTAAACCTTTCTCTACTCAGTGTGAGACACATCTGGAGTACTGGGTAAAATGCTCATCACACTGGTACAAGATAGACATATACATACCAGACTAAGTCAGCCAAAGGGCCACTAAGGTGATGAAAGGACTACAATAGCTCCCATATGAGGGGATACTGAGAGAGCTGGGACTGTTCATCCTGGAGAAGAAAAGGCTTATCATTACTTTAGCTATGTGTGTAAATATCTGTTGGGAGGTTATAAAGAAGATGAAGTCAAACTACTCTCAAGAAAGTTCAGTGGCAGGACAGGAGGTAACAAGTACAGTTACAATATGGTTAACGTCTCCAAACAGGAGTGAAAACATTTTGAATGTGAAAGAGTACTGAAACAGACTGCCCAAAGACATACCTACACCCTCTTGAGTGAGGAAGAACTGGGGAGGGATAAACTGGAAGGGATAACTGAGTGCAGGTTAAGTTGCAGGCAGAGAGAACAATGTGTTTCTCCCTTTCAGATTAAAAATCTTATTTTTCTGATGTAAGGAGTGGTCTGCAAATCCTCATTTGTCTCATCATTGTCATCAGAAATCAGGACCCCCTTCCCCCAAGGAGAAGGACTGATAGTCAGGCTAACATCTTAGCACAAATTCTGCAGTGGCCTACTCCATAATGAGTTACTGTATGAGTGACTGAGCCTGTGATTGGAATGCAGTCCCCAGTGTTTTCCAGGTGCAGATTCTGTGGGAGAGACCTAGAGGGTAGCACCAGTCTGTATCTGCCAAGTATGGTGGATGACCCTACTGTTTGCAGTTATCACTTTGGAATGGAGAAACGGAACTGCAGTCAAGGGAGACTGAGGTCCTGGCGTTGCCAAGGGAACCATGAACTCTAGTGAACTCTACTCATTACAATGTCATTATAATACGAAAACACACCTCCTGGCCTGAGGCTATCTGACCAAGGCAGACCATTCCTTGGACAACTTCTTGAGCATGCGTGGAAGCACAAGGGGCAGAGAGAGGCAGAGTTCAGACATTGACAGGCGCAAAGTTGATTATAAAAGATGTCTCCCTAGCAATGGGAGTTTTCCTGGGGAATTTTTCATGGAAGTTCTGTGTTTGTGTGTGCATGAAAGTGTGTTACCTGAAGAGTTCTGAAGAAGAAGTAACAAGAAGACAACTTCAAAGCAAAGTTTTCTCTACTAATATCAAGAAGGACCAGCAGGATAGGACCCAGGGCCAGAGAGACATCTTTGGACCCTTGCATTATTGGTAGTTATAGATCTGTTTCACTTTTCCCTCTTCACTCTACTCTATTTTTCGCCTTTTTCCCCTCACATTTCTCTACCTCTTATGGGTGAGTAACAAGTTTTGTGGCTGATTGAAGTGAAATCCCTGGCATAAGTTGCCTGAATTCTTTGCATTTTGAGATCACAGTAATGAACCATCATGAGTCCATTGTTTGGTCCATGACACCTGACTAGCAAGTCTTCACTTCTTCATCTCCTGTATGAAATAAACCTACATTTGTTATCTACCTATGAACAAGTGAGATCTCTATGAGAAACTGATTCATGTATGGCATTCTTCCTACAGGGACAGCTAATCTGTGCAGCAGGCAGGGTGGTCTAAGAAGGGTCGGTCATTCAGCCTGGATTGTAGGTTTGAGGCACTATGCACTTACCTTGGCATCATGGAATTGTTCATACAAGGCAGTAATCCTGCTCAGAGTGTAATTATGCACAATCTACTGAGCTATCAAAACTGATTATCTTTCTGTTGAGCCAGGTTATGTTCATAGGCTGAGTCAGGGCATGACTCTTCCTTTCAGGACCCCACACTCTGGCAAGACTTTTTTTTTTTTTTTTTTTTTGTTTCTCCTTGACAGATAAACAGAAGACATTAAAAAGAAATATTTTCATGACTCAGGCATCAGCTGTACTGAGATGGTTGTAGTGTGAAGCTTCTGCCCCTTACAAGCTTGGTAAGCTGCAAAAAAAAATGACTATTGTTTGAAATGCAAGAAAGAAAGAAAAAACAAATTGACATATATTTCAGTGGCACCACAGAGTTGAGAAATGGTGCTCAGGCTTTTCCATGGACCTCAGAAAAGTTCCACTTGGCAGATTATGGGGTATAAAGCACTGACTGTAGGGACGAAGAACATTATAAAGGCCTGTCATTAAATCTCACGGGGGGCTAAAATATTTCTGATAAAGAGGAGACTCTCACTGGATGTTTTCTTGCAACTTAGACCCTCCTGCTGCTTGTCTCTGCTCCAAACTTTGCTCTTGCTATGTATCTACTGAAGGAGAGGTATCTGTCAAATTTCCAAACAGACACTGGTAATTCAGAAGTTTTTTTTTCAGTATCTTCTAATAATGTGTCCTTCTGCACACACACCATTCTCGGCTGTGGGCCAGGAAAATTCAGAATGTTCCCAGGGAGATTTGAGCTTTGCTGAGTACCATATATTACAGTAGGCTCAAAGAGAATAAATCCAATATTTTTATGGAACAGTTTAGATAGAGGAATAGGCAAATTGCCACAGTAACACATTCTGTGTCTCTGAAGGGAGGCAAGTAAAGTATTTGCTCAGCCTTTGATGAGCTTCCTATCTACCATCATTGTAAAAATCTCACAGTCAAGAGAATCTGCATGCTGCTGAATTTCAGTTGCTCACCTCTGCTGCTGCTCAGCAGCCAAATGGCTTACCAGCTGCTCAACTGCTTTGGAGTTGCAGATTTGTAATACCAGTACCAGTGTGGAGGACATGAGAGGACACCCTGGACTGAGCTGAGGAAGGCACCTACTTCTTGTTACTTAGATTGATTAGCTAAAATGATGCAGAGAGACTTACTTGGTTTAGGAAAACCAATTGGTTTGGCAACAATTAGAGCATGATTTTCCCCTCTCTCTATAAATCTGTAGTAAGATCAACATCTTGTTAATACAAACTTGAACTTTTGCATTTTGCCTAGACTGGGAGATTAATGATGTCTGCAGACTAAAAATTCCCACTTTCTTGCTTTATATGCTTGTTCTTTTGCTTTGTTGTATGACATTTTACAAGCTCTATGGTGAAGCATCTGACTTAGTAGTCAAGTTGTGAGTTACACAACTGAATCTCAAAATATGGGAGCATTTCATTGCCAATTTCAAGAGTAACAATCAAAAAAATTATTAATTCCATACCAAACAAACCAACCAACCAACCAACAACAACAAAAAACAACAAAACAAAACAAAACACCAAAATTGTGTTTGATCCTCAGCAATTTAGGCTCAGCTGATAACCACACAGTGGCTTAGTCTAAAATGCATCAGTTTCTCTCTTCTGCTTTTTACCTTAACCAATAAAGCTTTGATGCTCCATTGAATACTTCAACCACAGTGTAAACTCTGACATTACACGATGTTTATTACTGGGAGCCTGGCCATCCCTTCCATTGGGTTAATAAGGGGAATTTTTTCTCCTGCTTCTGCTCCCACCATATCTACACTAGTACAAACCAATCAATAGAGCAGGAAAAGGCATGTGTGCAGTTCCGTGTATCCCTCTGGATGACAGGCAGATATCATGTTACCCTCAGAGCTACCTTGGAAGGAAGGACCCCTTTGCCACTACTTAAGAGGCAGCAGGATTCAATTGTCCAAACTCAAACAATAAAAGTTGTGTTTTATTAACAATGGGGAAGTGTATCAAATTCTCTTGGTATTTTACTGTCTGCCTAGATGCATGAGATACTCATAGTCTTCACCTTTACTGCTCTGACAGAGGTGATGAGGTCATCAAACTATGAACTATGGGTACTGCCAAAGTTGCTGGCTCACCTGGTGGAGCACTTCTGCCATGTTATGTACCTGCAGATTACCCACTGCACAGCAGGCAAGCCTCATATTCAAGGCCTTCTCCAAGAAATCACCATGGCCTCCTGGTCTTACACAGTTCTGCAACTGTCATTCTTCCAATCTCAATTGAGACCAAATTGCAGGCAGGGCAATTTTCTGCTGCTACATTCTGTATACGGCTGTATGTAAAGACTGTGGTTAAAATGAAATAGCACTTGAAATGGAAATTTTTCAGATCTTGTTTTTTAAAAGTCGGTAAAGCTCCAACCTTAAATTTATTTATTTTTTTGGTTACTGCTCCAGAAATATCTTTCTAGGAGTTCTGACAGCTTTCAGAAACAAAAGAGCCTTCCAAGAGAATTTTAAAGAGTTTTTCAAAAACACTTTTTGCCTTTGTGTTTGAGAGAGGCTTTGGCAGCACTGTAAAACAGCAGTGCTTCTCTTTGCTCCCTCTTCTCTTTGTCAATCATCTGAATTTACAATGCATTTAGAATTTGTCATATAAAGTACTGGAGACCTTAAAATCATTCTTTCCAAACTGGCAATTTTTGTATGGAAAATCTTGCTGTGAGAACACGTGAAAATGAATCAAACAAGTGAATAACTCAGAGAATGACAAAATTCAGAATGTAAATATGTTGAGGAACAAGGTTTTCTACTCTACCTTCTAATTAGAATTTTATTTGTTCTTTTAGCAAAAAGAACACTACTGGTAGGCATTTCTGAAGGACATTGCTGATAAAAAAAACTGGACATGCTTCTGGTTTTTGTGTTTGGTTTTTTTTTTTTTTTAATGGATTTTTGCTGTAATTAATTTGATTGAAACCTTCACGTGAAAAGAAAGAACAGAATTCCCAATTGACTGTTGGTTGGAGACAATGTAAATGAGAAGGAACTCCACCAGTTCATGAGGAATGCACTCAGGTCAACATTATGTATATAAAAGTAGGCCAAAAGACACAATGCAATCAATTGCACTTAGTGGTGTAAGGGATGTATTAGTAATTTGCTACATACAGAACTGGAAGCCTGTCTAATGGCTCAGTAAGGAAAAAGTACCTCTTCCAGCAACAAGCCGTTCATTCCTTCTTCCCCCTCTGTAAGAGTGGTAAATTTCTGTCAAAGCTATGAAAAACAAGTATGGTTCAGCTAGTAAGGCACAATTCTAATGTGATTTCATGTCTGTCATAAAGAAAAGCTGAACTGTCTGCCTTTGCTCACATGTACAGTCTTTACTAAGTACATATTTAGCAGAACTTTAAAGCTATTAACAACATACCATTTCATGGAGTACATACCATTTCTGATAGCATAAAGAGTAGGTAAACTGGGTGTGTAAAACATGAGCATTCAAGTAATTGCATGGAAAATGTACTAACTATGAATGCATGCCCTAACACCCATAAACACATCCTGTGACTTTACAGGAGAAGGAATTTAGCTCAAACATAAATATTGGTTAGATAATATGAATCTAATGCTTTAAAATCTTGTGTATTGCTGAGGAATAGAGAGGATTAAGTCTTGTCTCCCTTGAAGCCAAAACCCAAAAGCCTTTTCATTTTATGAAAGACAACATTTCACCTGAAATTAATAAATCACCATAAGAAAATCCTTGAAGACTATTAATTCTGCTTATCTTAACTAAAGTAAAAAATATTTTTTGTATTTTCTCAGTCATTTTTCAGGATCAGCACAAGTACTTTCATTATTGGTCAGATCTCTTTCTCTCAGGAATCTGCATTTTTGGTGTTCTTCTGGAGATCCTTTAAAACCATGTCTTTGTTCTCCCATGCTAAAATAATAACTTACAGGGAATCCAGGCTGACATCAGTTGTCATGGGGCCAAAAAAAAAAAAAAAGTAATTTTAGCAGTTTCATTGAAGCCTGCACTCTTGTGTAGGTTAAAGTCAGTTTATTAGATATCTAAAGAAATTGTTGCAATGAAGGTCTAAATACAGCTTTTCTGGGACATTATCTCTGGACCCCAGAACAAGATGTGTGGGATTGCTTGGGCTTTCACTTCTTTAAAGCAGACTGGTCTCATTCAATTGCCTCACTACATAGCACTCAACTCTGTCTCCTTCAAAACCTTTACTTTCAATCAAGATAAATATTACTCTTAGGGGCTCTTTTAACTAATAACATGAGGAATGCATTGCAGCCCAACAGACAAGTAGGTTTTGGCATGAATCTGAATTGCATACCCAGACATGGCTGATATAGCCAAATATAGACAGTCTCAACCATAATAACTGATGGGAGGAGTTCCTGGATGGAGCTATTTCCAGAACCGTATCAGAGTTTGTTTTGGACAGAGATTCAAATACAAGCCTGGAAACAAACTGACTTCCCTGGACTGTGAGCAATCACAAGACCAGAAACCAGAATTAAACTGAAATAAGGCTTTTTGGCAGTGTAGTATCATTGTTAGATTTGGCACTCTTGCTATGTGAAATTATTTTTTAGCATGTTCCTTAACTTCAATTCTGCTAGCTTGGGATTTTGCCTTAGAGGCCACTAATATGGATATCTTTTAGGAATTCTTTAGGTACTGATTAGTGGCTGCTCTGATATGGAAACTTCTGCTGTAGCAGCTGACAAAATGAGCAGGTCTGTTTTAGCGTGGACCCCAAGTTCTATCAGCCTGTTACAGTCAGTATAGCTGAAATACAGCAAATACAATTTCTTTTAATGTCTGTAGATGTTATACTGGAGCCTCTTTTCTCAGATGAATTTTCACACTGTGCAAAGAATTTAGATAGCATAATAGAGTACAAAAATAATCTTAAATTGTCTTATTAATTATTTGTATAATAAGCAGCATGCCACTGCCTCTGTCTCTCCTCTGGCTACATAAGGTACCTACAATGATTAGTTCGTATATAAATGTCAACACAGTTGGCACCTTTATATAATACATCAAATCCAACAGTTTCCATGTCATGCTTAAAATCTGTGTATTTTTAAAATATTCTCCATATTAAAAAATCACCTCTTAATACCATCTTGCATTAATTGGTTGATGAATGGACACCATTCTCTCTGTGTGCTGTGTGACTGTAAAAGTGCACAGCGGGGGCTGAAGGTCAGAACTGAGCTCTGTGAATGAGCTGAGGAAACTCACAGCAGCATACAGCATGGAGAGTTGTTTTTTTTTCCCTCATGCAGCTCCTGAAGTTGCAGTAAGTAATACCTAAAATAAAGTAATTTAAAACAAGTGATTTTTTTGTGTGTGTGGTTTTGGGGAGTTTTGGTTGAGTGTTTCTGTTGGGGTTTTTTGTCTAGTTTTTGTTTTGTTTTGATTTTTTTTGTTTGTCATTATTTTTGTGGTGGGTTTTTTGTGTTATTATTATTATTATTATTATTATTATTATTATTATTATTATTTTATAAATCCATAAGGAAATCCTAACCTATGTTGTGATGGAATAATTTTATAACAAGAACCAGCTCTGTAAAAGCTTTTTGTTGGAAGAACATCAGGAGGTTCCAATAAAACATATGTTATGCCACTGTGATCACCACTGTCACACACCTTTATTTTGCTGTGTACTTGGTGAAGCTTACAGGCTGCTTTTTGGGCTGTCTAGGACAGTGCCACATTGGCAAATATTGTGGTGATCAGCGGTGATCAGCTACAACAGCATGAAACAAAGGGAAGCTTTGAACTCAGTCATCCTGGTTTGTTCTTTTCCTCACAAAGCAGTACTAAAAAAGTGATGCAGCATTTGTAGGGGGTGGAGAGATTTTACCTTTTATCAAAAGGATGGGTGTAGATATCTCCATTTTGTCCACTTTCAAGTCACAGTGTCACTGCCTAAGTGCCAAATTTCAGCATCCTCCTTATTGTAGGATGTACATATTGTTCTTACAAAAATAATCTTTTTCCCAACAAACCTTGTCCCACTTACCATTTTAGACCATCACTGATAATTGAGTGATAAAAGTAAGTATTGTTTAGCAAGAATGCTTTTTCAAACAACCTCAGACTTGGTATTTCCAGTGTTACCTGCTCCTTCCAAAGAGCCCATGAGTCCTGGGAGCAGACAATGGTGATCTATTTACTGATCCTCCTCTTTACAGTGCAGAGACTGAAAACAGTTCTTAGAGAAGCAAACTGAACAAATCACCAGGAGAGCGAGACACAAAAGACATCACCAAGACAGAATAATTTGAGTGTTCCAGTATGAATGAATTACTGTTACTATTAATCCTCATCCCCTGCTATTAGTTATCACTGGGTTTAAAATGGACCCCCAAACAATGTCCCATTAAATGATTTCTTCTGATTAAGCACATCCCGATTAAGCAGAGTGCACTGTAAGGGACTTGAAAAATGGCACCATTTATGTACAAATCGAATACAAATAGAGTGCTTATCAGATTCTCATTTAGGAACCATTTGCTGGAGTCAGAATACTCTCTTTACTGGCATTCTGTAGTTGTTATAGAAGTAAAAAGAGAATGATCTGATTGGAGTAATAAAGATGATACCTGCCACAGAATGTGACAATTTGCAAAGAGTCAATGTTCAGGGAGCCCTGAGTGGCTCTTTCAGCTGATGAAACAAAGAAAATCTCTAGGTAATCACTTGGAGAGATGAGCTCGTGTTGCAGAACCCTAGAATTTTTACTTTCAGTTCTTCAGTTTTAGGCACTTAATAAGACTTTATCAGAACCATACACGTAAGTTGAAGACAGTTCTTTAAATGTTTGTCCCAGCTTTATATGCTTTTCTATCAGGTGCTTTTTAAATGCCTGTGACAGCTCACCTGCTATTACTTTCATGTATTAATAATGGATATAATAGGGCATTGTACTTAGCTGAGACTATCCCCCAACATATTTTGGAGATTTCACCTCAAAATAAATAGACTAGCTCAGGTGGTTTGAAAGCAGAATGAAGCTATATTTACAAAAGTAAGCTAAATCTAGAAATATAAAATGCAATTAATAGGCACAATATATAAAAAAAAATATATTTACAATTTAGAAACAACACAAGGATCCCCTTGAATTGTTCCCAGACCCCTCTGGGTGATTGTTGCTACCTCCTGCCTTTTCCCTTCCCCAGTACCTTCCGAGGCACAACAGAAAGTCAGTTCAGCCAGCAGAAAGTCAGGAAAGAGAGATAAATGTGCAAGCCATGTAACCCTCAAAAAAGAGAAGACGCAAAAGAGACAGAAATGTTTATTCAACTAACTTTTATATTTATTAGCAAAACAAATGGAACAATGTAGACAGATCAGTTGTTATTATTTTTCATCCAATGGTAATTTATTTCCTTTTTTACTCAAGATGTCCAGAAAGTTCCTATTCTTCTTTTTGCAATAAGGAACTAGGCAAAAGTTCCACCTTTAAACCATAATAGGGGTAATAAGGTTTTCTCACAGAAGATGTGAAATTGATGAATAGAATCAGTCTCTGCATGCAAAGAATGTAAGGAATGAGAAATAAACCATTTTCCAGAATTTTGTTTTCTGTGATGCAAGTCAGATTTTATAAGAAACTATTTACAAGAGCTTGAAACCATCATGTAATGAGTTTGAAATTTGCGTACCTTTTTGAACATGTGCTCATTTGGGTACTTTACCACTTGATTTATTTATCAAAAGACGTCCCAAAGATATTGACCTGTGGCAAATTATGTCAATGAAGGAGTAATTAGAATGAAAGTTGCCAAACTTCCTCGACCTCTAAATATATCCTGTCTCTATCACCATTCAAAATATTATTTCTATGACTTGGTGATCCTAGAGGTCTTTTTCAACTGAAATGATTCTACTGCTTATTGTCTAAACTTTTTCTTAGTGTTTTGAGGTGGTTTGCTAGACATTGGGGAAATAATGTATCGGACTTTTTTAGTTAATCTTGACTATAGTATATAGTTTTGGAAAGGTAGTAATGTCAGTTCTGTGCCGAGGAATCAGTGGGAGCCTCTGCCATAGGCTGCAACAAACCAAACATGTAACTTATAAATACTGTGTGCATTCTAGTAAGCAAATTTTCTCCTGAAGATGCTGGCTTGAGCTCTGTCTGAGTAAAATACTATGCTGCTTTATCTGAGTATTTGAGACTTGCAAGTAGTGACAGACCGGAAATGCAGCATGTGACTGGCCTTTAGCACTTTCTAGCAGGAAAGTATCTGCACATGCACAAAATCTAGAGATTTAGCAAAATGTGCATGCTGCTGGTGCATGTGTTTTCAAAAGTGACATACTAAGGATGTGGCTGTATTTGGGTGCTCAGCATGGCACACACATGAGAAACAAGGACATGAGCTCCTTCTATTTCCCCCTCCCACCCACGCACAAGCTAGATTCCTCTTTGCCTTGTCCAAGTCAAAAGACAGAAATAAACACAGTGCCGTTTGTCAGTCCTCCTTTTAGACATTTCTTTAGGTGTCCTATTACATGGCATTCCACTGCTGTCTAATCACTAAGTGCCTTAGCTTTGCACAATCTAGATCTGAGTCCACCAGAAAATTTTAAAATTTCAAAAACATTTTAAATATGATTTATTGGATCTTCCAATAGCAGATCAAGTCTGTGTCTCAGAATAATTCCTTGCTTATATCTTTGCCATTCTAGTGACTTCAGGAAGATATTTTATAGGTGAGGAAATGTGAGCAGAATTTGTAAGAGGAAGAAATTAGTGAACATTATAAATCAAGTTATACTCTGAAAACTCTTCAGTCTGGTTTCCTAGGCTTTAGATGTTTATCTAAACTTCCCCAGCCTATCAAAGCTTCTGAGGTGTAGCCATCACTTCTTGAAAACACCCTATTGGAAATTCAAAGCACGGTGCCTGACCCTGTCCTTACAGTGTGAATTGCATGGTGCAGAAAATTAATTTATCATGGTGTAAAACTAGAGAACTGTAAGACATTAACACAGCGCTAGTATAAGATACTCAAAGTCATATGTAAAGTATCTTTAATTTGACTTACAGTTGCTATGGTGACATACATTATATGGTTGGCTGGAGTAAAGTGGCATGATATGCAATAACTGCACTACAGCATGGTTTAACAGTGCACAGAAACTTAGAAATATTTTTAAACTTGGAAACAGCGCAAAGCAATATCAAGCCATGGTAATATCTATGCGCAGAACCTTGTTGCACCATTCTGCCTGAATATTGTGGTGCTCATAACTATTGCTGTAAATTAAGCTCTGTGAAAATACTTAACTACTGTTGTTTTTAATGTTGCCATTATAAATATAAGAATTTTAGCCTGGCGAAGAGAAGGTCGGGGGAGACCTTATCGAATCAGAGAATCATAGAATTGTTAGAGTTGGAAGGGACCTCAAGGATCAGCCAGTTCCAACACCCCTGCCATGGGCAGGGACACCTCACACTAGATCAGGTTGCCCAGAGCCACAACCAGGCTGGCTACAGAACTGGATGCAGTACTCCAGGTCTCACCAGAGCAGAGTAGAGGGGGAGAATCATCTCCCTTGACCTGCAGCCTGTGCTTCTCTTGATGCAGCCCAGAATGTGATTCGCTTTCTGGGCTGCAAGTGCACACTGAGAGCTCATGCTGAACTTCTCATCCACCAGCACCCCTAGGTCCTTTACTTCAGGGCTGCTCTCAAACCAGTCCCTGCCCAGCTTATATTGGTGCTTGGGATTGCCCTGACCCAGATGCAGGACCCTGCACTTGCTCTTGTTGAACCTCATGAGGTTGTCATGGGCTCACCTCTCCAGCCTGTCAAGGTCCCTCTGGATGGCATCCCTTCCCTCCAGCATGTCTGCTGCACCACACATCTTGGTGTCATTGGCAAACCTGCTGAAGGTGTACTCAATGCCACTGTTCATGTCACCAACAAAGATGTTAAACAAGACTGGTTCCAGTACTGATCCCTGAAGGACTCCACTTGTCATTGGCCTCTACTTGGACACGGACCTATTGACAGCCACTCTTTGGGTGTGGACACCAAGCCAGTTCTGTATTCACTGAATGGTCCATCCATCAAACCCATACTGCACCTGCTTGGATACCAGGATGTGGTGTGGGACAGTGTCAAAGGCTTTGCTCAGGTCCTGGTAAATCACATCAGTTGCCACCTACAACTACCTGAAGGGTGGTTGCAGCCAGGTGGGGGTTGGTCTCTTCTCCCAGGCAGCCTGTGACAGAACGAGAGGACACAATCTCAAGTTGTGCCAGGGGAGGTTTAGGCTGGATGTTAGGAAGAAATTCGTCACATAAACAATGATTGGCTATTGAAATGGGCTGCCCAGGGAGGTGATGGAGTCACCATCACTGAAGGTGTTTAAAAGAGACTGGATTAGGTGCTCAGTGCCATGGTTTAATTGATTGGACAGTGTTGGGTGATATGTTGGACTCGATGATCTCTGTCTTGGTTTGAGGCCAGACAGATCCTCTCTTGCCCCTGAGAGGGGCAAAAGAATAGCACTCACACAAATGGATTGCAGAAGTAATGGAAAGTTTAAACGGAAAAGCCGTAAGTATTTTACAAAAGCTGCAAACACAGTGATAAAGATTTCCCAAAGCATACAGAATGCCTTACAGCACACCCAAAAAAGCCTTCCAACTCTTCCCTTCTTCCCACTTGAGTGTATACCCAAAACTCCCAGGGCTCTGTCTTTCTTCCTCCCCCCCGCCCCACTGCTAGGCTAGTCTCAGCTGGCCAGGTCTGAGACTGCCCCTTGCCCTTCTCCTCCTGGTATTAGGCCTAGCCAGGCCTAAGAGGCCTTGAGATAACTCCCCACAATTACCCAATAGGGAGCATCACTCTTATGAGAGCAGAGAAGGAAGAAGGAGGAAGTGAATGACTTTGCAGACAGATTTATAGGGCACAGTATTATGAGTATGAAATATGTTATTTCCTGTGTCCACCCACTGGGCTGGACCCTCAGGACACTGGAGGTGTATCTTCTGTGGCTGCAACGGGAGGCACCCAACCTAAACTGCCACAATCTTGAAGGTGTTTTCCAACCTGGTTAATTCTGTATTCTGTAGCTTAAAATACAGTAATAAAATGTTGCCCATTCTTTGACCCTGGGCAGTCTATCAAAAATATGAGAACTTCAATAGGAACTTGTTATAGTTCAGGTATCTCCCAAATCCATGCTCCACTTGTGCAAGAACAACTCAATACTAGCTATTACTATGTTTGAATAGTATGAAACAGACCTGGCTTTGATCTAAATATCAAACAATTTCAAGATTAACTAAAATATACTAGGACGGCTCCAAAACGGAAGGAAATCAGTTGGATAGAGCAAATATCTCAGCTTTACTCTAACACACTGTGATTTTACAACCAGCAGTACTTACAAAACTTATTTATTTTTCCCCAGAAGTTGCCATCACTTTTCAAGCATGTTTATAAACCATTTCTAAGATCACACTAGTAAAAAATAAAAAACTTTCCATTCATAGGTAGCAAACATAGATGTCCTGCAACTCTGTTTTCTGGCAAAAAAATCCTCCAACAAACCAATATTTCCCTTAAGACTGCTAAGTTTTCATAAACTGTTTATTTAAGCAATTTTTATATTTATTTGCTGCTGCAGTGGAATATTCACTGAGAAATAAAGATGACTGCCAAATACTGATACATTACCACAAATATATTTTCTGAGTCTTCTATTAATTATTTCGTAAAAATCAACATATCATTTATGATGTGCCACTCTTTCTTGTACTTGCTTCTCCTCTGTGTGATAAAACACCTCATTTATCTTACAATAAACTAATATTGTCTGTGTTCTGCCCTAAAGAACAATATTTATTGGTCTATACTGGTGTCACAGAAAAATATGGGGAACAGCAGCAAGAGAAAATGTGTTCATTCAATAGAGAAAGTGGCAAGCGACCCTTAGTTACTGAAAACAGAAATAGATCTCACAGAAAGGATGCTTTTGTTAACAGTACACTTCTAACAAAGCACATGTAAGACTCCCTGGCAAGGCTGCACATCACCAATGATCTTGTTCTATTCCCATTCACATCAGCAAAGCGAAATTCTGTTACTGTGTAGTTTAGTTTCTGATGGTATGGTTTATGCATCTTCTTACCACACAATCACAGAACTGCTGGTGCTGGAAGGCACTTCTAGAGATCTTCTAGTCTAATCCCTCTGTCAAGCAGGGGCAGGTAAGGCTAATTACCCAGGGCTCTATACAGTCAGGGTTTGAACATTTCCAGGAATGACTGCTCAACTGTCTCTCTGTCCAACATGCTCTGGTGTTTGATCACTCTCACAGCAAAACAGATTTCTCTTATGTTTAAGTGCAATTGCCTCTATTTAGTATCTAAATAAAGCCTCCATAAAACTCCAGCTAATATTTATTATTAGGTATAGTCTCAGGACAGTGACAAATGACACAAAATACGTAACAGAAGAGATTTACTGCTTGAGGAAAGGCTGTTATACAGCTATTGTAAAGATCTAAATATAATCACTTAAACAGTGGATTTAAAGTGTGCTGCATGTTTTCTTTTTAGCTTTCTGTAAAGTAGAAGGCCTGTCATTTTCATTCCTGTTCACCACTCAGGAAGAATTGAAAATACTAATAAATGTCATGGAAACAACTGTGAGATCTCCATGGTGATAGTGATTTGGTCTACACTGACTATTCCATGCCCTTCAGCCTGTGCACTGAAACAGCACACTTTGGTCCCAGACTGACACTGACCCAGAGAAGAATTTGGTATGCACCATCTCTGTGTCCATTGGGAGGAAAAATAAGAATAATCTTGCCAAACTATGTTGCAGTACATTAACTCTCTTTATCAGATGATAACTAAGGAATTGTGACTTTTTCTGCCATGGAGCTTTTTACCCCAGTGACAGTTTAACCACAGCCATTGAAATCCATCTTGCAAGATGAAAATAAGTAGTAAGCTTCTTGTGTAATTCCTCTTGTGATTATAAGCAATTCACAGAATCACAGAATGTTAGGGAAGGGACCTCAAGAGATCATTCAGTCCAACCCCCCTGCAGAAGCAGGATCACCTATATCAGGTCACACAGGAACACATCCAGGTGGGTCTCGGATATCTCCAGAGAGGGAGACTCCACAAACCCCTGGGCATCCCGTTCTAGTGTTTTGTCACCCTCACATTGAAATAATTCTTCCTTCAGTTTCTATGGAACTTTCTATGCCTCAACCAATTCAAGTACCACCTTCTTGTGGAAACAAAAGCCTGAATAATGACTTCATTTTCTCTGTATCCACATCAAAAAAAGTAAGGGTCTTCATTACTCAGACCCTGCTTGCAGGGCAGATGGCTCCTGAAGTGTCTGTAATGAGTGATGTGCTGGTGTAACATAGGCTGAAAGACATTTAGTAAACCATTCAACCAGTAACAAACCATATCAATGGATCATCAAGACAAGACACAACAACACAGAATCAAAAGAAACTCTTAAGTGTCATTCTATCATTGCAAATAGAGCTACTAGCATATAATACAGGACCAATTATATCTTCAGCATTGATTCAGCCACACGTCCCTGAATTTTCAAGGGGCAGTTGGGAGGAGTCTAAGCTGGAAATACTTGGGAATTCATTCAGGAAAGTTAAAAAAGAAGACAACAATTAAAAATGAGAGAACTTAGACCTTGCTTCTTCCATCATCTCCCTTCTATTTTTTTATTATTTTTTTTTTTACAATAGTAAACGCTAGTACAATTTTTGTCAATCATACATCTTCAGACAAGAAGGGATTCCATCAAAATCAGTAATATCTCCTTATCACAAAATTAGCATTGTAGGAGGGCATGCAGCACATCTCCCATCTTACTTTGCCCTGAGAGTGCTTCAGACTTAACAGTTATGCTTTGGTACTGACTATTCTGTCCTAAAAGTGCTAAATGAGAAATGTCCTTCTGAGTAAATACAACTCCTGTCTTGGGGCACTACCCTTAAGAACATGGGATTGGAAGAAACATCATTAATGCCAGTCCCTGAATAACTGCTGGCCATGCAATAGTTAGTACCTTCACAAAGTAATCATCTAGCTCTGTCCTAAGAATTACTTGGCTCACTTACTCCTGAGGTCCATCTGTAAGCTTATTCCAGAACATCCCTGCCCTAGTGGTAGGAGACTTATGATTTCCAGTCTAAATTTATTCAGAGCCAGTTATTGTGCTTAAAGAGCTTTTCTTCCTCCCAAGGGGAAGCTTATTCAGTGATCTGTGTTCTTTTATTTACTCAGATCTTATTCACAGAAGGAAATTGTCTCTCCTCCAAGCCTTCCCTGGCTGGCTTAAATAACCAAGATCTTTCTGTCACCTCTTCTTTGCCTTCTTATATCAGTCTTACTACAAATTGCTAAAACTGCAAGGCATAAATGCTAACAATCAGCATGTGACAGTTTCTTTAAAGCAAAATTGGGTTATGCCTTGCAGTGCTTAGGATCTTCTGAATGAGAAGCTATAGTCCCTATGATTTCCTTTAATGGATTAAGAGAATTCATGGATATATTTTAATTATTTTTTTTTAATAACAAATTGTTACTGGATTTCAGCCTGATCCTGTTGCTTCAGTGTAAATAAATGCATTACTGTCTCAGAGAGGAGAGCAAGAAAACTGCCTCCTAATGCAGGTTAAAAGTATATAGCTATGGGAGGCAGTCTCAAAAAATACATTAGTCTATAGTCTGGAGCTCTGTATCTCTGCCCAATTTAAAGGGCCTACCTTGAAGGGATACTGGGGGGAAAATCCTGGAAGGAGACAAGTCTGCAACCATGGGAATTAACAGGGATCACTTAATAAAAAAATTAAAAAAAATACATACCTGCATTTTCAGAATCCACCACTGCTCCACTTGATGTTGTAAAGCAGAAATATGAAATCCAAACTTTCTTTTTTGCTCTAGTGAGGAAGGAGGAGGATTTTTTTTTTTTTTTTTTTTTAAATTTATTATACAGACTAGGAAACTCAGATTGTTGGAAAATTGACAGGCATGGTATTTTGTTCCCTATAAAAGAAACTCCAAAGTGCTTCGTACTGCTGCTCAGTTTGTTGGTGTCCAGTGGAAAACCTAGGGTCACTCCTGGAGTGAACACACACGACTACCATGGGAACTGTGATCACCGACAAGACCACATGGAAAGACATTGCATACTTTTCCCTGCTCATGAGTTTCTGGGCTGTTTTATTTTGTTCTGTTCTGCTTTTACATTCTTTTAATAAATCCCAAGGTCTTTCATCACTAAGGCAGCACTAGACAAAACAAGTGGGAAGGATTATAAGAAATTTGATCAACAGCAACAAAAAGCCAGTTTAACTGGGGAGTTGCTGCCCTGCTTGTGATGCTTTAAGTTTTGTGACAGGCAGAGGCTTAGTTTACCCTGAGATTTCCTGCATGATTTACAAAGCAGGAGTGAAACCTCTCACATCCATTCTGATAGATCTCCCCTTTCATGCACAGTGCTAATCTGTGAAGAATTAGTGACCTAGAAGTTCAAGACAGCTATTCCCTTCATCTGGCTATAACACTTTTCATGGAAACTGCATATTAAGGGTACCAATAAATGTCAGTGTGCAGTGGGAACAAAAATGATCAATTGCACATTTTTGTATAAGAAAGTGTTTCAGAACAAAATCTGATTATCAAATCATCAGCATAAAAATGGGAATGCAGATGATCGAGTCTTCTGTAAAAACATTGATTTTTGCTAGCTAAATCGTTTCTATTCTCTTCTCAAATGACTTAGCTTGACCAGAATTAGATAGTGGAACTTACGTCATACCATAGATCAGCTTCCTGTGAGATACCTGGTTCATCGATGGACTAAATAGGTAGTATGGATCTGGGGAGGATCAGCTAGGTCCAATTCATAAATGAAATGGTTTAGCAGCACAGCATAGACTGAGGAAGTCACACTGACTTTGGAGACCCGAAATACCTGTGATTGGCTTCCTTCTGATTGAATTTGGGAATATCTGCTGCCTCCAGAAGACCGTTTCAAAGGGTTCTAACTGATGTAGCTGTTGAAGCCCTGAGTTGGAATTGATGTGCACAGCACAGACGAGACATATGAATCTGTGGTCCTTCCATGAATAACAGCAGCAAATTTCCTCAGCAAGCAAATATATGAGGTTCATTTACTGTACTGCTACAGTGATATCAGAAACACAGGTTTTACTACTTCTTCACTACATGGCTGCCAAACACACAGACTGAAGAAACCAAATATTTCAAGCAACAAGAAGGTTGATAGTTCCTGACATTTTTTCAGTCTTTCATAGTCTCAGTTGTAACAAAACAATGAGGTTGCTAACTAGACCTCTCAGTCATACAACTTCTTTTTTTTCCGATAAATTAATTGACTAATAATACTGAAAGATAAGAGGTAAAATACTTGCAGGCAGTGGTAATTAAGGCGTGCATCATGCCAGTTCTCCTTAGAGTACCAAGTACCATTTCATACTCCTGAGGATATTTATCACCACTTTCACCCCCGTGCTTATTTTGAGGAAGCCAGACTAACCCTAGGCAGGAGCAAATAGTTTGCTTGTTCTTGGGTACTGCATTTTAACAGGAGGTTGCTTGAAATCTCTTAGCTGCATTTCAGGATTCTCCTTTACAGACTTGGCCTCTTTTTCTCTCTCTTTTCATTCAAAAGTTGCACTGAACAGAATGGACCTGACTTTTAATAGGAGGTCAGTGCAGGCCTGTCCAACTGATACCTCTTCAAAACCCCATCTGAACTAGAGTTAGGAGGAATTGTTCCTGAATGCAATTTCAATGTCAGTTTAAAGAGCTCATAACCTGACAAGGGGAAATATTTCTGAGTGGCATACAGTTTCTGCAATGCCATTTATCTGCTGATGCCATTTTGGGGGAGATAGCTATATAAAAGTACCTAAGCATGTCTCTTATATTGAGGTATGCCTGAGATTGCAGAATATGGCAACCAAATTGTCACCCAGATCTCTTGGTGGAAACAAATTTATTCAGGCTGTGGTGGAAAATCACTCAGGACTTCTGTGAACTTTTGCCTTCTTGTTGTCTTCACTAATACCTTGATTTGTTGTCACCAATTACCATAAGATTCTGGCTATCTGGAAAATTGCAAAAGTTATGTGCTTATTTTCACAGTCTCACACCAATGATAAAGCATTATTTCATGAAAGAATATGAAGATTGCAGAAAAATGAGTGCCAAAAGAATGCTGAAAATGAGCTTGAGAACAGCAGATATATTTCACATGAAGAGAGGTCATATGGGTTGGAGGTTCTTGAAAGACGGAAGAGAGATCTTAGATTATATCCAGTAAGCTTATCATATTTCCCTTTTGATAAAAGATACCTCACAGGTCCCAGAAAACTTGGTTTTAAAGGCAATAGGAAAATCCTTTGCCTTCCCCACAAATCCCAGCTCAGGACACAGTCTCAAGCTGCGCCAGGGGAAGTTTAGGCTCAAGGTGAGGAGAAAGTTCTTCACCGAGAGAGTCATTAGTCATTGGAATGTGCTGCCCAGGGAAGTGGTGGAGTCACCATCCCTTGAGGTGTTCAAGAGGAGATTGGACGTGGCACTTGGTGCCATGGTCTAGTCATGGGTCTGTGGTGACAGGTTGGACTCGATGATCCTCGAGGTCTCTTCCAACCTTGGTGATACTGTGATACTCTGAAAGGATGGGAAATCACTATCTGCTGGGAGAAAATTATGTGACTGGAATATCCCAAGGCAATGTTGACGTATCAAAAAAAGAGAAGTCTTTAATGTGTTCACATATTGACAGATGCAGTAAGAAGAGGCTCAGAGCAGACCATCAGAGAGCAGTACTTTTCTGCAGTGTCTCTTGGATGTGCATCTAGGTAGTTTAGGCTGGAAGGAAAAGAGGATGTCTGCCTGCCTGGGACAATAAACGGTATAAAAAGGCCTCTTCAGTTTGATTTATGCTTTAGTTCTTCAATGACTTCTAAAATTATTTTAAATATATGATGAAAACTACCAAAAGAACATAGAAAGAAATGCAACAGGACATTAAATTAAATTTTTATTTTTTTATTTATTTCACACCAGTGACTCTCAGAGAATCATGAAGTCACAGGATGATAAGGATTGAAAAAGAACACTGGGGCCCATGGGTTTGTGGGTGTCCAGTCTATCTAGGTGATCTCTAACCCAGTCATCCTTGACTGAGAGTCTTCTTTCCTCCAGGATTACTTTCTTACCTCCAGAGACTGGCATTTCTGAGGGGTGGTGTCAGCAGTAAAGACTGAAGCAAAAAATGGTATTTGTAACCTCTGTGTCCTCTGGCACCAGGTCACCACCCCATTCAGCAGCAGGCTCACATGCCAACGTGAGGCACATGGAGGACAGGAAGAAAATTCAGGACAGCCATCTGCCTGCCTGACTAACCTTGTTGCCTTCTATGGTAGAGTGACTATGTCAGTAGATAATAATTGTGATCTATCAGGAGTTCTGTAAGGCCTTTGACATGGTCCCCCACAACGTCCTGCCCGCCAAGTTGGAGAGATATGGATTTGATGGGTGGACTGTTCAGTGGATAAGGAATTGGCTGGATGGTCGCATCCAGAGTGTGGTGCTCAATGGCTTGAAGTCCAGATGGAGAGCAGTGACAAGTGGTGTCCCTCAGGGGTCCATACTTGGACCTGTACTGTTTAATATTTTTATCAGTGATATAGAGAGTGAGATGGAGTGCACCATCAGCAAGTTTGCAGATGACACCAAGCTGTGTGGTGCTGTCAATATGCCAGAGGGACAGGATGTCATCCAGAGGGACCTGGACAATCTGGAGAGGTGGCCCCAGGTGAACCTCATGTGGTTCAACAAGAGCAAGTACAGAGCTCTGCACCTGGGCTAGAACAATCCTCACTATTAGTATAGACTGGGGGATGAGGTGATAGAAAGCAGCCCTGTGGAAAAAGACTTGGGGTTGCTGATGGATGAGAAGTTGGACATGAGCAGACAATGTGTGCTTGAAGCAAAGAAGGTCAATCACATCCTGGGCTGCATCAAAAGGTGTGTTGCCAGCAGATCCAGAGAGGTGATTCTACCACTTCCTCTGCTCTGGTGAGACCTCACCTGGAGTACTGTGTAGAGGTCTGGAGCCCTCAACACAGGAAGGACATGTACCTGATGGAGCAGGTCCAGAGGAGGGCAACAAAAATGATCAGGGGGTTGGAACGCCTCTGCTACAAGGTGTAATGGTTTAACCCACCCACATCAAAGAAAAGCTTGGCTGAACTCAGTCTGGGAAGCAAAATGGAAAACTGTATTTTACAAGCAATAATGGAATGCAATGAATATATACAAAATATACAGTATTTACAACATTATACAGGTATTTACAACATTATACAGGTATTTACAACATTATACAGGTATTTACAACATTATACAGGTATTTACAAAGAGAAAACAGCACAGAAATCCTCCTTGGGCAGGAGGACACTGCCCTGCTTCCCCCCAACCTCTCCCCTCCCTTTTTCCTCTGGTTAATTAGAAGAAAATAGAAAAGGAGAGATGTTAGGGAAAATTCTGTTAGTTCAAAAGCGTTGTTAGAAAGCTAGTAATGCTTATCTCAAGGTCGTTAGATGATAAGCAGTCTCTGTCCAGGAGCAGGATGCATGCCAGCAGAAAGAGATAGAGTGAGAAAAGAATGTAAGATCGTAAAACTACATCCCACTCATCTACGAATGAAATTTGTTTAGAATTATCTCTCTTGTTTTCCTTTTTGCACCCAACTATTCAGCTAGAGAATTTGCAGCTATCTTTCTTAAAGGCACAGCCTGAAACTATCACACGAGGACAGGCTGAGTGAGCTGGGATTGTTCAGCCTGGGGAAGAAGAGGTTCTGTGGAGATCTAATAGCAGCCTTCCAGTACCTGAAGGGGGCCTACAAAAATGATAGGGAGGGACTGTTTACAAAGGCCTGTGGTGACAGGATTAGGGACAATGGCTTTAAACTGGAGAAGAGCAGATTTAGATCGGATGTTAGGAATTCTTTACTATGAGAGTAGTGGAACACTGGATCAGGTTGCACAGGGAGGAGGTTAAGGCCACTTCCCTGGAAATATTCAAGGTGAGGCCAGACAAGGCCCTGGGCAGCCTGGTCTATTTGGAGATGTCCCTGCTGACTGTGGGGAGGTCAGACTGGATGACCTTTGGAGGGCTGTTACAGCCTCAACCATTCTATGATTCTATGTTTTGCCTGGTATTGCTTTTCCTACTGATGTACTTGCAGAAGGCCTTTTCGGGTTTTTTTTACATCCTTTGACAGATTTAATAGCAAGGATGCCTTAGCTTTCCTTATTGCATCCTATGTACTTTGACAACATTCCTATATCACTCCTATGTGGCCAGTCCTTTTTTCTGCATACTGTCAACTTCTTTCTTCTGTTTCAGTATTTCCAGAAGCTATTTGCTCACCTATACAGGTCTCCCACCTCCCTTTCTTGATTCTTACTCATGATAATGCACTGATCTTGAGCTTGGAGTAGGTGGTGCTCAAATATTAACCAGCTCTCTTCAGCCCCATTATCTTCTAGAGCCCAAACCCATGGGATTCTTTCAAGCCAGTCTCTGAAGAGGGCAAAGTTGGCTCTCCTGAAGTCCAGGGCTGCAGGCCTACTTACTATCCTGCTACATCCACATATGTCCCTTAAGTCCACTCTGACAATATGTAGAATCTCTCTCTGCTTTTACACGGCATAATGATTTCTCCTGGGTAAGTATGTCACCAAAAATGTCTCTGATCTTTTTCAAAATTATGCCAAAATCATAATGAATTAATTTATGAATAAACTGATGTGCAAAAAACACATTATGTTTTTACTAATCATGATAATAATGTTATTTGAATAGTAAATTATTATGATAAAACCCCACAATAGCTACCCAGTTGCCCAGTATTTAACACATTTGAATGAAGCATTATGGTAAGAAACACACCCTACTTAATGTTCTGTGTTATTGCTGAAACCAAAAGATTGGCACATTTCAGCTGCAACATGTTCCTCTTGGGAAAACATTCCTATAGTTTCTGTACAATATCATATTTTTTTCATTCATGCAAATTCTCAAAGGTGACATTGTTTATCTCCAACCAAAAAGTGCTTATCTTTAAACTTTATCCACTGTCCAGCACTACTTTCTAACCAAGATGTCTTTTTTCCTTTAGCCTTTTTTAGCCCTAAAACACTGACTTAAATAACATGTCAAGCAAATAAGAAATGGTTCTGCTAGTATATCAAATATTCAATGTCACCGTTACTATTTCAACTTCCAGTCATCTGAGTCCCATCTCTCTTTTTACATATGAGGCCTACATATAATACATCTATGCATATACAGAATTGTCTTTGATTCTAAATTGTCTCTTTATATATATGTGTGTGTGTATTGCCATAATTTCATATATATGTTCAAGATCATAACTAGATTTTTTTTTTCTTTTTAATCAAATTCATTCTGACATGAGGCCAAAAGTATTCACCTCTAAAAGGAAATTTCAGGGGAGCAAAAATGCAGTCATAAAGTCATGCTGAAGGAAACATGGCCTGTGTTAGTCTTCCACCTTAAACAGAAATTTTGAGAGAGAAAATGGTCATTTCAAGCAAAATAACAAAAAATTGGTGCTATTTCTTATGAAGGAAGATACATTTATTAGGTAGTTAAACATAACTGTTGACAAGGAACAAGAGCTGGCACAATCTGTTAAGAGAACTCTAGAAATCTGAGTCAATTTAATTATAATGAGCTATGTATGGTACAGTGCAATAATTTTCTGGTCTTTCAGTGTATCAGCAGATAAATTTTGCATTGAAGTTCTCTGGTATTTCTGCAGAAAGAAAATAATCCTGGAATACAGAGTTAATGTCTAGAGAAGCTTAAATAAAGTTCCCAGAAGAGCCATTGAACACTTGCAACTGTGTCATTCATAACAGACCTTGCTTGTTTTCTAGTCTTCCTGTATTGTATAATAAATTAAGAGCTACTGGAAAATGGGTTGTCTGGCTTCATCAGTTTAGAGATTTTCATGACTTCTTAAGTTCCTTTACATCCCAAGTCATCAGAGGACATGTCTACATCCTTGACAGGTCAACTAGTTTTGAAAACCATTGACTAAATGTAATATATTTGCAGACTGTCCTCTAACAATTTTTCCAAAGGTCATACTGGGACATGCTGAAATGAAGTTGAAGCAAGAAGACTAATTCAATATTGTATCATGATTTCTCCAGGCTACTTGTGGAGTTCATTTGAAATGGAAGTCAGAATTCAGTGGTTTGAATGATTGACAGAAGTTACGTTGATGGTGAGAGGCCTTGATGCTACTTGTGTAGCAGATGACACCTAGAAAAGAAGGAATGTTTATCTGCTTGAGGGTAGAAAGTCTCTTCAGAAGGATCTGAGCAGGCTGGATTGATGGACTGAGGTCAACAGTACAAGGTTCAACAAGGCCCAGTGTCAGGTCCTGCATTTCAACCACAACAACCTCATGCAACACTACGGGATTGGGAAAGAGTGGCTGGAAAGCTGCCTAGCAGGAAAGGACCTGGGGTTGTTCTTGAGAGCCAGCTGAATATCAGCCAGTGGTACGCACAGATGGCAAAGGAGTCCAACAGCATCCTGGTCCATATGAGAAATGATGTGGTCAGCAGGAGTAGAGAAGTGATCGTGTTCCTGTGGTCAGCACTGGTGAGGCCACACTTAAATACTATGTTCAGTTTTGGCCCCCCTGCTACAAGAAACATATTGAGATACTGCGGCATGTCCAGGTTTACTTAGAGCACGTTGTACAGGAATATGTCCAGGTGAGTTTTGCAAATCTCCAGAGAAGGAAACTCCACAGCCTCTCTGGGCATCCTGTTCCAGTGCTCTGTCACCCTCACAAGAAAGAAATCTTTCCTTGTGTTTAAGTGGAACCTCCTGTATTCTAGTTTGTATGCATTACCCCCTTGTCCTATCACTGAAAATCTCCAGGCCCCATCCTCTCAACCCACACCCTTTAGATACTCATATGTATTGAAAAGATCCAACTTCAGTCTTCTCTGCTCCAGGATAAAGAAACCCAGGTGTCTCAGCCCCTCCTCCTGAAAAAGATGCTTCAGTCCCCTAATCATCTTTGCGGCCCTCTGTTTGATTCTCTCCAGTAGTTCTCTATCTTTCGTGAACTAGGGAGCCCAGAATTGCACACTATAGTCTGGGTGTGGCCTCACCAGCACAGAGTAGAGGGGAACTTCCCTCAACTTGCTGGACACACTCTTCATAATGCATCCCAGAATACTGTTGGCCTTCTTGTCCACAAGAGCACATTGCTGGCTCATGGTGAACTTGTCCACCAGCACTCCCAAGTCCTTCTCTGAAGAGATGCTTTCTATCAGGTCAACCCCTAACACAGACTGGTGCATGGGGTTGTTCCCCACCAGGTGCAGGACTCTTCATTTGTCCTTATTGAACTTTAGGAATTTCACATCTGCCCAACTCTCCAGCCTGTCCAGGTCTCACTGAATGGCAGGACAGCCTTCTGGTGTGTCAGCCACTCCTCCTGGTTTTGTGTCATCAGCAAACTTATTGCGAGTGCACTCTGTCCCTCCATCCATGTTATTGAAGATAATTGAACAAGACTGGACCCAGTATTGACACCTAGGGAACACCACAAGTCACAGGCCCCCCCATCTAGATCCTACACTACACATGCCTCTGTGCCCTGTCATTCAGCCAGTTCTCAATCCATCTCACTGTCCACTCATTTAACCCAAACTTACCAAGCTTATTTATGAGAATGTTATAGGAGACAGAGTTAAAAGCCTTGCCAAAGTCAAGGTAGACAATACCTACTGCTCTCCCCTCATCTACCCAGCTGGTTACACTGTCATCAAAGACTACTACATTGATATAGCCTGGCTTCCTCTTTGCGAGTACATAATGTCTACTGATTATCTTCTTTTCCTCCACATGCTTAGAGATGACCCCTAGAATGAGTTGTTCTATCATATTTTCAGAGATGGAGGTGAGGCTGATTGGCCTGTAGTTTCCTCTGTCATCCTTCCTGACCTTTTTGAACACTGGAGTGATGCTGCCTTTCCTCTGATCCTCAGACACCTCTCCTGTTCTCCATGACCTTTCAAAAATGATGGAGAGTGTCTTAGCAACAATTTTAGCCAGTTCCTACAACACTCCTAGGTTCATCACACTGAGGCCCACAGATTTGCAGGTGTATAGGTGATCTCTAACCCATTCCTTCTTGTCTCAGGCAGAGTCTTCCTTCCTCCAGACTTTCTCTCTTATATCTACATTCTGGCATTCCTGAGTGCAGTCTTATCAGTAAAGACTGAAGCAAGGAAGGCATGTAGTAACTCCACCTTCTCCATATCCTCTGTCAACAGGACACCCACCTCATTTAGCAGCTGGTTTGATCTTAAAAAAAAAAAAAAAATTGTGAAAGTTCAGTTGATCTTTCCATGTTTTTATATGATAAATTTGTTTACACTTTGAGCTGGGACTTTATTGGGCTCTACACTGGAGAATTGTTAGAGGTCATTGCTCTGATGGAAAAGAGGAAGTGGAAATGTAGGTTCTTCCTAGTGGCATTTGACACTTCTGAAATTTTGTTTGAGTAGTATTCAATATAGTCCTATTACCTTGCAAAAACTAAACAAACAAACCAAAACAACAACAACGCCAAAACCAACATCAAACCAATCAACCAAGTAAAAAAATACTTGAATTAAGGACCTGAGACAATATCTACATGGCCATACTTTGAAAAAGGTTGTTTCTACAGTAAAATTTAGTCCTTATTCTATGTTAGGTCTGCAAAGCTAGTGAGATAGTTAATACTTAGCATTATAGAATACATCCAGAAGGTGCAAATTATTTGTCATTTAAATCAAAGGAACTGGAAGAAAGTCTAGACACCAGATTTCTTGGCAGTTGGAATATTTTACTATTAGCAACACCTAAATAAATAATCATAGAATTCCAGAACCACAGGTTCAAAGAATTGTTCTGGTTGCAAAAGACCTTTAAGATAATCTTTCTTGGTGGAAATGATACATCAGGTGACTGATAAAAACTATTAAAAACTGAGGTAGCTGGGGAAGAAATGAAAACATTACAGAAAAAATTTTAAAAGCAGTAACACAAAGCAGATTACTAAAAATAAAGACAGAGACTCTGCACAACTGATTGCTAACCTTTACATGCTCACAGCATCCTCATGTGTTTGGAAAGGAGGATAGACTTCAATATTTATTCATTTTACAAGACAGGTGCTTACTTGAGAAAGGAGAAGGGTTTTTTCCAGATGTTTCACTTAAGATGTATGTATATATATAAAATTTGTGTCAATGTCAAACTTTTAATAAATCTGAATCCATTTTCCATTAAGTTAATTATCCACAATTAATTTCACTGGTTAATGTTCTATTCCACATATTCCTAATAAATTTAATCGTCATTCCATAACTGCTCCCTTCATTGTAAATGTCACAGTATTTTGCTGTGAAGAGTAGGAAATTTAGGAAAGCTTGTCTTCCCATTTAGATGAAGTCTGATTTTCATCCCTAATAATGCCATAGGTGAATACTACAGACAATTGCTGCTTCAGTCCAGCCTGCAGTCCAAAACAATATAACAGACCCCCCTGCAAACAATACTTAGAGTAACCTGATGAGATGAATGAAGGTCCTGGTTAGAAAAGAAACCAAATTGCAAGTCCAGCCTGGGAACCAAGGTGGAGGTCATCTGTGGGGCAAAGTGATTACTGTGGCATAATTACAATAGTCAAGGACAAATAAATCTGTTTCATTTCAGATGATGGCAAGACCTCAATATTTATAGGCGAATTAAGTTGAGGGTAGTGGTGGAAAAAGATAATACATTGTTAGGAGAAAATTGCATTTATAAATGTTTCACAGATAACATCTAATTAAGTGATTCAGGGAAACTGTTGTCATAGCTTTTCAAATCCAACCAGGAAATGTCCTACTTTGGATACAAGCCTATATTCAGCAATATCAATGTGTCTGCTATGAAATGAATTGCATGAAAACCACCCATCTCTGTTTAAGGAGAATGGGATAAACGTCATAAGAGGACATACTCTCTAAGGCAATGTTGGGTTATCATCTGAAAAAACATACTGTCACTGAGGTATCTTAAGTTAATCTTGAAAAAGAAGGAAAACTATACTAATTACTCCCTCACTAATATTTCTCCCTCTGTTTACTTGCTTAAATCAATGTTGTCTTAAAACCTAGTAATGTAAATTGACATGTTTAGACAAAGAATCAATCAGAAAAGGCCTTAACATGGTATTTATTTTTTTAACCGTGATGACAGGAGATCAATCAAGTTTAAATAGCCCAAATATTGGTTTATCACACCAATCGTCACCATGACTCTGTGAAGATAACAATACAAGAAACAGGGTGGTAAATGAGAATTTATCCATCAAAGCCTCTTTCACTCTACAACTAAAAGTTATTCATTATTGATAGCCTACCACTGGAAGAACTGCTCCTATGCTGCCTTCATTCCAACAGAGTACTTTTCTGTATCAGTAACTATTGATGTAGTGTGCTGGTGGGATGTGTCTCTGTTCCCAGCAGAGAATAGCATAGTGACCTAGGTGAGGCCATGTTTGAATCTGTGAGAACCTGAAGTGCAATAGGTGGATGACCAGTTTGCCTTCATATTGTGGTAGCTACAACTAGACAAAGGCTGCAAAAAGATAATTTAAGGGTGTGAGAGAAAAAGGAAATTGGAAAAGGTGTGAGGGAGAGAGAGAGGGAGGGAGGAAGACATCTGGGCATGAAAACAGAAGAGGGTTTAGGGGATAGGAACTTAGGCAAGGGCTATGTAACAAAGAAGGGGAAGGAAAAAGCAAAAAACAGGATAAAGGAGAGAGAAAAAAAAGAACTTGTAGGGAGAGAGAAAAGAATTCAACTTAGACATGGGAAAGCAACAACAGAAAAGGAGTGTGGGAGGTACAGTTTGGGGAAATTAAAGAAGCAAATAAAAAAAATAAACTTTTGGGGTTTAAACTCCTATGATACTGTGCTATCTTAATTTTGCTGGGTAAAAAGCAGGGAAACAAAGGTGAAGGAGTAAGTATTTACAACCATCACCTCACATTACGGTCTATAACAGAAGAAGAAAGAAGAACAAGAAAACGTCCAGGACTGGTGTCTTGATTTGGAAATAGACAAGAGAGATTCCTACTGGGAGGAAAGGCCCCCTTAAACTTCACACAAACCACGTACCCTAATTCAGTAGTCCTCACAATTCAGGCTATGACAAATTGCTTGTTAGTATTAGAAGTTATCATTGCCCTCAAGACTCAACACAGCTTAGCTGCCCATCTGCTGATAAGATGTACACTGACATACATACAGCCACTTAAACGTTGGTCACATCTCCAACCTCTGTCAGTATTTTTTCAGAGCAAACTAAAATACAAATCCTTCTGCAAGTTGTTATATTTCATGTTTAGAGAAGTTTGCATGTTGGTAACACTGACAAAAATAGAACCTGTCATACACGTGCGTCCAACCAGGACTAGAACTTTTACTCTTACAGTGTTTGTTTGTGTCCTGGTTTCAGCTGAGATAGAGTCAATTTTCTCACTAGTGGCTGGTATAGTGTTGTATTTTGGATGTAGTATGAGAACAATGTTGATAACACACTGATGATTTAGTTGTTGCTGCTGTTCCAATGCTCTCCCAGAGAGGAGGTACACAAGAAGCTGGGAGGGAGCACGACCAGGACAGCTGACCCAACCTAGTCAAAGGAATATTCCATACCATGGAACATCATCTTCAGTGTATAAAGTGGGGGAACTTGGCCAGAAGGTATAGATCGTGCTGCTCAAGGACTGTTTGGGCATCCACCAATGCATAGTGAGCAATTGCTTTGTGTGTCACTTGTCTTTTCTTGAGTTTTAGTTCTCTCTATTCCCTTTGATACATTAATACTGCTTAGCATTAGTGTTATTCTATTCTATTTTATTTTACTTATTAAACTTAGTTTTACCTTTTTTAAAATTCTTCTCCCCATCCTACTGTGGCAAGATGGAGAAACAAGCAGCTGCATGGTGCTTAGTTGCCATCTGGGGTTAAAACACAGCAGTTTGGTGTCTTCACTGTCCTGGGAAATATCTTTTTGCTACTATTTCTGTCCTTTTTATCCTTGAAACTGTGTAATTGTGTACTTACCATGCTCAGAACCTGACATCTCCTGGCAAATTTGGCAGCTTAATACACTGGTCCATTGATTTTAGATTGAGGACCAGACATATACAGAAAACAATTCTTCTGTATCTGAAATAAACAATTATGTTAACATCACAGTCATTTTATTATTGCATTAGTATTACTCTTACCCTCCAGAACTTACCAATAGGGTAACCAAGCCCAGGTAATACTCAAGTCTCATAAATTTTTTTGTGTTGTAATTTGTATCATTGTTCCAATGAGGGCACCATGAACAGGACCTGGGGGTACTGGTAGATGGTAGGATGAACATGAGCCTGCAGTGTGCCCAGGCAGCCAAGAGGGCCAATGGCATCCTGGCCTGCATCAAGGACAGTGTGGCCAGCAGGAGCAGGGAGGTCATTCTGTCCCTGTACACTGCACTGGTTAGGCCACACCTCGAGTACTGTGTCCAGTTCTGGGCCCCTCAGTTTAGGAAGGATGTTGACTTGCTGGAACGAGTCCAGAGAAGGGCAACAAAGTTGTTGAGGGGTTTGGAACGCAAGCCCTATGAGGAGAGGCTGAGGGACCTGGGACTGCTTAGCCTGGAGAAGAGGAGGCTCAGGAGTGGCCTTATTGCTCTCTACAACTACCTGAAGGGAAGTTGTAGACAGACGGAAGATGGTCTCTTCTGCCAGGCAGCCAGCACCAGAACAAGAGGACACAGTCTCAGGCTGCACCAGGGGAGGTTTAGGTTGGATGTTAAGAAGAAGTTCTATACAGAGAGAGTGATTGCCCATTGGAATGGGCTGCCTGGGGAGGTGGTGGAGTCACCATCATTGGAGGTTTTCAGGAGGAGACTTGATGGGGTGCTTGGTGCCATGGGTTAGCTGTTTGGGTGGGTTGGATTGGTTGATGGGTTGGACGTGATGATCTTGAAGGTCTCTTCCAACCTGGTTTGGTTTATTCTAAATAAATGGTTTATTCTAAATTATTCTAAAAAAGAGAGCAGACCCTTTGCCGCCTGCAGAATTGGACCTAAAACAGATCTGAATGCTGCTACTTAACAATGTAATTCTGAGTTTTGTAACTTATTTGCTGGCAGTTGCCTTCTAGATTACTTATACCAACTCTCATTCCAGTTATGTGGATCTCACATTTGTAAACACAGCTATTTCCCTGACAAGGTTGTATTGAGGAAAAGCCTTGTTCCAAATTCTAGATATTGTAGAGTGTGCCAAACAGTTCATTGACAGTTGTGTGTGCAATGGTGGACACAAATTAATATGTATATCTGTCAGGATACACAGCTGGCAGAGTGCATTGGGATTCTTGGGTTCTGGATTTAGGTCTAAAAATTCTGTCAATATTAACAATAGCCTGGATGAGTCCCTGTTTTGCCATAGCCTACAGGCTATCTGTGGCAACGGCTCCTGATTCTTACTTTGGTCAAGGCTGTGGATTCTGGGCATATGCCAGGATTAGACCTGCAATGATTTGACTATAGCTGCAGAATATATTCTGTACTCACATCTATCTGATCCCTCTACTATGTCCATTCCTTTCTCCATTTCCAGGGGAAGCCTGCAAGAAAATTAGAGATACAGATAATGGTAAAGCAATCAGCTGAAAAAAGGCAAAAGTGAAAGG
This sequence comes from Melanerpes formicivorus, assembly GCF_026170545.1. Lineage (NCBI taxonomy): Eukaryota > Metazoa > Chordata > Aves > Piciformes > Picidae > Melanerpes > Melanerpes formicivorus. Next base: position 26,220,938 of record NW_027142353.1, read on the forward strand.
ACATTTTTTTTAAAAGAACAGGGCTCAGATTGGACATCTACTTCCTTTCTTTGGCTTATGCATACACTCATCATTGCCATTCTCTTCCTCATGCACCCAAACATACATCAAAGCACATCCAGTATGACATGGTATTAAAAAATTTAGCTATTTATCCCAAATGTCAGCACCTGAATGGAATCCTGTGCCCATTCTGAAAGACACACTAGATATGGGAGCACCTGCTAATGTGAGGTAGCTTTTAGAACTGATGTTTTAATTTTTCACCCTGCAAGATTTTGCTAAACGTCATCAGTCTTTGGAATGGGCCTGTTGACCTCTCTGGACCACTCACCTGAATTATGAGTTAAGACTGCAGGTCTTTCAGAATAAAAACCCATACCAAACCAAACACCAGCAATGAACTTTGGATACTTTAAAACTAACATGTTATGTGGAATGAATAAGAACTTTCAGAATAACTGGAAATATTTCTGCTCTTTTCCCACCCCCACATTATTTCATTTTTCTTTATAAAGGCAGTGTATTCAGTTTCCTTGAAATTGGTCTCTTTAGAAATGTAGCACATTTCTTGGAAAATAACAAAAAAATAAGGTTAGCTAAAGGAATAGCAATTCATCTGTAGCACTTAGCAAATGTGGCAGTTTTTCCTCTGCCATCAGTTTATTTCAGCTGTGGGAATGCAACTAACCAATAGGTTTCAGAAGCATCAGTGAATAAGGGCCCATAAAATAATCCATTTGTAAGAAAGGAATCAATCAGTGCTGTTGTAGTCAAAAAAAGACAGATTTTTCTCACAGTTAAAGAAAGTGTGTCAGATTACTACAGATCCAGAAGTTAAGTGTGCTAAAGGAAACAATCCAAGATCAATGGGAATGGTTTTGTGGGAATGTAACATGAAAAAAGATTTTGAAGAAAGAGTTTCATAGGGCAGTTTAATGAAAGGGATTAACTCTAGGCTAAAGCACAGGTACATACATGATACTATCATATTAATGAAGGAGGTAAATCCTTTCCTTGCACCTGGTGTTTTGCTGAGTGAGCTATCAATGTTTGTGAACAACTACATATTCTCCACTGGTTTCATAGATCATCTGGAGTCATCGTATTTCTGAACAGAGACATACCACCTTGTATGGTTAGAGAAGCTATTCAGTAGGTTTTTTCTTCACTTTGTCACAGCCATTATTCTGTGAATTTATTTCTCTGTAAGAATTACCAGAGGTATTTCTCCTGAGTCTAAAACATTGAAGGTGAGGCTTGAGAGACTAAACACAGTGATCTTATAACATGTGAGGTGCTCTGCTGCATGATGTAGGATCTATGCTACATACAACTGACCTATGTTCGTCTTCCTGTTTCACTCTTCTGATACACAACCTTTTCACCAGAAGCAGCCCAAACCCTATTTCAGAAGTCTTTGTACAGGTGACCACTAAGTGGAACTAATAAATATTCCAAAAAATTCACAAGAGCCACACTAAACATCATCCTTTAATCACTGGCTTTTGGTTGTCCCATCTGTAAGCTGTCTAATTAATCTGCCATCCATCAGTACTGTAAACACAATGACGATAATAACTATTACAAATTGTGCCCTGGCTCTCGTTGTGGAGCAATCGCCATACATGCAGCCTCAGCAACTTGAATTAGCAACAGTTTCTCAAAAAGGAAAGACATATTCAATGTGTGATTTCACCAGAGCTGGTTTCTCTATTCTTGCTTTAACATTTCCTTGGTGGGGGGGGAAGAAAGGACAAACCATTGATTTAATGGGAATGGTCACTATTATTTTTAATAAGAAATTTTTAAAGCAAGAATTATTCCCCCACCCCCCACCCCCGTCATGTCCTACACTGAAAGTCTGATTTCCAATACTGTGCATAAAGGGCTAAGAGCTTGCAATGTGTTATTGGTGAACCAGCCTTTGTACCTGGGCAGAAAAGTACAGAAAGCCATGATTTCTACCTCTATTTCATCACAGGATTTGAGCAGAGACCTGGATAGCGCTTGTTACAAGGTAATTATCCTGCTGTTCAGGAAACCAGATTTTAACTCTGAGAAAGAATTCACCTTACACAGTTTCAGTCCAGCGTGACCAAATGTTACTTTGATTTCCCACGGGAAAGAAAAAAAGAAAGGTAAGAAAAGAATGGCTATCCCTCAAAATTAATCGACCCATTATTTCTTATCACCATAATATAGTAGCCTGAGCCATATTCTTGGTCAGCTTCCTCACTTGGCCACTGACATCACCTTCCAGCTGGATGGAAATCGCTACATGGAATGCTAATGTGAGTACCATATGCAAAGTGACAGGGAATCTGGCCCAGACTGCTTTAGGTACAAGACACATAATAATAAAACTGAAATTGATTTTTTTTTTATGTCTTAAAATCAAAACATCACAATCATTCATGGTAGCTGACATCCCTAAGATTTGCCCATGTGGATAATTCTTAGACATTTCCACCATTCTGTTGAAATTAATGGGATGGTGCATCTGTGCAAAAATTGGCAGGAACAGGCCTCTGGTTTTAATTCTTATTTTCTCCTGGGAGTATAATACAAGGAAACAAATGAAGAAACCCCATGAAAAACACATTACAGTATCACAGTATCACAGTATCACTTAGGTTGGAAAGGACCTTGGGGATCATCGAGTCCAACCTATCAACACAGACCCCATGACTAGACCATGGCACCAAGTGCCACGTCTAATCTCCCCTTGAACGCCTCCAGAGTCGATGACTCAACCACCTCCCTGGGCAACCGGTTCCAATGACGAATGACTCGTTCGGTGAAGAACTTCCTCCTCACCTCGAGTCTGAACCTCCCCTGGCGCAGCTTGAGACTGTGTCCCCTCGTTCTGGTGCTGGTTGCCTGGGAGAAGAGGCCAACCCCCTCCTGGCTACAACCACCTTTCAGGTAGTTGTAGAGGGCAATGAGGTCACCCCTGAGCCTCCTCTTCTCCAGGCTAAACAATCCCAGCTCCCTCAGCCTCTCCTCATAGGGCTTGTGTTCAAGGCCTCTCACCAGCCTTGTTGCCCTTCTCTGGACATGCTGAAGTGTTTCAATGTCCTTCTTAAACTGAGGGGCCCAGAACTGGACACAGTACTCAAGGTGTGGCCTAACCAGAGCAGAGTACAGGGGCACTATGACCTCCCTGCTCCTGCTGGCCACACTATTCCTAATGCAGGCCAGGATGCTATTGGCCCTCCTGGCCACCTGGGCACACTGCTGGCTCATATTCAGGTGGCTGTCGATCAGCACACCCAGGTCCCTCTCTGTTTGGCAGCTCTCCAGCCACTCTGACCTCAGCCTGTAGCTCTGCATGGGATTGCCGTAGCCAAAGTGCAGCACCTCGCACTTGGACTTGTTGAATGCCATCCCATTGGACTCTGCCCATCTGTCCAGTCGGTCGAGGTCCCTCTGCAGAGCCTTTCTACCCTCTAACTGACTAACATCTGTTTGTTTTTACACTTAGTACTGCTTTAAATGCTTTGCATTGGCTTAGTGAACATCTTGACACTTTCATCAAAGTGCATAGTAACTTCACAAGTAAGCTCATCTAAAGCTGGTGTGTTATATACATAAAGAGGAAATAATTAATAGCCATTAGCTCTTACTTTTTTGTACTTCCTTTCTTCAAAATCTCTTTATCTACTTTCTTTTGAAGCAATCTCAATTTCTCCTTTGGGCCATAAATACTGGGATAAATACAGTCAAGAAGCATTTTGTGTTGAGAAAATCACTTCTGTAAAGGTAGTAAGGTTTACTAGATTCAAGATAAAATAATTTTATAGCACTGGATTTTGATCTTTTGAAACACTGGTGATTAGAAAATAACACTCAGTACCATACTGCTTGATCTCATGGAGTTTGGGTTTTCACCCATTGAGATCTGTATTACAAAGCAGGAATGGTTAGTCCCAACGACATCTCTCTGGTATAAAGGTAAATCAGAGAAAAACTTCATAGTCATTGATAATAGTAGACTAGTAAACTATATATGAGAAATTATATTAATGATGGCAGAACTATACTTGCAGTTTATAGATGTCATGTCATAGTTGCCCTTTGAAAGATGCCTTCTCTTGGCCAGGTCAGCCACTTATTCAACCTTGTTTTCAACAAGACTTTCACATATTAGCAACTGCTGACATAGGGACAACATACATGTTTTTTTGGTCTGGGTGCCATCCAAAATATCTCCATAAGTGTCCAGTAGCCTGTCTCGGTCCGGAGACACAGTTCTTTTAAATATTCCCATGTTGTGAAATTAGAGGCACAAACGAGGCCAAAATATCAACAGCTAGACTATTTATTGCATAAATAAAGTGGACATAAGAAGGGGAGAGGGAGAAAATAGAGAGGGAGAGAGAGAAGAGAGAGAGAAGAGGAAAGAAATTATATTACCACACCCCTCACCCCCCCAAGACAGTTTGAGTCTGTGGAGGAAAGGTGCTGCAGGAAATGTTGGGTTGGACTTGATGATCTTTGAGGTCTTTTCCAACCTTATTGATTTCAGGAACGGTGCTGAGGCTCTGGCTGGAGACAAGCTGTGGTCCTCTGGGCAGCCTGGGTCTGTAGAGAAAGAGTGCTGAGGTTTTGGCTGGAGAAAAGATGTGGTCCTCTGGGCAGCCTCTTTTCTCTGGAGCAGCATTGTCCCGGCTTTCCCTTCTCAGCAGCATGGTCCGTCTCCTGTGTTTTCCTTCATCTCCATTTTTCTCCCAAAAAGTAGCCAATAGTGGCTCCAGTCTTTTATACAGTTTTTAGTCCTTAGGTATGTGTCCAAGTATTGTCCCTCAGGAATTCAGAGGCAAGGAAATCATCCTTAGGTAAATGTCCAGGTATCGTTCCCCCGGAAATCTTTCTGTGCATTTCTGTGTGTTTGGGCAAGGTTCTGGATGGGGGGGGGGGGGGGGGGCTCCGCCTCCTCCGTCTCCATCCAGACAAACCCCCACACTCCTTACATATCAGGAAAACAAGTGGTGAATCCATTGTGTCACCCTTCCCAGGGTACTTGATGGGTGGAGATTATCTTGCCCTGAAGGCCTGATGGCTGGGTCCTTGGGTCCATTGTTGTAGTCCAGTGTTATCACGATACAATCACAAACTGATTTGCATCCAGGATTGGTCTTTGCACTTTCCTTCCAGTGACTCTGCCCAACACATATCAGCAATTCTGGGCAAGCAGCAAGTGATTTTATCTTTGTTGAGTCACACCAAGAGAGACAAACTTTTAGTCTCTCACACAGCCCTGTTTTAGCTGATGCCAATAAGGGAAGTGCCACAGGCTTAAGAGTCAAAATCCGTGACTCCTACATGAACATGCTCCATGCTACTGCACTGGATCTCAACCTACTCAGCTTGTAGTTTCTCAGGTTTTTCATTACTTGTGTACTGCTTTTAATGTTCTATGTTGGGTTTTTTTTAGCACATTTCCTTGCCATAAGCTATATTTTTTTACTTCAGGGAAATTAAATTCTGGAGCACGCAAATTCCCTGCCCTAGGCCAATATAGCCGTTTCCCATTGCCATTTATGAGTCTGACATTATCTTCAAGTCTTGGGCACTCTCAGACCATTGGATATATCTTCATGGACATTTAAAGTCTGGAGTCAGTAACACATGCACACACACACATGCACAGCCTGTAGGGAGGAAAAATTAATTTGCTGGTTATGATGTTTAAAGCCAACTAGTTTTCCATTTTTCAATCAGCCCACTGGCTTCTCTGTCCCAAATTATGAAGGTTTGCCCTCTGTTCTCTCTGGTCACTCCACAAATGGAGGAGTCCAATCTCTGAAAGCAGCATTTTCAAAGCAAAAAATTCCACATGTCAGCCGGAATTCACAAACTGCATGTAGCTGGATTAACCTGATCATCCCATTTTGTACCCCTTTAGGCTGATATCCTCAGAGGAGATGCCAGTGGATACCAATCTTCCCTGTCATGCCCACTGCAGGAGAATGTGCACTACACCACAGAAGATTGCTGTGTTTGCAAAGCACACTTGTGCATCAGAACAAACAACAATATAGACGTATTCAGACCACATCTACTTCTGCCGGTGGGCTTTTTCACCTTCTTTGTGCTGCTGCTTATCCTGAAGTAAAATCCTGTCCTATCTTTCCTGAGTAGGCTCAGTGTTTATAAGAAATGTTAAGTAGAATGTTTACTTTTAGGAATTTCAATTTGGCTTTCTGGTATGCCTCACAATAAGCCTTGCTGCACCTCGGGAAGTGTTGTTTACTCACGAGATTTAGCCATATTCCTTTTATACCTAATTGCAGAGGGCATTCCTGCTTTGCAGTACATAGGGCAGAGAAGAAGGAGGAAAGGATCAAACATAAATAATATTTAAAATTTACAACATATCCAATTATGTTTTTTGGGGATTTATCATTGTTTTCAAAATGCTCTTATTATCTGATCTTTCTATGCCTTTTATTTCTCTGTAGACTTATGGTTGACAAAAACAACCCTGCACATGAATTCTTTGAGCAGAAATATAAACCCATAGTTAAGAGCATAGCAACATGGTGAATTTAAACCCAATCTTTACAAAAAATGCCTAAAGCATGCACAGGCAGTGTTAGGAGAATTAACTGAAAACAAAAGAAACAAACTGATTTAGCAGTGTTGTTTTCCTCTGTTACGCTTTCCTCAGATGCATAGATGCTCTGCTGGTGTTAACTGGACTAATTCCTTTTTTATCATTTTTAGCTAAATTTCTACTCCAAATGCTGTGACTGCTGAATATATTATCTCTATACAAGGAGTACATTTGCACTATTTCACCTATGACTGAGTAAGCAGTAAAGGAGAACATTTCCTACAGTGCCCTATTTGTGTAGTTAGCATAATCTGAAGTTTTCTCAGGCTTTTTAAGGTTTTCAGATACCATGCAGGATGTACTTAGATCTGTACTTACTCAGAAACCAAAACTCCCTCAAGTACTAATGGCTTAATTTATATTTCACAGAATAAAAATTGCTAAAGAGTAGGATTTTCTAAGATGAGTAAAACCTTTATCAGCTGCTTTTGTGCTTTCAGTATTATTTCTTCTCATTCCTTGCCCTCAGGGAGACAATAATAACAGCTAATGTTAATTTTCTTCACCAGTTCTTGCTTCCACTGCTTCTGTTCAACTATTATCTGGCAACCCAGATTCTATAGTAGTCAGAGTATGATTTTGATGCCTCTTAACTCTGTTTCTGGAGGCTGCTGTAGGTCTCATTGCACGGCCTTGTACTACCACTGGTTACGTTCTGACTAAGAATGCACCATTCTTAGTACATAGACAAAAGCATCTCTTCATTGAAACAATTATTTGCCAAAGCTGCTGTCCTTCATCATGTTCTGATGCTTCTTCCTCTAAGCTCCTTGTTGTACGCTGTGGTGGTATGGGGCAGAGGCAACACAGGGCATCAGTTTAGCCCAGAAATGCCTGAGAAAGACGTGGATAGTCATAGGATATTAGCACACACCACCGTGGATTTTTTGTCCTGCAAGAATATCAGCCTGGGATATCAGGTTAATTGTAGAAATCGTGTTTGTACTTTGCCAAAAAAAGAACAGTCAATGTTTGTTATGACCCTGATCTAGTCTATGTTGTCTCCTTCTTTCAATTACCATTTTCTTGGCTGGATCATATTCACATTGGCCCTGCATATACTTCTGTTCCGAGGAGCACAAGCAAGTCCCTGTGCACAGACTTAAATACAGATGATATTCAAACACCACATCAGGGTGAAATTCTTCCTTCTCTGTGCCCTGTTTTCTGGAAAAAGGTGGGGAGATGGAAGGAAGATGTAACATTACCCAAGTGGTAGATAACTTTACCTCCAAGTACAACCACTGCATGAACATGTCAAATACACTTCTGCCTCCTGCACTATTGATGCTCTACTGTCCTTGATTTACTCACCTTCACCTGTGTTATATAATGGACTCAGATGAGACCCAGCTCTGGCTCTAGATATTTTTCCAATCAACCCACAATTAGGGAACTCAAGTCTGGAAGGCATCAGCACAAACACACTTTTCAACACTTCCAAAGCAAATACTACAACCCGTGTTTACTGCTTTCTTTCCCTGTCATGCTTACTTGATTCTTTTCCATTCAAGCATAGCAGGAACACCCACACATGCTTGTTACCCATCACCACAGCCATCTGGGGTAAGGAGAAAGGAAAAGTCTCCTTTACATCACTTAGTACTCACTGCCACAGCAGCTTGGTATGTGGTAGAACCTAAAGAGACCCACTGCACAGTCATTACAGCCAGGTGTTAGCACAGGTGCTGTAATGGACAAGAATGAAATTTGCCAATATATTCAAAATGCACAGAGTGGTAATGCAAGTCATACTGTGTGGTGGTGACCTGTCAGATCAAAGTGTGGGGAGGATAGGACTTGCTGGAAAAACAGTAGACTTGGCAGCCAACCACTTCCTATGTTCACCTCACTTGTTGGTTGTGCTGCTTCTGTGTACTTCACAAAAGAGTTTTGCTAGCTATAATCTCTCCAGAACAGCTGTGCTCCTGATGTTAGGTTAATACTTCCTTTTCTAATGTACTTCCTTTCTACTTGTCCAATAATTTAATGTAAGAAATCAATGGTAATCACCATTCAAACTACTTTTCTGCTTCCTCAGGTTTCAACAGGCATTGAGGTCCATTAAAACTCTCCAAATGCAAATAAGAAGGTGGAAACACAGTTTAATGTTTGCTTTCAGTAACTGATGAGCTACCAGTCTGGCTGCCCTAACTCAGCTTTTTATATTTGTAGCAGAAACAGGCAGCTTTACACGTGCTGAGCACCTGTCCAGTGTTGTACTTGGGCTGTCTTTCAGACTGCTAGGTCAGGCAGTCTGAGAACCACAGAGCTTCTGAATGGATCTGCCTAGAATCTTCCTTACCATGAACAGCTCACAAGCCCCTCACAATAGAGCACCTTTGCATCTTGCTGTCTTAAGTTTTGTTGAGTTGTACCAAGATTAATTTGTGTGTATCCTTATAAACAGAAAATAAAATAAAACAAAAAACAAACCCAACAAAGAAACAAAGAAACAAACAAACCCCAAACAAGACTACCCACAATAATGAAAAAAACCAAACCATACACAAAAATTTTATAAATAATTTTCTCCCTATGCACTCCTCCTGGGTTACAAAACTTTGTGTAATTCTAATTCTGGTGATGTCATACTGGCATACAAAAGCCACAATTCTATATTTGTAAGCACAACAGCTTGATATGTCAGATAGCATTTGTGAGTTTTTTACATCCTCTCCTAGATTTGACAACACTAGCTTAATTAATTGTGTATTGTAGACTTGAGTTAGCATGGCTTCAAATCAGTAGCAACTACATTGAAATTATGTTTACCTGGATGTAAATGAGAACAGAATATAAACATTATCATTAAAATTCCCATTCATTCCATAAATTGCCTGTAATCAGTTGGGTAAAACCTCACACTTTTGGCATTAACATGTGCATGATTAATTCAGGCAGTCTACCACACACAGAAAACAGTCTGAAAGACAGGTTGTGTCTGTATCTTTGCACTGTAAAATTATTATGGGTCTGGGAGAAAGGAGGGGAAAGGGATGGTTATGTCTTCAGAAATCAGTTTTATCTAAGCAATCACCACAAAAAATGAAAATGCTTTCATTAGGATGATATGTTTGTGGTGTCACTCACAGCACAGAGGTTGCATGCATAAATTACATATTTCCATATTGGATCATTCAGATTTCAGATTTCTTTTCATTGTAAAATTGATGCCGAGTCTCCTGTGTTATTACCACTGACACTGGGATAATTCTGAAATAATTATAAAATGTGTGGTGATATGATACCTACTCCTTTAGTGTAATGTTTCTGGCTAATCAGTCATGCATGGAGAGTGTTAGGAAGAAGATGAAGAGACAGAAGGAAAAACATTATTAGAACATGCCAGCACCAGTCAGTATCCACTCCACACTGATTTTCAAAGTATCATGTGCCTTATTAGTTAAGTGTTATTATTTTCAGACATTAAGCAATACACCAATGTGTAGAACTCCTGCTTTATAATGATGGAGAATAACATTCACACAAGAAATAAAAATTCCCACATACATCACCCTCATTCTCTAGTATATTAAATGTGTGTTTCAGTTCAAAGGTGTATTTAAAACAAAATGTTGCAGATCCCAGGGAAAATGAGAGCTATTTCTTTTAGAACTTGTTTCTACTGAAGGTCAATGGCTTTACAACATACATATTAACAGTTAAGTACAGTTATTGGCAGGCAATCCACAAAATTGTTTTGGAGCCCTAGAGGAAGAGTTCTTTGTACAGTAAAATTAGATTCACAGGTCACAAATTATTAGTTCTTTCCATGTTCTAGAGCACTACTTTGTGAGAGAGATCCTTCAGCCTCTTTACCTGGACTACAGAAAGAAGTCTGCTATTAAAGTCTAAGTTGCATGTCCTCACAAATGGCAACCTAGTGTGATGCCCTAGAGAACAGAGCCTTCCCATGACTTTAAAAGTAATAGATATTCATCGAACCCTTTTTTCTCTGAAGGCTTCTTTTAGCTAGCCCAGATAGAGGAGCAACTAGAGGGTTGGAAAGTTTGGGTTTAGTGCAAACAGATGTCAAATGTCAGACATTCAGGTTGCCCTCATGGTGTTAACAGATGTCCAGTGCCTATTTGTAATTTGTAGAAACAAGCTTTTGAAATAAAAACTTGAACTTGTACAGCTTGTAAGGCAGAAATCTCCACCTATGGCAGATGCCTGCAGCTCTTCCCTAAGCTACACTCTATCCTGCTGTAATAGTACAGATTTGCTAACTATGGAAGTGTAGTGAGGATATTTGTCTCTCATGGCCCTGCAGCAAGGGAAGACAAAGTGTTTTCTTTGGAGTACTGATGGGAAGCCCCACTAATCCTAAAAGCAGCTCTGACTTTGGGAGAATCTTTCTGGTGTTGCAAGCATTGCAACTCACGAGTCTCCTGGCTGACCACTGCAGAGGACATGTAGGAATACTGAAGATATATTTGGTAAGGGTGAATTTCCACAGCAAATGATGATAAAAGTGAGACGCTGCAATGTACAGGCTGTAGGCTGCTAACAGTCCCTCTTTTATATATAAAGGAAAACGACTATTTGAAAGCCATGGCTGCTGCTATCTCTGCCTGCAGCCCCTTTGGGAAAGAGTGGTGCCAGGCAGGGCTGGTCTGCAGCTTAAACACAAACTTATATCCACCATTTGCTGTTTTTTCCACTTTGAGCAGGAAGGAGGAAAGAGCACTGAAGGACAGAAATTTCCATCTCTTCAAGACTTCTGCTATCTAGACAAATCCCAGCTTCAGAAGAAGCCTCTGCCTGAAAAATCCATGTCATGACTTCCTAATAAACTTGGCGAGGCCCCAGAATTATTTGTCTTTGGCAAAATGTAATTAAATACAAAGTACATGCCTTGGAGTTTAACAACTGGACAGCTGTGTGTTAAAGCATCCCCTGCAAAAAAGGTTAGCAGGCTGAAGAAGAATGCCATGGAGTGTTGCAGAGCATTAATGTGTTTTAGATAGAACTGTCAATAAGGTGCCTCAGTTGTGACTGCTTTTTTAATAGGGTTCTGTTAATTATTTTCTCTTTTGCCTCCCCATTTTCATCCTTATTTTAAGGCTTCCTCATGTCTCTGAATGGTGATACCAAGCAACAGTCCTTAAAGTCAGTCACACTAGGGCTCTGCAGACCTGGATCTGAGGTGCTGCCTGTATTGATCATGGGGGCAAAGTTACTTTCATAAGCCCTGTTTAATTTCTTCACCTTTTTTTCATCTGATTTAAAAATGACTCTGTGGCTACTGAGGTTGTTACCAAGATCTGAACAAAGCCACTGGGGAGCTATCTGGGAGGAAAATAATGGAAATTGATGATTTTTCCTCCCCAAGTTTTCACATTTGCTATTGTGTTGGGCATGCCTGTAAGTGGGTGTATAGGTGATTATGTGTGAGAAAGAGAGATGGATGGAAAGAGATCTTCCAGAACACTTTCCTCTTTTAGTTAGGGAGAAGATTTATTTTATCTGATTTTTATCAAAGGTGACATCAGAAGTAATGAAAGGATAAATAATTTTAAGCTTCAGAAAAAGAGGATTCTTTAATAAAAAAGGATCTGTATTGGAGATTTAACTTTCTTAAATCCTTCAAATCCCCTTGCCAAATGCAATAATATTCCAAAATTTTAACAACAATTTTTGCTTTGAGTACTAGGACACTCAGTCCATGTGGAACCAAGGCACTGGGGTACAGTATATTTGCTCCCTGTAAAATATTTTGAAGTTCAGGACTTTCATTATAAGTCCTCTTATTAATTTACATGTAGGACTGTTGTTTCCCTTAATGGCATGTGTAGGTACAAGAAGGCATTTACTAAACTGTTACCTTTTTAGTTAGAGAATTGTTTAGCATAGATTCTTTCTTTCATAAGTACAGTCATTAAAGGTGTGAAATTACTGATCTAAACTGCCTTCCTGGGAGGCTGTCTCTTCTAAAGAGCAGAATCAGGTCTCTTTGGCTGCAAACTAGGATGAATTTCATAATAAAACTTCCAGCATAAAAGGAAAAAAAAAAAATCAAAATTCCAAAATGACAATAACTTCATTATGATACATCAATAACTAAATCTCTGAGAGAGCTGGCTTTAATTTTTCTTACAGGAGAAAAAATAAAATAAAAGCAAAAAGAGAGTAGAAAGGATGCAGTGTTTCTTTTAAGGGACTCCTTTTTGAAGAGATCATGCTGAAAAGGCTGCTAAAGGGATCTCTTGCTGCTGCAATTTGTAGAAAGGAGCTTTCATAATTATAGTCAGAGTTTATTGCGTCGCACCATCTCTCTCCCCCTCTGCCTCCTCCTCCCTCTTCCCTACCGCCCCGTGTGTGTATGCAGAGAGCTAGAGAAAGCTGGCAGCACTACCTGAATAGCTATTGAAAGAGTGAGACTTCTCAGTTCCTGCTTCATTACTGGGTAGCAGCTATTCCAGTGTGTGAGCGCGCCTAACTGCATTCTCCCATCGAAAAGCCCTTGGTAAGTCCCCTTAGCCGGCAGAGCTGCGGATTATCTCAACGAAAGGCAGGAGGGGGGTGGCAGGGAGCCGTGGGGCACTCAGAGCCTGTGTAAAGCTTAAGGTCTATTCAATTTCAAAGATTTTCTGTAATAAATGTGTAAGATCTTCTGTGGGTGCTGGGAAGTGAAGGCAATTGGAAGGAATGTTTTGTGTGCTCAAGAGCAGTGCTAAGTACATTCAGGAGTGCCTGAAAAAGAGCAGAATTCTTCCACAGGAGATGAGATTGGTAAATGCTTCTCAGAATTGCAAGGAGTGTAGGTTTGGTTTGTCTTGTTTTCCCCTAGGATTTTCCTCTTGCTTTCCTCTCCCATTTTATTTGTGTGTTGAATGTGTTAAAAGGCTCAGAAAGAAGAAACTACGTTTTCCTGCTGATTGATGGTTTTTCAAATGTAGAACTTTCATCAGAAGAGGGATGAAACCTGAAGCTATAGAGGATATATGTGTGCTTTTTATTTGCTTGTACATTCTTGTCCAGGTTTCTGGTGTTGATTGTATAGATTTACCATGCTCAGAAAAAGTCCAAAAAGCTAGAAGATGCACTGCTCAAGACACCAATGCTTGTGCTTGTTAAGTGTGCTTGTATCACATGTTTGATTAGTCATCTGCCTGACAAGTGGTGCTCCCCAGGTAGCTCCTTTCAGTATATGTCACAAAAATCATTCCCAGTCAGGCATTCCTCTTTATATTGATCCTATGAATTAAGCTCATTGGGCTTTACATAAAATGATAAGAGGCCATGAGAGTGAGTGGTCAGGTCACAATTCTTCTTGCCATAGCTGTGTAATGGCACCTGAAATGAGAGGCTGGAATGATGCCATTATTTGAGGCTCCCAGTAACCTGGAGCTGGCTACATTTTGATTTGAAAAGTATGAACTAATTACTCCAGGGACAGGTCAGAGACTATTGTCTAGCAATATAGAGCATTAACAGAATGACTGTCTTCTAACTGAACCCACGTCTACTTTCCTGAGGGATAAATACGATCCAGAAGAGCTGGCTGCATGACTAGTAGGGCATGAGACCGCTGGTTTATCTGCTACTGTCAGTCCAGTCCAGACCTCTGTTGGCTGCAGATGCCCACTGGATCACATAGGTGACATGAGGGGAAAAGCCACACCTTATACTTAAAAATCACACACTTGTGGTTTGAAACTGCTGCTTAGTGTCCCCAGACATGATTTTATTTGCTTCTGAACAAACATGATAGCTCAAAGGATTAAGTTTAAGGTCTACAATCATCATTTTCCAGTTAGTGTGAGTCAACTTACATCTCCTCTACAGGTCAAAGGACCAGACTGAAGATATTTTTTCCACTTTCAGAAGACTGCAGTTTTTATTAAGGGACAACCTTTATAAGCTAGTATTAAAACAGAGCTGAGACTTGCAGCTAAGCACAGAATAGATATTGCTTCCTGATTCTCAGTCATTTTGAATTATACTGGTAGGAGAATCATGCTAAGGGGCAGAGCTTGACTAGGGGATTGATACAGGAGTTTATACAGTTTGATGCAGTGGAGATTACAAATAACAGTATGACTCATGTTCCAGGTTTTCAGAGGCAACATCACTTCACTAACAAATTAAAATGCTGTCAAAATTGCATCATTACCTGGGATGCTTAGTGCTCTAAATATAACACTGGGGTACAATACAGGAAATAGTAATCTTTAGGGGATTAATTAAAAGAAAATAATAAAAGAAGAAAGAAAAGAAAAGAAAAGAAAAGAAAAGAAAAGAAAAGAAAAGAAAAGAAAAGAAAAGAAAAGAAAAGAAAAGAAAAGAAAAGAAAAGAAAAGAAAAGAAAAGAAAAGAAAAGAAAAGAAAAGAAAAGAAAAGAAAAGAAAAGGAAAAGAAAAGGAAAGGAAAGGAAAGAAAAGAAAAGAAAAGAAAAGAAAAGAAAAGAAAAGAAAAGAAAAGAAAAGAAAAGAAAAGAAAAGAAAAGAAAAGAAAAGAAAAGAAAAGAAAAGAAAAGAAAAGAAAAGAAAAGAAAAGAAAAGAAAAGAAAAGAAAAGAAAAGGAGACAAGAAAAGAAAAAAAGAAAAGAAAATAAAAGACAAGACAAGACAAGACAAGAAAAGAAAATAAGACAAGACAAGAAAAGAAAAGAAAAGAGAAAAGAAAAGAAAAGAAAAGAAAAGAAAAGAAAAGAAAAGAAAAGAAAAGAAAAGAAAAGAAAAGAAAAGAAAAGAAAAGAAAAGAAAAAAGAAAAGAAAAGAAAAGAAAAGAAAAGAAAAGAAAAGAAAAGAAAAGAAAAGAAAAGAAAAGAAAAGAAAAGAAAAGAGAAAAGAAAAGAAAAGAAAAGAAAAGAAAAGAAAAGAAAAGAAAAGAAAAGAAAAGAAAAGAAAAGAAAAGAAAAGAAAAGAAAAGAAAAGAAGAGAAGAGAAGAGAAGAGAAGAAAAGAAAAGAAAAGAAAAGAAAAGAAAAGAAAAGAAAAGAAAAGAAAAGAAAAGAAAAGAAAAGAAAAGAAAAGAAAAGAAAAGAAAAGAAAAGAAAAGAAAAGAAAAGAAAAGAAAAGAAAAGAAAAGAAAAGAAAAGAAAAAGGAACATGTTGGGGGGGTTGGTTGGTTGTTGGGTTTGTTTTGTTTTGTTTTGTTTTGTTTTGTTTTGTTTTGTTTTATTTGTGTCCATAAACTACAAAAGCACGTTGCTGGAATACTCTTGAATACAACTGTGTGCCACCTTTTTAAATCTGTCTTGCTTTTGTCATCTGCATGGGTGTGTGAAAGAGCAGAAACCCCTTAATGAGAACAATTCCATTATGAAGTAGAGCAGGAAGAGGTTGCTCTTTTCAGCTCTGTACCACGTCTTTGTATCAAATTCAACAGTGATTGCACTCATTATAGTCAGAAGATTTGTCATCTGTTTATTAGCATATCAGGATGTTCTCTCAAAGCAACTTAATACCAGGTCAGGATGGTAGAAAAATTCTGGGAGCTCTTTACCAGATGCCATGATCTTTCTACCTACTGGAAGTGCTGTGTGTTTATTGTGGGCAATGTGTGCTTTGCAGAATCTCACCCACAGAACAAGAGACCTGCCTCCCTTCCATTCTCACAGGAATGTGATGTGGCAGGAACCTATAAATGTGAGGTGGCTTCTTCCTATAAAAGGGACTATGTGCACCTGACAGACAATACAGTCCTACATACCCACACATCCATATAGTAGGTGCCCTAGTAAGTGGTGGGCAGGAGGTGTTGTCTATATTTAGGCTGACCCAACTGTGTTTGCATGTACTCAGCATGTGTCTCCAGGCAGTGGCTTACTCCATCTACCCATAAGCCCCAGAGGGGTTATTTCTGGAAGATGACCAAGCATGGTCCTAAGTTCTTGCTAATATGAGAGAGAGAGAGAGAGACTTGGGGGTGCTGGTGGACTAAAAGCTCAACATGAGCTCTCAATGTGCACTTGCAGCCCGCAAAGCCAATCAGATCCTGGGCTGCATCAGGAGAAGTGTGGCTAGCAGGTCGAGGGAGGTGATCCTCCCCCTCTACTCAGCCCTGGTGAGACCCCACCTGGAGTACTGTGTCCAGTTCTGGAGCCCCTATTACAAGAGGGATGTGGAGGTGCTGGAACGTGTCCAGAGAAGGGCCACGAGGATGATCAGAGGGCTGGAGCACCTCTCCTATGAGGACAGACTGAAGGAGTTGGGGCTGTTCAGTCTGCAGAAGAGAAGGCTCCGAGGTGACCTAATTGTGGGCTTCCAGTATCTGAAGGGGGCCTACAGGAAGGCTGGGGAGGGACTTCTCAGGATCTCAGGTAGTGATAGGACTAGGGGGAATGGAATGAAGCTGGACGTGGGGAGATTCAGGCTAGATGTGAGGAGGAGGTTCTTCACCATGAGAGTGGTGAAACCCTGGAATGGGTTGTCCAGGGAGGTGGTCGAGGCCCCATCCCTGGAGGTGTTTAAGAGCAGGCTGGATGAGTCTCTGTCCAGCCTGATCTAGTGTGAGGTGTCCCTGCCCATGGCAGGGGGGTTGGAACTAGATGACCCTTGTGGTCCCTTCCAACCCTGAATGATAATATGATACTATGATACTATGATAATACAGAAAGTCTTCAGATCTTGCCATCATGAGCTGCACACACCTAAATGTACCTTCAAGCCAAGCTGGATCTTCATCAGAAATTCTCTCTGTTGTTTCTCTGACTTTAAATGAGCTCTCCTCCTTGCCTCCCATCAAAAATTACAATTCATGAAGCAGGGAATGCCAGATGCTGAAGTACTGGCACAGTTCTTTTAACTTATGCTTCTAGTTTATCATCTTTTTATATGTCAAAGTTTTCTATTTCCCCTGTCTATTTTTATATATAGCAAAGTGTATCAATCCAGGCATTTCAATACCTGTTACTGAAGCATAAATGTACATGCATGCTAGTCTACTGAACAAACAGGGATTTTTCAAAGGATATTCCCTGTGCCAGCGGTACTTTTGTTTGCTCAACTTGTCTACAGTTCTGCTTATAAGAATTGCAAAACCAAATTAAGGAAGCAGAGACTTGTGTAATTCACAGTTTATTGCACTTTATTGTTGTCCTCAGACATCTTCTTTCTCCTTTTCATGTGACATCCCTTTGGGTCTGCTTTAGATCAAAGCTCTTTGGAGCAGGTATCCAATCTCCACTCATTGCACATCTTCATGTCTATCACACTGCATGAAAGTATGAAATATTAACCACAGTTGGAGTATTTGGAGTGAATAAAAACCCGGTGCACTCTCCTGATCATAACTGTGGCTTTTTCATCTTAGCAGGGTCGAAAGGAGAAAAACCTATACAAACATTTTGTTATTATCTTTTTGTCATTATCTTGTTGCTCTTGGAGAAAGGATCCAAAATCCAAACAGCTGCCGCCTTCTTCCAGGGCAGGGCAGTGGTAAGGGTGGAAGGACCCTGAAAAACCCTACACTTGCAGTTATCAGAGGAATTTTGAAGAAACAATATGAAGATTTTTTTTCAGTGTGGAATTCTTGAGATTAGAATGACTTACAAATTGGTTTTGTCATTGATAGGACAAGAGTGGAACTGACATTTAGTAGCATTTGAATTCCCCTGTAATTGGTGCCCCATAATATAAATTAGATTAAAAGCAGTTTACTGAGTCCCAGTAGAGCAAGTTTTCATTTTACTTTCCTCCCAATGGAAGATAATCTACAATGTACATTTTCAGACGACAACTGCAGCATAGGGAAGAGAGAACCTTAAACAGGAAAAATAAATGTTACTTCAGTAGGGTTCCTTGTAGTCAAAATTACTTGCTGTCATAAAGAAGAATTTCTGCATTCAGAAATTATGCTGAGTTTGAGTGTTTCTTTTACTGTTGTTTTGTGCTAACTCTTCTAAATAATTAAGGAAAGGAAAGGAGGATAGATAACTAGCTAATAGCAGATATGATCGCATCTACTGTGACCATTCTTTTAAACCTGGATCCAAGTTCTTTGACCTGAAATTGGAGGGTTTTTATTGTGAGGCTGTGTCAGGATATGTTCCTAGCACTGGAACAGATGCTATTAAAGCAGCTTCTTTTCATTATGAAAACAAAGTTGAGGCACTATAACATATGTTGTGTTGATCCATGTCTTAGAAAATATCATTTCATGGAGATATATTTGATAAATGCAATAAGAAAGCAGCTGATTCTTTGGAAAAATGTGTTTGACTGCAGCATTAGCCACTTCCATATTGTACTTGACAACCACTCAGATGTGCTATGTTTTAACACATTTCCATAACACCTAAGGATTTTCATTCAGATGCAACACTATTCCTTTCTCTTTCCGAATGTATTCAAAGATGCTACTTGCAAATCAGAAAACATTGGTAAACAATTACTATTATGGGATTCTGACCCTGATGTTCAGTTACAAACTACAAGGTTGTAGCATTCCTCATCTGCAAAAGAGAGTGAATATTTCTGATTACCCCTCCACGTATACACCCTTCATCTCTCTTCTTCACTTATAGTGCATACTGAGGGCAGAAAATATGTCTTATTATATGCAACAATACCTACGCAGCACCTACACAGTTCTTGACTGCAGTCTGCAGGTACTCCTATAAATTAATTTTCCCCACAAAATCATACTATTATTCTTAGTATCAGCCTCAGCCAACTGGATAGTTTCCCTTCAGAGCAGTAGAAGGCCTAGAAGAACCCGCAGGCTTCAAACCCCTTCTAGAACCAGTGCTGTGGTCCCAGGGAACTTCAGTTCTCCCATCTAATACTCTAAAAAAATCTGCTCACCCAAGTGAGGAAGTGTACTATTGCTACAATGGTATGGTCTGGGAATGAATGTGGCAATTATATCCAGAAAACTGGGAAGTACCAGTTTCTTTGACAATTATGTCAGCTCCACAGACAAGGAAGTGTTTATTTCTGACAGTTGACTAGATAAGGTGAATCTTTGGGGAGCAGACAGGTGCCCTAACAAAGTGTATTCTTGCAGAATTTTCTTTCTGACCAGAAACCCACTCATACCACTGACAACTGGCACCTTCAGTAAAATCCAGCACAGAACAATTGAAACAGCCCACCTCATTGATGCATGTATGTCCCAAGCCTAACTTGGTGCATTTGGCTGAAACAGCCTGTGTGAAACAGAAGCAGATATAAGGGAACTACATCCTCTTTCTATTTAGAATATTTTATATTAAGATATATTTTAACAACACTTGAAGTGTGTTCTTTGCCCCCTTTAAAAACCCAAAGAGAAAGCATTTAGTAAATTGATCTTCTAATAACTTCATTTACTTCAGAGGAATTAAGCCTGGTTGTAGGGGCAGAACAGAACAGATGAGAGTTGTTTCAGGTGGCAGAGAACCTGTACAGAGCAACTGTTCCATGTCCTTGCATGTCTTGTTGTTCTACTGGGATCACTGCGGGGAGAATGCAAGTCACAAGCAGCCCAGCACAAAACAGGAGAAGAGTCAAAATCTGAAAACCAACAACGTGTTTTGCTGAAAATTCTTTTTCATGCTGTTCTTCCTAAGAAGGACAGAATGAAGCAGCCCATAACTCTAGCTCAACTAATAACGTAATATCTGATAAAAGACTTAAAAAGAAAACTCAAATGTTTAGATGCTGAAAGACCTCTTTTATTGTGTAAAAGCTGAATTGCAGTAAAATGCCTTCAGCTAAAGAAGATCCACCCATCTCATAAACCTCTGTTGTCTTGTAGTTGCATTCAACCAGAGGTCAACAAGATTACTCAAGTCAGGACTCAGCACACAAGAGGAAACTCCCAAGAGCTTTTTATCCAAGGTTCTGTCTTCTTTCTAGTGATTTAATCAACTCCTTAGAGGTTATTGTCAGAACAAGTACCCTGACTCTGGCACAGAAAAAAGCACTCTTTTTTTTTTTTTTTTTCTGTACAATTGGGAAATCTGTCAGTCCCATATGTTGAGATTGCAGCTCTGAACCACTTTTTGGGCACTGCTGGTTCCAAGTTTCTCCCTCTTGCAGAGTCTAAATGTCCCCGTTCAGTATATCTGAGATTAGAACCCAGAAGACAGTGCTTCTCACCTCCATGGTTATCCACAAACCCACAGATGGAACTCCAGGGAAATAATTATATTGTGTGGTTCTCCACTCCCCATGTTTTCAGATTCCAAATTTCTTTTTCTCTTGAGTGACACAGTATGGTTGACAACTTTCACAGAATTAATAAATTCATTTGGTGGTGAAATTACTCAGCAACAGAGGGGAGAGAGCATATTTATTGATTGAACTTCCCACAGATGTTACTTGATGTTACTCAGGTTTATAGGTTTTGCTGTTTGTGTTTGCACACTGTATACATAGCCTTAGTAACTGCAATAGGTGCAATATTTAAAAACAAAAAATTGATTTCTTCATGAGAATGGCATGCAAGGTAGGCAAACATTCCTTCTTTGCTCTTTGGGAAACACCATTGGATTATGCTTTCCAAGGCACTAAAGAGAGCAACACAAATGTGAGATACAGCCTTACTTTCAACACAGATACCTTTTTGAATTTCCTGACTGTATTTTTCTAGTTCAATATCCTGCTGCCAGGTGTGTCTGAGGTCAGAGCTCAGCACCTCTTTTACTTAGCTATCTGTTGTAGTTTTTAGCTTGGCCTCACCCCAGAAGTAACTTGTAATAAAAGCAAGCTAAAAGGCAAAGCATAAGGGTACTTGCATGTCCTTTCTCACTAAGTTTTGATTCTCTTGGCTCAGAATTTGGTCTATATTTAAACAAACCTTATATTTTTTTTGGCTAGCAGTGGAATATCTGAACATGAACAAGGTTAGGAACAGGCTAATGGAGAGAGGGGTGAATGCACATCATGGTAGTGCGTCACTTGTATTGTGCTCCAGATAAAATATCTGAAAAGTCATCAGGCTTTTGCCATCTGTTAATTTTTTTGAATTCTTGGAGGAAAGGACAATGTTTATGAAGATAATGTCCATTTTAGTTAACAGATTCCACTCTCCTCAAGCATAAATCACATACATTTCACTTGTGGTGATGGATGCAGGCATATGTGTCTGAGTTTGTATGAACATAGCTGTTGGAGGAAAGAAGGCTTACTTCTCCTAATATGCAACTAATCCACCCAGCTATGCATGGGCCTCTAAACAAACAACACTACATCTCTGTAATGAGTATGTTATTTATTAGAGTTGGCTAAGTCTTCCTGGTTTAAGTCTGGATTTAATCTCATCTCAAGATATTCAGTGCTGTGATTTTGGTTCAGCAAAGTGTCAGCATAAACATATAGATATTTGTATCTCTATATAGACATATATCTATGTCTGGAAGTGCCCACTGTACAGCTGTATTCCAAAGCTTTTCCCTCAGAAACCTGTGACACCTGTGAGACAGCACAGCTCTCACTTTTCATTTGTAAGTAGTAAGTGAGAGCATACCGCTACTTCTTACAGACTGCATGAACTAACAGCCCTCTGAAATCTGCTAAAACCAGCACCAGGCAAAGGAAAAAAATCAAGTACCATCACTCTGCCAGATAATGTATCTTAAGATCTGATCACATACTGGAGGGGTCAGATGAAATAAAAGAACTGTTTACAGCAGTGTTCTTTCATCTCAGCTCTGCAGTTGTTAAAGGCATTTATCCTGAATTAATTAAAAAAATAAAAGAGAAAACCTCTTGACTGGCTTAAGGAGTAACATGTGGCATGTAATTTGGATTTCTGAGTGATTTAGACAAGTAAGCTGCATTACTCATCCATCTCATTTAAGATATGTAGATTCCATAATCTTCCATCTGAAATTTCAGCTAAACTTTGGATTGGTTTGTGGTTGGTTGAAGAAAGCTTGAGAAGAAGGTTGATCTTAGAATGAATAAAGGAGGGTGAAAATTTTTCAACTGGAAAAAAAATGAGAGAAATTGAGC
Source organism: Melanerpes formicivorus (assembly GCF_026170545.1). Classification (NCBI taxonomy): domain Eukaryota; kingdom Metazoa; phylum Chordata; class Aves; order Piciformes; family Picidae; genus Melanerpes; species Melanerpes formicivorus. The sequence continues at coordinate 26,243,452 of NW_027142353.1, forward strand.
CTGAGCTGTAGCAATATATGGGAACCTTCAATCTGTTTTCAGTGACAGAATGTTTCTTTCACTTTCTTTTTAACAGCAAACTCTCTCTCTGTATTTAGTGCAGGATCAATTTAGAACCAGAATGACGCATTGGCATATGCGACTCATCAGCCTTGTTGCCCTTCTCTGGACATGTTCAAGTGTTTTGATGTCCTCCTTAAACTGAGGGGCCCAGAACTGGACACAGTACTCAATGTGTGGCCTAACCAAAGCAGAGTACAGGGGCACAGTGACTTCCCTGCTCCTGCTGGCCACACTATTCCTGCTGGCCACACTATTTTCCAGCTGCAGTATCATCATATGGACACATTAGTGTTGATAGCATAGAGATCAGACTGCAAGAGATCCCTGGGCAGGCATATCAGAGCTTTCTACTCTCAGTTTAAAAAAAAAAAAAAAAAAAAAAAAAGGGACTTTTAAAAGGAAAAACCATGCTCCTGTTGTATGCCATCCTGCAGTGCCAGCACCACTCGTTATGTTAGAACATGGAGTACAGATAATGATTCGTTGTTTGCATAACTGGTTAGTTCTAGCAGTTCAGATCTGTGTGTTCCCTTTCATTAACTAGTGTAGTGAGATTATCCCCAGACATTCTATCCGTGACTCAGTAGAAATCAATATGTCATAGAATCATAGAATGGTTTGCATTGGAAGGGATCATCTAGTTCCAGCCCCTTTTCAGCATCTAGTTCCAGCATCTTTTCAGAAAGATGTTTGCAAACTCTAGGGGCAAATATATCAAATGCAGGTGGCCTATGTTCTTATGAAATATATCAGAGGGAAAAGACCGGAGTCTATCTAATGTGTTAGGCTTTGGAAAACAACTACAAAAAATCTGTTATTTTAAAACAGATCTTGGTGTGGAGCTTTATTTCTAGATAGACAGTAGTACCAGGAAGCACCTGGAAGGAGACCACTAATGACTCCACAATGGTTACAGTTCTGCAGAGCTCCACAACTGCTTTGTAATCCAAAAAGTTCAAGGGGATAAGCTTGAGCACTAACAACAAACGTAGAAAAAAATCATGAGGTACTTGTGGTGCCATTTGTTCATTTGACAGATTTGCAGCCAGAGAGGTGCAGCTGAACAAAGTCTTGGCAAGTATCTGGTACTGTTTTAAACACACCAGGCCCCAGAGGCTGCTGAAGCTAGAAGCCACAAAGGCTGTGTGTAGGGGACATCACACACACCCTGAAAGCCAGGGGCAGCCTCTAATGAAGAGTCAGATGACTTTACAGTGGGAGAAGGCTAGGAGTGATGCTAACACAAGCTGCCATTGGGCAGAAGATGTCAGTCTGTGGCATTGTAAGCCATCTGAGCCAGAGGAATGCTGAAGGCAACATCAAATTCTATGCTTTGATTTGGGTTTTTCCATTTTTCATATTGCCTCAAGTAGGGTCTGGAGGGTGATGAGTTCCCTGTGGATGATGGTGAGGTCTTGCTCCATATTCAGGATTCCTTTTGCAGCAGCAGCAGTTGGCAGCTCCTACGGCAAAGACCACCCTGTAGAGCAGAGCCTGTGTTGACTGCTCTTTCTGTCTCCCATCTCATCCTACAGGGCTTGGCAGCTTGGGTGAAACAAGGCATCACTTTTCACAGGCAAGATTTGCATTAAGTATAAAGTGAGAGCTATGGCAATACCTTACACAGCAGACATGCCTCCAGAGCTGCAGCAAGCAAGATATTACCGGTGAGAGTACTAGATCTGCTAGAGACACATAAAGTTTGCCTCCAATGTCCTGATGGCAAAAATGTGTAGGATGGAGGAATTAGGCTGAAATTGAACCTAAGAAATGCAGTACTTTATCCCAGACAGCCAAGGGACTCTGAACTACAGGAAGAGAGTTTTTGTGGAAAACATAAAAACCATATATGTGACAAATTAGTACAATGATATCAGAGCTACTGCCATTTAACAAAGAAAGGTCAAACAGACCAAAACTGTATTTCTTGTAGTGTTCCTGGTGATACCTTGGTGTGCAGTGCTTGGAGTCCAGGCAGCAGTGAGGCAGGAAAAGGAACAAGAAGAGGGACTTACAGCACAATTTGTCAAGCCAAGTGGTTCAAAATTTGGCAGCCCCACATGTGACAAACATCAACACATGAGAGTGAATTCAAAGTTGTTATTCCAGAGATCCAGAATTAAAAATTAAGAAGGTGTTACCAGTGTGAGTCCTGAGGAATTTTTGTTCAACTTGGTGTCAAATACATACTGTGAGATTCCTCTGACAGGATCAACTGTGATATTTAATTGAGAAGATTTTTGCAGCCCTGAAAGTGAGGATTTCTCAATTAACAGGGGCAAGTTCATCAGCTGTGCTGCCTTGTTTAGACATTGTAGAAAATTATGTACACACCATGTGAAAAAACATGCATCCTACTGGTGGCAAGAGGTCACTCAGAAGATGTCACCATTAATGTTGCCTTCATGAAATTTTCTCTTTCAAGACTGGTGTTTTAATTGCTGGGAAGGTGCAAGCTTTGAATAATCAGTGAAGAATGAGATATAGTAAGCAAAAGTGTGAATAAGCTCTGGGTAGAAGAATGTAGAGAACATTCCACTCTCAGTTTATTACAGCTTCATCATGTTTTTAAAAGTAGGAACATTCCTTTCGTATGGGACATGATCTGTCTGAGAACACTAAGCTGCATGATGTCATTCATATTTACTGGAGTAAATCTGTTATAGCATATTTAAATAGGATAGTTTGACTAGTATTAGGTTTTTGGTGCAAAAGGGCAAGGTTTTAAAATAGGAATCCAAGCAGTCTTCTGAAAGGCATCTACATCAACATTTACATGCATAAAACTACTTAGTTCTAAATATGGGCTTCTGGGTTTACCATTAGGGTGCAATACTGAGCTGCTGAAAATAATGTAGCTACTTTGAGTGGGTATGCTCACCTGGCTGGACACACCTTGAACAGCACCAGGCTGCTTCCAGTGTACACACTAGCCTGAATTCCTTTACATAGCCCTACGTTATGCCATGATAATGCATACAAACAAAATGTGACATCCAAGTTGAGAACTGTTTGTTTTTACTGTGTGTATTTGAAGACAGTCATATGTCTTGTCATTGCTGCAGTGGAAATTTAGGATGCACAAATGTTTTGTCCTTCAAGGCTGTGCCACTGTTTGTGCCAATGAAAGTGCTTACATGATGAACAAAAGCCAGCAGGAAAAATATGGATAATGGTTAACTGCAGAAAGAGTGTCCTCTTTATTTAGTTCCTGATCTGGACTATTTTTGAACTACTGCTGCTGTTTGTTGTCATTATTGGGTTTAACAACTGACTTGCTTTGTTCTGTTTCCAAGGGATGGAGCAAATGAGACATGACACTTAAACTAGTATATTTACATCAGTAAGGAACATGTGGCTTTGGAGTGTGGTTGCAAGCAAAAGCTCTAGATACATTTGTCACCCAGGGGAACTGGAGAGGGGGCTGGCTTCCCCACCAGCCCTTTTATTTATATATGTATTTTATTATTTTTTTAAAATATATATATGTATATATATCAAGCATTTTAAAATGAGATATTAAAATGTGCTGCTCTGCTTTCAGATCTAAGGACAAGGGATTATACATGGTGGTGTTACTAACTGAGTATATCATCCACACTTGATGAATTTTGCCTCTGTTTCATGTCTCTCAAGGAAAGGAGGAAGAGCTTTATCTCTGTCTCATGTCTCTCCAGGAAAGGAGGAAGCACCAGTTGACACTCTTTCATTAATTATTCCACTTCTTCAAGTGGTAACAGGGCAAATTTTAAATGCCAACTGGCACACTTTGCAAGGGTGTATAATTTATGAGGCATGTGTGAGAAACTTGAAAGATAGCTATAGTCAATATGAGCATAAGCAAAACACTCAGCTTGCAGTCTCAGCCATACAGCGCGGCTGCTCATGCTTAGTTATCACTTCACACATATTTTTTACTTTCCTGAACTGCAATACTTCAGGTTTGGTTTTTTGCTTTGGAATCGTGTTTGGGTGTTGGTGGGTTTTGTTTGTGGGTTTTGTTGTTGTTGTTGTTTTGTGTGTGTGTGTGTGTGGTTTTGTTGTTTTGGGTTTTTTTTAACAAATACATAATTTTTTTAGGCTGAAAGGCTTCTCAAGGGAAAGAGGGACAATCTGGAGAAAACAAGATTGAAAGGTATAACAAACCTTTTATCTTGCCAAAACCATATCAACACCTTTGAATATTGTGGAGGGTGGAGAGGATGTGAAAGCAGAGGTAGGATTCTTGCACAAGGCAGTTCCTTACTGGAAATAGAAAGGGTCTGAAGGAAAACAGGAAATGCAGCCTTCCACAAACAAGAGGGGAGAGGAAAGGAAAGCCAAAATGTAGCAATCTTGGATGCAGAGAGCTATTGCTATTAGGTTTTGACTTTTCTAAGCAAGCTATGCATTACTGGCAATATCATCAGAAAAGAAGCCAGATGTCAGATTTGCATAGATCTACATATGTTTAGTTATATCTGAACCATTATGCAAAAAAAAAAAAATCTGATAATATACAAAGAGAAAAATGGAAACACAAAAACACATCAGGATTTAAATTAATTTCTTCTGTGTATGCATTGTCTTTCCTTCTACTTGTGTATGCTCCTTTCTTCTAGCAAGAGACTTTCACTTCAGTATCACATCACCCTGAAAAATCTTCACTTGATGAATAACTCCACAGCAAATCTCTTTCCGTACCTTAATTATACACCCCTAAATTCACTATACCATCTCCCAGAGCAAATCAGGAATTCCAGCCCTCTCCCAAAGTAAAAAAAAACAACTTGATCTCTGTACATCCTGGCCAGATGTGGACACAGATAACTTTGGTTTCTTAGTGCTATATGTTTCCAATTGCTTCCTTAAATAGAAAGCATCTGGCTTAAACAGCATGAAGAGTTGGTGCCAGCATTGCTAGGAGGGGTTTGGCAGGGACTATGCATCTGTTCTTGGAGGTATCACTGGCTGAAGACAAGGATTTATGTTTTCATGTAGAGAGCTCTGTCCTGGCATACAGTGTGCTCATGCAATTCTCCATTACCTACCTGTATTTATGCAGATTATTTTTTTTCTGATGTCAAAGAACTGAGCAAAAGACAAAGTAAAAAACAAAGCAAACTTCAGTTCAGCATCTCCAGTGTGTGTGTGTACACAGGAAAGGTGATACCTTACCCTATGTATCTGTGTGTCCTCAGAGGTTCCTTGACCTATGATGATCCTCCCACCAAATAAACATGGACTGATTGGGAGAAAAAGCTGGCAAATGGGCCACAGGGCTAGTGTTCAAGGGAGACAACACTCACCTTTAGCAGAATTGAGGTGCTCTCACAGACAATGAAGATAATTTGATTTTGTCTCTACCACCTCTTGTAGAATAATTTTAAAATCCATTTTAGTTTGGTCTAATACATTTTTTATGTGTATCTAAATTTAAGTGAAAATAATGTTCAGGAATCTTTCACATTAAGACTATATCTGTATCTCTAAAACATAAAATACACACTTGGAATGGAGTCTGGAGATGAATTTGCAGACTATCTGTCCTGCTGGAACTATTTTTAATTGGGGTGGCAGGCTTAAGATTTCTAGATTGTAGTCCACACATTATTCCTCTGTGCCATACAGGGGTTGCAGCCAGGGTGATAGCACACAGAATTATTTATCAGGATGAATATAATTAAGGAAAAGAAATTTTAAAATCCACTGAAACAATATGAACTAGGTTTGTTATTTACTGTAAAGCTGAGAGAAAATACCCAAAAAAAAGCATGAAAGGAAAAAAACAAACCCAAACCAGAAAAACAACAAAACCTTCTGCAAGTGCAAGTAATAGTTTTAGCAGTCTGCTGTCAGAAAAATGTTTCTCGAATTGATTTTATTTAAAGAGCCTCTGAAAGGGCAAATTGTCTGGTAATCAAGTCATTTCATGATTCAATTTACCTTGATTAGCATGGTACTTTTCAAAAAGTTCTAATCAATTTTAGCTTCTAGTAAACTGAAAACACCACTAAAGTTACTGTCACAGTCTTAAACTGCTAATCAATTTTGAAAATCTAAATCAATGTGTATTTTTAAACTATTATTTTTCAGTCACTGGCTGAAATGCCTTTCTTGACCTTGAACTGTGAGAGAAGAATTCTCATGTAAAATTATTAGATAAAAAGATGCCACACTTCAGCACTGAAGGTTTTAGTTAAGACTCTGAATATGTAAGAACTATGAAGGGCAAAAAGTGTTTTTAGTAGCAAGGTCATCATAAGAAGACCTTTTTTTTCTTTACCCAAAGAAGAGCATTCTTACATGTAGGACCTCATGTTCTTTAAACATACTGCACATATTTAGGCTGCATAATGAAAAGTTCTGGGCATGTTATAGTAACACATTTTCTGAAAAGCTACAGCCAAATAAATTCACACATTTTGCAAGCATGAAAGTATCCAAAGAATATTATGAAATAATTCATAGCACAGCCACATAAGAGTTTTCTATATTATTCTGTATCCCTTTCATTTCCCTTGTTGCCACAAATAAACCTACCACAGGTCTTTAGGCAGTGTGACTGTGTTTGGAAATTGTGGATTATTGCATGCAAAGGCTTAGACACTTTTCAGCAACCAAATACAATCCTCAGATACCTGGAGCTTCTTTCACATAGATGTGTATTAGATGAATAGAGAGGTCTGCTCTCATTTGTAAAGAAGAAAAATCACAATCCTAAATCCATTGATCTGTTGTACTATACCTACATATGTGTTTTTTTTACTCAGTGTATTTCTGAAAGAGACCCATAAAACCTGCCAGCTGAAGGAAGGCTATCACATATGTACACCTGACAAAAATCTATGTCTGAATGTAGGCATCATTCTTTAGACTGGAAGTAAAATGATAAATGGGGGGCCAAGTTCTGGGGAAAAAAAAGCTTCAGACAGCTCTGTGTAATTTTGAACAGCAGCAAAGCAGTGCTGTTCTCCCCCAGAAGAGACAAGTGTAACTACAGGACAGTGTCTTCTGACTTAAGAAGCAGCAAGTAAAGTAGGGCAGGCAGAGGCCAGAAAATTGTGTCCCTGTGCTCCCCTAGAATAGAATAGAATAGAATAGAATAGAATAGAATAGAATAGAATAGAATAGAATAGAATAGACCAGGTTGGAAGAGACCTCTGAGATCGAGTCCAACCTATCACCAAGCACTAATCAACTGAATGATGCAATGAGTGCCCCATCCAGTCTTTTCCTAAACACCTCCAGTGACAGTCACTCCACCACCTCCCCAGGCAGCCCACTCCAAAGGCCAATCGCTCTTTCTGTGAATAACTTCTTCCCAACATCCAGCCTAAACCTCCTCATGCGCAGCTTGAGAATGTGTCCTCTCGTTCTGTCATAGGTTGCCTGGGAGAAGACACCAAGCCCCACCTGGCTACAACCTCCTTTCAGGTAGTTGTAGACAGCAATAAGGTCTCCTCTGAGCCTCCTCTTCTCCAGGCTAAGCAACCCCAGCTCCCTCAGACTCTCCTCATAGGGCTTGTGCTCCAAACCCCTCCCCAGCTTTGTTGCCCTTCTCTGGACATGTTCTAGCAACTCAACATCTTTCCTAAACTGAGGAAGCCAGAGCTGGACACAGTACTCGAGGTGTGGCCTAACCAGTGCTGAGTAGAGGGGCACAAGGGCTTCTCTGCTCCTGCTGGCCACACTGTTCCTGATGCAGGCCAGGATGCCATTGGCCTTCTTGGCCACCTGGGCACACTGCTGGCTCATGTTCAGACTACTATCGACCAGTACCCCCCAGGTCCCTTTCTGCCTGGCTGCTCTTCAGCCACTCTGACCCCAGCCTGTAGCATTGCATGGGGTTGTTGTAGCCAATGTGTAGAGCCCAGCCCTTAGATGTGTTAAATCTGATCCTGTTGGACTCTGCCCATCTGTCCAGCCTGTTAAGGTCACTCTGCAGAGCTCTTCAGCTACCCTCTAACATATCCACACCTGCCTCCAGCTTGGTGTCATCTGCAAATTTACTGATTATGGACTCAATACCCTCATCCAGATCATCAATAAAGATATTGAACAGGATGGGGTCCAGCACTGATACCTGGGGAGCACCACTGGTGACTGGCTGCTAGCTGGATGTGGCACCATTCACCACCACTCTCTGGGCTCAGCCCACTCGACAGTTCCTAACCCAGCACAAAGTGCTGCTGTCCAAGCCACGGGCTCACAGCTTGGCCAGGAGTTTGCTGTGGGGGACGGTGTCAAAGGCCTTGATGAAGTCCAGGTAGACTACATCGGTAGCCTTCCCCAAATCCACCAGATGGGTCACCTGATCATAGAAGGAGATCAGGTTGGTCAGGCAGGACCTGCCCTTCCTAAATCCATGTTGGCTGAGCCTGAGCCCTTGGCCATCCTGTAAGTGCCATGTGATTGCACGGATCAGTGCTGGGCACCATCCTCTTTAACATCTTCATTGATGATCTGGATGAGGGGGTCGAGTCAGTCATCAGCAAGTTTGCAGATGACACCAAGTTGGGAGCAGATATTAGTCAGTTAGAGGGTAGAAGGGCTCTGCAGAGGGACCTCGAATGACTTGACAGATGGGCAGAATCCAATTGGATGTCATTCAACAAGTCCAAGTGCTGAGTGCTGCACTTTGGCTATGGCAACCCCATGCAGAGCTACAGGCTGGGGTCGGAGTGGCTGGAGAGCTCCCAAACAGAGAGGGACCTGGGGGTGCTGATCGACAGCCACCTGAATATGAGCCAGCAGTGTGCCCAGGTGGCCAAGAGGGCCAATGGCATCCTGGCCTGCATTAGGAATAGTGTGGCCAGCAGGAGCAGGGAGGTCATTGTGCCCCTGTACTCTGCATTGGTTAGGCCGCACCTTGAGTCCTGTGTCCAGTTCTGGGCCCCTCAGTTTAAGAACAACATTGAAACACTTGAACGTGTCCAGAGAAGGGCAACAAGGCTGGTGAGAGGCCTTGAACACAAGCCCTGTGAGGAGAGGCTGAGAGAGCTGGGATTGTTTAGCCTGGAGAAGAGGAGGCTCAGGGGTGACCTCATTGCCCTCTACAACTACCTAAAGGGTGGTTGTAGCCAGGAAGGGGTTGGTCTCTTCTCCCAGGCAATCAGCACCAGAACAAAGGGACACAGTCTCAAGCTGCACCAGGGGAGGTTTAGACTCGAGGTGAGGAGAAAGTTCTTCACCGAGCGAGTCGTTAGTCATTGGAATGGGCTGCCCAGGGAGGTGGTGGAGTCACCATCCCTGGAGGCGTTCAAGGGGAGATTGGACGTGGCACTTGGTGCCATGGTCTAGTCATGAGGTCTGTGTTGATAGGTTGGACTCGATGATCCTCGAGGTCTCTTCCAACCTTAGTTATACTGTGGTACTGTGATACTGTGAAGACGACCTGTTCCATAATCTTGCCTGGCACTGAGGTCAGGCTGACAGGTCTGGAATTCCCTGGTTCCTCCTTTCGGACCTTCTTGTGGATGGGCATCACATTGGCCAGCTTCCAGTCATCTGGGACTGCTCCACTGAGCCAGAACTGCTGAAAAATGATGGAGAGCGGCTTGGCCAGCTCATCTGCCAGCTCTCTCAGCACCCTAGGATGGATCCCCTCCGGTCCCATGGACTTGTGGGGATCCAAGTGGCTAAGCAGGTCTCTAACTACTTCCTCCTGGATCACAGGGGAACTACGCTGCTCCCTGCCTCCATCTGCCAGCTCAGGAGGCCAGTTGTCTGGAAGACAACCTATCTTGCTATTAAAGTTTGAGGCAAAGAAGGTGTTAAGTACCTTTGCCTTTTCCTCATCTTTTGTTACTATATTCCCCACCGTCTCCAGTAAGGAGTAGGGGTTGTCCTTGCCCCTCCTCTTGCCATTAATATATTTGTAGAAGGATTTTTTGTTGTACTTCACAGCAGTGGCCACTCTAAGCTCTAAATGGGATTTTGCCTCTCTAGTTTTTTTTCTGCATGACCTAGGAACATCCTTAAACATTTCATGAGTAACCTCTCCTTCCTTCCAAAGATGATACACCCTCTTTTCTTCCATTAATTCACCCAGAAGCTCATTGCCCATCCAGGCTGGCTGGCTGCCCCGCTGGCTCATCTTCCAGCACATTGGCACAGCCTGTTCCTGCACCTTCAAGAATTCTTCCAGCCCTCCTGAACTCCTTTGTTTTTAAGGGCTGTTTCCCAAGGTACCTTCTGAGTTAGTTCCTTGAGTAACCTGAAGTCTGCCCTCCAGAAGTCCAGAGAGGAGGTTTTGTTTCTGCCCCTCTTAGCTTCACTGCATATTGAAAACTCTATTATCTCATGGTCACTGGACCCCACACAGCCTCCAACCACCACATTTCCCACCAGCCCTTCACTGTAAAAAGGTCGAACAAAGCTTTACCCCTGGTAGGCTCATGCAGCAGCTGGGATAAGAAGCTATCCTCCATACACTCTAAGAACCTTCTAGACTGCCTCCTCTCTGCTGTGTTAAGTTCCCAGCAGATATCAGGCAGGATAAAATTACCCATAAGAACAAGGTCTGGCAATCTTGAGACAGCCTCTAGCTGCCTATAGAATAATTCATCAACCTCTTCGTCCTGGTTGGGTGGTCTATAACAGGCTCCAACCAGGATGTCTGTCTTGTTGGCCTCCGCTCCAGTTCTCACCCCCAGGCACTCAACCTGATCATTTTTAATCTCTAGTTCCATGTCATCTAAATCCTTCCTGATGTACAGGGCCTCCCCTCCACCCCTTCTCCCTTGCCTGTCTCTCCTGAAGAGCCTGTAGCCATCAATTACAGTGCTCCAGTCATGTGAGTCATCTCACCATGTTTCTGTGATGGCAACTACATCATAACTTTCCTGCTGTAACAAGGCTTCCAGCTCCTCTTGTTCATTACCCATGTTATGTGCCTTAGTGCACATGCACTTCAGCTGGGCTGCTGGTTTCACCCCTGACTCCAGCTTACCACCCCCAGACTCTTGTCTGGGGGCAGTGGTTTCAGCCCCTTCCCCCATCAAATCTAGTTTAAAGCCCAGTCAATGAGACCTGCCAACTCCCTTCTTAGAACCCTTTTCCCTCTGTGGGATAGGCTGTTCTCATGTGCTAGGATCTTTCTCCCTCTCTGGGAGAGATGTACTCCATCTGTTGCTAGCGGACCTGGTGCCATAGAAAGTTCACCAAGATTGAAAAACCCAAAATTCTGTTGGTGGCACCAGCCTCTCAGCCACTTGTTAATGACACCTGCTGTCCTGGTCCTTTCGGTATTCCTTCCTGCAACTAAAGGTAGTGATGAAAAAATTACCCCTGACCCCTCAACCAGTTTTCCCAGAGTCTTGAAGTCCTTTTTGATTGCCTTTGGACCTCTGGTTTCAACATCATTGCTCCCTAACTGCATAACTATTAAGGGGTTAGTAATCAGAGGGCTGTACCAGACTAGGGTAACATCCTTCTGGTAACTTCCCTGACCCAGGCCCCAGGGAGGCAGCAGACTTCCCTGTGGGAAGGATCTGGCCAACTTACGAGGCCCTCTGTTCCCCTCAGGAAAGAATCACCAATAACAATCACCCTCCTCTTTGTTTTGAGGGAACAAGTCCTGATGCAGGGGGTGGGCTGTTTTGTTTTAGGCAACACCTCAGATGGTGTATCTTCTGTCATCAGAATCACCTCACCATCAGCTTCCAGTGCCCCATACTTGTTTTGCAAGGGCAGTGGGGAATGTGAGGGGAGCCATGAGGGTTTTACTTTACATGTCCTAAGAGGGACCTGTATCCATTCTCCGCTGTTTTTTGGGTCACCTTCCTCTGCTAGGGGAGCCTGCAGAGCCTGGTTACTCAAATCTACCTCCCTTTCACATTCCCTTATAGTCCTAAGTCTAGCAACTTATTCCTTCAGTTAAGCCACTAGGTTAAGCAGATAGTTGATCTGCTCACACCTAATGCAGGTGTTGTCTCCATTGCCCTCCATTTCAGGTGCCAGGCTCCAGCACTCTCTGCAGCCAGTTGCCTGGACACCTGCTTATGTTCGACCTCAGTCTGGGTCGACACTGATCTTTTGAAAATAGCTTTGCTGCAAGTTACAACCATCCCTAACCCTGGCCACTGACCAACTGGAAAAATGAAGCACAAAAAGAAAAGTGCCACGGCACGTGGGGCTGGCTGCGTCGAGCGAGCAGCCAGTACCTCTCTAGCAAAGTGCTGACCGCGCAGCATGTGGGCGCTTTTTAAATTTCCTGTGGCTGATGTCAGGATCTCAAGCAGGCACGCCAGAGATGACCCTGCCAGTTCTCAGTGAATGCTGAGGTCCTCCTGCCCTGAAAAGCCTGAAAAGGAAACTAAAATGGAGTGCCTTTGGGCTCAAGTACGTCGGTGCCGAGTGCCGGTCCTGAGTCAGCTCTCTAGTAAAATGACACCTAGTAAGGAATAGGGTGTGTAGCTTATATAGGTGCCTATATTTGGAGGTAATTTTCCCTTCCTGTACAGCCCATGGAAAAGTTCAGAGTATTCTTTTTATTCTATATTGTCTCTTGCAGGAGAAGACTCCATTTATGGTCATGTAGAGCCTAGAATTCTCCTCAGGTAGGAGTTTTTAATTGTACGAGACATAGGCCTCTCTCCTGAGAGATCTGGTGATAATTTGAGGACAGTTTGAATCTTTGCAACCATTTGTCTTGATTAACATCCCTATGTGCCAGTGTTGTACATCTGAGGCCTGTATACCGGTGATTATTCCCAAGATATTGCCATTGCTCCCAGCTATGGTCTACAAGTAGACCATTTTCAACTCCATCTCCTCAGATATGTTGTCCCTCTGTTTGAACATCTTCTGTGTGCTCTTCCTTGATTGATTTATACACAACCTACTTTGCATGTATTAATCCAGGGCCTATGATCTGCCTTTCTCTTGGTTCTGCAGTACCTATACACACAGGGTGATTTTCTCAATATTCTTACTCCAAAAAGTATTTCAAGCCCTCTGGCTTTTATTCACTGGAGTTGTCTAGGGCATAGCGAAATGTAAACCACAAAGCTTTTGCCTGGTGGTCTGGACTTATTTTTATGCTAGTTTCCCTCCAATCATGTATTGTTTTTCTTGCATGCTTGGGATCCTCAGGTCCAGCTCCATTGTAGCTTCAGCAGCAGAAGGCACAAGAACTTGTGGATCCTTCACATATATCAATATAAAACAGAAATTTGGTGTCCTTCATTTATTAAAAGTGATGTGATTTTCAACTTTCTAAACACTGAAAAAGGCTGAAAAAAAATATATTTTGGAAGACAAAGACTTTGTGTCCCACCATAATTATTGTTAGGTGAGCTCAGCTGTCTGATAGCAAATTGCATAGAACATGTGTAAAGAAACACTGGTAGTATGAAATACTGGAATGTTGTTATATAAATATTTACAGCTCATAGAGTGAAAGTAAACATGCTAGTAAGTTTTTCAGTAAAGTATGACCCACCTCCATGGTGTCAGACAAACAGAAGGGCTCATAGATGCTTTGGAACCTAAAATATCAGTACTGAAGGGACTTAGACTCAGTGGTCACATAGATGGCTAGTCAAAACACTAGCTGATGTTTCATTTGTGGAGGAAAATTAGGTAGAATCAGGCTGTTCTTTGATGTGAGCACATGTATTTAACAGACAAAGCCCTTTTTCCTCCAGAAAAGTAGAGTCAGAACAGCAGAAACATGAGACCAAACTCCCAAGTTTTTCTCATCTACCATTCAGCCTGAAGTACCTCCATATCATAACCATCCCTTAGATGATGCTCTGTGTCTGCCCAGATGATCTCACACGTCTTCCCAGCTTTTCAATGCCTAGTGCTCTCAATAAGTAAAACCATAGCTGGCAGAAGTCAGCTCATCCACCACGTGTTCAGATGTCTGCCTTGGGATGAGAGAAATTGAATACTAAAATTTTTACAATAGAAGCCTTGGGTGTCCTCTTTGGAGAAAAACAGCTATGCTCTTAGTGTCTGAATTTGGTCAGATTAACCGATTCAGTGGCAGTGCAAGGAGATATGCTGAGGCACCACAAGAATACAGGATACAGATAAGGTATCAGCACTAAGGAAATGTTGAATGTTGAAGATGCACCATTACTGTTATGCCAGGCAATTGGAGGGCTGAAAAGACACTTATACCCCAAAAGCTGATAAATTTGTGTTCTGTCAGGAAGTGGAGGTGTGGAGAAATACGTACCTGTGACAAGTACTGTCTCCTGAAATGTTCTGCTCTGTTCATTGTCATGGGTTGAATTGAATCTGCTGAAGATATTTAATAGCACATTCACATCAAGACAGCTTCAGAATGAAAGTGTGGTCTAGAACAAAGTATCATATGGTTTGTACTTCAGATTATAACACCAGAAGCCTCATGGTCTGGTTGCTGCCTCTGTTTTAAGGTTTTGGGTGTTGGTCTGCTAGGATGGCTGCTGCATGCTTGGGGCAGGGAGAACCATTTTATCTTTGGTTTCTGCTTTTGCAACACTTTTCTGCTAAGATAATTGTACATCATATAAGCTCATTAAACTCCTTATTGCAACCCAGAGAGGTTTTTTTGTGTTACTTTCGCTCCCATCTGCATGTGAGGGAGCTTCCCTTGGAGTGCAGACTGTGAACCAAAAACAGTATGAGTCTAGGTGCATTCACTTCTCTCAACAACCTGAGAAACACTAAGAAAATTACATCTGACATTACTGTTGGAGCAACATTAGTCATCATTAAGCTATTGGTCATAGCAGCAAAAATATGGGTATTGTGTGTATTTGGAAGATGGGGCACTGGAAAAGAAAATGAAAGTGAGAAATTAAACTGAACTGAGTTAAGGCAGGTTGAAAAAGGAAAGGAATTACAACAGACTGTATGAGAGCAAAGGAAAGAGAATTCCAAGGGAATAGGCAATACAAAAGCAAGAAGGGATAACCAATAAAAAAAAAAATTGTCATGCCACGATCTGTGCCAGTGCCCTCAATGCCTAGAATCTTGTTTATTCTAGAAAGCAGGATTAGGTGTTTCAGAGGATGGCGCTGAAAATCAGCTATTGATTATCTATGATGTAATCAGTTTTGCAGGGAGTTTTCTTCTTAATTCATGTCAAACAAATATTATTTGAAGTCCTGAAGCATGGAGAGAGGTTACAACTACGGCAAAAATAAAAATGGAAGAGGTGAGGGAATAAGAATGGAAGAGGTGAGGGAATAAGAATGGAAGAGGTGAGGGAAAGAACAAACTGGGACCTAAAATGAGCCCAGAGGATCAGAACTGTTTTTTCTCTAGTACTGTGCTGAACAGAGGATCCAAAACTTAAAGACTTCATTTTGAACTTCTGTTCAACATACAGGAGAACACATTATCTTTGCCAAGAATATTTTCTGTAATTTTATATGATGCTTGATGAAATTGCAGGATTTCTAAGTTACCTGGTTTGTTCCTTCATATAATTTACTTTAAAAAACAAAACCAACCAAACAAAACCCCAAACAAACAAAATAATTCTGCTTGTTCACTCTTTAATCCTCAAAATTTTAGAAAAATGATTCCTATTCCTTTCTTATATCTTCTCTGCTTATGTTATCCAAAGTAATCTGAATAACATTGAGTTGCTTCTACAAGTGGCTCCAATTTGGATACTCAAGTTGCTCATTGTCCTTTAAAGCTTTTTTTTCAAACCTTGTATGACTAATATGAAATACTTACCCTGCTGTATGCTGTTAGGGCAGCTTTCTTAACTGATGTGGATTCAGTAGAGAGATAGCAAGAAACTCTACTGGAGTGATCACCAGTGAAGGTGATGAATTGTAATTGCCCTGGGGCAGCTCCAGAAGGAGTCTTAGCTCAAGCAACTCCAGCTTTCCCTAATTCTTTCTGTCATCCAGGGGGATCCTGTTGAGTGCTATACCTCTCCAGAAAGAGAAGCAGATGCTACACTTCACACTTACTTAACCAGTACTGCTCATGGTACCTGAAACAAGATAAATGAAGCTCAGATATACTGCATGAACAGTGTTATCCAAGTATTTTTACCTTTGTAATTCAAGACAATGAAAGACTCAGAAAATCCTTTCAGTAGCCTTTATCAGTCTTCCAGATGAGTTCCTTTCATAATAGCCCTACCATCAGGATGTTAAGTAGAAGTGACAGGCAGACCAGGCCTTATGCAACTCCACATGCCCGATTTTTCTTGAGGAGGAGGGGGAATGAGGAAGAGAAGCTGCTGCCTGACAACATTTTCCCTGTGTAGAGAGAAGGGAACATATTGGAATGTTTTTATACAAATACATCAGCTCCTTGCAGGATATTGAAACCAATCAGCAGAACCTGTGATGAGGATATGAGACCTGATTGATGTGTTAGTAGTGTCAGCCAGTTGTCAGGGAGAAGTTTTTATTGTATATGGTTGTCATTTCAGCTGGAGATTAGATATGAGACCTATTAAATTTGAAGCATTGTTATCTTACTGTAGACATAAGATTTGGAATGTGCTTTGAACAAAAATATTACATAGGAGAAAATGGTTCCTGTTCACCTTCTACAGCCCAGATTGCTTCAGTTTCTACAGATTAATTTGCATACTCTCTAGTAGAAAGTTTACTTTCAGGGCAGTACCAGGAAAACCATATTGCATTCAAGGAAGCATTCATTTTCTTTTTCTTCAGAAATACAAAATCCTTTAAAGACATAACAAGGTGAAAAAGAGAGTAGCTGGCAAAAATTCCCATGCTCTCATAGCAGACTGACCCTTTGCATTGCTGATTAAATGACAAGCCTCTTTTCATATTGCATTAGTGTTTTGACTTCTTCCCCTCCTTGAGTTTAGCTTCTGGGATTTTGCAACTTACAGTCCAGTGTTCTGCTTCTCTGTTCCTAGTCTTGTGTTGCTTACTTTGCTCAAGCTTGTAAAACAAGATGACCATCTTGCTCTGACAAATTTGCTTAGGGCCAGCAGAGTAAAAAGCATGACAGAAAAAAAAATGCAGAAACTCATGGATGGAGTTTCTCCTTAAGCACAGCTAAGTTAGGTCTGGGCTGTCTTTGTTTATGGCATAGCTACCATTGTTTGTGTTTTGATGAAGAGAATTAGTACTGGAGGAATTTTTGAATATGCTGCACAAAACACACTTGTTTGCCATGGCACCTGATAGACCCTTTCATCACACAAAACATCTGAGTGTAACAGATTGCTTTTTTCCTCTCAGATTCATATTTGAAATGCTTGGCAGACAAAATAAAGGAATGAATGTTTTCTAAAAATAGTCCATCTGGGATTTTTTTCTGTGACAAACAAAGATTTATGTGGACCCACATTAATAACAATATGTTTCACATTTCCTGGTCTGATTGTTATGTGTATCTCATCATCTTTATTCACAGGATGAAAAGGAGGAAAAAACCCAAACCAACCAACCAACCAAACAAAAAAACCCAGTGTCAGAGTGGCATTTTTCAGAGGATGAGAGAAAGAGAATGGTGCTTCTAGAAAATAAGATTGTGCATTGTACATGGAAGTGGAAGAGATGGGGGACAGGAAGAGACATGTTGTGTGCCAGCTCTCTTGCCCTAAAGTGAGATGTGAACATTTATGTCTGGTTTAAGGCAAAGACTGGTGGTGATGTATTACCTTCTCAGAAACTAGAGAAGAAAGGTACTTTTGTGGGATAGGTGGTAAACCAGGACTGAAAAAAAAAAGCCCCTGAGCTCAGTCCTTGACAGGTTTCCTGTTCCATACTGAGCATGTCACTTTGGGAAAGACTCTGCGGCTTTCAGCCACCTAAAAGTTACTCATCTCCTTCAAACTTCTCAAAAGAGAGAGATATGGGAATTTCCAATAAGCAAGTAATTCCACTGAGCTGAGACACTTCCTAAAGCTGGGATGATCTGCCCAGCAGACAATCTGGCAGCTGCAGTTTAGCATCCAGCTAACTCCCACTGTGGTCTGTCTGCAGCAAGTGGGCAGCTGGCCAGCTCTCTATCCTGTGTGGGACAGGACTCTCTGCTCAGTCTGACAGCTCCTTAGGACAGACTCTTACAGCATACTCATGTAACACTGGATGTAACAGAGCTCTAGGTGTCCTGTGAGACTGCTAAGCAGTTCTGCAGTAATAAGTGAATAATAGCAGCAGAGAATTGCTGCAGGCTTGGTAAATTTCAAGTTACATAGGCAGGAGGCATGTGAATTCAAAGAACTGGGGTGTGAACATCCATCCTAAAAGAGTATCCCCTATTGTTTTGTGTCTCCACTTCTGTCATTTAGAAATCCAAGGACAGCAAAACCAGGAAAACTGGCCCCGCTGGGTGAAATATGTATTATCTTCTGCCTTTTGTGTGTGTGTGTGTGTGTGTGTGTGTGTGTGTGTGTATTTCATATCTGGCAAGGTGAAGTTTTCCAGAATTCTGTTATGCTTGTGTGGTGGGTTGAGATTTCCCCCCAACAGCAACTTTGCCAGAGTAACTCAGCTGGAAGCTGGAAGCAAATGGAAGCTGTATTTACAAGCAAAACTACACTCTACAATGGAATGCAATGAATATGTATACAATATGCAACATTTACAATATTTACAGATATTTACAATTAACAAACACAATCCCACCCCCTCACTGGTCAGAGACCAGGGAAAATGTCCCTCTGTGCCCCCCCACCCCCTGTCCAAAAGGGAGAAAGGAGCAGAGAGAAAGTAGCAGTTAGACTTAACCAAAATAATGCAGCCCAGGTCAGCAGAAGCAGGTTAATCTCTCCTGAGCGAAGCAAGCAGAGAAGAGAAGCCCCCAGAATGTTTTGGTACAGCCAGTCTTATAAGAGATATCTTTCCAATGGAATAGTTTAGAATTATCATTAGTTTTCCTTTTTACACCCAGTAGTGATTTATTTTTCTGCTTGAAATCTGTAACAGAATTTTAAAGGCATAGCCTAAAACTACCACAACTTGTTTCTTCATAGATCTTGATGGCATTCAAGAAATCACACCAGGAGTAGAAGTGTACATGAACACATCCAGAGGGATTTCATGGCCCCACAAGAGTGATTTATTAAAACATAAACTTATCTTTGCATTTAACCTCTTCCCCTGCTCCATCTCCCTCATATCACTGATCCAGACTGGGTATTTAAGCAGGAAAATGCAGGTTTGCGACAAGGGCTCGTTTCACAGGAGCATGGCTGATCCCTGGCACCTTACCTGTAGTCAGTGGAGACTGACATGCCTGCATTGTGCTCTAGTACCTATAACTGCAAGCACATTTCTAGCTTCTCAGAAAAGCGCAAGGAAAACTACCTGGGACAGTGGCTACAGCAAAGGAATGCTACTCTGCAGATGGGGCAGCAGAAGAGCACTGGTATGGCAGCAAATGGCAAAGACTCAGCTGTCAAGTGGTATGAACAGATCACTCCTGCTTGTGAGAATAGCCCAAGGAACGTTGGTGTGACACTCAGAACACAGTCTTTGTCTCTGTCTGGTCTTCCTGTGTGCCCTTGGGCAACAGTCACTTGACCCATCTGCCCACATGTCAAAGACTATGACATTATTTTTTTCCTTCCTTCCCTGCCTATTTCTCTGCTTCAAGGGGCTGTTCTCCCCTCAGCAAGAAGTGGCGATGGGGCCACTGATGAAATGGGAATAGTTACAGTTTGCTATAACCCCAGTGCTTTAACTTAACTGGTCTCCATTTCCTGAGGCCAGACTCACCAAAATCCTGTCCTTTACAGTTCCAGTCTCTGGTGCAGACTGATGTGGCATGAGCACAGCTCCTCTTTCACATCATAAGCAAGGTGACTTTGGAAGGCTCAGCCTAATCCCTGACAGAGTCTCCTCTTGGACAGGTCGTGACAGTGTACAGTTTGGTTCTAGCTGTATTAATGAGACTCAAGGCTTAGTAAATTCAAGGAACAGGGGCAGTGGTAGATTTTCAGATCAGGCTACTCCAGCAGCATACTGAGGGGAAAATTGCTCTGCTTGCTTATGCCTCCACATGCTTAATTCTTAGAAGTGCCCACTTTCCACAAGCAAAACTGAGGCACACATGTTGGGAAGAAGTGTTTTCCCTATCACAGAGGAATAATTCTGATCCAAATCACTGTTCTTGAGCTGGCCTTGAAATTTTCAATCCCTTGTCATGTAAATGGACCTTCACACCACTTTCTTTTCCTGCCTTCATTTTGGAGAAATTAAATTTTACAGAAATAAAAGCAGCACATTAAGAATGGATGCACGTTTCATTTGCTCTAATTATGCATAGTGAAGAGTTTCCATTTCAACAAACCTCATTGATATTCTGCTGTGAACTTGACTGGGGGGAAAAAAAAGGAAGAACACAGAAAGAGATTTAGCAGTCAATTGACTTTAGCTAAAAAAAAAAAAAGAAAAGTTTTGTTGATTTAAGAATATTTCATTTTCCACTTTAATTTCCTTTCCCTCTCTCTGTGAACATTATGATGACGAAACCTCTCCCTGGATCACCCTGAGATTCTAGGATAGTTGTAGTATCCTAATACTGTAATTCAGGAGCTAGTGTTATTTTATGGATTAATTCCAAATTGCAGTATTTCATGTGTTAATATTGCAAAAGGGTTTAGCATTGTGTGTGAACAGACCAACTCTTAAGCTTCTGGGAGAAATACTTATTATGCGGTTAAATCTCTCAATATTTCATGACCCTGTCACTCGTGCACTTAGCCTTTACGTGATCTTTACAAACACTGCTCATAAAATTACATATACTGGGATTTAATAGATCAGAGAGCAAGCTCGGGAATCATAATGTGAAACACTGAATAATTTATTAGAAAATATAGAAAACTTCAGAGAGAAAAAAAAAAAAAAAACATTTTTTTCCTTGCAAACCCTATAAACATTATGCTTTCAGAGGTGGAAGCAAATTCTGTTGAGGTTTTCCTTATCACTATCAACAATACATAAATTTAATATAATAGAATGTGGCTTTGTTAGGTATTGCATTCTTGTTTCCTTCTCAACAACAAAAAAAGTCTGAATTAAACCTGCTGCAGTAATTTGCTGTGTTATGAGAAATACAGTGTTATCAGGAAGAACACCACAGTTAATCACTTTCTGAATTCCTGGGTATGGAAAATGTTTGTTATATTGAGTTAAAGTTTTTAATATGTATCAGTGGCTTAAAAAGGATAAACATTGATAGCATTTTATTATTTAATAGTCTAAATGTCAAGAATACAAATCAAAGTTATATCAGAAAACATTGCAATCACTATAAAATATAGTCAGAGAGAATCATACAGTGACTTGAACTTGGTCCCTGTATATACAGCCATTGTCTTTTGAAATCTTCAATCTGCAGTACCAAGTAATAAATTGGACAGAACTTCCATCACAATATACAAGCAAGAACTATCCTTGATCTGTGCAGATACAAATCTGAGATGCATCTGGGAAAATTGTCCATATTATCTGCAGCCATTAATCTTTATTCTTTTAAAATGTGATATGCTATAAACTTCCTCTTTCTGTTCAGCACAGGCTTGAGTCAGTCTCCTTAGGGTATCCTGATCCAGCACCATCTTCACCTCTCCTGCAGCAAACTGAACTTCATAGGGTGATTATCCATGATTCATTTAAATGCTTTCATCTGCCTCTCCCACCAACTCTGGGATATTTCTCTGAAGGTGGCAACCTCTGTGTCCTGTGCCTGTGTTTTCATGATGTTCGTGTTTATACCAGCTGTATCAACTAAGACTCTTTTCTTCTTCTTCTTTTTCTCTTTCTTCATTTCTCTCTCTCTCTTTTATTTTTTTTCCCCCAACAAAAGAATAACAGCTGGTCCCTTCAGATCCCTATATCCTCGTATTAGAAAAGATGTTCTGATACAGGAATCAAAGCTCCCCCTGACAGTCAGCTTCAGACTTGGGTTGTTTTGTTTCTGTTCTTTTGATGCAGGAGTACAGGTTGCCCAAAATCCCCACAGCAGTATCTTTTCCATCACTAGGTTGCTGACTCCAAAGAGGCATCAAGATAGATTTTGCTGTGTATTTCATGGGTCTCTATTGCAACACTAAAGCACAAGCCTTGCAAATTCAGTGAAGACATGTTTATGTGCTTTCCAAGGGGACACCACTATGTAGTCTTGCACTGAATCATGCGCTGTTTCTCAATTACCCTATTCTTATGATACTATTAGTGATGTGGATGTGATTAACTTGAAGATACTTGCAAGGGACAAATTTGATAGATTATCATATTGTTGTCTCATTTGGGTTTCTTTTTTGACATTTCTTGTTCTGGAACATAATTGTACACTGCTATAAATTGTCAGTTACTACTATAGCCACAAAAAATACTTCAGATTCTAATATATGAATGAAACCAGTTATTACCATAGCCACAAAAAATACTCCAGATTTTAATATATGAATGAAATCTACTCAGAGCCTGATAAAATTCTGATGAGAACAGAAATGGACTGGAATATTGTGACTAGAAAGTAGATTCCAAATTAATAATCCTTATGTTTCTATTTAGCCTACTGATCTTCACAAGAAATGTTTAATGAAATAAAGAAAAAAATAAAAGGTTTATCTAAGCATACACATTATAAAAAAATAGCCACACCATTTTGGACATTTGGTTTAGAAAGTTTAAGGTGGAAATGGAAAGGCCCTAGACTGATATCCAATGCTCTCTGAAATCAAGGGGAGCTCTTCCATAACCTTCAGTGGGCTTTTGATCAGATCTCCAGAGAAAATAGGAAAGAGAGCAGGGCAGAAGTCTCTCATTGGCTTTCTGAAGTAAATGGAAGTAAACTACAGCACAGGAAGTTCTATCTCAACACGAGGAACAGCTTATTTACTGTAAGGATCATGGAGCACTGGAACAGGCTGCCCAGAGAGGTTATAGAGTCTCTTTCTCTGGAGACTTTCAAGATCCGACTGGATATATGCCTGTGTGACCTGCACTAGATTCCATGGTCCTGCTCTGGCAAGGAGTTTGGGCTTGATGATCTCCAGAGGTCCCTTCCAACCTTTAACATCTTGTGATCCTGTGAACATTTGTCAGTTATTTTTGAAAACCAGAACTGGATATTTATTATTCTTGAAAGATTAAATGAATTCATTTACTTTTCACTGAATTGCTCTTTTCATGAAAAGAAAATAAGAGTAAAAAATACATGTTGTGACATTTTCTAGATTAAATTATTCAAGTTTTCAGTTTAGCTTTTCACTTCTGATTTCCCTTCCTCTCACCTCTTCTTTTTCAGGAGGTGGGAGAGGTGTATGCACTTCAAAATTACTGCAACTGGAAAGTATTGTTTCAAGTTGTTAGGAAGAAGTTCTTCTTAGAAAGAGTGATTGGACATTGGAATGGGCTGCCCAGGGAGGTGGTGGAGTCACCATCACTGGAGGTGTTTAGGAAGAGGTGATGGGGTGCTTGGTGCCATGGTTCAGTTGATTAGATAGTGTTGGATGATAGGTTGGACTCAATGATCTCAAAGGTCTTTTCCAACCTGGCTTATTCTATTCTATTCTATTCTATTCTATTCTATTCTATTCTATTCTATTCTATTCTATTCTATTCTATTCTATTCTATTCTATGTCAGATTGAATACAGTAATGGTTTAAAAAATAAAAAATGAAAAATTGTTTTTCAACTTTGTTTTAACACAAATTTATTTTCAATTTGTTCAAAGACTTATTTTTTCTTTGCCTTGCTGAAACTGCCAACAACACTGTCAAGAAGGTTGTGTATTATTAATAATCTACAAAATTTTGCTGGAAGAGAGCTCGAGAGATTCTATGTGAACTCTCTGCAACTGGTAAACATGGATGAACAGAAACATTTGCAACAAAAATGCCCCAAATTATTCTGAACTCCATAGTCAGTGTTACTACATAACATGGTTATGGTAAAAGAAAACATCCAGCTATACTGGACCTCATGAATAGAAGCATAAACCATTTGTACTGCAAACCAGTATTTCTGCTTGGGTTTATGTTCCTGCAAAAGAACCAAACAGGTCCCTGGACTGCTTGTCTCCACAGCTGAGAAATAAAGTGTTATAACTGCATCCATGAAGGAAACTTTATGTTGTTGTGTTCCAAATGGAAATCTTGCCAGCTTCTCTACATGAAAGCAGTTATCTAAGCAGTAACTTAAATGCTGAATGATTATAACGTCATGGTGTGCACTGCAAGAGTCAATGTGTGTCAGCATTTCAGTATAAAATCTGTGGACCAAATCCTGATGACATCATTGAGCAGGTCAATGCTTTTGTCCTTGATTAAATGTTCTTCCTGAATTTTTATTTCATTTACTGATCAGAAATTAAGAAAGGATTTCAGATAAGGACTTGTGTGGTTATTCACTCTGAACATCAACTTAAAGATTTGTTTTGGAGTATCTTAAAAAGCACAACCACGTATCAATTAGCGCTGATTCAGACATGTTTCATTGGCCCTATAAGATGGACAGGTCCAGGAGAAGTGTCAGTTGAATTTGTTTGGTAATTTTGAAAACTGATGCATTTGCAGCACCAGCACATATTAGTAGCTCTAAGGTAAATTTCAGAGCTAAAAAACAGGACAAAACAAAACAAAACAAAACAAACCCCAACAATAGCAAAAAACAACTGACAAATAAAAGAACAATCCTTTCCCAAATATTGCATAGACATGATGTGAAATATAAGTGAGGTGAGAGGAGTGAAAAGCAGAAAGCCACAGAATAAAAAATAAAATAAAAAAAAAAACTTAAAAGGATTGCTTAAGAATGGGAAAGAACATAGTAATGCAAAGCTAGCTGCCTTGGGTCAGGCTGAAGTTACGTAAATCTCTGTGTCTTGCCTCTGAGCATGTGTGGTGGTTTAGGCTGGGTGCTGCCACACAAGCCACACCTGTGAGGTCCCAAAAGAGGGTCCAGCCCAGTGGGTGGGCACAGGATGCCCTGCTCCCCTATAAAACATCAGCGGAGGGTCCTCTCTTCCTCTTTCTTCCCTCACTGCTACCTGAGTAATTGGGTGAGCTGCCTCTCTGGGGCCTGGCTAGGCCCAGGGTGGGGAGGGGCGGGGCGGGGTGGGGTGAGGGTGGAGAAAGAGCCCTGAGGGTTTTTTGGGTGTACCCCCAGGTGGGGGTGGGATGCTTTTGGTTATGTTTTGGGATCTCTCTCTTTTGTCATGGTGCTTATGGTTCTCTATAAAGCCTTAATTGTTGGGGTTTTTTTTTGTTCCATTTAAATTTTCCACCATTTTTGCAATCTGTTTGTCCGAGTCTTTTCTTTTGCATGTGGTCAGAGAATTTACCTCTCAACCTACCACAACATGACTGGAACTCTGTAGGCTAGGTAGGCACCCTCTGTAGGCAGGGTAAGCACCCTCTCAGCTCCCAGATGCTTGAGTCTGTGTGACTTCCTGCATGGATATAACTGTGCCCTTTGATGGATTTCAGCTCCTAGTATTTTTCCCAATGAAACTATGCAGATCTTTGTAGTATACGACAACCTGTTTCAAGAAGCTTCCCAGATTAGCCACACCTGTTTGAAGAACAGCCTCCTTTTGTTTAAATTGAACTTATTTCCTTCTGACTTCATTCAATGTCCCAAATCTCAGAGTGGAAAGTATCAGATGTAATAGTTAACCATCTATCTCTCTTTGCTTGTTTTATGCATCAGTGGTTGCAACTCAGATTTTAGTTTTCAAAGATGTATTTCAAATTTAGTACATTTCAAGTACACAGTAACAATTTGCAAAGCTGGTAAGGACTTGCAGCACCTGGAGATTTCCTTGGAGTAGGGGTACTTTGAATCTTTAAAAAATTTGGCTGTCAGTAAAACCTGAAGAAGCTTGACCTGCAATGTTGAGAACATGTTATAAAACCATGGCAGGCATAAATTCTGAATGAATTCTTCATCACAGCATCAAGAACATGGTTGAATATAATTAGGTTCACTAATGTTGTCTAGCAGAATCAATAGATTCTGGTGTTAACAATGATCCTACATAACAACAATATGTCTTTCTAGGATTGCAAGCACAACAGAACAACTAAAAAGAGAAAAATAGGAAAAAGAGCACAATTCAAACAGTTACAATAATAGTGGGTTTGATTTATACCCACAAAAGAGAAAAATTTGGAGTTAAGCCTACATTTTCTTTAAGTCATCCTATTTTGCTTCAGAATTTCAGAAGTCTTTCAAAATTGATATCTTAGAGAATGATATCTTGAGATTACCATCTTAATCTTTAATCAAATAGGTTAACACAACACCATACAGAGGTTTACCTGTCTATAGAGATCAAGTCAGGCCTTAAACAGCACTTTAACAGTTTTTGAGGGTGTTTCTGACATACAACTAACTAGTTTGAGTAGGCAGATGACAGTGGAGCTCCCTAGAGAATAGCAAGGTCAAGAAGAGTTATCTCTTCACTTGATTCACCTGATGGAACTCTCAATATAGAGAGTTCATTCAAACTGGAGGCTTAATCCCTATCAAACCCTCATTTCCAATGGCCCATTTCAACTGAACATAACCATTGTATCCTTAGTTAGTGTCACTAGATCACTGTTACTATAGCACGGAACACTGGCAAATTAATTCTACTGTGTGCATATTCTTTGCTTTCCAATGGACAAATTTCCCATATTTTCCTATTAAGGTTTGACCTACTTTTGAAGTAAAGTACTCATAAAATAGAAGGGAAAATACAGCTACTAGATGCAGGGACCTTCTGGAACGTGTACCTCTGCTAACTTCTTTCATGCCCAAGATGAAATGTGTTGAACCTTTCCAGGTGAAGATTTAAATATTTTACAGTCTATTCTCTCTGCCTCATTTTTTCACTTTCTTTCAGAGAGTTGGGACTGCCAGTTATATTTTAAACTCAAGCTTTTAATCCATAAGCTATTGATTTCTCTCTAGAATCTCACACAAGGTTCTATGGGATATTTTAACTTGTGGAGAGCTCATGTCTGATGGGATTTTTTACTGACCAGAATTTAAAGAGGACATTCCACCAGGATACAGATGTATTATGAGAGTTTTCACTATGAAATACTCCTGGTGAACCTACTAAACCAAAAGGACTGTGATGCATTTTCAGGCCATTAAAAGAATATATAATTTTTTTTTGGTACATTAAATCCTACTGCTTGCTCTTAGATTTTTCTTATCCATATCTCCTATTTTAGCATAATCTTCCTCCCCATCTTAGTGTGACAATTTTAATCACCATAAGTCTTAGGAAAAAAAGTGATAAACTAATAACCATGATCAAAATTAACTAATAGTGTTTTCTTGTTTACCCACAGAAATAAGGATTAGTCTTTATAATTTGATAATTGAAATCATTGACAACCACTCTTCCCATCACAAAGAGAATTATGATAAAATGCATCAGTATTTACCTATTGCAGGAAGCATTCCATTAGAGGCTGAGGTAGAAGTTTGCTTTTGTGTTGTAGGGTTTTTTTAACAATGGGATTACTTACAGAAGGTTAAAGAATGGGATACCATTGCTATGGAGCTGTATCTGATCAATTAGGAGTTTCAGAAAACATTTCTCAGCACTACTCTTGGTAGGACGACATGAATGAATGTGGCATCACCATTAATTCCTGAATATGTGACTAGAGGTAGTGCTAGTTCCTCAACCTAATTCATGTTTGTAAACACACATTAACATATAACAAGGGCTGCAAAACCTTTTTATGACTTGGAATGTTAATGATGGTTGAAGCACAAAGGTAGACTCCTGGTCATCTCCAAAGATCATAACTCTCTGGAGGTTTGCACAAAGATACAAGGAAAGCTGAGTTCAGGATCCTTAATCTTCAGGATTACATTCCCCTATGCAATGGCAAGAATTTCTGTCTCTGCTTCTGTTGTCTTTCTTTCTGTCTCAGCCTTTTTCTGACAGTGTAAAATTCTTAGTTCTTTACATCCTGAGATGCTCCCTAGGTGCAGCTGCTGAGTTCACAGCTCCCTTTCCATCCTAATTCTTGCAATGCAAAGTACTGCAGTTATTAAGATGATCTTCATTTTATGCTAGTGATAACTCTGCACTTAGAGAAGTAGGATGTGGAGTTCTGTTATAAATGCTTTGCATCTGACTTGAAATATGTTGTTAGATTCCATTTGAAAGGCTCTATTTTCCATTTCTTACATGTATTTTTGGATAGATAAATGAATGAACTCCACTCTTGCATAAAGATGAATGTGGACCGCTAATATCCCTTGAGTGGCATACCTGCCAGTCAGTATGATCTCAGTAGAACCTTGAGACACCACACAAGCATTTTCTCCCTCCACCCCCCCCCCACCCCCCCAAAGTACAGGTAAAACTATAGTTCAGAATTTCTTGAATGGAATTCACTTTAACAATGTACTGTACCCAAAGTGAGAGGAAGAAGAAAGAAAAGCATTTCTCCCTGAGAGACAGAGGGAGTTTTGCCTGGGAAAATATATTCATTTGTCAAGCTTGCTTCTGGAACCTGAGCAACAGCTTGAGGTCTGTAGGTAAGAAGCCTGCACACTCATATCTGTACAGGTGAAATTAAGAACTGCATTTATGAACACAGCATTCTTTGCACTAGCATGCAATTACCAAACTGCCAGGTGGGATTTGCAGACACAAATGTAATACACACTGCTTTATGTAAAACTAAGTTTTCGTGACCTGAAATTTTGTCCTCAAGTATTCCTTAACAGCAGGATGCAGTATATGACTCTGTAAGTCTTGGCAACAAGAAGTGAAAAGAAGTGACTGGCACTAAAAAAGGTCTTAATCCTACTAATACTGAATATGATAAGCCTTTACTGTAATTCAGATTGCATTGGGTTTTCTTGGTGGTCATCTTAAAAACTATTTTCACATAATTTCAGTTATTAGAAATAAATAAACAAAAGAAATGGTTGTCTTAACTACTGATCCAAGCACTATGTGTCTGATCTTTCAATGTACAGGGATCAGGCATAGCTACAGCACACTCACTATCAGGTAAGAACATGAGGATTGATGTAGTAAAAGAAAAGATAGCTAGGGTCTAAATTAATAGAAATATGCAATCTATGTAGACTTTGTGTAATGAGACTAGAGATGGAAAATCACTCAGATTTATAGATTTATAGATTAATTAAGATTCAGAACAGACAATGGGGTTATATAAGCAATTGCTTCAGTGCACTTACTGAGGTAATATGTCCTTTCTATTCTCGACTAATATTCTTCTGTTTACACATGGAAGAACAGCATTAGTCCATTTCAGTAGTCTTTCCTGTGTTGAACATGTTTTACATGATCTGCTTCCTTAGAAGGCTGTTCAGGGTCATCAAACCACCAAAAAAGTTATATTCAGCTGATGTTCTTCAGTAATCCAGAGATTTTTGCAGTACCCCTTCCCAGAGCTTGGACAACTGCTCCTCTTTGTCCATCCTCTTTATATTTAACTACACAAAAATGAATAATTGTATTTACCTATCAAGTCAGACAACTCTGTATTAGTATCCCATCATTTTAATTCCTTACCATTTCTCCTAGCTGCTTGTTGTACAGAAACTTTTTACCAGTGATTCGGTATTTGTTTCTATGTTTGTTGGTATGAATCATACTGAAAGCAACATATACTTTGATACCACAGAATTAACCAGGTTGGAAAAGTCATTCAAGATCATCAAGTCCAACCTATCACCCAACACCATCTAACCAACTAAACCATGGTACTAAATGCCTCATATAGTCATATTTTAAACACTTCCAGAGATGGTGACTCCACCACCACCCTGGGCAGCCCCTTCCAAGGGCCATACCTCAGAGCCATTCTCTGCCATTTCACCCAGTTGTTTAACTGGTCAATTTTAACTCTCTTGCTGTAAGTCACATTAAATTTGCACTTGAGGGATTGTCCTCAATCCATTGAACAGCCAGTTTTCTACATGTGTGTTTACCAGTTTCAAACTTTCTTTTGTACTACCAGTATGTGACTGAGAAGATGCTTGAAGCCAAGCATGTCATGGTCAGTGAAAGAAACATAGAGACTGGATTAATTCAGGCCCATATTGAGGGGCAATATCCTGGAGACAGGACCTGAGAAGCTCAACTGTTGATAACCAGCTGCAGATGAGTAAATGTCTGGGCCTCAGCAGTAACCAGGTGGTGTGAAGAAAGCCTCCAATGGGAGTAGGGAAAGGGGGAAATATGGTACAGGAAGGCAACAATACATGAAGAATCATGACACGAGCAAGAGAAGAGATTGTGACTAAGCAGAGGGCTACAGGAAGATTTTGTGAATATCCTAGAGAATATCATTATAGTGAGTTGACCCTGGCTGGATTTCAGGTGCCACCAAAGATTCTGTGTCAGTTCCTTCCTCAGCTGGACAGGGGAGAGAAAATGCAACTAAAGTCTTGTGGCATAAGGCCCGGGAAATCACTCAGAAATTACTGTCACAGGCAAAATAGAATCAGCTTGGGGAAATTTATTACACATCAGAAAAAGATAAATAAATCTAAATCTTAAAACACCCAGCAAGTCCTTCTTGGAGTCAGCTGGCATTGGCTCTATCAGACACAGGGGAAGCCTCTGGCAGCTTCTCACAGAAACCACCCCTGTTTTTCCCTTGCTACCAAAGTGTTGTCATGAAAACCCAATACAGTCATAGAATTCAAGCTAATAAGTAGAAAAATATACAGTTATTAAGATGTTGTTATGGGTGAAACAGTATCAGTTTGGAAAATCTAACTTTTTTTGAGGTATAACTTAATTGTTGACAATACAAATTTCTGGGCATTGAGAGGTGGAAAAAAAAAAAGACAAGACAGCATAAACACTTAAACACTATTAAACATCTCTCCTTCCCACTCCCTATTCTCAAATTCCCTTATTAGAATAGAATAGAATAAACCAGGTTGGAAGAGACCTTCAAGATCATCGCATCCAACCTATCATCCAACACCACCTAATCAACTAACCCATATAACCAAGCACCCTGTCAAGTCTCCTCCTGAACATCTCCAGTGACGGTGACTCCACCACCTCCCCTGGCAGCCCATTCCAATGGGCAATCACTCGCTCTGTGTAAAACTTCCTCCTGACCTCCAGCCTGAACCTCCCCTGGCGCAGCCTGAGACTGTGTCCTCTTGTTCTGGTGCTGGCTGCCTGGGAGAAGAGACCAACCTCTGCCTGTTTACAACCCCCCTTCAGGTAGTTGCAGAGAGCAATAAGGTCACCCCTGAGTCTCCTCCTCTCCAGGCTAAGCCGCCCCAGCTCCCTCAGCCTTTCCCCATAGGGCTTGTGCTCCAAGCCCCTCACCAACTTCGTTGCCCTTCTCTGGACTTGTTCCAGCAAGTCAACGTCCTTCCTAAACTGAGGGGCCCAGAACTGGACACAGTACTCGAGGTGTGGCCTAACCAGTGCAGTGTACAGGGGCAGAGTGACCTCCCTGCTCCTGCTGGCCACACTGTTCTTAATGCAGGCCAGGTTCCTACAGGTTCCTCCAGGTTATATTCCACCCACCCCAATTCCACCTGTGAGTTGCAGGTTTGGGGCTGTGGGCATGAATACTTCTGTTTCTTGTTCCATGTGCATTCACTTTTTTTATTTTGCTGATATTTAATTTTTGTTGCTTTTCCTCAGCTGCTGCCTGTTTTGGAGTGTCTCTGTCCCATGGATGCACTTTGTTAGTGTCTCTGCTTTGTCATGCTTATTCCTGGGCCTCCTCCCATGCGGCTGCCCCTCCAGCCCCTACTACTGAAACCTGCCCATTATGCTCAGGTCAGGTGTAAGGGTCATCCTGAGACAGTCCTTAAGCACATCAAAGGTGGAGCATCCTGCAGGTCCTGACTGTCTCCCAGCAAGCTCAGCTGACTGCATTGCACCATGCTGATGCTGCCTCCTGCCTCGTCACCACATTTCTCTGTGCCATGCAAGCACACCCTGGCTTGTAAAAGCTTGTCAGAACAACCCTCTTAATCCTCAGCAGATTGTAGATCCTTTATAATCCTATTCCATATTCATATATATATATATATATCAAGTAAATGTGTTGAAAGGATTTGTTTACAGCTACGCATTAATTCTCTTGTGGATCTGTATGAAAATAGAAGGGCTAAAGTTCAGGCCATCGAGTCACTAACTGAAGCATTTAGGTTATAAACTTTGTGATGGTTTCTCTCTAAACCTTAATGAAAACACATGCAAAATATAATTGTATCTAATCCATAGTCTGATAACATCCATGGTGCAATGTTTCATTTTGTTTTGGTTTTTTCTGCAAGAAAAGAAATAATTTTAAACTGTTTTTGAGCCCTGCATAAAAACATCCTCAGAAAACTAGATGCTGTTGAGGTAGGCAGGCTATTGTTCATTTGGTACCTGAGACATCGTCAGAGGCAACAGCTGGAGTCTCCCATCCTTCAGTCCTGAGACAGAGCAGGGGTTCTGCTGTTTGCTTGACATATCCTGATCTTTTAATTGTCTCCTATAAAGTACAGCAACAGCAAGCAGAATTCTGTGTTTTGAATAGCTCTTAAATTGGATGAGCTTCATAAACATGTTTTGGAGGGTAAAACAAACAACCTCCTGGTAACACGACTCCTAAATCTTTCATTTGTGTGGTCTTTTGTGTGGATGTCAGCCTTAAACCTACAAAACTGAAATAAATTACTCATTTTCAGGGGAGAAAAGTGCTGCTTGCATTTTAT
The DNA here is from genome assembly GCF_026170545.1 of Melanerpes formicivorus. Classification (NCBI taxonomy): domain Eukaryota; kingdom Metazoa; phylum Chordata; class Aves; order Piciformes; family Picidae; genus Melanerpes; species Melanerpes formicivorus. The sequence goes on from NW_027142353.1 coordinate 26,276,137, forward strand.
TGGCTCAGGTGAAAGTAACACAACCTATAGACATATGTTAAATTCCATTACCTGTAAAGAGAGCACTGATTTTTTTTTTTCCTATTTTGAACACTATGACACCAGAAAGTATGACTTCCCATTTTATTTGCATTAATTGAATGCACACTTTGGAAGCTGATAGGGTAAGACTGATTGTAATTGAGCCATAAATTTAGCTTTGTGAAATGCTGGACAGTTCTTTGATGAAATACATTTTTTTGAAGGCAGACTGAGATAATAAATGATAGATGCTTCATACCTATTGCTACAGAGAGGCAAAAAATAAAAAGTGGGTAACTTCTCAAAGCGTTACCGTAAGTTATTTTCCATTGATTTCGCACCACAAGAATTTTCTTTTACTAAAATACTGTTTATCACATTTCTTCTTTTATTTGGTAAAAATACACAGAAGATATATTCTTAAATCTAAAATACTGAGTATCCTATTTGCATGATGTGTCACTAACCCCTGCTCCACAAGAAAATACTTGTACATAAACTAACTAAATAAATCAGGTTCTTCATATCTGTATCTATGTGAAAAGCTAAGCTCATGACTATTTGAATACACACCCATAACTATCACAGGCTGCTGCAATACCACCAGACTCAATAGAGGTTTAACTGTTTACACCCAACAAGGATGTACTTCAAAGTGTGTATAAAGCTATCTGGAAGCAAATCTCAACATGTGTTTTGAAGGTGACCATGAAAAGTATAACTATCCCTTGTGTATTTGTGTTCATTTTTCCCTCCACTGAATTACATAAGCAAAACATCCAGCTATTTTGATTCCAAAATCTTTTTGAACAGTTGTAAGAGGTTAATTTATTTGCTAAAAACCATAGAAGTCCTGTAGAAATGTGAAATTTTGAGTCTCATCCACACAACTAAATAATTTTCACTCCTGACATAATTTTCTTTGAGTACTTCCATGGCTTTCGTTAGTCAGGTGCCTGAGTATCTTTCAAAGTAAGAGTATGATGGGTCTGTTTCCCCTTGGAAAGGAGATGATTTGATTTTGGGATGGAAAAAATTTAAATGGTCCTGTGAGAATGAATGTCAGAAAAGGAAATGGTTATGTTTAGATGTGGAAGATGTGCAATTGTTGGTCTGGCTTCAACTGTGTTTGACTCATGAAGGGTTTTGTCTCCTATAGATGTGAATGTCCTCTTGTTGGTCAATGGTACACCTCTGTTCATACAATAAAACTCATATAAGTGGTGATAGCTATGAAACACGGAATTTTACCAGATGGAGAGTTTCTATTTGGTATTGAGCTTTCTCTTGTATTATGTGTGTATCTCATGAATTTAGCCAATCAAATCTGCTGATGTGCATTCAACATCATACTGATGTCATGCCAGCTTTAAAATGAAAGTGCTGGATGGAGCAAAGTATCACGGGGCTTGTAGTTCAGATTGTACCAGGAGTGTCTTCATGTTTCCAGTTGCTGCTTCTGGTTTTGGGGTGTGGCTCTTTTCTGCTAGACTACCTGTGGACTCGAGGGCTGGGAGAGTCATTTTCTCACTGGCTTCTGCTGCTGCAGCTGCTTTTGCTGTGCTTTTCTGTGAAATAGGCTAAGGTAACTGTACACTATATCATCTTATTAAAGTCCTTATCTCAACCCAGGTTGGTTTTGTGTGTGTCTTACTTTCCCTCCTGATTTGTGGGGGAGGGAGGCTTGTGAGAGTGGGCTGACTTAAAGCAGGACAGCATAACAGAAATGTTTTACTGCATCTCCAGAAACTCATTTGAGATATATGAAATTCTGTCTTTCTACCTCCTTTGGAGATTTTGATTTACCGTGTAGGTCAGCACAGAGAAATAGTAGCACTGGTACGAAGAGAGGATGGAAAAGGATCACCTGGATCCTCCATCCAGTCCCCACTAGTCATACAAAGGAGACATACAAAGGCCTGCTCTTTCCAATTATTCCTGATATTCCAGCTATTAAAGAAACAACAGGTTGTTGTTCATTTTTTTTTAATATGAACATGCCTGCAAGAAAACACAGACATGATCTATCAGCACCAGAACAGTTCATAGCATATTTGGAAGAAAAATAATACAGTGTTTTGAACAGGAGTCAAGTATATGGATCAATCAGTATTTCAGGCCTTAATGTCTCATTCCTTATTTTGAGTCCATAAAAAATTTTATTTTCTTTTACCAACACTTTATTTGAAGCCAATGAAAACGTTTGACAGAAGGAGCAAAATAGTTTTATCCCTGTGCAAAGCTGAAAAGAATTGTGATCATGTTTGGGTGACAGAAGGCTAGAATATTACCAAGGAGTTTCACTGCTGAAGTGAAGGTGGTAATATTTGCTGGTTAGAACAGAACAGAACAGAACAGAATAGACCAGACCAGGTTGGAAGAGATCTTCAAGATCATCACGCCCAACCCATCAGAGTCCAATGGGATGTCATTCAACAAGTCCAAGTGCCGAGTGCTGCACTTTGGCTACGGCAATCCCATGCAGAGCTACAGGCTGGGGTCGGAGTGGCTGGAGAGCTCCCAAACAGAGAGGGACCTGGGGGTGCTGATCGACAGCCACCTGAATATGAGCCAACAGTGTGCCCAGGTGGCCAGGAGGGCCAATAGCATCCTGGCCTGCATTAGGAATAGTGTGGCCAGCAGGAGCAGGGAGGTCATAGTGCCCCTCTACTCTGCTTTGGTTAGGCCGCACCTTGAGTACTGTGTCCAGTTCTGGGCCCCTCAGTTTAAGAAGGACATTGAGACACTTGAACGTGTCCAGAGAAGGGAAACAAGGCTGGGGAGAGGCCTTGAACACAAGCCCTATGAGGAGAGGCTGAGGGAGCTGGGATTGTTTAGCCTGGAGAAGAGGAGGCTCAGGGGTGACCTGATTGCCCTCTACAACTACCTGAAAGGTGGTTGTAGCCAGGAAGGGGTTGGTCTCTTCTCCCAGGCAACCAGCACCAGAACAAGGGGACACAGTCTCAAGCTGCGCCAGGGGAGGTTTAGACTCGAGGTGAGGAGGAAGTTCTTCACCGAGCGAGTCATTCGGCATTGGAATGGGTTGCCCAGGGAGGTGGTTGAGTCATCGACCCTGGAGGCGTTCAAGAGGAGATTGGACGTGGCACTTGGTGCCATGGTCTAGTCATGGGGTCTGTGTTGATAGGTTGGACTCGATGATCCCCGAGGTCCTTTCCAACCTAAGTGATACTGTGATACTGTGATGATGGTAGGCTGAACATGAGTCTGCAGTGTGCCCAGGCAGCCAAGAGGGCCAATGGCATCCTGGCCTGCATCAGGATCAGTGTGGTCAGCAGGAACAGGGAGGTCATTCTGCCCCTGTACACTGCACTGGTTAGGCCACACCTTGAGTACTGTGTCCAGTTCTGAGCCCCTCAGTTTAGGAAGGATGTTGACTTGTTGGAGCATGTCCAGAGAAGGGCAACAAAGTTGGTGAGGGGTTTGGAACACAAGCCCTATGAGGAGAGGCTGAGGGAGCTGGGGCTGCTTAGCCTGGAGAAGAGGAGACTCAGGGGAGACCTTATTGCTGTCTACAACTACCTGAAAGGTGGTTGTAGACAGGCAGAGGTTGGTCTCTTCTCCCAGGCAGCCAGTACCAGAGCAAGAGGACACAGTCTCAGGCTGCACCAGGGGAGGTTCAGGCTGGAGGTCAGGAGGAAGTTTTGCACAGAGAGAGTGATTGCCCATTGAAATGGGCTGCCCGGGGAGGTGGTGGAGTCACCATTGCTGGAAGTGTTCAGGAGGAGATTTGACAGGGTGCTTGGTTGCATGGTTTAGTTGGTTGGGTGGTGTTGGTTGATGGGTTGGACACGATGATCTTGAGGGTCTCTTCCAACCTGGTTTATCCTATCCTATCCTATCCTATCCTATCCTATCCTATCCTATCCTATCCTATCCTATCCTATCCTATCCTATTCTGTTCTGTTCCTATTTCTATTTCTATTTCTATTTCTATTTCTATTTCTATTTCTATTTCTATTTCTATTTCTATTTCTATTTCTATTTCTATTTCTATTTCTATTTCTATTTCTATTTCTATTCTATCATCCAACACCACCTAATCAACTAGACCATGCAACCAAGCACCCTATCAAGTCTCCTAAACACCTCCAAGGATGGTGACTCCATCACCTCCCCAGGCAGCCCATTCCAGTGGGCAATAACTCTCTCTGTGAAGAATTTCTTCCTAACATCTAGTCTGAACCTCCCCTAGCACAGCTTGAGACTGTGTCCTCTTGTTCTGTTTGTGGTTGCCTGGGAGAATAGACCAAGCCCCACCTCCTTTCAGGTAGTCGTAGACAGCAATAAGGTCTCCTCTGAGCCTCCTCTTCTCCAGGCTAAGCAACCCCAACTCCCTCAGCCTCTCCTCATAGGGTTTGTGCTCCAAACCCCTCACCAACTTTGTTGCCCTTGTCTGGCCACGTTCCAGCAAGTCAACATCTTTCCTAAACTGAGGGGCCCAGAACTTGACACAGGACTCAAGGTGTGGCCTAACCAGTGCAGTGTACAGGGGCAGAATGACCTCCCTGCTCCTGCTGGCCACACTGTTCCTGATGCCATTGGCCTTCTTGGCTGCTTGGGCACACTGCAGGCTCATGTTCAGCCTACTGTCAACCAGTACCCCCAGGTCTCTTTCTGCCTGGCACTGTAGCACTGCATGGGGTTGTTGTGGCCAATGTGTAGAACCTGGCACTTGGATGTGTTAAATCTCATGCCGTTAGATTCTGCCCATCTGACCTGTGGAGATCCCTCTGCAAAGTCCCTCTTACCGTGTAACAGATCAACACCTGCTCCCAGCTTGGTGTCATCAGCAAATTTACTGATGATTGTCTCAATCCCCACGTCATCAATGAAGATATTAAAGAGGATGGGGCCCAGCACTGATCCTTGGGGTACACCACTACTGACTGGCTGCCAGCTGGATGTGGCACCATTCACCACCACTCTCTGGGATCAGCCCTCCAGCCAGTTCCTAACCCAGCACAGAGTGCTCCTGTACAAGCCATGGGCTGACAGCTTGGTCAGGAGTTTGCTGTGGGGGATGGTGTCAAAGGCCTTGCTGAAGTCCAGGTAGACTACATCCACAGCCTTTCCCACATCCACCAGGTGGGTCACCTGACCATAGAAGGGGATCAGGTTGGTCAGGCAGGACCTGCCCTTCCTAAATCCATGCTGGCTGAGTCTGATCCCTTGGCCATCCTGTAAGTGCTGTGTGATTGCACTCAGGATGACCTGTTCCATAATCATGCCTGGCACTGAGGTCAGGCTGACAGGTCTGGAATTCCCTGGTTCCTCCTTCCAGACCTTCTTGTGGATGGGCATCACGTTGGCCAACTTCCAGTCTTCTGGGACCTCTCCAGTGAGCCAGGACTGTTGAAAAGTGATGGAGAGCGGCTTGGCCAGCTCATCTGCCAGCTCTCTCAGCACCCTAGGATGGATCCCATCCAGTCCCATGAACTTGTTGGGATCCAAGCAGCTGAGGAGATCTCTAACTACTTCCTCCTGGATCATAGGGGTACTATACTGCTTCCTGACTCCATCTGCCAGCTCAGGAGGCCAGTTGTCTGGAAGACATCCTTTCCAGAAAAGCTGTTCACTAACTGACCATCCTTTTTTCATCTTCTTTTTTTTTCCCCTCTAAGAAAAAGTAGTTTGTCGAGGTATTAGATATCTTTGTCATTAACATGGCAACTTTGTTGAAAGGTACTGAATTTTGCATCAGAAAGAAACCAAAAAAGAAAAAACAAATAATGCTCCCAAAATGGCAGCAGGGAGGTTTCAATGGAAACCAAACATAGAACTTGTTTTTATTCTTTCAAAATTGTTAACAGAAAAAATATTAAGTTCAAACCAATTAAAACTCTCTGGAATTAAAAAACAACACTCTAATTGAAAAAAAAAAAAAAAGAATAATTAATTATCAGAGTCTTTGCTTCAACTAAAGCCAACTATAATAAAAAATACTAATAATTATGGAGAATTTGTGTAATTCTGTATATGTCCCGAGCTACATATTTTAGGGAACTGAATTTGTGCAGATGCAAGAAGATGATCACCAGCATATGTATTCTGCTCACATAAGATGCATACAGACCCAGTATTTTGGTTTGCTCCTGACACCTAGAATAATAGCTCACATCTTCTGCCAGAGATGAATGACTGTAAATGAGTGTTTAAGAGACTCAGCTTCATCATTGATTACACAGTCTTTTTTTTTTCCCCCACTCAGTCTTCGCTACCAAACTCAAACTGCTCTCTAATTTCTGCCCCTTTCATCTTGTTTTGTAACAGAAATACATCATCCAGTGTGGGCTTCTGAATTTATAAAATGTGTGATAGGTAGTCAGGTTTTCAGCAGTAGCATAACTCTGGAACACTGTGAAGCACATAAAAAATTCAGCAGTAGCACAACACGCTGTGGAGTGTAAAGAGTTATCTTTTGATTTGCTTCCATTATAATCATAACAACAGCCAAAATCAGCAACACACTAATGCAGACCATTATCAGAGTGACTGAACAGAGAAATCTAGGAGATGGATAGGGAAATATGATGTCCTAGTAATGGGAGTCACATTCTCCTTGTGGTTTGGCATCTGTCCATAACTATGAAATCCTGGATTCCAACAGTGTTTTCATTTTATGAAACTTTCTCCTTTTGCCACAACAGCAGTTCCCTTGGACTTTTTCTCCAGCTGAGTTGGAGGTACATTTTGGGATGTTTGTGTTTGCTGGCCTGATGATGTTTTGATGTGTGTTACTTATCACAGTGTGAGCAGTCCAAGAAGCAGAGAGCTCCTCCTGTCCTCCTTGGCTTCATTTAATATTTCTGTTTCTCCTGTAGCACTGGCAGACAGGGGCGAACATGACACATGAACCTAGTGCCTGTGTGATAGCTTTTTTTTTTTTTTCCTTTTTCTTGCCTTTAAGGAAGCATTTGTATTCATGTCTTATTTATTTATTCTCTTTCTGACTCTTGGTTAGTAGCTCTGAAAAGCACAGGAGTTTTGTTATGTTCTTTTCCCAATTTCTACATGGTTTTCCTGCTTGAGGAACCAACATAAGAATGAAAGGGCTTGTAGGTTCCTTGTAAATCACATTTCCACAGCCTTTTGCTTATTACAAGTTCAGCCATCATTTCACAGGCCACACAAGTCTCAAAGATAATTTACAGTGCTAAAGAATGAAGACTTCTATTTTATGGCAGTTCACCTGAAGAATCCCTTATGAGTAGATATGGTTTATGGGGAAAAAAGGGCCAGCCACATATGAAAAGAGGAACAAAGACATTCATAGCTGTGTAAGCTCTTTCCATGAGATGTCATGACAATATTCTACCTGGTCACACTTCTCTAGAAGTTTCTACATTCTTTGCCCCTTCAAATTTTTGTTTCATAGTTCAGAAGTTCATCTTTTTCTTCCTAGGCCTCAGAGAATACTATTTCATCCCTCTCTTTTTGTGTGCTACCAATGTGAGAATCAGGCAGCCCTTACCACATTCTCTTGCAGGGCAACAGCAGATGTCTTTGCTAGCAGAAACTACTTTGGAATCACAAAGCTGGCACCTTACATGATAATGGGTCCCTTCCAAATGAGTGAAGTTCATTATTGTTAATATCAGCCAGTGGTTCATTAGGTGTTTTTCAAAATCAAGAAAGTACTGAATCAAAAAGTGGGGGCAGAGGAGGGTTGAACCAAGAAAAAAAAAAATTAGTCTTAAAATTTGCTTATTACCAACTATTTTAATATGATGTCCTATTGCTGCCTACTGAGTAGAATGAAAATGGTAGAAGCTCACAGGTATTTTCAGAGAACAGCACAGTGAGATTTTAAGAATATACATACTTCTGAAAAACATACAAAGCATAAAATGTCGGATCCTTTCCTGATGTCAAAACTTCGCCGATGGCACCAGCAGTAGGTTTTTACCCTAAATGTCAGAATACTACTTTGAATTTGTGTGGTACTGGATTACTTCTTATAAATGTAAATTCTGGGTTGAGAGTTCTTACACATACCTTTTGTAATGAATAAGGTGTGCATTCATCTGCACTCAAGGTAAAAACCTTAGAAAAAAATAAAATTGGTGCTATTATATTCTTGTCCTAGTTTTAGCTGAGAGACAATTTTTATGTTGGTGTGTACAGCCTGTGTAACAGAGATTATACAGGCTGCATTCCTGGAGGTAGAATTACAAGTCATTGGTCTTGAATTTGGGAGGATTTCTTCTGACTACTGCATGTTGAAATTGTGAAACTTGGCATCCAAAGCTTTTAATTTTCCTTATGAATATTAATTCTGTAGTAATGGTTCTCTGTGCTGCTTACAGAGGCGAGTTTGGGTTTATTTTATTCCATAAGCTTTTCTTTTTCCCTCCAACTGGGGGAAAAAAAAAAAAAAAACCTACTTGGATATTTAATATGCAGGAAGATTTTCTTTCTCTTTTTAAACAGAAGGGTCTATGCTCTCTGAACATTCCTCAGTCTTACATGGGTTTTCAATCTACACATTCGCAAAGAGGTAGATGATTTAATAGCAAAATCTGGGTGATGTTTGTACTCATGTTGAAAATACTTACATATCTTTTCTTCAGCTATTGCCCAAACAGCACAAGGGACAACAAACCTCTAACAAATCTCTACAGCGACAGGCAACTCTCAAAGTCCTTCACAGCAGGACTGTCTTAGAGGAGGAAAAATCATGGTCATAGGTTGGACAGAAAGTTCCTGAGAACCTATCTTTTCTTTCAAAAGTCTGGGTTTTCCTTTAATTTTTGTATTACTGTTCAAATACACCGAAGAGCATCACTGTTCTGAAGAAAATCCTGAATAAGAGGTGTGTCCAAATGGAATAGCTATTGTTGAAGTTTACAACACAGCAAGTTCTGCAAATCACAAAAGCTGAACCCATTGTGCACAGCTAGCCAGGAGCCAAAACTGATGTTTCTTTAGAAATGATGACATTTCAAGGAGGAAATGCAATTCATGATGAGAACAAGATGCTAAAAATGTGACTTTTCCTCTAAAATTAAAATAGTTTGAAAGCATACTGTGGAATAAACCATTCAGAAGTTTTTATTTTACTTAAGTGCTTCTTTCTAGTCATTTTGTTTCCATTCTTTATTTGACAAAAACTTTAAATGTCATCAAAAGTATGAACAGATGATTGGCATTAAAACAGGAATTCTAAGCACATAATATACAATACATACCAAATAAATATGCAGTATAAACAAACACATAAATGCGTATTTATATACACTGTGCCAGTCATTGTGTTTTCTAGAATGCTGTCTTTAAACTGACACAGATGCCATTGTTGTTTTGAGTTTTAATATCATCATAGAATCATAGTATTACAAACTGGTTTGCATTGGAAGGGGCTTTGAAGACCATCTAGTTCAAATCTTCCTGCCATGGGCAGGGACACCTTCCACTAGATGAGTTTGCTCCAAGCACCATCTAACATCTCTTTGAACAGTTCCAGGAAGAGGGCATCTACAACTTCTCTGAGCAACCTGTTCCAGATTCTCACCATCCTTACAGTAAAGAATTTCTTCCTTACATCTTACCTAAATCTACTCTCTTTCAATTTGAAATTCTGTCGCTACAGACCCTGGTAAAAACATCTGCCTCATAGCCCCCTTAAAGTACAGAAAGGACACTATAAGGTCTCCCGGGAGCCTCCTCTTTTCCAGGCTGAAGTATTCTAACTTTCTTAGCCTGTCCTCATACAAGAGGTGCTCTAGCATCCTGATCAACTTTGTAGTTCTCTTCTTGACCCAGTTGATCAGATCCATGCCTTTCTTACCATGTGGATCCCAGAGTCAAATAGAGCTCTCTGCTCCAAGTGGGGTCTCACAAGAGTGGAGTAGAGAGGAAGAATCAAATCCCTTGACCTGCTGGCTCACACTTTCTTTAGAATCATAGAATTATAGAATCATTTAATATTATTGAGTCCAACTGTTAAGCTATTGTTGATAACCATGTCCCTGAACACCATATCTATGCATCCTTAAAATACCTCCAGGGATGTCAACTCAACCACTTACTTTCCTGGCTAGCCTGTTCCAATCTTTAACAACTGTTTCAGTAAGGGGGAAAAAAAAAAACAAAAACAAACACAAACAAACAAACAAAACCCAAACAACCCCACACCAAAAACCACCACCACAAACAACAAAACAAACCACCAAAAAAACCCCAACATTTGAATGTCCAATCCCAGCCTTCTCTGGTGCAACCTCCCTGAGGCCAGTGAGACTGTTTCCTCTTGTTTTATATCTTGTTACATGAGAGAAAAGACCAACCAGAATGCAATTGGCTTTCTGGGCTGTGAGCACAAATTGCCAGCTTATATTCAGTTTCGCACCAGCAATACCCCCAAATCTTTCTCCACATGGGTACGTCACTGGGCTCTCTACTTGTACAAACACGTAAAATGGGTGGAGAACTGTGACAAAAGGTTTTTGGACTCTGAGAGTACATGGTATGGCACAACATGCTTCTAACTGCTCTTGATCTCCATAACTGAATAACTGTATGTAAACGAACTACCTTCAGTTTCAAACCATACTTTCTGACTTAGACCAAAACTCCTCCCCCAGCTTTATCAACCATTCAACATATGGACAGTCGAGGGATAGTACTGTGGCTTATGCTCCAATTCTTTTTAGTTTACTCATAGAAATATGGCCATAGAAACTATTCCAGGAGAGAAGGGTCCAAATCTCCTCCTAAAGATACAGTTTTAGAAAGTATAAATACATCTTGCAGCAGAAAAGCTGGGGAAGAATTAGATGAAATCTGTCAAGAAGAGATGTGAGAAAGACCAGTGGAGCCTAAAGGTAGAATTTGAGCTTACACATATGACTCAGGATAAATATTAATGAAATTATTTGGATTGATCTGACAATAAAGAAGTGTGAGATAGCCACAGATGGCACTTGGACAGAGATCCAGAATTAGATTCCCAGAAAAAAACACTGAAAAAGAAAAGCTTCCAGACTAACTGCATATTCACCCACCCTCCAGATATTAAGTCAGAATTTGTAAAATTTACTCCTGCAAGCAATATTTAATCACAAATCAGTCTTGCTCTTTTCAGAGCATAAGGGCATGTATTAAAGCTACACGATCAGGTTTTTAGCTCCATTCTAATAACATATACAGCAATTTTGTGACATTCTCATTATCATATATATACAGAACTCACATGAGGATAATTTATACCTCCCACTGCTGCTAGCAACCAGTTATGACAAGTTTCCTTGCCTTACTCCTCAGGTTTATAGCATAGCAACCACATTGAATGTTCTTCTCTTAAGGTGATGGTGATAAAGGAGAAGACAATAGCTGTATCCCATCTGATAGAAGTCCTCATAACAATGCTGCCCTGGTATTATCTAAACCTCTGCGATTTCCCAAATAAGTAACCTTTTTTATTTTTTAAGTGAGAGCAGAACTGATCTGAGCATGAAGCATTCAGGAGTGCCAGATGTATGTAGTGATGCTATCAGTGTAAATCTCCTTAAAAAAAAAATTATACAGGAGCTCAGGTAACCTGTAGGTACTTTCAAGTTTGGTTTGTACAGTATAGCACACAAAGAATTCAGTGACAGATCAAGTTAATCACTACTATAACTTGTATAGAGATCAGTCCATGATTAATGATCATTAAGTTCAGAGCTTAAGGGCAGCTTTACGACTGAAAGAGTCGAGGTAGAAACATTACTCTTAGTTACTACATCACTGTATCTTTCACTTGCATTCACAGATGGGTTTCTCCCTCATTTGCACTAACTTGTCTCTGGGGTTGGTCCAGTGAAGAGATAGCCCAAAGGTGATATGCAGCTGTGAAAGATATTGCTGCAATTTTTCTCTATGTAATCAATTACGACCATCAAAACCAAGTATTAGCAATATGTTGAAACTCATATGGAAGGTCAGCCTTTCCCAGCTGGCAAGCAAAAGAGTGTGGGATTGTGACAGAATATGCAACTATCACTGGGACATGTTTTTAGGGTGAAAGAATTTTTCCTACATGGCACAGAAGGCAAATGTGGACCAAGTAATATAAGTAAAGAGACAGAATGAAATGAAAAGGAAGAAGCACAAAGTTGAAGGGAACAGCAGTCAAGAAAATAAGAAAAGTATCCGTGATCAGATTTCACTTATTTTACAATGCTAAGATTCAAATTATTTTCTTCTCCTTTTATCACTTAAGTTTTTTAAGATCTACAGTTAAGAGCATGGTTTCTTTTGATTCCATGTACAATCTAAGGTACTTTAGTCACTTTACGCTCTTTCATTACTATTTTCATGATCATTTAGAATACGTGAGTGCCTAAAGTTACAAATGGGAAGAATCAGGCAAATGGTTTTAAATACATGGTCCTGTGTCTCACAGTGAGACTGGAGAACATATTCTGTGCAATATTCTGCTTTTTAATTTGAAGCAGAGAGCATCCAGCACCTTAATGATGGAGCTTGTTTGAAAACACAGCAGTAGGTCACCTATATTCTGTATTCATCCACCCCAGAATCATTTACAATTCTTCCTTGTCTTAAGGATTCTCCTGCTTGTGTACAGAAAGGTGTAACTGTACTTTTTGTGGCATATTTCATTGATACTTATTGTAGTATCAAATAGTTTTCAAACAGAGGAGAATACTGTGGTTCAATTTTTGTATCAACATGTACTGCACTGTGACCCTGCTGAAACAGAAGACTGTTCCTGTGGAGTCAGAGAATTGAAAGGGACCTGCTGGAATAGCATTCCTTTGGGGTCTGGAGAAGATCCAGATTGGTGGTGCATGCATAAAACAGCACAAGTACCTGCACAAAACTAATGCACCATACAAAGGGGATTTCTAGCTCAGAGCAGGCATAAAGATATTTTGAAATGGGGACAAATGGAAAATGTAGCTGAGAGAGAAAGAGATCTTCCCAGCAGCCTACTAGCAACATCAAAGATACATTGAGGACTCTGTAGAAGTAACATAGCTTCCAGAGGTTCACTTTATAACCAACAAGTGAGGCAGGAAGATTGATGGGGCATCAAAAAGCATTCATTTGCCAGATAGTTGCAACAATTAAACTTGATCTTGAACATAAAGTAGATCAAAGAGTTTGTCTGAATCCTTTTCTGGCTGAGCCTGAACCTACCTTCTAGGGAAAAAAAAAATCTGTCTTGATTTTTAAATCTGTGTCAATGATTGTTCACTTGTCACAAAGATTAATCACTGGCATTTAAAATGTGCACCCTGCTTGAGTTTTGAGTTTACTGAACTTCAACTTCCAGGAATTGGCTCCTGTTACTCCATCTTCTGCTAAACTGTAATCAAGCTTCCTTTAAGCTTCTTTATGAGAAATGAAACAGCTTTTTCTCCTCTCATGTTTCACACTACAGGACAGTTTCCAATCATTTAATCATACTCTCTCCCTCCTCAAATCAATACTGGTTTTGCCTTTGAACTGCAACTATTACAATCACTCACAATATACTACAGCCAGTTCCCCACTACAGTCCAGAGCAATAGTAATAAAGCCCTTCTGGTTCCACTCGCATTCCCCAGTTTACAGAGTCTTCGGCATAAAACAGCTTTGCTTACTGCATGATTCTGAGATCTCACATTCACCTGATTGCCCATGAAATCTTTCCTAGAGCCTCTGGCCTTAGAAGAGAGCCTTCTATCCACTCTCACAAAGATCCTTTCTTTAGCTTTTTGTGTTGGACACACCAGTTCCATTTCTGCTGTGATTGGAAGAGACACTGTTACATTTTCCCATCATACCTGGAGACATCTGTTCTGCCTCAGTAAGCAGTTGTTTTTATGAGCCATGACAAATTCATTTTCTGGGCTCTCTAAGATTTTTGGGGCAAAAAGAAGGCCATGAAGCAATATTCTTTGAAATAGTAGTCTGTCCTTCCACAACAGGCAACAGTGGAGTACTTTAACTACACACTCTACGTACTCTAAAGAGTTGCATGCTTCAGAAAATGCATCCTTCATGCAAATTCCTTATCTTCCATCTCATCTCAATCCTTCTCCATCTTTATCATTCTCTTAAAAATTGCCAGACTGAGAGCTCTGATCTTTTCTAGAAATACTGAGACTAGTCAAAGTGTGTTCCTTAGTCTATCATTAGCCAAATACCACCCAACCTGTCCAAAAATTAAAAAAAAAAAAAAAAAAGGTTTAAAAAAAATTGGGAAAAAATTCTGTGGATCATCTTATGTGGTGTGGTCACAATTGTATTTACAAACAGAAAGCATGCTACATATTGAATTTTACCCCATTTCTCCCCCATTTTGTACATTTTCTTCTTTGAAATCCAAAAAAAATAATCTATGCATGTTATTATAATGACTGTTACTAAATGCAGATTGACTTCGTATCTTATACAGTGGACTACCAGATGAGCAACATGATCATAGGCCACAAATACTGCTTTAACTGTTTAGGGGCTTTGTAAATCCTTGCTCTCCTGAAGCAGTTTTTGGATCTACTGTGCTCCTTTTTGTAGCATGGAAGACAGAATAAGACTTGAGAGAGTATATTAACCTCATTGATGAAAAAGCACTGACCAGGTAATTCATAATGTGTTTCATTCGCATTCAGTATTCCTAAGGTTGGAAGGGACCTCAAAGATCACCGAATCGAACCTGTCACCACAGACCTCATGACTAGAGTAGGGAAGACACTACTGCCCACTGCAGGCTTGAACTCATGACCTTCCCATTAAGGGTCTTATGCACTACCAACTCCCAAGTGGTTGTGGTTTTTGGTTTGGTTTGTTGTTTTTTTTCTCCTGCTCCAGAAAGGCATGTATTCCTTACTGAAGGTAACACAGGGCTATGCCTCAGTAAGAGAGCAGCAAAATAGCTTTGTTAGCAGCAGTTAACTACTATGATTTAGCCCATCTGGGGATTGCATCCATTATGGCATATCTGAGTATTTAATCTCAAACCATTTAACTGAAAGTTGGTGTATATTTGTGTATGGGCATGCATGCATCCATTAGAGTGTGTAGATGTCTACAGGTGCAAGCATATGTAAGCTGGAATCTGAAAAATAAAAGGAGAGTAAAATACATTACAATCATCCATGGATAACTGAACTCACTAAGAAGATTTCCTTCAAACTTATGTCCCCAAATTACCTATAAGCAAAAACCACAAGTATTAAAACTTTCAGCACAAAGGTAATTTAGACCTAGAGAAACTCATAAGCCACTGCAAATTAGAGCATGGTGAGAAAATACTCCTGTGAGAGAAATCCAATTTCACCTGGCTTTGCCACTGAATTACCCTCAGAACTGACTTCAAATACCATATATATTAAATATATATATATATATATAAAATAAATACAAATGTTGATAATTACAACCAGAAAGAACTTAAATAATTTAGATTTTAATGATTTTAAAAGTAGACACTGTCAAGCAAACAGCTGGGAATAATGTTAACAAGAAACCACATTTACAAGGATGACCTTTCATCGTGGATCAAATTGAATCAATTAGTGTTAGACTTAGCTAGATATTTGTAAATCCAGAGGCAATTTTGGTTCATGGGTGAATGGAGTGCACTCCATGAATAAGTTGCCTTCATTTTGATTTTATGTATTTGAAAAACAACAGAATTGACACATGTATCATGAAATCTGCTGTTTTTTCTAAATGTACTAGCTTCCAAATGCATCCATTTTTTTTAACTTTACTGAATATTAATGCTCTATGTAATTATAGTCCATGAATTCTAAGCAGTACTGATTTTTATTTTTATTTATAAAATTGCCATGAAGAAATATTCATTGAGTATGTTATTTTCTTCTTCTCTTATTTATGTTTTGTCCCTCTTGCTGTTGCAGTTTTGCCATTTTGTCTTTTGATGATGATTGTGCTATTAACACATGATATGAATACAGCAGACAAAGAGAGAAATCTGGTGCTGTCTTAACAGTACTTTTAAACAATGCAGTAGCTAAATTGCCTGATGTTGGCTAAATTGTTGCCTGATGTTGAGGCACTGTAAAATTGTGGGTAGAGCCTATTACATGCACATCCTTCTTTTTGTATGTTTGCATGGCATTGGATCCAAATTTTGTTGAAGTCAGTGCAAACTACATTTCGATTCATGGTCACATTGCTAGTAAATGTCTAACTCCAGATCTTTCAACACTCATAGATAATGTAATTTGTAGATCATGTAAAGATCAGCCACAGTTTAGGACTTCCAGCCCCATCATATGACTTTCCACATCTAACGAATGGTGCCACATCCAGCTGGCGGCCAGTCACTAGTGGTGTGCCCCAAGGATCAGTGCTGGGCCCTGTGCTCTTTAACATCTTTATTGATGATCTGGATGAGGGCATTGAGTCCATCATCAGTAAATTTGCTGATGACACCAAGCTGGGGGCAGGAGTTGATTTGCTGGAGGGTGGAGAGGCTCTGCAGAGGGACCAGGAAGAATCTGACGGCATGAGATTTAACACATCCACGTGCCGGGTTCTGCACATTGGCCACAACAACCCCATGCAGTGCTGCAGGCTGGGGTCAGAATGGGTGGAGAGCGCCAGGTGGAGAGGGACCTGGGGGTGCTGGTCGATGGTAGGATGAACATGAGCCTGCAGTGTGCCCAGGCAGCCAAGAGGGCCAATGGCATCCTGGCCTGCATCAAGAACAGGGAGGTCATTCTGCCCTTGTAGACTGCACTGGTTAGGCCGCACCTCGAGTGTTGTGTCCAGTTCTGGGCCCCTCAGTTTAGGAAGGATGTTGACTTGCTGGAGCATGTCCAGAGAAGGGCAACAAAGTTGGTGAGGGGTTTGGAACACATGCCCTATGAGGAAAGGCTGAGGGAGCTGGGGCTGCTTAGCCTGGAGAAGAGGAGATTCAGGGGAGACCTTATTGCTGTCTACAACTACCTGAAAGGTGGTTGTAGACAGACGGATGTTGGTCTCTTCTCCCAGGCAGCCAGTACCAGAACAAGAGGACACAGTCTCAGGCTGCGCCAGGGGAGGTTTAGGTTGGATGTTAGGAAGAAGTTCTATACAGAGAGAGTGATTGCCCATTGGAATGGGCTGACTGGGGAGGTGGTGGAGTCACCATCATTGGAGGTGTTCAGGAGGAGACTTGATGGGGTGCTTGGTTGCATGGTTTAGTTGTTTAGGTGGGTTGGATTGGTTGATGGGTTGGATGTGATGATCTTGAAGGTCTTTTCCAACCTGGTTGTTTATTATTATTATTATTATTATTATTATTATTATTATTATTATTATTATTATTATTATTATTATTATTAAAAATAAGGCAAAGCAGAGGACTGAATGGTAAATATTGGGCATGCTGTTCTTGCTGTGGTCTCTGCACAGGTTGTTCTCCAAGCATGAGTTTTACTTAGTGACAGTCAAAACAGCTTTCATTTATCATGACCTCTTGAAATACCAAAAAAAAAAAAAAAAAAAAAAAAAAAAAAAGGTGAAAGAAAGGCTACAGACTTTCAACCTAATGATCTGCACAACCTATCCATACATCCAAGAAGAGCTGTCATTTAGACATAGTAGTATTGAGCTGTGCACCACTGATCTGCATCAACAGAGTGCATTATCCACAAGTGTCTTTCATGTTTACTGGGAACACACACTCCATCCCTCAGTCCTGAATTTGCTTCTTTTCCCCCTTGCCTTTCTATTTTCCCTTTAATTCTCTATTTTAATTTTTTTCATTAGTTGTTGAGCTGGTGACCTTGAAATATAGCAGTCCAGGAATGGTGGTTAAAAGAATGAAATCTGGAGATACTGGGGGAGAAAGAAAATATAACGACAGTTACACTCCACTCGTGGAGTCTGGCTATTATCAGTGGATGTGTTAGTGAGCTTTTATGAATAACGAGTTTGAAAGCATCAAGAAATATCATACATTGGAACTAGATTTGATGAGGTTCTGTACACAGCTAAGAAAAAATGAAAGATGTGCTCCCATGAGGATACTTATGATTAGATTAGCTAGAAAAACATGATATAAAAATGCAAATACCAAGCACACATATGCTGTAATAAATAAACTTTGTAGTTTCCCACTGATTTAGGGAACTATTTTTTGCAGGTCATTGACCATGGTCTTAACATGCTTCAGATTTGCTGTAGTCATTATTTAAGATTTTCTTGAATGTTTTTAGGCACATTGTTATTTCAGTTTAAAGCATTAGTCAGTATCTAATGCTAGTCATCATATAGCATTTATTTACACAAAGTCCTTGCTGGCCTCATTTGAAGGGAGCTTTTATAAAAGTATTGGAGTGAAAATATTATTGGAGTTATTCTTAAATTTGTGAAATACAGGCATAATTAATAAGTGGTTTTGGCAGGAGGAGTTGGACCTGATGATCACTAGTGGTGTGCCTGATGGACCTGATGGTCACTAGTGGTGTGCCCCAAGGATCAGTGCTGGACCCTGTGCTCTTTAACATCTTTATTGATGATCTGGATGAGGGCGTTGAGTCCATCATCAGTAAATTTGCTGACGACACCAAGCTGGGGGCAAGAGTTGATCTGCTGGAGGGTGGAGAGGCTCTGCAGAGAGACCTCGACAGGCTGGACAGATGGGCAGAATCCAACGGCATGAGATTTAACACATCCAAATGCCGGGTTCTGCACATTGGCCACAACAACCCCATGCAGTGCTACAGGCTGGGGTCAGAGTGGCTGGAGAGCAGCCAGGCAGAGAGGGACCTGGGGGTGCTGGTTGATGGTAGGCTGAACATGAGCCTGCAATGTGCCCAGGCAGCCAAGAGGGCCAATGGCATCCTGGTCTGCATCAAGAACAGTGTGGCCAGCAGGAGCAGGGAGGTCATTCTGCCCCTGTACACTGCACTGGTTAGGCCACACCTCAAGTATTGTGTCCAGTTCTGGGCCCCTCAGTTTAGGAAGGATGTTGACTTGCTGGAACGAGTCCAGAGAAGAGCAACGAAGTTGGTGAGGGGTTTGGAACACAAGCCCTATGAGGAGAGACTGAGGGAGTTGGGGCTGCTTAGCCTGGAGAAGAGGAGACTCAGGGGTGACCTTATCACTCTCTACAACTACCTGAAGGGAGGTTGTAGACAGGCTGATGATGGTCTCTTCTGCCAGGCAGCCAGTACCAGAACAAGAGGACACAGTCTCAGGCTGCGCCAGGGGAGGTTCAGGTTGGATGTTAGGAAGAAGTTCTATACAGAAAGAGTGATTGCGCTATGGAATGGGTTGCCCGGGGAGGTGGTGGAGTCGCCGTCATTGAAGGTGTTCAGAAGGAGACTTGATGGGGTGCTTGGTGCCATGGGTTAGCTGTTTGGGTGGGTTGGATTGGTTGATGGGTTGGACACGATGATCTTGAAGGTCTCTTCCAACCTGGTTTGGTTTATTCTAATAAAGGTTTATTATTCTAATCTCTTGAGGTCCCTTCCAACCTCTAATATACTGTGATACTGTGAAACCAAGAAAGTGATATGCCAGATTAACAGCATCTGCCTAAAACCCCTTCATCCTATATGGGCTCAACCTCCTGCGCTTTTTCTGTTCCCAGTACCACACAGTACTCCTCAGCATGTGCCTCTTCTTGAACCATTTTAAGAACAGTCTCATAAAAAAGTGAAAAAATCATCTGGAGTCCTGTTTTATGGGGAAAAATATTTGGTATTTGGGCTTTCTATCTTCATGTTGCAAAGGATTCCTGAAAAGGTCAAGAGGACATAGTGTGCATTGATGCAGGATACGTAAGTTCCTCTTTGTGTTGTTAGTTTCCATCTTGTACTCAGGAAATTGGGAACACAGAAAGAGGCTCATTGTCTCTCATATTTCATGTCTTCTGGATTACGCCTCTGGGTGCTCTCTAGTCCCCATACTGAAGACAAGAGAATGTCTTATGAAGCAACTGCCTGATAAGGTCTAGAGATAAAGTCTTGTTACAGGCTTGAAAGAAGAGGATGTTCTCTTTCAGGGGTAATGGCAAAAATGCCTCACTGTTTATTCTGTTGAGGGTAGCAAGGTAAATGTAAAGATGGGGAAAAAAAAAAAAAAGGAACTAGCATGCTGCTGTTTAAACTCATTCATTTATACCATGGGCTTTCTGTCTCATCCCTTCAACCAACAGATTACATAGGGGAGAATTGCCTTCCGAAAGGTTGACATGAGGCATAAGCTTCCCTTATTCCATGTTGCAGTTAGCATGGTGTATGAAGGAAATGGGGAACTTAGTAGTTGGCTCCATCAGCTCACATTTTTGATAGCTCCTTTGACATCACTGGAAGACTTTGCCTTTAAAGCAGTGAAGAGCAGAATTTATCTTGAGGCCTCACTGTCTGTCCTTTTCACTGCATAAACTCACTAGAGTGACTTCTCTGTGGCTCATATGTGTCTGTATAGGAGGAACATTAAGGGGAAGGATGAATGAGACTGTACTTGCAAAAAACTGTGCAAAATGAAAAACCTTTCTTTGTAGCCTCGATTTTACTTTCTATGAGGCAGCACTCAGTGTCTGTAGTAGAAAAGATCTCATGATATAGAGGGCTAGTAGCACAGTGTAGACTTATTTTTTTAAATGAGTCAATTCATAAGACAAGTCCTTTCTCATGTGCTAGAATATTAAGCATTTAGCAGAGAATGGAGAAATATCAGATAGGCACTAATAGCCTTTGCTAGCAATTACTTATAAGTAATACTTATGAATCCAATTAGCATCAGAAACTAATGAATTCATCCTTGTCATGAATGAGTTTTATTAATAAATATGGTCTGTACGTAGCTAAACAATACAAAGTAACTATAACTTAGCAAGCAAAAGAGTGGATACTGTGAGATTCTGGGTCTGACCCTGCTCCTATTGAAGTTAATCAAAAAGGCTCCTGATACTCTTCAATAAGAGAAAGTGTGGCAGTTTCGTCTATCATGAAGAGAAGAGATAATACTTTTTAATAACTTTGACCCAGTCTTTTGTGGCAGATGAAAGACAAAGAAAGGTATACTTATTCAGTGAATGCTGACAAAGAGCTGACTAGAGACTATCAGAAATGTGTGAGAGGTTTAGATGCTATACTGTAGACATTAGATTTTAGACACCCTTAAATAAGCCTTATAAAGATCAAGAGTGAAACCCACATAACCAATCAGCCGTTTATGCTTAGGGCAATAATTAAAGGATACCTGTAGAATAAAAAGATATGGACGACGGAGATTGGAATCAATATGGCTGACCAATATGATCGAGTATTGTTCCTTTATCGTTCCAGTGTTGCAGGCCGATGGTGCAGGCCTGTAGTGTGAGTATAGCACAGTAAAGTAAAGCATAGAAGAAGAAGAGACAGGAAAGGCAGAAGTGCCTAGCAAGGGAACTTCTACAACTTATATAAACTCGGAGTGCCTCGTTGGCATGCCTTCATTGGTTCCCTATGAGTGACCACACATCGCGCTATTATAGATTATTGGTCCAACTACTAATGACACACAAGGTTTGTTGATGCAGGTGCGTGTCCTGTTGTCCCAAGATAACTTTCTATGTTTATAGCTACCAGTGTCCTGTTTTAGTTACATGCTGCAGGCACAGCACTGTTTTGCTACACCACTAGCTGGCTCTGCACTTCTGCTGAGCATGGCCTACCACCATGTCAGGCTCTAGGCCTGCACTGCCAGATTGCTCACACTGCTCGTCACTGGTATTGCCACAAAAATATGCATTTGTTTGGAAAGCAATTACTGGGTATTTGCATGGGTCTTTCTGGTTTAGTTATTGATTTTTAACCAAACCATCTTTTAAAGAGATTGTATAATAATAGCATAATCAGTAACTGATGTTTTGATACCATGACACATCTCAGGAGACAAAATTATGAACAGATTTTGTCTTTCCTAACATTTTATCCATTAGCAAAATAGTCATTATCTTATTCCTGTTTTGCAATTGATCTGAAAGGATTGTGTGGAAAGGGACCTGGCCTAGGGAGTTAAGATTATTTCTCTGCTTGTGGGGGGTAGGGGGTGAAAATGTCTTTCATGTTTCTTTCATTTGTTGTCTTATATTGTGCACCTGCAGTTTGTTGGGAAGTAAGACCAGCAGCAAATCCTAGGTGTGAGTTAGGATTGTATGCCAAGTCTATTGTCAAGATACTGTACAAAAGATTAGGGCATTCCAGTGCATAAATATATAGCTATCCTCAGTGCTATCTAACTGCTGTGTTTCCACTGAATCAATCTTAGAATCTGTCTTAAAGTTTTATTATGGAGCTGAAAGATTAGGCAATGAGAAAGGTAACACTGATGACATTTTAAAGTAGAACTATTTCCCTGCACTTAATCTCATCTAGTTGCAAAACTGCTACCAGAACTCTGCTGCACCATATCCCCAGGGCCAGCAGAGGCAAACTGCCTAACTCATGTCTAAATTCACTGAACCATGGAAATTTGCACTGGCTGCAAAGTAAAGCCTGAATTGCTTGTATTGTTAAGCAAAAACACATAAGAAACACAGCACTAATAGAGGTAGGAATTGGCAGGTGCTGATGCAGTTTAGTATTTATGTAAACAGCTTTTATTCATGATGTAGTTATTTTTGATCCACATAGACCTTTTAAAATCCATTTGAACTGCAGAAGCAAACCCACTCCAGGTTGATGGAACCCCAGTCAGGCTCAGCAGGGTTCCCATTTTTCCTTCTCTGTAGTAGGATCTAGGTCAGAAACTCTGAATCACAGAATCACCAGTGTTGGAAGAGATCTCAAAGAACATCAAGTCCAACCCATCACCACAGACCTCATGACTAGGCCATGGCACCAGGTGCCATGTCCAATCCCCTCTTGAACACCTTCAGGGATGGTGACTCCACCACCTCCCTGGGCAGCCCATTCCAATGGTGAATGACTCTCTCTGAAGAACTTTCTCCTCACCTTGAGCCTAAACTTACCCTGGTGCAGCTTAAGACTGTGTCCCTTTGTTCTGGTGCTGGCTGCCTGGGAGAAGAGACCAACCCCTTCCTGGCTACAACCACCTTTCAGGTAGTTGCAGACAGCAATAAGGTCACCCCTGAGCCTCCTCTTCTCCAGGCTAAACAATCCCAGCTCCCTTAGCCTCTCCTCATAGAGCTTGTGCTCAAGGCCTCTCACCAGCCTTGTTGCCCTTCTCTGGACATGTTCAAGTGTCTTGATGTTGTTCTTAAACTGAGGGGCCCAGAACTGGACTCAGTACTCAAGGTGTAGCCTAACCAATGCAGAGTACAGGGGCACAATGACTTCCCTGCTCCTGCTGGCCACACTATTCCTAATGCAGGCCAGGATGCCATTGGACTTCTTGGCCACCTGGGCACACTGCTGGCTCATGTTTAGGCAGCTGTCAATCAGCACCCCCAGGTCCCTCTCTGTTTGGCAGCTCTCCAGCCACTCCGACCCCAGCCTGTAGCTCTGCATGGGGTTGCTGTGGCCAAAGTGCAGCACCCGGCACTTGGACTTGTTGAATGCCATCCTGTTGGACTCCGCCCATGTGTCCAGTCGGTTGAGGTCCCTCTGCAGAGTCCTTCCTACCCTCTAACTGACCAACATCTGCTCCCAACTTGGTGTTATCTGCAAATTTGCTGGTGACTGACTCAATCCCCTCATCCAGATTATCAATGAAGGTATTAAAGAGGATGAGGCCCAGTACTGATCCCTGGGAGACAACACTGGTGACTGGCTGCCAGCTGGATGTGGCACTATTCACCACCACTCTCTGGGTTTAGCCCTCCAGCCAGTTCCTAACCCAGCACAGAGTGTTGTGGTCCAAGCCATGAGCTGACAGCTTAGACAGCAGTTTGCGGTGGGGGATGGTGTCAAAGGCCTTGCTGAAGTCCAGGTATACCACATCCACAGCCTCCCCACGTCCACCAGATGGGTCACCTGATCATAGAAGGCAGCTCTCCAGCCACTCTGTGGCTCTCTGTTTGGGAGCTCTCCAGCCACTCTGACCCCAGCCTGTAGCACTGCATGGGGTTGTTGTGGCCAAAGTGCAGCGCCCGGCATTTACATTTGTTAAATGTCGTCTTGTTAGACTCTGCCCATCTGCCCAGTCAGTTGAGGTCCCTCTGCAGCGCCCTTCTACCCTCTAACAGATCAACATCTTCTCCCAACTTGGTGTTATCTGCAAATTTGCTGGTGACTGACTCAATCCCCTCATCCAGATCATCAATGAAGATATTAAAGAGGATGGGGCCCAGAACTGATCCCTGGGGGACAGCACTAGTGACTAGTAACTCTCAGAACCCCAGCCATGGAAGCTATATCCCCTGTGGAGGCAAAGGGAGTCTTCAAGAGATGCATGCTTCAGGATTCTCTTTTGTTTTCCTGAGTTATTGAGGTGCTCCTTATATTCTTAATTTTCCCAGGAAATGGTCCCTGCCATTTTTACTGCTTTCATAGCAAAGTCCATGTGCTATGCTATATAATAGCATTGTGGGGTCTTGTCGCCAAGATATCACTTTGTCCATGTCACTCAAAGATTAAGGGAAGCCAAAGAAAAGAATGAGGCTTTGGGTTTAAGTAAATGCCAACTAGATTTAGGAAAGCACACAAAATCAGGGCTGCAAGAAGGATATAAATATGGATTGGGTGCTTTGCAGACAAACCCAGAAAGTTCATACTGTATGAAAGAATGGCATGAAAAAACTTACAGAAGTGATATTATGGGCTTTCCTTTAATTACACAAATATTATATACTTGGACTATAAATTTGTGAAACAATTCAAATAAAAACTCATAAGCTTTCAATGTTTCAGTCCATCTCATCTCCAGAACTGGCTGACGTGGTATACACTATGACCCAAACACCTTTCTTCTTGTCCTGGTAACCTCTACACCCAATTCCCTTTATTTTCAGGCATACAAGTGCCTGTATGAAGGCAAATACTGCTCTTGAATATTGTTGCAGGGTTATCACAGGATCTTGACTGTCTCTTTGTCTCTTTATCTTACCATCTACAAACATGTCAATTAATGCTTTGTTTTGTAATTTATTTCTGCTTTCTCATTTCAATCTTCTTGGTTTTCAGAAAACCTGACTCACATTGCTCTGTCAAAAAAAAACTTTCAATATTTATTCTGAAGTAATGTAACTCTTTTTGTTTTTCTGTGCTCCAGGTTTTGAGGTTTTCCCCTATCCATTGAAGAGGAATCTATTAATCATAGCTTTTCTATTTCAAGTAATTATTTTATTGCAATGATTTGTTCAGTTAACATTTTAATAGTCAGCATTTTGTTCTCAGTGAGATCTAGTGCTGGATTTATTGAAAAAGGTGTGATGAGAACAATCAAATATTTTAAAATTGCAAAAATTACAATATTTTGTATTTATTTGTATTTATTTTACATCAGGTCATGCATGCAATTTTCCTTGGGAGAAAAAAACCAAAAGCGAGTGTTTTCTGTATCAAGGACACAAATCTAGAACTGTTAAGGAGCTGCAAAATTATCAAGAAATCAAAATTCTGAAACAGTTAACCCTTTTTCAAGGCAAATCAACTCAGTGAAAGCCAAATGCTTGATTTAAATCTCAAATTAACCCATCAATCACTGTGGTAACTTAATCCACAATCTCATTGTGTGTGCTATTCCTGCAGAATATGGAAACAATACGACAACCGGCCTGACATCAAACTGAGTCTCTGCTCTTAAATCTGTATGGATGGAAAAGAGGAATTAAGTTCCTTTACATGTACCATGACGAATACAAGATACTCTAAGTTGTGCCAGGTTTAACAAGGCCAAGTGCCAGGTCCTGCACTTGCGTTGTAACAACCCCGTGCAATGCTACAGGCCTGGGGCAGAGTGGCTGGAAAGCTGCCCAGTGGAAAAGAACCTGGGGGTGCTGGTCTACAGCCAGCTGAATAAGAGCCATCAATGTGCCCAGCTGGCCAAGAAAGCTAACAGCATCCTGGCCTGCATCAGGCCAGTAGGAGTAAGGAAGTGATCTTAACCTTGTACTCACCACTGGTGAGGCCACATCTTGAATGCTGTGTTCAGTTTTGGGCCCTTCACTACAAGAAGAACATTGAGGTGTTGGAGTGTGTCCAGAGAAGGGCAACAAAGCTGGTGTTAAGAGCACATGTAGAGTTGTAAAACCTGGTGAAGAGGAAGCTCATGGGAGACGTTATCACTCTCTACAACTACCTGAAAGGAGGTGGTTGAAAAGTGGTGTCTGTCTCTTCTCACAGGTAACCAATGACAGAACAAGAGGAAATTACCTTAAGGTGAGCCAGAGGTCATTTAAATTGAATATTAGGAAAAAATTATTTATATAAAGAGTGGTCAAGCATTGGAACAGGCTGGCCAGGTGTGGTGGGCTATGCCCATCCTGGGGGGTGGTGGTGTTTCCTCCCCTGAACAGACTGACTTGGTCTGTTCCACTTCCCCCCCTCCTTGTCCAGCAGTGGTATAAGAGGGAGGGGAATTGCAGCCATCTCCCTCTTTCCTGCTGCTACCACACTTTGCAAAGGACTGGTTCTGCATCTCATATTTTTTTTTCCTTTTCCTTTCCTTCTCCCTTCCTTCTCCCACCCATCCTTGTTCCTTACCCTTGTGAACCCTGCCTGTCATTGTTACATAAATAAATGAGATAGATAGATAGATAGATAGATCGATAGATAGATGGATGGATAGATAGATAGATAGATAGATAGATAGATAGATAGATAGATAGATAGATAGATAGATATACACTGTTTAAAGAAAAATTCTTTGCCTCTCTACTTCCAAGCTGAACCCAAATTATTTCTTGGTGGATTTGCTCCCCTCCCTCTCTTCTCTCTCTCTGTTGGGGAAGGGGATTCTCAGCCTTGCCCCCATATGAGCTTTTAAGCCCCAGTTAAGGCTCAAACCACCGCACCAGTGAAGTGTTTGAGTGACCATCCGTGGAAGTATTTAAAAGACATGTAGATGTAATGCTTAGGGACACGGTTTAGTGGTGGACTTGGCAGTGCTAGGTTGACATTTGGACTTGGTGATCTTAAAGGTCTTTTCCAATATAAATGATTCCATGACTATGGTCTTCTTTACTGGGCATTCCAGTCACAGCAGTTGTGTTCAATTTATCTGGAACCACATTTTAAAACCTTTGCTGTGGGTTTTAGCATTCTGGAGTCTTATTAATAACTCATAAGCTTATCCCACTCATTGATAAGTTTTGAATTGAAGATACAGACTTAATTTCCTATATGTACTAAGAATGGAAGGGTTGAATGATTTCTTGTTGTCCTCACAAGCTCAATGTCTTTTTTTTCCTTTTTTTTTTTTGTTTCATATGAAATATGAAAAACTAATATCACAGAATTAACTTGAAAATCCTTTTCTGAATAATTCATTCTGGAATACATGGCTGACTCATAGAGAGGCTTTGCAGCTGCAAGAAACTTTCAGGCCTAAATTGCTCTGAACATATTTACATTTCCTTTGATTATTAATATGATGGACGGGTTTCACACTGGTTTGGGCCAACAAAAAGTAGCTGTGCAAAAGTACTCTCAATATGCTTAATGTTGTGTTAACTACAAGTTTTCTTCGTCTGAAAGCTTTATTTTTACTGTCAAACTCAAGGAAGGGAGAAGAATTTTCTTGTTGTTACTAAAGCAGCTATCTCTACTCACCATTGTCTCCACATTAGAGCATTTTCAAACCTCTTTTTAACATTTCTTTGATTTAAAATGTTTATTTCTAGTCTGTGTAGGTATTTTGTAATTCTTGTGCAGAAGCAAAATAAATTTATGGTTCAAATCATTTAAGCAGAGACAAGTAGAAGATTTTAGAAGTACGGTTTGTTATAATTTGATAAGCAAATCAATGTGCCATATCAAGAGTTATCTCCCCAGAGCTGTGCTCTGAAATTGTGTTAGTCTTTTTAAATGCCTGCTGAGAAGCACCTAAACCAGCTTGAAACCTGACATGTGAAATCTTACACATTTAGAATCATAGAATGGTCCAGACTGGAAGTGACCTCCAAAGGTCATGCAGTATGACCTCCCCACAGTCAGCAGGGACATCCCCAACTAGACCACCCTGCCCAGGGCGTCATAGAGCCTTACCTTGAATATCTCAAGGGATGGGGCTTCAACCACGTCCCTGGGCAACCAGTTCCAGTGTTCCACTACCATCATAGTGAAGAAATTCTTCTTGATATCAAATCTAAATCTGCCCTTCTCCAGTTTGAAGCCATTGCCCCTCCTCCTGTCACCACAGGCCCTTCTAGACAGTATCTCCCCATCCTTCCTGTAGACCTTCTTCAGGTACTGGAAGACTGCTATTAGGTGTCCCTGAAGCCTCCTCTTCTTCAGGCTGAAAAAAAACCAGTTCCCTTAACCTGTACTCCTAGCAGAGGTGCTCCAACCCCCTGATTATTTTCGTGGCCCTCCTCTGGACCCACTCCATCAGGTGCATGTCCTTCCTATATTGAGGGATCCAGATTTGGACACAGTATTCCATGTGAAGTCTCACCTGAGCAAAGTGCCAGAATCACCTCTCTGAATCTGCTGGCCATGCTTCTTTTAATGCAGCCCAGGATGTGATTTGTCTTCTGGGCTATAAGCTCACACTGTCTGCTCATATCCAGCTTCTCATCCATCAGCACCCCCACAGGGCTGCTTTTTAATACCTCATCCCCCAGTCTGTATTGACAGTGAGGATTGTTCCAGCCCAGGTGCAGAATCTTGCACTTGCTCTTGTTGAACTTCATGAAGTTCACCTGGTCCCACCTCTGCAGCTTGCCCAGGTCCTTCTGGATGGCATCCCATCCCTCTGGTGTGTCAACACCACCACACAGCTTGGTGTCATCTCTTTCTCAGTGTCTGTCTCTTTGCTGCATCTTAATGAATCCTGTGAACAAACTGCTGCTCTCTGCACAGACCACACTCCTCCAAATCATACACATTTAAGTAGAATGTGACATCTCACAAGTTACTGGTGCAGGAAATAAAAACCCTGTCAAGGGACTGTGAGGTATGAAGGTGAGTGGTAATATATATTAACATTAGCTTTTTTTAAGTTCCCTCATGAATTAATGGGTATTAGCTGCAGTATCATCCTCTAATTATCACATATTTATTAAAGGCGCTGCGGGCTGCGATGTGACACACACAGAAGCATAGCTTATAAACTAGCTATAGGCTACACTAGAAAAATAACTTCTGGGTCTGGGTAGCTGAACAGTTATCAGAGGGACTTGGATGACTTGTGCAATGTGGGCTGGGCAGCTGTGGTGGGTTGAAAATTCCCCCCCAAACATTAAATTTGCCAGACTGGCTCAGCTGGAAGCAAATGAAAGCTGTATTTACAAGCAAAACTACAATCTACAATGAAATGCAATGAATATATACAAAATATACAGTATTTACAATATTTACAGGTATTTACAATTAATAAACAGCAAAAGGATCCCCCTGGCCAAAGACCAGGGAAACTGCAACAGCTTCTCCCTCCCTGCCTCTTTCCCTAGTCCCCTGTACACAAAAGGACAAAATAAAAGAAAGCAGAGAGAAGCTGTTGTTAATACCAGTCACAACAAAAACAATGCAGTCAAGGTCAGTAAAAGCAGAAGCATCAGCCAGAAACAAACAAGCAAAAAGAGAGATTGTTTTGCATGAGCAGTTTAAGTCCATTATCTTTCCAATGGGATTGTTTAGAATTATCATTATTTTCCTTTTTACACCCAATAGTAATTTATTTACATTTCTGTTCAAGATCAGTGAAAAAAAAATTGAAATCATAGCCTAAAACTACCACAGCTGCACGAGGGGTGTTGGGAATAGTGAGGAGGCCTAGAAGGAGGTTCTGATTTTCTCTTACCTTGAGCAATCTGCAGACCAGGCAGCATGTGGTAATCCACCCCAGACCAACCTGGCATTTCCCTCCTGCTATCCATGCATGAGCATAGTGTCCACTCTGTTCACTGTCCTGTAGGAGAGCAAAGGCTGAGCCTGGATATCTCTGCTTTCACAATAATGCCAGTTACCAGGTCTGTGGAATTAAAAGCTAAGTTAGGTCTACCCATAATCTTTAGGTCCAGCTTCTTTGGAAGCCCTTCCTGGGACAAGGTCTCCCTGTCACCTGGACAGAACAAAAGGAAATCTCATGAACAGACTGGACAACAGGACTAAACTCAGTCTCAGTGACTGATGAGGAGTGGGTAAAATAGACTACAAGAATGATTATGGAGGCTTGAATACAAAAACTTTAACACCTGTTTCCTTTTTTGTCATTGCAAAATGCAGTAATTCAGTACTGAGTCAAACCAAGCCAGACACTCTTACCTTGAAAATCTGAACTTTCAAAGAAGCTACACCCTGCAAAAAGTCACGCAGGTAGCACAGGGTTGATGGCTAAGGTAGGAAGTGGGAGAAATTTGCCACAACTACTCGGGAGCTGAAACAACCCACTGGTGGCAGTGGCAGCTGTCCCTTCCCACTTGTATGGAGCCAAAAAAAAATCCGATTCAAGGTTGTAGCAAACATATCCTAACATTCTGCACACTTGTGTGTTCTTCCAAAACACTAGACATAACACAAAAGTGAATTCTCAGGCTGGAAAACAGACACCAGCAACTATTCTTGTTTGTGAGCAGCTGCATAAATATGTTTACAGAGAAATAGGACAGAAGATATGCAACCCATAAAACTTTGGAAGCCATATTAGAGAAATCCTTGTGCAAAGCACTACCTAGACTTCAGAAAATGATCACAAAATAGCAAAAATCCTAATTAGGCTGAAATACTGTCCCAGTAAAGAGGTTCTTACATCAGATGTGCTTTCATGAGTACTGATAGCCATAGAAAGCAAGAAGCTGCGGAAGAGTTTGAAGTAAATGTGATTTAAGTGCTACCTATTACTGATATAAAATTTGACATGTTTAAGCAAGAAATGTAAAATGACCCAACTTCACGGCAGCTCGAGAGAGATATCTTAGAGTATGGCTAACAGAAAGAAGCCTGAGCACTGCCAACTATAAAAAAGGCATTGGGATGATGCAGATGAAATACCTCTATGTGATCCAAGTTTTTATTAGACAAAAGATTGCCACAATAGGATATGATAAAAGGTCAGTAATGTGGTGCAAAACCCACATGGGATATTGACTAGAGCGGAGCTCACAGTGTCTGGTGTGGGTCTGTCTCGGTCTGGAGAGGGAAAGAGACTCAGTTCTTCTGAATATTCCCGTGTTGCGAAATTAGAGGCACAAACGAACCCAGTGCGTGGCTGAAGAGAGGAGGCAGCTTGAGGAGCTCAGCTCAGCCTTCTCACTGACAGGGAGTAAGAAAAAAAAAAAAAAAGCCGGGTGGAGAGGGTGGTTACTGCAAGATGGTTACTACTAGAGCAAAGGCTAACAGAAGGACAGTGGGCACCCAAACAGAGAGCACTTACATGCATGCAGATGTTCAGGTAGATGGCTGCAGTGAGTGCTGGAACCTGGCACTCGATATGGAGGATGGAAGGAACAACTTCTGTGTTAGGTGTGAGCAGATCAGCAATCTGATGAGCATGGTGGCCGAACTAAAAGAAGAGGTGGAAAGGCTAAGAGCTATAAGAGATAGCGAACGGAAAATTGACTATTCCCATAATCTAACCTCTTCAAAACCAGAACAAGGGGTAACTCTTAGTGGAACAGGGCGTTTCATACCTTCCTAGCAGCAAGCCTCTCAACCTTCATGTAGTAACCCACATGAGCAGGGCCAATGGGAACAGGTCTCTGCCTGACAGAAGAAATGCAAATGGAGAAAGTCTGCTACTTTGAGCAGCATGCTGCCTACAGTGCAATTACAGAACAGGTATGAGGCTCTGCAGGAGGAACAGGTCATTGGTAAGGTCGAGGACCCAAGAAGGTCAGAAGCTGCACCAATGACAGGTTGCCTCAGGCCAGTCATCAAAACTTACCCAGAAAAGAAACCTCGCAGGGTCATCGTCATAGGAGACTCCCTACTGAGGGGAACAGAGGGCCCAATATGCAGACCAGACCCATTTCATAGAGAGGTCAGCTGCCTCCCTGGTGCCCAAGTAAAAGACATTGTAGATAAAATTCCCAACCTTGTGAGTCCTTCAGACTACTGCCCACTTCTGGTCTTTCAGGTGGGCAGTGACGATGTAACAATGAGAGGCTCACAATCTATTAAAAAATATTTCAGAACCTTAGGGCAACTGCTAAAAGGATCAGGGACTCAAGTTGTGTTCTCTGCTATCCCTGTAACATCAGCAATGGATGAGGGAACACTGAGGAAGGGCCGACAGGTCAATTCATGGCTCAGGGGCTGGTGCCATTGACAGGGCTTTGGGTTCCACAATCATGGATTGGTTTTCAAGGCACCTGAGCTGAAAACAACTCATGGGACACACTTGTCCCAAAGGGGGAAAAGAATCCTGGGGCAGGAATTGGCAGGGCTCATTGATAGGGCTTTAAACTAGATTTGAAGGGGGAAGGGGTTAATAGTCTCCTGCTGGCCAGTGACAAACAGAGGGGCAGCTCACCAGCAGCAGAGAGAAGGAGAGCTGGTAAGGGCTCTCAGCTTGCTGCCTTGAGGCAAGCCACAAACGATCCACCAGGACATTCTGTGGAAACCGAGGGGAACTGGCACAAAAGGAGGACAGGGCCAGCCCAGCTGAAGTGCTTCTATACGAATGTGCGCAGCTTGGGCAACAAACAGGATGAGTTAAGGGCCACTGTGCTGCTGGGATGCCATGACATAGTGGCTGTTACTGAAACTTGGTGGGATGATTCCCATGACTGGAATGTAGGCATAGATGGGTATAAACTCTTTAGGAAGGATAAGCAGGGAAGGAGAGGAGGAGGTGTTGCTCTCTATGTCAATAACCAGCTGGAATCAGTGGAACTCCAACTGGGGAGGGATGATGAGCTGGTTGAGAGTGTATGAGTTAAAATTAAAGGCAGGTCAGGGTAAGAAGATATTACTGTGGAGGTCTCCTACAGGCCACCTGACCAGCAGATTCAAGCAGATGAGCCCCTCCACAGGCAAATAGAAGCGGCTTCCAGGTCACAAACCCTGGTCCTCATGGGTGATTTCAACCACCCTGACACCTGCTGGAGGGACAACACAGCAAGGCACCAGCAATCCAGCATGTTCCTGGACTGCATAGAAGACAACTTCCTCCTCCAAGTGGTAGAGGAACCAACAAGAAATGGTGCTATGCTGGACCTTGTTCTCACCAACAGGGAAGGGCTGGTAAACAATGTGAGGCTCAGAGACAGCCTTGGCTGCAGTGACCATGAAGCAGTTGAATTTAATATCCTCAGGGCAGTCAGGAGGAAGTATTCCAAGCTCACGACCCTAGACTTTAGGCATGCAGATTTTGATCACTTCAGGGATCTGATAGCCAAAGTGTCGTGGGACAAAGCCCTGGAGGGAAGAGGGACCCAGGACAGCTGGTCAGTATTCAAGGACCACCTCCTCTGTGTCCAGGAGCTCTGTATACCAACAAAGAGAAAAGCAGGTAAGAATGATAGGAGGCCTGCCTGGATGAGCAAGGATCTACTGGACACACTATTACTTAAAAAGAAACTCTACAGGAAGTGGAGAGAAGGACAGCTAGAACAGGGGGTATATAAGGAAGCTGCCCGAGTAGCAAGAGTCCTGGTTAGGAAAGCCAAAGCAGAGTTCGAATTGAATCTAGCCAGGGAGATTAAAGGGAACACTAAGAACTTTTACAGGTATATTAATGGGAAGAAGAAGACTAGGGAAGGTGTGGGCCCCCTCAGAAAGGAAACTGGTGAAACGGTCACAAGTGATGAGGAAAAGGCTGAGGTACTTAACTTCTTTACCTCAGTCTTCACTGCAAGGGCCTCTAGCCACACTCCTGATGTGATGGAAGACAATGCCAGGGACAGGGAGGAAGAACTGCCCATTGTAAGTGCAGATCAGGTTCGTGATCACCTGAAGAACCTGAAAGTGTTTAAATCCATGGGACCCAATGGGTTACACCCACGGGTGCTGAGAGAACTGGCAGATGAGGTTGCTAAACCCCTCTCTATTATATTTCAAAAGTCATGGCATTCTGGGGAAGTCCCCACAGACTGGAAAAGGGGAAACATCACCCCCATTTTCAAAAAGGGTAAGAAGGAGGAACCAGGGAACTACAGGCCAGTCAGTCTCACCTCTGTGCCCGGAAAGATCATGGAGCAGATCCTCCTGGAGGCACTACTGGCTCAGAAGAATAGTGAAGAGGTGATTGGGAACAGTCAGCATGGCTTTGTCAAAGGCAAATCCTGCCTGACCAACCTGGTTGCCTTCTATGAGCAGGTGACAAAATTAATAGATGAGGGGCGAGCAACTGATGTCATTTACCTGGACCTGAGCAAAGCCTTCGACACTGTCCCACACCACATCCTGGTCTCCAAACTGGTGACACATGGGTTTGATGGGTGGACCACTAGATGGATAAGGAACTGGCTTGATGGCCGCACCCAAAGAGTGGCTGTCAATGGCTCCATGTCCCAGTGGAGGCCAGTGACAAGCGGAGTCCCTCAGGGATCAGTCCTGGGACCTGTCTTGTTCAACATCTTTGTGGGGGACATGGACAGTGGCATTGAGTGCACCCTCCGCAAGTTTGCTGACGACACCAAGCTGTGTGGTGCAGCAGACACGCTGGAGGGAAGGGATGCCATCCAGAGGGACCTTGACAGGCTGGAGAGGTGGGCACAAGCCAACCTCATGAGGTTCAATAAGAGCAAGTGCAGGGTCCTGCATCTGGGTCGAGGCAATCCCAGGCACAAATACAGGCTGGGCAGAGACTGGCTATGGATATCAGTGACAGAGATAGGAATCAATATGGCTGACCAATATGATCGAGTATTGTTCTTTTATTGTTCCAGTGTTGCAGGCCGATGGTGCAGGCCTGAGGTGCAGGCCTATGGAGCAGGCCTGTAGTGCAAGTATAGCACAGTAAAGTGTAGAAGAAACAGGAGACAGGAAAGGCAGAAGTGCGTAGCAAGGCAACTGCTACAACTTATATAAACTCAGAGTGCCCTGTTGGCATAGCTCCATTGGTTCCCTATGAGTGACCACACATTGCACTATTACAGATTATTGGTCCAACTACTAATGACACAACGAGGTTGTTGATGCAGGTGCATGCCCTGTTGTCCCAAGATAACTGTCCATGTTTATAGCTACCAGTGTCTTGTTTTAGTTACATGCTGCAGGCACAGCACTGTTTTGCTACACTGCTAGCTGGCTGTGCATTTATGCTGAGCATGGCCTACCACCATGTCAGGCTCTAGGCCTGCACTGCCAGATTGCTCACAATGCTCGTCGCTGGCATTGCCACAACTGGCTGGAAAGCAGCCCTGAGGAGAGAGACTTGGGGGTGCTGGTGGACAAAAAGCTCAACATGAGCTCTCAGTGTGCACTTGCAGCCCACAAAGCCAATCAGATCCTGGGCTGCATCAGGAGAAGTGTGGCTAGCAGGTTGAGGGAGCTGATTCTCCCCCTCTACTCAGCTCTGGTGAGACCCCACCTGGAGTACTGTGTCCAGTTCTAGAGCCCCTATTACAAGGGGGATATGGACGTGCTGAAATGTGTCCAGAGAAGGGCCACGAGGATGATCAGAGGGCTGGAGCACCTCTCCCATGAGGACAGACTGAAGGAGTTGGGGCTGTTCAGTCTGCAGAAGAGAAGGCTCCAAGGTGACCTAATTGTGGCCTTCCAGTATCTGAAGGGGGCCTACAGGAAGGCTGGGGAGGGACTTCTCAGGATCTCAGGTAGTGATAGGACTAGGGGGAATGGAATGAAGCTGGAGGTGGGGAGATTCAGGCTGGAGGTGAGGAGGAAGTTCTTCACTGTGAGAGTGGTGAAGCCCTGGAATGGGCTGTCCAGGGAGGTGATTGAGGTCCTATCCCTGGAGGTGTTTAAGACCAGGCTGGATGAGGCTCTGGCCAGCCTGATCTAGTGTGAGGTGTCCCTGCCCATGGCAGGGGGGTTGGAACTAGATGATCCTTGTGGTCCCTTCCAACCCTGACTGATACTATGATACTATGAACGAGGCAAAAATATCAACAGCTAGACTATTTATTACATAAGTAAATAAATAAAATACATAAATAAAGTGGACATAAGAAGGGGAGAGGGAGAAAATAGAAAGAGAGAGAGAGAAGAGAGAGAGAAGAGGAAAGGAATTATATTACCACACCCCTCACCCCCACAAGACAGTTTGAGTCTGTGGAGGAAAGGTGCTGCAGGAGATGTTGGGTCTGTAGAGAAAGGGTGCTGAGGCTTTGGCTGGAGAAGAGGTGTGGTCCTCTGGGAAGCCTCTTCAGCTCCATGAGTTGCAGCAGGCGGATCTTAGGACATGGAAAGAGGGTTCAGTCTGCTTCTTCCAGGCTCCACGGCCTCTTTTCTCCGTAGCAGCATTGTCCTGGGCTTTTCCTTCTCGGCAGCATGGTCCTTCTCCTGTGTTTTCCTTCATCTCCGTTTTTCTTCTGTGTTTTTCTTCTCCAAAGCCAGTAGTTGCTCGAGTCTTTTATACAGTTTTTAGTCCTTAGGTATGTGTCCAAGTATCGTCCCTCAGGAATTCAGGGGCCAGGAAATCATCCTTAGGTAAATGTCCAGGCATCGTTCCCCAGGAAATCTTTCTGTGCACTCCTGTGTGTTTGGGCAGAGGTCTGGATGGGGGTCCTCCACCTCAGCCTCCTCTTTCTCCATCTACATGCCCCCACACTCCTTACACATCAGGAAACAAGTGGTGAATCCATTGTCTCACCATCCTCCCTTCCTGGGGTATCTGATGGCTGGAAAATGATCTTGTCCTGAAGGCTTGATGGCTGGGTCCTTGGTCCATTGTTGTAGGCCAGCTGCAGTCCAGTTATCATGATATTATCTTTGCATCTTCCAAGAGTTGTTCCAGTGACTCTGCCCAACACATATCAGCTATTGTCTGGGCAAGCAGCAAGTGATTTTATCTTTGTTGAGTCACACCAGGAGAGCCAACTTTTAGTCTCTCACAGGGTCACAGAAAGGATCCTGCACAGAAATCCATTAACGCACAAACAGCACTGCTGGTGATAAGATACTGACATGTGAAACCTATAGTACATTCAGGGAAAACATGTTAGAAAGCCAGCAACACTGTCCTTAATTCGTGATTACCTTGAGGGCATGGATGACACACTCTGAATTAAAAAAATCATATCCTGAATTCTTGAATCCATAGTAAGGGAGACTAACAACAAGTTAACTGAGCTGATCAGTTTCAGAATTTAGAAGGAAAAGGAAAATATAAAAACCTTTACCCTCACCTCTAAATAAACTAAAGATAAGCACCCCTGAAATCATGGCACAAGAGCACTGTGCCAGACAGTGGTATTAAAGGATGTGAATGACAAATATCCACATGCTTGAAGTGGAAAAGTATTGAATTTTAGCCAGCAAATATCAGCACCACATATTGAGGATGGAGCTTGTCATGTCCACCTCAAGGCTAACAGAAGGACACTGAAATGAAACCAAGAGGAGGTTGTGATCCTTTTTTCTGTAAGCAAACACATTTCAGCAGTGCTTCTGGGGGCTGGAGCCAGCTGTCCTGAAGAAACAGTGTGCTTGCCTCTGGAAAGGAGGGCTGACTGCAAGTTAACAAGCACACAGAGACATAGAGCATTTCAAACTGCTTGCTCTGAGGTCATCTCAATGTCTGTAATACAAACCTGAGAACAGTTTTACCAGGGATCTTAGTATGTGGCTCCATGTGAGTCAATCCTGCCTCTCTCCCTGTCCCAGCTACCACAGCACATGCCTAGAGGCATAGAAAATGAAAGAACACTAGCTACACTAGAGTTATGCAGTTTTTAATTGAGCTCAGGAAGAGTCTCTGATAAAATTGCAAGTAAGGCTGCACAGACAATTTTTTCTCTGGTGTCACAGGTTTCATTAACACTCCCTGGCCCCAACACTGCACCAAAGGTTGCACCAATAGCAGGTGCAGCTCTGGGGAGAGCTGGTGTGCGACAAACTCAGAACTGACTCCTTTTAAATTCAGTTACTCCCTTCAGCTGGCAGTGGAAAAACTGAAACTATGGAAAACTGCAGTGTGGAAATGTCATCTGACAGTATATTCTAAGCTGATCAGAAGGCTAAAGAAAAAAATTACTGTATTTCCAAAATGGGGAGCGTCTGTGAGCTTCAATAAATTACAGTATGACAATACTTTATTATGCCTTTTGGTTTTATAGATATATAGATCTGACAAAAAGAGATCAGTTGTTGTTTTTTTTTGTATTATTATGTTTTGATCTGATAAACCTCCTTTTACAGATCCTGTTGTAGAGTATTAAGGTTATTGCTTACTAGTTCCTTTTCCTGTGTTTTCCACATGCAAATATTTGCTTTGATGAAAGGTAGCTTTTGTATCATTGTACCTATAACTATTCTGGAGAAATCAAATTATTTCCATTATTCTGGTTGCACACACACTGGAACTAACAAGACCCTGATCATCACTGCAGATGTTCATATTATTTTTAATTCATTTTGAGGCCTTAAAATCCTATTTTTATCCTTCTTTTTATATATATTAGGCAGTTTAGTTTGGGCAAACTCAAAGAGAATTCCTAATAATCTCCTGCATGAGGCATCACAGCATTTGTGAATTCGGTTGTGCCATAAGATTGGAGCTATGAAAATCCCTAATCAGGTTATGAGGTACTAAAGATACAGAAAATATTTCTGAAAACGACAACAAACTTGTCCTTCTCCAAGGAAAATGATATAAATGTCAGAAGTTTCAGGCAAGTAGTCACGATAACAGAAAACATGCTACTCAAGTAACTTGAAGTTCTTGCAGTGCTATCTAAATAACCATTTTCCAGCACTGATATGTATTGCATCTGTAAAAGTTAAGAACAGGTGTAGACAGAGCTGAAAAGGACCTGGAATGCAGAGTAGCATGACTATGAAGTTCTCATTACGTGGTTTTATTCTAAGATTTTTGTGATGCATTTTGCCTCCTGATTTTCCTACTATATTTCAAATTGCCTCTGCTTCTCCCCTACACCTAAAAAGAAGGAAAATACAAATAGCCTGGAGAAGAGGAGGCTCAGGGGAGACCTTATTGCAATCTACAACTACCTGAAGGGAGGACACAGTCTCAAGCTGCACCAGGGGAGATTTAGGCTGGAGGTTAGGAAGAAATTCTACACAGAGAGAGTGATTGGCCATTGGAATGGGCTGCCCAGGGAGGTGGTGGAGTCACAATCATTGGAGATGTTTAGGAGGAGACTTGACAGGGTGCTTGGTTGCGTGGTTTAGTTGATTAAGTGGTGTTGGTTAATAGGTTGGACGTGATGATCTTGAAGGTCGCTTCCAACCTGGTCTGGTCTATTCTAATCTGGTCTAGTCTAGTCTAGTCTAGTCTAGTCTAGTCTATTCTTATTCTAACAAAGTTTCAAATAAGTAATTCTGTTGTCATTCCCACAAATATGGGTGGCAATTTAGGAAATTGCAGGGGTTTGTTGGAAATAATTTCTGTAGTGTCTCTGCAAGTGCTCTTGTGTTGCAAAGTCCTATCCACAGTACTGACTGAGTTTGGAGAAATAATGGCATGGATTAGAGGCCAATATAACAGGTCATTTACTATCACTTTATACATTTATTTTAAAGTAAAATTTGTCAGTACACAGTCAATTATGTTATTTGACAAGTCTTTCAGAAAAAATGTCCCCTTTCACTCCAGATTAATTTA
Organism: Melanerpes formicivorus; assembly: GCF_026170545.1. Lineage (NCBI taxonomy): Eukaryota > Metazoa > Chordata > Aves > Piciformes > Picidae > Melanerpes > Melanerpes formicivorus. The sequence continues at coordinate 26,315,869 of NW_027142353.1, forward strand.
ATCACTTGTCCTTTCTCTTTTCACTCCTTTTTGAAAACACATGGTATCTGCACAATTTAAAAGTTCACTGAAACCTTGTTATGTTTTTTTTCTGAATTATATTCCTAAATATTCAAAACTGATTCTGACTATTGGGATGACAAGATCCCTTTGAGCATGTTGGCATCATTGTAACTTTAGTGGATTTCATTACAGAAGAAATTTAAACTTTGTGCTACTGCTATGAAAAGTATTTGAAACAGGCATAAAAATATGAGGAATAGATAGAATTCAGAAATCAATAACCTCGAAAGTCAGAAGACTATCAATTTGCATTCACTAGATTTGATTCATATTATTCTGTTAAATGAAACCGCCTTCCCCATGCCCTTAGTTTCCACAAGTCTATTTGCTTACCAATGGCCAATAGCAGGTATTTCAGAAAGGGGTGGAAGAAGCTCTGGAAAAGATCTTTCTGAAATAGGCACATTCATAATGCCTTCTGTCCCTCCATATACAAGACGTGCTCAAAGGCACAAATTATTATATGGATTACTATTTAAAGTGTTCTCTAAAGAGATCTCAATGGATTTGGATTTGTTTTCCACTTTATCCACAACCTGCCACTTGGCTTTCCTTCTTCATAGGGTAAACCTTTTCAGGTGTATGAGATTTTTTGTGATGATGTCCATGTCTCTTACTTATGCAATTATACTTATGCAATTATACTAATACCCCTAATACTAAACTGTTTCCCAGTCATAACTAGTATGAGTTGTTCATGACACCTTTGCCACTCATCTGTTCATCATATTGGTGACTATGAAGATTATCAATATTTCACAAAGAACTCTTGTCTGGTCACTATTTGATTTATCTGCTAAACCTTACTTACAGATGCAATTGTTCTGTTGAAGTTCCAGGTCTGAAATACCCACAGGTTTTACTGTAATGTGATGCAATATTACACACAGGGAAACACTTGCCTTCCAGGAAAAGCTGAAAATAATCTTGGTTCACATTAATAGGGATGGAAATCAGAAAGAGCACTGTAGTAAAGGAAGGTAAAGGAATACCCTGGATATGTCTGTGCTTGAGGCATTGTTTTCCTAAACTGTGATTTTCGATGATTCATAAAATTTGAGTCTTGAAAAATGGATAGAATAGAATAGAATAGAATAGAATAGAATAGAATAGAATACAATACAATACAATACAATACAATGCAATGCAATACAATACAACACAATTAACCAGGATAGAAAAGACCTTTGAGATCATCAAGTCCAACCTATCACCCAACACCGTCTTATCAACTAAACCATGGCACCAAGTGTCTAATCCACTTTCTTCTTAAACACTTCCAGTGATGGTGACTCCACCACCTCCCTGGGCAGCACATTCCAAAGACCAATCACTTTTTCTGTGTAGAATTTCTTCCTAACATATGGCCTAAACCTCCCCTGGTGCAGCTTGAGACTGTGTCCTCTTGTTCTGGTACTGGCTGCCTGGCAGAAGAGACCAAGCCCCACCTAGCTACAACCTCCCTTCAGGTAGTTCTAGACAGCAATAAGGTCTTCCCTGAGCCTCCTCTTCCCCAGGCTAAGCAACCCCAGCTCCTGCAGCGTCTCCTCATAAGGCTTGTGCTCCAAACCTCTCGCAAGCTTTATTGCCCTTCTCTGGACATGTTCCAGCAGCTCAACATCTCTCCTAAACTGAGGGGCCCAGAACTGGACACAGCACTCAAGGTGTGGCCTAACCAGTGTTGAGTACAGGGACACAATGACTTCCCTGCTCCTGCTGGCCACACTGTTCCTGATACAAGCCATGATGCCATTTGCCTTCTCAGCCACCTGGGCACACTGCTGGCTCGTGTTCAGCCTACTATCAACCAGTACCCCCAGGTTCCTTTCTGCCTGGCTGCTCTCCAGACACTCTGACTGCAGCCTGTAGCATTGCATGGGGTTATTGTGTCCAATATGCTGAATCCGACACTTAGATGTGTTAAATCTCATGCCATTGGATTCTGCCCATCTGTCTAGCCTGTCAAGGTCACTCTGCAGAGCTCTTCTACCTTCTAACATATCAACACCTGCCCCCAGCTTGGTGTCGTCTGCAAATTTAGTGATGATGGACTAAATAGTGAATAATACTTTGACTTCAGATGATGCATTTTTGTTTTTTTGTTTGGGTTTTTTTGCCTTTGTTTGGGTTTTTTGGTGTCTTTGCTGTGATAAATGAAAACATATTATATAAATGGTGGTCTTTCCTTGCAACCTAAAGAGAATTTATTTTTTAAGCTGTACTACATGTTTGTAGCAGTTATTATTCACCTAAATTAACAATTCCTTCCTGACCTCCTGTGAAATGTACATTTTCATTCTCCTAGACTTTTCTGTCAGCTAGATGCTCACTTCCAATATGTACAATATTGCATTTGTGTAGAAGCTCTCCATAGCAACTAATGTGCCCCTGAGAGTAAGGAAAGCAGTGAAGCTCAACTTTGATTTACAAAAATGAATCAGTCATTTCCCCTTTTTTGATAGTGACTTTGGTAAGATTTATAGTTCAGCTGTATTGACATTTGCTTCTAGTACAATTACCATAGAAAATTTAACTCTGTCCTTCACAGCCTGGGAGAAATCATGCTCTCTGGAGCTCTTGTTTGTACCTCAGGTACATCAGCCTCCATTTTGGATGTCTTCTTTTTCCTCTATGAATGAAGAAAATTTTGAAAGTCCAGTAATGTGCTATGAAGGAGTGGCACGTATCAAATGAGCTGTGGTAAGGGGGACAACGTGGCAATACTAGAGTTATTTCTTCCCTTCTAATGGGCACCACTTACTCTGCCTTTCATGCTGCTCCATTTGGATGGCTGTTGAATAGAATAGAATAGAATAGAATAGAATAGAATAGAATAGAATAGAATAGAATAGAATAGAATAAACCAGGTTGGAAGAGACCTTCAAGATCATCGCATCCAACCTATCATCCAACACCACCTAATCAACTAACCCATATAACCAAGCACCCTGTCAAGTCTCCTCCTGAACACCTCCAGTGATGGTGACTCCACCACCTCCCCGGGCAGCCCATTCCAATGGGCAATCACTCTCTCTGTGTAAAACTTCCTCCTGACCTCCAGCCTGAACTTCCCCTGGTGCAGCCTGAGACTGTGTCCTCTTGTTCTGGTGCTGGCTGCCTGGCAGAAGAGACCAACCTCTGCCTGTTTACAACCCCCCTTCAGGTAGTTGTAGAGAGCAATAAGGTCACCCCTGAGTCTCCTCTTCTCCAGGCTAAGCAGCCCCAGCTCCCTCAGTCTTTCCTCATAGGGCTTGTGTTCCAAGCCCCTCACTAACTTCGTTGCCCTTCTCTGGACTCGTTCCAGCAAGTCAACATCCTTCCTAAACTGAGGGGCCCAGAACTGGACACAGTACTCAAGGTGTGGCCTAACCAGTGCAGTATACAGGGGCAGAATGACCTCCCTGCTCCTGCTGGCCACACTGTTCTTAATGCAGGCCAGGATGCCATTGGCCCTCCTGGCCACCTGGGCACACTGCAGGCTCATGTTCATCCTACCATCAACCAGCACCCCCAGGTCCCTTTCTGCCTGGCTGCTCTCCAGCCACTCTGACCTCAGCCTGTAGCACTGCATGGGGTTGTTGTGGCCGATGTGCAGAACCCGGCACTTGGATGTGTTAAATCTCATGCCGTCGGACTCTGCCCATCTGTCCAGCCTGTCAAGGTCTCTCTGCAAAGCCTCTCCACCCTCTAGCAGATCAACTCCTGTCCCCAGCTTGGTGTCATCAGCAAATTTACTGATGATAGACTCAATGCCCTCATCCAGATCATCAATAAAGATGTTAAAGAGCATGGGGCCCAGCACTGATCCCTGGGGGACTCCACTACTGACTGGCTGCCAGCTGGATGTGACACCATTCACCACCACTCTCTGGGCTTGGCCATCCAGCCAGTTCCTAACCCAGCTCAGAGTGCTGCTGTCCAAGCCATGGGCTGACAGCTTGGCCAGGAGTTTGCTATGGGGGACGGTGTCAAAGGCCTTGCTGAAGTCCTGGTAAAATACATCCACAGGCCTCCCCACATCCACCAGGCAGGTCACCTGCTCGTAGAAGGAAATCAGGTTGGTCAGGTAGTACCTGCCCTTCCTAAATCCATGCTGGCTGGGCCTGATCCCTTGGCCATCCTCTAAGTGCTGTGTGATTGCACTCAGGATGACCTGTTCCATGATCTTGCCTGGCACTGAGGTCAGGCTGACAGGCCTATAATTCCCTGGCTCATCCAACCGGCCCTTCTTGTGGATGGGCACCACGTTGGCCAGCTTCCAGTCCTCTGGGACATCTCCAGTGAGCCAGGACTGCTGAAAAATGATGGAGAGCGGCTTGGCCAGCTCCTCTGACAGCTCCCTCAGCACCCTAGGATGGATCCCATCTGGTCCCATGGACTTGTGGGGATCCAGGCGGCTGAGCAGATCACCAACTACCCATTTTGGAACAGCGGAAAACTATGCTGCTCCCTGGCTCCTCCTGCCAGCTCTGGAGGCCAGCTGTCTGGAAGACATTCTGTCCTGCTAGTAAAAATTGAGGCAAAGAAGGTGTTAAGTATCTCTGTCTTTTCCTCATCCCTTATCACAATGTTCCCCTCCGTGTCCACCAAGGAGTGGAGGTTGTCTCTGCCCTTCCTCTTGCTATTAATGTATTTATAGAAGGACTTTTTGTTGTCCTTCACAGCAGAGGCCAGACTAAGCTCCAAATGCGCTTTTGCCTCCCTAATTTTCTTCCTGCAAGACCTAGCAACATCCTTAAATTTTTCACGGGTTGCCTGCCCTCTCTTCCAAAGGTGATACACCCTCTTTTTTTCCCTTAGTTCCATTAAAAGTTCTTTAACCATCCAGGATGGCCGTCTGGCCCAGCGGCTCATCTTCTGGCACATTGGCACAGCCTGTCCCTGAGCCTTCAACAGTTCTTCCTTGAAGTAGGACCAGCTCTCCTGGACCCCTTTGTTTTTAAGGGCTTTATCCCAAGGAACCCTCTGAATTAGTTCCTTAAGTAACCTGAAGTCCGCCCTCCGGAAATCCAGCCTGGAGGTCTTCTTGCTACCCCTCTTAGCTTGACCAAATAATGAGAATTCAATTATCTCGTGGTCACTGGCCCCTAAGCACCCTCCGACCACCACATCACCCACCAACCCCTCCCTATTGGTGAAGAGGAGGTCAAGCATAGCCTTGCCCCTGGTAGGCTCTCGCAGCACCTGGGATAAGAAGCTGTCCTCCATGCATTCTAAGAACCTCCTAGATTGCCACTTCTCTGCTATGTTAAGATCCCAGCAGATATCAGGCAAGTTGAAGTCACCCATGAGAACAAGGTCAGGCGATCTTGAGACAGCCTTAAGTTGCCTATAGAATGACTCATCAACATCCTCCTCCTGGTTGGGTGGTCTATAACAGGCTCCAACCAGGATGTCAGCCCTGTTGGCCTTCCCTCTAATTCTTACCCACAGGCACTCAACCTGATCATCCCTAATCTCCGTCTCAAAGGCATCTAGTGCCTCCCTGATGTACAGGGCCACCCCTCCACCCCTTCTTCCTTGCCTGTCTCTCCTGAAGAGCCTGTAGCCATCAATTGCAGCGCTCCAGTCATGTGAGTCATCCCACCACGTCTCTGTGATGGCAACTACATCATAACTTTCCTGCTGCAGCAAGGCTTCCAGCTCCTCTTGTTTGTTGCCCATGCTTTGTGCATTAGTGTACATGCACTTCATCCAGGCTGCTGGTTTCACCTCTGGCTCTGGCTTATCACCCCCAGACCCCAGCCTTGGGGGACTGGTTTCAACCCCTTCCCCCTTCAAAACTAGTTTAAAGCCCTATCTATGAGACCTGCCAATTCCCTCCCCAGAATCTTTTTCCCTTTGAGGGATAGGCCATTCTCGTACACTCTGATCTTACCCCCCCTCTGGGACAGATGTGCTCCATCTGTTGCCAGCTGGCCTGGTGCAGCAGAAAGTTTTTCAAGATCAAAAAACCCAAAATTCTTTTGCCTGCACCAGCCTCTAAGCCACTTGTTGACTTCAGCTGCTGACCTGTTCCTTACGGTATTCCCACCTGCAACTAAGGGTACAGACGAAAAAATTATTTGTGCACCTGATCCCTCAACCAGGTCTCCCAGGGCCCTGAAGTCATCTTTGATAGCCCTGGGAGTTCTGGTTGCAACATCATCATTCCCTAACTGCATAACTATCAAGGGATAATAGTCAGCGGGCTGCACCATACCAGGCAGTCTTCTGGTAACATCTCCAACCATGGCTCCTGGAAGGCAACAAACCTCCCTGTGAGTAGGGTCTGGCTGACATCTGATCAGGTATTCTTCACCTTGTTCCTCTGTTTCCTCAACCTGTCAAGACACAAACACAATTCCCACCAGTGTAGAGTAGGAAATGCACAGGAAATTTTCCAAAGGAGATCCCTTTCTGACAGATATTAGCACAGCCCCAAGTGGTGCTTTGATTTTTTTTTTTTTTCCTTTTAAAATTTGTAATATTTTTAAATCTTTGCAGCGGAGTCTCAGGATCAATGTCACTGCTTTCTCTTTCCCTAGGGGAGCAAAGACTATGACAAGAACACTTTTAAATGTTGGGGAAAAGTAAAGTTCCTAAATTTCACTGGTGACCATTTAATTTTGCTGACTAATACCCCAATAAGTACAATTGGCTTTGTCATAAACCCTTCAGGTGTGTCCTCACGAAATATGCTCATGTCACAATTTCACGCTGTTTCCACTGTTCACATGATGCTGTGTTTTATCATCCTCTTTTCAGCCAGAATACACAACTATCCACTTTCTGCATTTCTCCACAGTTTATTCCCGGGATTTACTGGAGGTGCAAAACTGAGCATCCTAAAAAACCCAATTCAGATACTGCAAATAGGAAGTATTAACCTGCAATTATCTTCTGCATGGTTTTCTTACTAACCAGTGAGAATATATCTGTCTTGGATCCCATTTTGAAGTAGACCTTCATTTTGACGTAGAACTTCATGTTTTGCTTCAGAATCATAAAAGATCTGTCCAACTTTCAAGAAGCACTATGAACAAAAGAACTTGCACAGGGTGGTTACCTCCTGGCTTTCATCCATATTCTTCCCGTGGGTGTGCATTCTTGGTGCCTAGGAATAGAGTTATGCTCAGTGGGATTATCTCTGGTACCAGTAGAAACACAATATCTTTGATAATTCTACATTTCTGCCCATTCAGTTGAAGTTTGTCAACATGTTCGAAAATTATGAGTCAGGCTGACAGACACAAAAGAATACAGGCAGCATAGTTGGATAAGTCTAGTTTCCTTCAAAAAAATAAGATAAAAATCCTTTTAGATACCAATTCTGCTTTCTATTGGACAGATTTTATTTCTTTCTCTGATTCCCCTTTGCAGTATAACAGAGCAGATAACTTCTGTCTGCAGATCTTTATACATTCAGTTGTATGTGCACCAGAAAACTGCACTGAAATATTCACTACTTTTAATGACAGAATTGCTCAGATATTAGAGAGAAGGTTAGAATAAGGTAGACAGTTCTTTTGTTTCTTGACATTATTATTGTATGATACAGTGTTTTTTGACATTACCCATTCCTGTTCTCTCTAAATTCTAAATAAACTTTTCTCTAAACTGTACATAACTATTCCACTTAGGACCCCTTATATGGCTTCTCAGCATTTAAAATATATTCTGTTATTTATGTAAATTGTTATCCTAGCAGATTATAGTTTACCAACATTATCTGTCATGCCTCTGCTTTCCAGTGTATCACTGTGCTGGGTTGAGGCAGCCCCCTTCCCCACCACGAGCAAAAAATAACAACTCAGACAAACGGATTGCAAAAGTGATGGAAAGTTTAAATAGAAAGCAGTGAACTTTTACAGAAAGCCAAAAGCACAGTGACAAAGGAATATCCCAAAACAGACCCAGAGAGATCCCATCCCCACCTGAAGGTACACCCAAAACCCCCAGGGCTCCTTCTTCCCCCTCCCACTGCTAGGCTACTCTCAGCTGGCCAGATCTGAGACTGCCCATCCCCCCATGGCCTTGGGCCTAGCCAGGCTCAAAGCCAGGAGGCATCTCCCCCAGTTACCGGCTGATGGAGGAGGAAGAGAAGAGAAAGTGCTAGACTCCGCACTGCATCTTATAGTGGTGCAAAGGATTGTGGTAGGAAATACTACATAATTTCATGTGTCCACCCCTCTGGGCTGGACAGGAAGTAAACATTGCATGGGGCACCCAGCTCAAACTGCAACAATCACTGAACAAGAAGGAAGCAAAATTGCTATTAGCTTCTCTTTACTGCAGATCAGGTAAGAAAATGCCAGATTTTTCATTTTAACTATCTGATGAAGTTATGTAAATTTTCTGCCTTGTGTGGTCTCATTCTTGTGTGAGTATTTGTACTTACTGCCCCCAAGAGCAGCTGAGGCAGACTTTCCAATTCTGCAGCTTAAGGGTAGAGCTAGGAATTAAGATGTCATATTTGTCAAAATCTAATAGTAATTTTCCATAAATATATGAAATCAAACATTTCCTTAGCCAGATCTGTAGTATGTGTAACATCATGCAGTTTATACCACTTTCCTCCTGATAACCAATCCATAAGTGTATGGTTTGGTTCAGGTAAGAGTCAAGATGATAAATATTTATCCAACTTTCCTCCATGCTTAGTGGAAAGCCACTCCAGTAAATACAAATTAGTATTGTCCATATGGCACCATTCTTCATCTGTCCAGCCCCTACACTCTTCAGGGCAAATGAAGATGTGGCAGCACCTTGGAGCTCTGATCACTGAGTGATATTTCTGTAGCAAAAATAGACATATATATGAAGTCTGCCAAATACAGACAATTGGCTGGTGACCTCAGATATAGGCCAAAGACAACAGCAACCTCTGGCCATAGAGTACAAAGATGGTAAGAACAAAATGAAGAAAGAACATGAGAAATCATGTAGAAAATCACAAAGATCATAGAGAGAGGGGTGATGGTGAGAGAACCAATAAATGTCTCAAGCACACCAGGAGCAAGAGGTCAGTAAGGGATATAGAAATGTTCATTGAGAAGGAAAGAGTAATATATTGACAGAAAAAAAAACAATCCAAAACAAAATTCTAGACAGTGAGCAGCCTCCATAAATTAGTGCTTTGTCTCAAGGTCTATGTAAAAGAATGAGAAGTTAGGAACAGACATCTATGTTATTGCAAGAAAGGAGATGGAGAGTAAAAATTTAAACTCTCCAGAAGAGGATTGAATATGTATCTATTCTAGGAAAATCTAGGGTGTAATACAATATTCAGTAAGATGGGAAACTAGTCAATATGAGTTCCAGGTGAAGGCATTTTTCTTTAGTACTGAAAACCATGTATTTGGAATCAGAAGATTAAAGTATGTGAAAAGTGCAGAGACAGTATCCTGGGAAGAGTATAACGTTGCTGCCTGGTTGTGTAGGGATGGGAACACGAAGGCCAATACACAGTTGGAGCTGAACTAGGGAAGGGATACAAAGAATAATAAGAATGGTTTCTACAGGTATGTCAATCAGAAAAGTAAGGTCAAAGAAAGCATACTCTCCCCATTTAGCAAGACTGGCAAACTGGTAACTACAGACAACAAGAAGGTTAAGGTACTGAACAAATTTTCTACCTCTCTCTTCACTGCTAATCTCTTTTCCCGAGACAGGTACTGGGACAAATCCCTCCCACTGTAATGGAAGATCAGGCTTGTGACTGTGGTGGGTTTACACCACACAGAATGTGGAATTTGCCCAAGGAGTAAATTGCCACACAACACAGAATTTGGAAGTAAAATGAAATTATTATTTACAAAACCAAACTAAATATAAATGCATAAAAGGTAATAAATATATTAAAAAATGTTTTTACATATAAAACTAGACAATAGCCCAGATAACCCCCTGTATATAAAAGGAGCCTACACACCCCTGGACACAAAGCCCAGAGGGTTCTTGCTGGCTAACAAGTTATCTCCTTCTGGTCCCAGACAGTGTTCTTACTAGTAACTCAAAAAGAAAAAATCAGGCCAAGAAAGCAAGGTCAGAAAACAGAGACAGAAGGGGAGAAGAAAGACAAAAGAGGGAAAAACATGCTGTATTCCCAAATTATATAGAAATTTGCAGAACCAATGAAATGGAATAAATTTATCTCTTATACTCTGTTCAGCCCCTTTGAAAAGTCCATCCCACTGGACTCAAATTCTCAGGAAAAAATTATTTACAATTAGGAGACTAGTCCCTTAACCTATTACACTGACCATGGAGGAACATGGAAGTGATGAGATGTATCCCAGAGCCCTGAGGGAACTTGCTGCTATAGCTATCAAGTCAATGATATTTTAAAAGTTCTGGCGGTCAGATGAAGTTCTTGGTGACCGGACAAAGAGAAACATTCCACTCGTTTTTAGAAAGGCTCCAGAGGAGGGCCACAAAAATAATCAGAGGGCTGGAACACCTCTTAAAGTTTAAAAGAGCTGGAGTTGTTCAGCCTAGAGAAGAATAAGCTCTGGGGAGACCATATAGGAGCCTTCCAGGATTTAAAAGGGGCATATAAGAAAGATGGCAGACATTTTAGTAGGGCCTGGTAGATTCAGACTAGAGATAAGGAAGAATTTTTTTGTGATGAGGGCAGTGAAACGCTGTAATGCATTGCCCAGAGAAATGGTAGATACCGTGTCCCTGGGAACATTCAAGGTCAGGTTCAATGAGGCTCTGAGCAACTTGACCTAGTTAAAAATGTCCCTGCAGGGTGATTGGACTAAATGACCTTTAAATGACTCTTCCAACCCCAAACATTCCATGATTCTAAGAAAAATCAGTTCCTTCTAGTTTCATCAGTGTTTGGTATTATATGATGTAAGTCCTTGCTAGAATGTTGATGGGTTAGGCCAAGGGAGGTCCAGCAGCCTTGGTTCTACAGCTTACTTTGTTAAATACCAATGTTAGTATTCAAGTGAAAGATATTGATTGTCTGACAGATACTGAATATTTTTCTTCCACATGTTATGTTATTTTTAATGCCATAAGCTTTTGGTGTGTTTGTGTTTTGCTCTTATGTGGTTGGGAGTATATTTGCACTACTGTAAGGAACTAGAAATGTTCCTGTTTAGGAACAAGGAAAATGCTCAGCCATAAGATGGTAATCTAAACCATCAGTGAGTAAGTGGGACCTCTCCTCTGCCTGATTTAGACCACAGATGTAGACATGAGCCTTCTATCTTCCCCATGAGGATTCTGACCACAGAGCAATTAGCTATGCTGTTGTAGACTTCTCTCATACTCCAAATGATGAAGGTTGTGTTCAACACTTACTATCACTGAAGAGAAGAGTAAAAATAGTCTCCTAGATTCACACTTACAGCACTTCCCAAGTACATACCAAATGGTCCACACTCATTCCTATGTGTTTTAGTGCTTGTGCACAGTGACTTGTCTTCCATATGTTCAGAACCATTAAAACACCATAAAATGTCTTACTGTTTCCAGTAGGGATGTGCAAGACTGGCACACAGATCCCACAGGAGTGCTGTCACACATGATCAATCTAAAATTTCTCTTGCTTTGCATGGAATCTCAACAGGAGGCCTAAAAGAACTTTCATAGCAGTAGTTTTGCAAGGAAGTGGCACTTTCCAACCTCTAAACTCAACAGAATCCCATAGTCTGTAACAGTTTACTATTCATAGTCAGCTGTAACAAAGGATTTCTCTGCAACTTGTGCCTACACCCTACAGCTTTTCCCATTTCTGAGACATTTTAGAAGAAAGGTAGGCTTCTGCTGTTACACTTGCTTTCTCTGCACCTGTCTGTGTGTCTTTTGATATCCATAACTGTCTAAAATGACAGGATTTTTCTCCTGTTCTGACAATGCAGCAAATCTTGGGACAGAAAATATTGGTCTGTTTTGAATGAGAAGGTGCCCCTGCTCAGTGAAATGTTGCCCTTGGTACTCAGTGTAGGGAAATCAGTACACAAAGAAGAAAGAGGACAATGAAAGAACTCTCAGGGAAAGACAATCTTGTCAGGTCAAAACAGGGAAACAGTAAAAATATGTGTGAGCACACACATCTTATAGATGGGAAAATGCAGTCAAATAACTATAGACTATGAAAAGTTATATATTATGTAGATACAACACAGCACACACTCCTGTAGCATAGTATTGATAATGAAAAGGAAATATGCTGTAAATTTTGAATCATTATCAGTAAGGTCCCATTTTTCCTACAGCTATTAAAAATGGATGCGTTAATTAACACCTTATCTGGCAGAAAGATTCACAATATAACTTATCCTTGTGAAAAAGAAAATAAGCATGGTGTCTCTTCCCCTTCTTAATGCAGGAGAATCAGAGAACTGCAAGCTAGATCATATGATCAATAGTTACAGAATCACAGAATTACTGAGGCTGGAAAAGACCTGTGAGATCATCAAGTCCAGCCTACGACCTAACACCATGACATCAACTAAACCATGCCACCAAGTGCCACACGCAAACTTTCCTTAAAGACCTCCAGTGATGGCAACTCCACCATCCCCCTGAGCAATCCATTGCCCAAGAGGAATAAAACTAAAGCCAGAAAAAAATTACTATCCGCTTCAATAGTTCCTGTGAAAACATCTCACACAAAACTGAAAAAAATATTATTCAGAATTTTTTTGAATGAGAAAATTTTCCAAAATCACTTCAATTTTACAGCAATTTTTCTCATGTAAAAACAGAAATTCAGGAAAAAAACAGTTTTTTACAAGCGTCACTCATTATCTCATCTCCCATGACTGCATAAACATGGTCTTTCAGTTACAAAATGGACAGGTGTGTTGTAGAGCCTCATTACCTAATGACCAAATGTTCTCATAGAGGCCACTGTGACCCTGGGGTCACCAAGCACTTGAAGGAAGGCAGACTTCCACAGTAGCTCTGAGCCACCTTCCATATTGGGCATGACAGAAATGTAATCGTGGCAGCACTGCACCCAGGAAGGGACCACACATAAGCTTTGTAGCCTGTGTTACATTGCCATTCTTACTAGTCCCAGTCTCACAGATCCCAGATAGCTAGATTAAAGTATTAAGTGCTTCACTTCTAAAATTCCTGTGATGACAGAGCTTAGGGTTGGTTCATATTTGGCTGGGCCAGCTACCCTGCACCCTTTTTTGGGTAGGATTGAATGGGTTAGCTTAAAACCTCTGCTGGGATAAATGGCTGAATCTCTATTGATGTCAGGGAGGCAGAGTCATTCACACAAGCTAAACAGGCATCCTGCTGAGAGCATATCCATGTTCTTCCAGCCATGGCTAGAACAAGAAGCTTTGAATGTGGCAGCTGCACAGAGATCCAGAAAAGTGCTTTTCCCCACCTGGGCAGAGGAACCTGAACTGAGCTCATTGCAGTGGGAAATTTTCCTTTGCATATCTTCTGGTCCACATGAAAGAACGTTGTTACCTGTTGCTTTGTAGACTGTGCATGAAGAGAGCTTTATGTTTCAGATAGAAGGTGTGAGTTTTATTCCCTTTGAAGTTGAAGCCAAAACTCTAGGCTCTGATGGAAGAAATATCAGGAGCATCATTAGTAACTTTCCAGTTTCTTCAGCTCACAGTTGAAAGGCTGCTGTCATGGCAATTTTAAAACATCTTCTTTGAAACTATTTTAGATACTTTTTTTTTTTGCACTTAACCTTGCACTTTTTCATCTGCTTTGTTTGTAGCTCAAACTGTATAGCTTTCTCTACATTTAATTTCCTTATATATTTTTTCCTTATACTTAATTTTTTAATTCTCATCTGGGTTTGGTCTAGCAAGGTAAAATCAAAGAAAGAATTAGATAAATGCATGGACAGAGAGATAGTTGCAATTTTTCTTCTTAGAGCTTCCTAAGTCAGAACTTGATTGATTGTCATCTTTACTTCATATTGCTTGTACTCCTGCTCAAGAGAGTAGCCATTTTGCCTTTCTGCTTTGAAGACAATATTGGAGTAGTGTGAGAATCAGAAACAGAACTAGACTCTTTAGCAGGAGCTAATAAGTAAAATCTTCAGCCAGATTGCTCAAAATAAAGTAAAAGAATTAACTATTTTAAAATAGGATGGGGTTTTTCAAGTTACAGGATTCTTCTGAGTTCAGATATACTTTCTGGACTTTCACCTATTTATGTGTTAATAGCAAGTGTGGGTAGCCAAGAAGCAATTTCACCATGCCTGCTCATGAAGAGAAAAAACTTCTGTGTTCAGTTTTATTCATGATAGGTGTCAAGACAGACAAGCTTTTGAAACCACTGAAATCTCATCTCAGGTACACAGGAGGAAGTTTGGGGAATGAAAAATATTTCCTGTAACCAATGGCACTTTTACATAAAATGCAGTATATATTTCAGATGGTTTCAACTATTTGGATGTCAACAAGTATTTCTCTACCACTTAATAGAAGTAATTTTTTGTATTTTTTAATCAGAAATAGATTTCTGGAGAATGCTTCATGAAAGGACAAATGTTTGAAATCATACAGCTCCTTCTAAATTATTTCAGTCTGAGGGGAAAAAGGGAGGGCAGTCTGCAGAAAAATCCTGCTTTTCTGCCCCTGCCTTCCCACAAGGCTCAGGCTCCTTCACTGGCTTTTTTGCAGCCTGAGAGTAGCCTCCAGTCTGATGATACTGAAGGAGATAAGAGAGACGCCAATCTCTGCTCCAGTTTACTGGAGCCATTTCAGCAAAGGAAAAAAGCTGGGCTGGCCACTTGCTGCTCTTGGTTGCACTAGCACAGAGAAGCAGGCTGGCCTCAGCCTGCCTCTTTCATATGGTGAAATAGGGATGGGAAACATCTTGTTCTTATTTCTAGTCCCCTTTCAGCATATGTACTCCCTGATGACCAGCAATACCCTCCTCTTCTTCTTAGAAAGCAGTTTGTCTTCCTTCAGGAACAACTTCTGTCATTACAGAGTGTTTGGTTATTCTTACACATCTCTGTGCTGTAGCTCATAAAGTAAACAAATAAGCAATGGCAGACAGAATAGTAATAGCTTGGTCATGCAGTAAGGGCTTTAGCTGATCACAGAAATCTCAGCTGAATGGCAGACCTCAGCCACCCCAACAGAGCTCTGCCAGAAACAAACTAAATAACCAGTGTTTCATAACAATAATAGTAATAAAATTCACTGCAGGGAACTGTGCCTCCACCTGCTCAGAGCTAGACCTAAGCTCCCCAAAGCCATAGCAGTGCCTCAACCAATCCAGCAGGCTTTGAGTCTGCACTAGAAGAAGCAGAAGGGAAAAAAAAACAATGAACAAAGGCTGCCTCTAATAAAAGGCAATGGGCATGTGGGGCAAAGTCACTTCTCCCCTGGGGAACTTCTCCCCATTGTACTTGAACAAGAAAATATCTTTATGGGATGTACAGATACAGTCACAACCAATTGCTTCCCCTGGCTGTGCAGCCCTATGCAGGAGTCTTGCTTTTCCTGCAGACAGAAGGAACTGCTAATGCAGGAGCTCAATGTTTTTATTAATGAGAAAAATACATTTTACTTTTGCTACAGCATTTTGTTTTTCTAAATTCAGAGTCCTCTGTAGATTTCATGTTAGAGGAGATGGTGGGAAAATCCTGCAGCCATACTGAGTGGGAAGGGGAGGGCTTTTTTCCTTTTTTAATAAAGCAATGATTATAAAAACATGACAGGAGCATGTCTTCAAGCCTGTCATCTTTATTATTTCTGTTGGCAACAGGCAGTAAATGTCCTTTCTGAAACATAAGCCTTTCACTCACAAGCACAGCACTGAAGTGTCTCTCTAGTGACATGTTAGCGAAAAGCCAGAGGTGGATGCAGCTAATTGCATTGGGAAAGACTGTTAAAAGCATCACTCATTCCCATTTTTATTGCTGATGCCACAGCAACACACCTTGTGCTAGACCTTTCCTTTACAGTGCTATCAGAGGCAGTCTGTGATCTTTCCCAATAAGTGCTTAACCAAAGCCTTGAAAAGGCTGTGTTTTGTCCCTTTGAATGTGATCTTTTCATTTTATGTTTTCTGCATCCCTTGGTGAGATTTTATTATTTAAGGTATGTGAGAAAAATCTTTTCATTTTTTTAAACTCAGTTTTCTTTTTAACAGGCATGGCTAAAAGTTCTCACTCTGAGAAAAGGGTAATAAAATACAGGGTTTCCACAACCCCCAACTCAACTGGTGGAAGGGATTAATAGTGCCCTTCATCTTTCAGGCTTGTGCACATTGTTAGGCACCATGTTCCAGGGCTTCCCATACAAATTAGGGCCATGCATCAGGAAGCCACAAAGCAACACCCGTTTTGGTGAGGAATAAAAAGGATTTGGACACACTGGCAGGTGCACTCCCACCAGTGAAGACGCGTGGAATGAACCAGGAAAGATATCTCTGGAACCTTTGGTGGTGATACAGAACTTTATTCTCTCTCTGTCTGTCTTTCTCTCCCCCATTCTCTTAGACACCTCATGTATATACGCATAGAAATTTTGTCAGGCAGTTAGCAATTAAATATCTTTGTATGGATTCATATTCAGTGGTTTGCTTGGGTTGAGTTAAGGAGACTTATACCATAGGTCCATGCAAAGAAATTTAGTTGTTAATTGCAAGATCTGGAAAAGGTCCTTACGGTTGATAGGCAGAAGAACTGAAGAAAAAGTTTCAAATCAAAATTTAAGGGCAAATTGTTGCTGGGGGTCCTGAAGGCTTTCTTGGGAAATGGGCTTTGAAT
This sequence comes from Melanerpes formicivorus, assembly GCF_026170545.1. Classification (NCBI taxonomy): domain Eukaryota; kingdom Metazoa; phylum Chordata; class Aves; order Piciformes; family Picidae; genus Melanerpes; species Melanerpes formicivorus. The sequence continues at coordinate 26,332,640 of NW_027142353.1, forward strand.
TAAGAATTTAAAAGGAATTAATTATGACCTTGCACACATCTTGTTAGTAGCAATCACCAGGCACAAAACCACTTTGGAGCAGGCAAAGCTGCAAGCTGCATTTATGCACTGAGACCCATGTTTTCAGAAACAAGAGGGAAATTTGGGTGCCATCTTTTGTCCTGCTTTCTTTCTCTGATAGCATCGGGCAGGTATTTAGCATTTACTCTTCAAAAGTGAAAAACCCAGCTGTCTCTTAGTGGGTACTCAAAAACACTGGTAACTCATAAAAACACAGATGTAAATGTGGTTGGAAGGAATCCTAGTGAGAAAAGAACTAATTTATTATTGCTTGTAGGGCTTTTTCAGCATCTATTAGAAATTGATTGAAGTTATCAAAAGTTCACACTCTGATCACAGAAAGTACCTGAGAAAATCCCATTTTCTGTGTGTCATCATACCCAGAAGGCCTTACCCAAATCCATGTTGTCCAGGCATGCAACCTCAGTCCTTCAAGGATTAATAAGAAAGTAGTGACAAACTCCATTGGAGTATAGACTTTGGGTGTATCCAGTTCCCTGATGGTAACAGCATCCTTACATTTTCAGACTGATGAGTGACCTCCAACCCTCTGTTAACAGTGTTCAAATGCAATTGTTCATAAAATTTTTCAGCCACACTGAACTGGTGAGGAATAAACTTAAAGTTCACATAAAATATAGTGATGACTTAGAAATCTTCCCTTCTGAATCAATATCTCCTTGTTACAATAAAAATAAATAAGATTATAAATTTTACAGAAACTATATGGCACTGCCTCTCCAGAGTGAGTGAAGACTTAGAATAAATCCTGATGTTCTGAAACAATCATTCTGCCCTAGAACTGTTCCAAAATAATAATAAATACATCCTGGGATAAAATCGCCACATTCTAGGACACAAAGAATAGTGGTTTGGAATTACATAGAATACATAGAATAAACCAGGCTGGAAGAGACCTTCAAGATCATCGCGTCCAACCCATCAACCAATCCAACCCACCTAAACAACTAAACCGTGGCACCAAGCACCCCATCAAGTCTCCTTCTGAACACCTCCAGTGATGGTGACTCCACCACCTCCCCAGGCAGCCCATTCCAATGGGCAGTCACTCTCTCTGTATAGAACTTCTTCCTAACATCCAACCTAAACCTCCCCTGGCGCAGCCTGAGAATGTGTCCTCTTGTTCTGGTACTGGCTGCCTGGCAGAAGAGACCATCTTCTGCCTGTCTACAACTTCCCTTCAGGTAGTTGTAGAGAGCAATAAGGTCTCCCCTGAGCCTCCTCTTCTCCAGGCTAAGCAGTCCCAGCTCCCTCAGCCTCTCCTCATAGGGCTTGCGTTCCAAACCCCTCACCAAATTTGTTGCCCTTCTCTGGACTCGTTCCAGCAAGTCAACATCCTTCCTAAACTGAGGGGCCCAGAACTGGACACATTACTCGAGGCGTGGCCTAACCAGTGCAGTGTACAGGGGCAGAATGACCTCCCTGCTCCTGCTGGCCACACTGTTCTTGATGCAGGCCAGGATGCCATTGGCCTTCTTGGCTGCCTGTGCACATTGCAGGCTCATGTTCAGCCTACCATCGACCAGTACCCCCAGGTCCCTCTCTGCCTGGCTGCTCTCCAGCCACTGTGAGCCCAGCCTGTAGCACTGCATGGGGTTGTTGTGGCCGATGTGCAGAACCCGGCACTTGGATGTGTTAAATCTCATGCTGTTGGACTCTGCCTATCTGTCCAGCCTGTCAAGGTCCCTCTGCAACAGATCAACTCCAGCAGATCAACTCCTGCCCCCAGCTTGGTGCTGTCAGCAAATTTATTGATGATGGACTCAATGCCCTCATCCAGATCATCAATAAAGATGTTAAAGAGCACAGGGCCCAGCACTGATCCCTGGGGGACGCCACTAGTGACTGGCTGCCAGCTGGATGTGGCACCATTCACCGCCACTCTCTGGGCTCAGCCCTCCAGCCAGTTCTGAACCCAATGCAGTGTGCTCCCGTCCAAGCCATGGGCTGACAGCTTGGCCAGGAGTTTGCTATGGGGAACGGTGTCAAAGGCCTTGTTACTCCTAACCATCTTAATTTGGTACATCAGAAGTGTAATTTTGGAAGAGCAAAACAGTGTACATGTTACTAGTCTTTCTAAATATCAGGTAGCTTTGAGCTGAGCTATCCCCTGATGAGCTAGAAAGCTGGCCAAATACTGTTTTGAACTCATCATACCTATTCTGCTTCTTTTGGCCTCTCACATCACAATCATCAATGAGCCAACAAGTTCACCATATTCAGATTTGCTCACAGTTAAAAGACCTGTTTTAGAAGGCTGAATACTAATGTATTAGAGACTAAGGCCTTAGAGGATTACAAGAGCTTACTACCTAGAAACAAAAAAAAACCCACTGTGGTCTGAAGGTTTCCTTGAATTGACTTTAACGACTCTTTGTTTCAAGCCAATAAGATTGAAGTAGCATTTGCCGATTAGCAAACCAGTGTCTTAGCTGATTTTCTTTCCCTGGGTCCACAGGGTAGCCATTTCAAATGACTCCATGACATTCTTACACCACGAGAATAGATTACTACTCTTTTTTCTTTTTTTTTGGAACCAGCTTCACCAAAAGGAGACAAACACAAACAAGAGTTTGCCATATGGGAGAGGCTCTTGATACCTGAGCTGTAGGTGGTCTGAAAATAGGCCTCTTTTCTATGTGTTATCTAGTGAATGTAGCATTTTGTTTTCTCCTTCAGAAATTTCATCCCACTTAATCAGTATTAGTCAATGGTGAAGACAGAAGGCAGTTAAGACACGTACAAGTCCCACTCCAATTCTGTACTCATAAAGATCAAAACAAATAACCATTTATGATCAGTTTTTCCACATCTGAACATCATAGTCTACTTCTGGCAGAAATGAGCTACTTCAGGCAAATAAACTGCTATCAGAGAAATAAAATCAACCACTGCTTTGTCTCGACAGCTGCTGACTGTCTCATTGCTTGCAGGATGTGTTAGCATCTGGTACATGCCCTCTGAGATAAAGGGTGCTAGATATTATTTGGGGAATTGGATTCCAACAAATATCTTTGTTTCTGCAGTTTCAGCAGAGCTCTTCAAAAGTGTGAGCTCTGATCCACCTGCTTTGCACAAAGTGCCAAGAAGGGCATGACGGAAGTCTGGAGGAGAGCATAATTCAGAGTCTTTCACTGTCATGCCTGTTCTGTAGACCTGAAAGAGATGTTTTGATATTTCACTGGTGTGGATAAAGGCTGCCTAATCTCCTTGCACAGTATGGAACTGTTCATACACATTTTGCTGGCATTTTGGTGGTACTCTTTTTACTTTACAATCCCAAATGTCCAGGGTTGTGAAAAGCACATTATTCCATTTTAAAGTGAAGTTTGGCTTTGAGACAAAAGTCAATGTAGAACATAAACCAATATATAGATAGAAGAAACACCGGAAAATCCATCCATTAAAATGTCTTTTTGTGTCCTGTGAATGCATTTTGCTCTCATAAAAGTAAATTCTGCTCCTATTTCTACCAATTCTCTTCTCAGCTTTCAGGTAGCTGTAAAAAGCTAGGATGTACACACACACACACACACAGAGGAATATTTTATCAATCTGATGTTGAACAGGATTTAACTTGTCTTGTTTCTTCAAGTCCTTACTGGTCATTATGCCACATCCTCCTCACTGTTTCACATTTGTCTTCCAGACTATTAACAGCTAGGAATAAATGTTACTCTCTCTTACCATTTACAGAGGAAGGTACTCAGGAATATACAGCGCTCTTTACAGTGCCTTTGTATCATCCTTATGGGTCTGATCTCTGTGGCTTGTTATAACCTAGCTAAGCTTTCATGTTAATATCACTTAGAAGTATGAGCCACCTCCAATATAATGAGATCATTTCACTCAGTGAGGTTTGGGGTCTTCATAGGAAAGCCAATGATGAAGCACATGGGGAATCGCTGTACAGATGAGTTCTGTCTTTAATGAGCACTGCCTCTGATCTCAAAGAAACACTGTGGGCCTTCCAATAGTTCTTCTTCCCAATCATATCAATTTCCAGCAGGGCCAGTAAAATTATTTCCAGTGCATCGTAAGTGCTCTGTTATAATTAATCATTTTGTTGCATTCCTTCCTGAGTGATTTTCTTTCTAACCAGATATTTCAAAGAGAGGAAGAAAAATGAGCCTTAAGTTGCAGCTACATTGCTGACTTTATGAAGATATATAGTACAGCTGGGCAAACAAATTCTCCAAAATTGGACAGTCTTCCTTGAAACCAGAGATATCAAGCAGACACTGTGCAAAACAAAATGATAAATTTTGAGCAAAGAGAAAAAATGACCTCTTTTAAGTCATGCAAAGTAATTATTCTGTTCTCAACTACAAGCATTCATCCTATTCCCATGAAAGAGTAAAACAATTTAGAAAAAGGCTACTGAATTTGGTGCCAAGGGTGAAACACTCCTCCTGCACCTGTATTCTCCTGGTCACCTCCTGAGGGCTCTACATGATACTTCACATTGCAAGTCTGTCAGTGGCAACGCAAAAATGTGGGTTCCATTAGGGCTAGGCACTGTCCAAATGCCTTGGAAAGTGTATCAAATAGGGTACAATCTCAGGATTGTCCAACCTGCAGCATGCTTGTGGAAGAGCTCCACATAACACAAAAATAGATAAAGGACATGGGAAGGGAGCTTCCAATGAAATTAGAGACCCATACTTGTTTGAGCTAAAGACTCAGCACTAGACTAGCTTTGATTATTTTGTCTGGCAATGTTTTGCAGAGTCAGGCAAAGTAGATTTCCTCCACTATATGGGTCTCAATCCAACAGATATACAAATTCAAACCTTTTGTCAGTTATTCAACTCCAACCCCTGCCCCAGGATATGTATGTAGAGTTACATTCTGTGGTTCTTGCCTTGTTCTTCACCTTTTTCTATTTTCCTATTATCTGTCACTCAGGAAAGGATATTATGAGTAATGACATCTTAAACCTAGATTATTCACAGCTGTTGCACATCTTTATCTCAGAGACACAAATGCTCAAGCAGATCTAGCTGGAGCAGCAACAGCCTTCAGCTCTTTCTAACTGTACCCACAGCTGAGACATTGTCCCGGTGAGTATAAGGAATCCCAGACTGTTTTGTTGCAAAGTCAGCCAGTGGATGTTCATTTTGGATTAGGATCGTTTGAGTTTTGTTTTGAGATTATTGTCAACTGTAGATCCTTTGGGTTCCATCAAGAATATCAGGCATCCTGTTGTAGTTGAGCACATGCAAACAAATGAACCAGATGTTCTGCTTGCATTCTTTTACATGTATGAGTGATCCAGTTTGACTTTTGCACCCAGACCTACCTGACATATAACCAAAAAAATCTCCAAACTGAGATTGTTCTACACTCAGTGAAAGGCTCCACTAGGCTTGCTCTGTGGTATGAGTCAAAATGGAACTAGATCAGAACTTCATCCTTTGTCTCTTGCAGCATTGGAATCAGTGGTCTCCAAATTCCCTTCTAACGCTAAGACATTCTATGATTCCATGATTCATCAGCATCAGGACTGCAGGACAGTGGAACAGAGCTGCCATTAGTACTTCAAGTACTTATATTTGCATGTCTAAACTTCCAGAAATGTAGCTCCCTGTCCTTTCTTGAGAAGTGATGCTGTCTGCCACTATACTTGTGCAGGGTCAGAGAGATAAATTACTGTACCCACACTTTATTGTCTGCTATTGTTTCTCTTTCACCTAAAGAAAAAAAATAAAATTAAAAAAATCGTTTGTTCCCACAGCTTTTTCCTGATGTTTTCACAGTCTTAAAGTCCATATTCTTGGAGATATTTTCTCCCCTTAGGTAAATTACTAAATGTTGTCGGTAGAGCCATGAAAACATGGCATTTCCATTTTCTGTTGTCCAGCTCCTTGGCTTCTAGGGGAAGGAAACAAAATCTATGCTTGGACTAACCAGAGCCTCAGAGTTTTGCTCATTTTCATCTTTCAAGACATTTTTTTGTTGTTGTTTCTTACTTTTTATTCTTTTTCCTACTTTACATTAAAATTAAGAAGCTGGAGGGGAGGGATTTAGTGTGCATGCATTGTTAAGTCATTCATCACAACTCTATACAGCCCAAAGCATTGCTTCAGTTTGCACCAACCATGTAGGTAGTTTGACAGATAAATTTTCTCACTTGTATAGTATTTTTCTGTCTCTATTGTTACATCCTTGTTTTACCATACATTGCTATTCTCTTATGGCAATAGCCACTGTTCATTACATATCCTCAAATACAATAGGAGGAATATTTTGTAAAAAATCCCCTGCTCAACAGGTGCAAATACGTATGATTCAGAAATTCCATAATTATTTTTAAACAAGAATTTATCACTGACTAGTGTATAGAAAACTATAATTTCCAATAACTGCAGATGCATTATGTAAAAGTTGAGGAATTAATATTTGAAGATGCTTGGGACTTCATTCTAGAGAGTTCTCACAGGATTCTCTAACAAATGGTTTATGCTGTACAAAGCAAGACTATTGTAATTCATATGGTAGCTGTGTCAATTTTGTGATAGAAATTCTTTTGTGAGTTTGCTATTGACTGGTGCTTACAGTGTTACCTGTTGTCATTGACTGTGGGGACACACACCCCAACTTTGATCCTGTCCAGGAAAAATTATTGATGTGCAAAAACATTTGATGTCAGCAGATAGGCATAATACCCAAACACAGAATAACTGTTCCTCACCTGAAGCCTTTGAACAAGTTCTACCCTAAAATTCATACACAGGCACCACCACCACCACTGACAGATGCCTGATCTTGTACTGACCTCAGCAGAGGCATTTGTCAGGAGAGATCATGTCTTGAACTAGAGATATTAAATGGGCTTGGATATTGTAAGACTGAGATAAAGCCTGATCAGTTAATTTCATCCTGTTTGCAAGCTGCAGAATGAACTATTTCATCTATAATAAACAGCAATCAGACTTTCAAATTGGTCCACTGAGAGGACATGAAGCATTCAGTTTTAGTTTCTGTTTCAGTTTTAAATTTTGGAATGGTTGTCATCCTCTTGAAAACCACAGAAAAAATTCTATTAATATTGTTAACATTCTCACATTTCATGTCTTGCCTGACATGATGTGCTGTGATTTATTTGACCCAAGAAGATTCTATCCAAAGTAAGCAGATGCATACAGTCACAAATAATACTGAAGCAATGCTAAAACCTATGCTGTTTCAAAGCTGCATCTCAGTGCTGCCCAGGATAGCACCATGCAGCATGCAGGCCTCTGTGCACAGCTGCTCTCCAGGACTGGGAATTGCCTGGGTGGACGTGACCATTCTCTGCCCCAGGTCTGGAGAGCCTTTCACTCCATTTGCATAGTTGCAGCTCCTCTAAGGACAGGAGGGGAAAAGAGGTAGGTTCACATTCAGACTTCTCAGTCCCATTCAATGAGGTAAGCTGCTGCAGATAATCTGTTGGCAAACATCACTCACTCTCACAAGAGCCCTACCATCCCCACTTGCCCTGCCTACAGGATTTAGCTGGTGTTAGTTTAGGAGCACAAGTCAGGGCAAAAGGGGATCTGTGGAAGAAATGGGAGTTGCAAACTCCAAGAAGCAATATTTTAAGGACCTGGCTAGTGTTACTGAGGTAACCAAGAGGTGCTGACTCTGAACTCATCTGAAGGACATACAATGGGCGGCACTGAGCCTGGAGATGGGTCTGACAAAGGGCTGGTGGAGAGTAACTCAGATTGCAAAAGAGTTAAAAAAAAAAGTGTTTCAAAGAGTTGTTGGAGGTGAAAGGACCATGAGAGGAGCCTATAGTAGGTCACAGGTAGGTCCTGGGACAAAGGAAGAGTGTAAGCACATTGTTCACTGAGGGGGAGGAGAGAGCAAAGCGGCAGGTAAATAAGAAAAACAGGAGAGGGATACAGAATGGGCATAAGACAGACCAAGAAATGAAGTTGGTTGTGGCAAACTGAGGGAGAATTAGAAAATTAGATGGATCTAGGATAAAAAAGCAAGCAAAGAGTTGTCAAAGAGTTGTCAGTGAAGATGTTCTAAAGTTTTGTTGGGGATGAAACAAAACAAAAAGAAAAACAAACAAACAAAAAAACCAAAACAGCAACAACAAAACCCACAAAAAATAAACAAAAAAACCAATCAGCTTTTAACTGCTTTGTTCTCATGTCTCAGAAGTAGGAATTGGTTTAGGAGAATCAGTTCCACCTAAATGAATGTATCGGAGTAGAATCTTTCTCTGGAGAACCTCAAAGATTGTTACATCCCTCCATCGGCAATGCAACTAACTGAAGCATCAGAGGACTTTTTCACAGGTGCTTATAGATAAATAAGATAATTAAATTTAGTGGATGACTCTCATGAAATGGAACTAAGAGAAGTGAAATGCATCGTTCTGATACAGTCACCAAAAATGGACTATTCTCACAGAAACATAACTAAAGTAGTGAAATACTAAGGGCTTGGCTTCTTTTTTGCTCTTCCATCCCACACTTCTTTACTCCCTGCATTTTTGGTAACTGTAATGGGAAATATCAGAATCAGATAAGAAGACAGGCTAACCTCTCCTTTCTATTCCTTCCTCACAAAGGCCAGGGGCAGAGTTATTATACTGCCTGGACAGGGTCACCTACTCATTGCAAGGTTTCAGCCCTGTATCATAATGGAATGCATTTTACTCTGCTTGTAAGCATTGAAGGACATAGATCTAATTTCACATGGGGGTAACAGATAATTTGAAACCAAGATTTCAATCTGCAAAAAATATCAGATTACTTTGGAAAGGAAAAGAAGGTCAGGTCAGGCTGCTCCAGATAAGTGCTTGGAAGACTGGGTTGGTCAAGAAAATTAGTATTGATATTATAAAATATGGTAACTTCAGAGCAACTTGCCCCTGAAAACACTATGCTAAGTGTCAGAAGTGAAACATCCAGCTAATTTTCATGGCCCAGGAGTGATGGGAAAACCTCATTTCTTCATTTAAGGAAAGCAGTTTGGAAGATTCAGGCATGAGTTCCAAATGCAGTTGGTACAATTTCTTTTTTTTTTGTCTTACTTAACATAGTTTTATTGATTTGAATATATCATTAACAGAAGTAAGTGAGAGGGCAAGGAGATAGTCTTGTCTACTGTAATTTAATTTTCTGCCAAAATCTATGTATCTGTTGCACTCTCAGTTTGAATATTTCAGTATTGCCACTGGCAGACTACACACTGAGAAGATTCTGCTTTATCTACAGCAAAATGGTCACAACTTGTCCTGTCACAGATGTGGAGACAAAACTACATGGACTTAGTTTAACACAATGCGTAGCTACATTTTCTGTAGGAACACACTAAAGACAATGCAAAAGCAGGTTAAACCAACGAGTGCTTTCTGTGGTCCTGATACTACAAAGGGATTTTGCCTCTATGAATGAGATTTGGGCATGTCAGTCAGTGAAAGTTATAGGGTTGGATTCTGTGTTCTCTTTGCTGAAAAATGTGACAAAATGGTGCCTTTCCTGCTGTTGGGATGGGTCTGTTTTTTACTGTATAAAATTACTGAGGCATTGCAATTGCAAATTTAGTATCACGAAACTTAGGAATCACATAACTTAAGACCGTAATGAATGCATCAGTGCGATCCTGATTTCCATATTTTGCATCCTACCCAGATTCTCCAAAAGCTCCAGAGTGCCTGAAAGCCTTGCCATGCACCCTGGGTCTTTCTCAGCCCAGGTCTCAAGTGCCACTACAGGGTCTCCTTGTGCTTACAGCAACAGATCGCAGAACAATACAGTGGAAATGAGGGAAGGAGCAGAACAGAGATATCATTTGTATTTTCAGCTGAGGAACTAGCATCTTCATTTTCAGCTTTGTACAACTTGACCAGAAGACATCTTGGCAGAGTCTGTCCCTGGGTGGATATAGAGCTCAGCGTCAGCTCTGCTTTGTTAGGAACCATCCGCAGTCTGAGTCAGAGCAACTCCAACAACCAAATCACCAAGGCAAGTTCTGTCTCTGCCCAGGCATGGGTCAGTTTGAAGTGGCTGATATACTGGGTTCTAGAAGACCTTGCTAGAGGAAACAGTCACTTTTTTAATCCCTGAAGGGCCAAATTGTATTTGCCTTGCCTTGCCACGTCTAAGATCTGGGAAAGAAGCCACAAGCCTTACCTTGCAAGCTTGAGAAGCCAAGCCTTGCCCTGCAACTCAGAGAAGCCAAGCTTTGCTTTGCTTTGCAACTCAGAATCTGTGCCATGCCTCCATTTATCCAGAAAGATGCAAGTGCCCTTCTGAGTAATGTGTCATAAAAGACCGGGGGCACAGACAAGTGTCTTGCTGGGCAGAAGAGATAAAGCCAGGGTGAGCTAAGCCACTGAGCATCATGGCCTGAAGCAGTAAGCCACTTCCAACCTCAGCACCTGCTTTGCAAAACCAGACCTTGCTGTGAGGACATCAAAATAGGCTATTTGTCTAAGAGCGAGCCTGAAACCCCAGGACAGCCTGTGAAATCTTGGAAGAACCCCCAAAAGCCTTACCAGCTAACATACAGCAGCAGCACCCCTACACTTGGGTGGAACTCCTGTTGCTCGGTGTAATCTGGGCTATATTGCAGCCTCGGAGAGAATTCCGGAGAAATTATACTATAATTAGTTTACCTTGCCTCTTTGTTAACAGTTCTGTCTGACTCGCTGTTTTGGCAAGGTTCTTGTCGAATCTCCCCTAGTGGTCAAGCATCATATTGCGCCGGGGATTTTCTACCAGTTATTTTTTCCGGTTTGTTTAAAATTGTTTAAATTGTTAAATATTGCCTATATATTGTATATTCCCATTATAAACATAAATTCCAGCTGCACATAGAATCTATTAGCAAGGTTTTTTCCAATGTTTCATATTAATAAAATAATAATTATTTTTATTAATATCCTATTTGCCCTTTTTTTTCATAAAACATATTCATAACAATGCTTACTTGTCTTTTCCTAGAAAAAACTGTAGGAAGGCCTCCTCTAACTTTACCAGTGAATCAGAAGGCCTGCTGCTGACAAAGGGACCCTTCCTGGCTACAAGATTTGTTTTGCACTGATGAAAGGACAGATTTTTGTTCATTCTTCCAGTAATGCAGAAAGCTTTTCTGGGTTTGCACAAGTAAGAGAGTGCTCTAGTCTGTCATGGTAGCAGCTGAGTGCACAAAGAGCATTTCAGTACAGCAAGAAATGCGTTAAAAACTCTGCAGCATCTTATAAAGGGAATATGCTTTAGTGGCTAAATTATTGCTTGCTTCTCCCAATTTCCTGCTGCCTTGTATGATCTTTACTGGCTGATTCTCAGGTAGTGTGGTAAGAGTAGCATATCTGTAATGGCAATAACATATGAGTGAATTTCCTTCATATATGTCTATTGTGATAGAGACAAGACATACTGAAGAATCCTGACTCTGCTGTCAGTGGCATTGGTTGCTGTGTTACTGCCACTTCAGAATACCTACTTAGAGTCTACATCAGGGCACACAAAATCAAGCTCGCCATCCATGTCACATTTTGTCTCTTTTCCCTAGTGCTTAGAGGCAGCTTCTGGCTTTTACAATTTGTTTCTTGCTGAAACACAAATGACTGCACAAGTTCTCTCTTCAGGTCTTTAGTATCAGTTGAATCTCTATGGGTGCAGGACAGATTTTTCACTCCAATAATGGAAGGGGTTAGGAAACTTAGACTTGGCAGAGTAATGGAAAGAGATTAGAGAATTCAAACAACTGGTGCAGCAGTGACAGCTCAGTTCTTGTAGCACATGAAAGTGCTTTAGAAAGAATTTGAGAGGTCAAAACATAAAATTACTTTCTACCATGGTCCTAGTTTCCCCAGTCTGCTGTAGGAAAGCACACCAGAGGACCATTTTCTGCTTCTACTTCAAGCAATATTGTTTCTCTCATTACAGAATCACCACATAAAATTTTGTGACATGCCATATCTGATTCTACTCTCTCAGGCATTTCTGAGAAGAAATACTACCTACCAGTGCAACAACACCTCTAAGTTACACTGTCATGGAATGAAATGAATAGGACAAAAGGCAGAGTTCATGTGTTTTGGATTATAAAATGTTCAAATCTCTTAATTTGGTCAGGAAATCAGAAACAAGCATCCTTCCTATTTAATACATTAATACTCATGTAAATAATGATTTTGAATTGATTTGATATTATTATACTGCAGTAATCTTCTTCAATCCCTGTTAAACCAAATGCTTTCAGTGTACAATCTCTCATGGTCCTGGTGGCTGTCTTTTCTATGGTTCCTCAGCTGCAGTAATTTCCCCATCCTTCTCTAGATATATTATTTCCTTCTCTTATTTCCATACCATTGTTTACAATTACTTCAAAGGGCATTAAAATAAAATAAGCATGGAAGTCTGTGCAAAGATCAAAGGAGATCTTCTTAACAGTTGTTTTATATGCAGTTAGATCTTTAAAAAAATATGATTCCAGAAAATCAATGTTACAGAAAGCAAGCCAGTACTTACAAAGCCTGGTGCTTGGTCTGTATGAGGGTTAAGGGAAATGTGTCATAGTCCATAGGCAGTCATATGCAGAGGACAGACATGCAGTTGTGGTAGTTTCAGGCTATGCTTAGAAATTTAAGTGACTCTTCCTTCATGCCACCTCCACTCCAGCAAGTGAGGTATTGTTACGCTGACATACATCAGTGTAACAGTCAGGAATTGACCCTCTTCTTATCACAAGTTGATGTGAATAGCTGCATAGAGCAAATAATTTGCAGTGTACAGTAACATGTTTTTATTAGCCCAATAAAGCACAAGAAATATAATAAATATTTTCAGGTGCCACTTACTGGCACTTTATCTACTGTTTACATGAATGCAGCTATTTTTCATTTCATAGGGCAGATGAAGGGTTCTAGAAATTGGATAAGTCTCATCAGCTGTCTGGCCAACAGCTGAGCACACTTCAAAGCTAGACATTGCAGCATTTTGTGCTCAGCATGGCTATCACTCGTTTCTCCTGAGCAGTTCAGAGACCTGCAGACATGAACTAAAGCACTAAATCTTTGTAAAACCATGAAGCAGATGCAATCAATGGAAGAGCATTTAATTGCAGTCAGGACTCACAATGGACAGTAGTTACTAATTCTTGGTTCCACTGCAGATCTCATGACACGTTAGTTACGAACATTCCAGCTCCCTGAGCCAAGAGATTGCTGTATGTTCTGTAAGGTGCAGGGGGGTGGGGACCTGGGACTGCCACCAGCCTAGAAAGCAAACAGCAAGAGTTGCATACAGTTTGTTTTTCATTTTGTTTTTGGTTTGGTGTTTGGGTTTGGGTTTGGGTTTGGGTTTTTTTTGTAATCTCAGAGGTAGATGAAGGGAAGAACTAGTTAATTAATTTGCATATGAGGCTTGGCAGCATTGCAAAAGTCAAATGATGAGGCCAATATCTCACTGGAATGCTGTGACACAGATGGCAGGAAATCCCAGCACTTTCTTCCTCCCAAAGATCTGCCTGCAAATTGTTTCACTGATCAGTACATCTGATTTTTACTAATGATACATGCTAAATATGGGACAGGAGCCCAGGGTTTGCTTTGATTTTTATTATTTTGGTATTAATCCTACTGTCACTTCATTTGAAATCTCTCTATATGGCTGTCTTCCTTCCAGGCCTGAAATGCCTGTCATGTTGCAAGAAAGGATTTGATAGACTTTGAAAGAAAAAAAAAATAAAAATAAAATAAAGTGACAAAACCAGAAATCAGAAAACTTTAATGACATCAGAAAGTGATTCAATATAGCCTTGAGTTTTTAGGACAAATTAATAGCCTTCTGCAAAAACTCTGACCAAGATTTACCTTGCCTGCAAAACTCACTAACGATATTGAGACTAGGGTCTTATGAAACTGTTTAAAGGAAAATATAAGTCTAAATGAGCACATCTGAGCATGAACCCTGCCATTTTCTCCAGATCAAAATAAGATTTATTATGAAAGTTATGAAACCTTGGGCCCTATTATATATTAAAGAGTCCTGTTTATGACCACATAGTTAACTCTGAATTTTTGTGCTTAGTCTAAACACTGGGTTTGCAAGACTTATGACTCAGCCATTTTATAGCTTTCAGGGAGGACATTTGCCATTCATAACCACAACACAGAAAAAAAGAAAAGCATTCTTCTGAATTTTTTTCTGAATACAATCAATCACATTTCAGAAGTAGGAAGGTGAAAAAAATGTTGTGGGTTGGGTTTTTTTTTTAGAAAACCTCACGCCTATTGAAAGAGGGTGGGACCGTACTCAGCTTAAAAAAATTACTTAATTTTAAAAGCTATGATTTTGCACATCCTCGCTCTCAAAGGCATTCAAGCTCATTATTTACAGTATTGTACTTCAAATGAAAATGCCTACAAATTATTTCCTGTCAAAAGCAGTTGCTGCACACCTATAGAAAAAAAGACTAGTAATAATAAAATTATTTTCTTGCCAGCTGAAAAATTGTTACCTTTGAATAAAAATAATTTGAAATTTTGCCATTGAAAATCAACACATAGTGCTGCTTAAGATCAAGGAAAAAGAAGAGTGATACCAACATCCTACTGTCCAGGCCTATCAGACATCCAGTCATTAAAGAATTAACTGGGAGAAGTGTTCTTCATATCTGAGCCACACACCCTCTGGGCAAAGCAGCTGGGGTGTTGATTTCAGTAATTCACTGCTGTCTTGGATTTAATTGCAGATGTGGAATGTGGACTTCTTACATTCCCCTGAAACACCATGGTAGTTGAGTTTTAACCAGCCCATAATAAGATTTCTGAGTTTTATCATGGGTTTTATTTAGTGTTTACTGTAGGTAAACTCTTCTCCCTCTATCACACTTTGACTCTACTAAGTTATCTTTTCCTCAGTTCTGAAGTTACATATATTCTTCCATGTTTATTTTATACTTTAGAGACAGAAAATCCTCTTGCAGTTGGAACAGCTGAATTTTGTAGAGTGGAAATCTGGAGTTCTTAAGTACTTCAGCAGATTCACAGACCAACACCTTGATAGCAAAAAGCAACCACTGAACATGTTTGGACTAGACTGACTTCCATCAGCTGAAGATCACATCTTAGGTACTTTCATGCCATGTCTGTTCCCTTACTGTGGGACCCTGGCCCCACTATCAGCTGGAGTAGTTCTAAAGATGATTCTACCAGACCTGAGAGGTTTGACTGCCATGAAAAGATCAATAGGCACATTCTCAGAATTTGAAGTTGAAAGTAATGATTGCAAACCAAAGAAAAATCTGAAAATGGGTTAGGAAGGAGACAGTGTTCTGTTTTGGAAAAACAGGAAGAAATTCCTAAGTTACCATGAAATCTGTAAATTATTGTTCTGAGATGGTGAAAGGATTTCATTTAGGACTTTTTTTTAAACAAAGAGAGTATGCAGCTCTTGTACTCCAGGGGCTTTAGATAAGTCATAACTCCTGTGACTTGCAGACTTCCACTTACTTAATGTCTGAAAGCATGAAATGGTGAAAGTATTTCCAGCTGAAAGAAAACTAGTAGCACAAGGCAACTGGCTCACATTTGGTGTGTGCCTGACCTGCCATGCAACCTAAGGTGTGTTTGAGTGCTAATGGCCACATGTCTGGTTACTACTTGTATATCAAGTATAATCTTCTAGTTCAAGGAATTCACCAATGGTATAAATTCAGATTCTGAGCTCTCATTTCAACAATCAATTTTTGCATTATTAAACTAGAGTACACTGGAAATGAAACATTTCAGGCAGAGGGTTAAGTGTTAGGATTATGGCTGTTAAAGGTATGTCAGACTCCAAGAGCACTCTGAGCCAGATGATACACTGAACTATCATATTTACAGAATCAAAGAATGTTAGGTGTTGGAAGGGACCTTGAAAGATTATCTAGTTCAACCCTGCTGCTGGATCAGGATCACCGATACCAGATGACACAGGCACACATCCAGGTGGGTTTTGAATATCTCCTTAGAGGGAGACCCCACAAATCCACTGGGCAGCCTGTTCCACTATTCTGTCACCCTCACAGTGAAAAAATTTTTCCTCATATTTACATGGAAATTCCTATACCTCAACTTCCACCCACTGCCCCTTGTCCTGTCACTGGGCATCACCAAGAACAGCCTGGCTCCATCCTCTCAGCACTCAACCTTCACATATTTATAAGCATGAAAAAGGTCAGCCCTTAGCCTCGTCTTCAAGCTAAAGAGCCCAGCTCTCTCAGTCTGTCCTCATAAGGAAGATATTCCACTCCCTTAATCATCTTTGTGGCTCTGCACTAGACTCTTCCAAGCAGTTCCCTGAGGTCTTTCTTGACTTAGGGGCCCAGAACTGGACACAATATTCCAGAAGAATCCTCACCAGGGCAGAGTACTCGACCTACTCACCACACCCCTACTAATACACCCCAAAATGGCACTGGACTTCTTGGCCACAGGAGCACATTGCTGGCTCACGGTCAAGCTTCCATCCACTAGGACCCCTCCCAGATCCTTTTCCCCTTCACTGCTCCCCAACAGGTCAGTGTGTTGAAGGCTGTATAATTGACATTGTAAAGGTTTCCATTAACTGTGAATATGCTCTTGTGCATCTTCTATTTGTTTGGGTTTTTTTCTTTTGTTTGTATGTGTTATTATGTAATGAGCAGGCAATTGATAATAGTAATCATCATCCTCATCAGCATCATCATCTTAAGCAGCTTCATTAGTGTGAGTTTAGGTGTGACAGGATGTCAGTGGTGACTATATCCTTACCCAAAGCCATTTAGGCTCTACTTTAGTGAATCTCAGAGACTGGACAAATAGGGATTGTCTTTAACTTTCTTCTGCCCAGATGAATAACAAGAGTCTTCATAGGTCATAATTGATACCATTGACTGTGAAGTATTACTGGTGTGTTTGGAAGCCTCAACAAAACAGTTCCTGAGGGTCCATTCTCTCTTGGAGGAGACCCCAAAGACAGCATTGGACAACTGCTTGTCTGTCCTGAGCCCTTGGTTGTTCATAAGCATCTAGCTTCTTGTACATTGCTGATCAGTGTGTGCACCAGGACACTGCTTGCATCCACTGTGCAGACAGCCCTAGCAAAGTGTTCCTATGCATTACTTCTGCTTGGTTTTCTACTTTCCTTGCTTTCCTACTGTGGCAGTTTTAGGCTATACCTTTAAAATTGAGTTGCAGATTTTGAACAGAAAAGTATAAAAAT